>NC_068958.1:12566703-13166703 GCF_026419915.1 Harpia harpyja
GTTGCTAAAGCCCTTGCTTTGGTACTGGTGGTCTTACCATGGTTTCTCGGTAGTTGGGAGTGCTGCCTTCTTGGCTGCTTGCTAAGTTGTTTGTTTTTTGATTCTTTATGGGGAAAACTACATTTTTATATACCTCTTCACTCCCAGTTATAACTTACTTGGTACAGTGCCATGTCTATTAAGCAAAACCATTTGTGACTTTTATATTCAGAAAGTGAATTGAATGAGAAAAGGGAAAAACTGACCTTGGGTTTGCAGAAAACGGTGGCTGTCTCAGCTCTACTCCTGTGTCGGCATGGATGCAAAGCAAGCAGAGGTTGCGTTTCATTGCGGGTGAAGTAGGAAATATGATCCTTGGCACTGTTTGCAAAAATACAGGCAAATTACGGCAATGCCATTAAATGTCATTTAGAACACGTGTTCTCAATAAGAAATGGAGAATGGATTGGTACAAGGGGGATGGAGCAGCAATACCGACAAACTCACTTCTCAGGATATTGCATCTGTCAAGTTCTGACCAGTGAAAAAAACCCGCGTCCCACCTCTGTCTTTTGCAGCTTCTGATGCACTAATTACCCTTCGCTCTTCCCTCCCTCTGAAACCAAGGAAGAAAGTTACATTATCCTTGCTGCTAGGTCATGTTTTAACTGGATGCCCCTATGATGGAAACACAACAGTTACTCCAAAAGATACAGTAATAAGCAAGAAGTTGCCCAAAGTTCCCAGCTCTGGGGAACATGCTTCGTAGGGATGCTCTGGGGCAGCGGGTGGTCTCTCATCATCTGAATTTCTAACTCTTTTCAAAGAGATTTCCCCATCTCAGTCCTAGGTTTGTTGGAGGCCTCAGGCTTAACAGAGGGTTAAGCATCTCTTGAAGGTGAGTCTTCAGTACGAGGCAGGGATGATGTGGCAGGACCAAATACTGTTGCGATAACATAATCCTAACTGTTTAAAAAAAAAAAAGTGATTAATCTATATCATATCTCTTTTGATTGGTGATCGTTAATTCTAGCGTGTATGACATCTTTACCCATTCCATGGTTATGTAGTATGTTAGATATCTCTCCCCAGACCCTGGAGTAAATCCAAGTAAGAACAAATTACTGAAAAAGCCTCCTACAAAGCAAAAGGAGAATGGCACTGCCATGCCCCACTGGCTAATACCCACATATTCACGTATACATGCTTTTTCTGAAGTCTTTCTACTCATTTTAAAATAATATAGCATTTCATCTTTTGTTTATTGTATCTACTTCCTCTTTTTTTTTTTTAATTACAACCCAGAATTTTACAATGTATATTGTATAATACCTTTATATTCTAAAATGGGTTTTGTGTCTTTTATAAATGTGATTTCACATTGTTAGGAGAAATTCCATATGGAATCATTTTCTCAAGCTCAAAAATACTTAAACAAGATTGGAAGGTATATTTATGTTACGTGTGCTCATTAAAAGTAGGCACAGCAAGAAGACCTAGAAGGTGTAAAAATCTGTGAGTTTCTATGGAGGACTTTCGTATCTTTTTAATTAAATCAGCTTGTTCTTGAGATTCAAAATTTGTCGCTAGAAAATGTATCCATTCATTTTTTGCATCATCAAAGTGATATTATTTCTGTTCCCTATCAGCCTTTTCTTCTACAAAACTAGCACACACTGGGTGTGAACTATACTTTTCTGAAAAAAATTGAGACAAAGTAGGTTTTGATAAGAAACTCTGATTAATTTTTTATTCACATAGCATACTATTTGTTGGTTTTCAGATGTAATTTAAATTACACAGCGTTAGGTGTACCTGTCATACTTCTGAAACAGGAGTTGGCTGAATAACTCTGCTCCCCCACCCATCCCCAGTTTATGCATTGCCTATACATTTATATATTTTAGTTTTTAAGTGCAAATGGGCTAGCAGCACTTATGGTGACATTGAAATATCTAGAACCTTTCTTTTCCTTTCAGAAAAATATCTCAAAGGCTTGTTGAGATGAATAGGAGTTTTCACAGATGACAGATTTCGGGGATTTATTGGGGCAGAAGGCACACAAAACAATAGATAATAGTAAAAATTCACTGATTATTTACTGGGTGGGTTGGATTTGTTATATATTCCGTTAAACATTTATTAAAATCCTGTTAGTTTGCAAGGCAGAGGTGTAAGCTGTCTGCCTAAAGATGACTTAGCCATTAGCATTTTGTTCTTGACCTTTTCTGTCCATGAATTTCAGCTGTAATTGACTGTTTGGTGGATGCGATCCTGCATTTCAGTGACATTAGCCTCCTTTTGGGGGATTCCTTTTTTCCTTGCATTCTGTATCTTTTAATTAGTTGACTGTAATTCTTCCAGGTTTTGGGCTGTGGGGTGTTTAATGGCTTTTGACACGAAGAGAAAGTGTTGAGAGATTTTTTTCATTGGTAAATTCCTTCTCTGAGGTTGTATGTCTCACTTTCCCCATGCGAGACGCACAAGGAACCTCAGTCAGAAAGTGGGTTTCTCTTGCTGGGGCGTTTCAGCAGAACCGGTGAATAATGCAGCAGAATTTTGCAAGGACGCAATAGCAAAACCACTGCTTTACCTCACCAGCCCGCGGGCACCACTTTTGTTGTGATCACAGCAGGTTTTGAGTGATGTATGCACAAAGGAAAAGGAGAGAATGAACAGAAAGTAGTTTATGGCTTTCCTCAAAGGCACTTTTCTAACTAAAAAATATAAGCCTTGTGGTTTATATGGTTTTGAAATGTAACCGCAGATATTGAGAACTGGAAAACATTTGATTTACCATCTCCTCCAATTTTGGTACCAGATTCAGGGCAGAGGAAATTTATTTTCAGAATGAAAAATGTTGAAAGGAAATACACTAACGTCAAAATTTTTAAAACAGGAACATACTATTTGGAGAAACTATCAGATGAAGAAATTGAGGTCATTTGTGTCTTGATGGAGTGGATGCAGATGGGTCTTTTTGAGATCTCCACTGAAGTGCTATAACCTTGTTATGGTGAAGCCTTGCCAGATATTTTATGGTCTGCAACCCCCTTTTTTTGGAGCTGTAAAGGATCAGTGTCAGACTGAGCACTTTTTCTTCAAGCTTGATCTAGGAACTGAATGGGATCAGCTGCCTGGGGGACGTCTTGGCCTCTCCACCATGGTAGACCTGGCCATCCTTGGCTGCTCATAGCTGGGAGCAGAGAGCTGATGCTCTCCTTCTTGCCACGCTGCTTTTTTATGCTGCTTTAGATGGCCTTATTCTTGTTTTGTTTGTTTTGCTCATTGAATGACCCTTGCTAATAGCTGCATATCTCTCAGTACATAGGAGTCTCTGCAGAATTTAACTTTTTGTGAGAAGTGGAGATTTTTGGGTGTTCTTAGTGTGACATATGAAGGCATTTTTCTGGCCTCTGGGACCCCTCCTTGCTTTTGCAGGCACTGTTCTGTTACTGTTTTAATACGTGTATCTTAGTAATTGCTGCTTCTTGCTCCTACTGCAGTGGCTGGAGGTCACTCCCAAATTTTCCTGTTCTTGTCGTCTGAGTTGAGCCCAGATGCACTTGTGGTTCAGTTATGACCATTTGGTTTTCAGTTGCTTTACTTTGTTCTTCCTTCCCTTGTATTTCTTCCTCTCTCCCTTTTGTGTTGAGCAATTGTCTGCTCTCCAGATTTATTCTGGAACGCTTATGAAACTTGTAAGGTCCTGTCCTTTTTCCTTGGATATGCTGGCATTAGTTTCCTGCTGTTTCTCTGGTTCCTTCTTGGATGTGGATGAGCAGGAACCTATCTGGTATTCCAATAGGAACATAACAGTACTGTTACTACTTCATTATCCATGCCAAAGACACTTACTTTTCACTCTTCAGGGGTGCCAGGAGAACCATGAGGGAGCTAGTCCCCCAAAGAGGTCCTGCAGGAGAAAGAAAAGAGGAATTGTTTATTTCTTTCAGGAGCCAAAATGATGTGGACCTTCACATTTACATCTTCTGTCCTAGCTGGAGGGTGGCTAGATACAACAGCAGAGGATCCAGCATGAACTGCAGCATCTGTCCACTCTGGTGGGACTAGGCAAAAGCATAATGTTGCTTTGTTGTCTCGTTTATGTTTGGCTTTCGGAGAGTCCGCTTGTCAGTTATCTTGTCATGTTTAGCCTCTCACTGCCTTTCATCCTTAGATACTTACAGGGCTTTACCAGGTGAGGAGGGAAACAGCACTGTTCTGACACCAGCGTACTGCGGTTAATATTTCAGTGTTTCCTCTCCTTGTTCAATCCCCATTCTGGAGAATTGAGTGGGAGATGCCCCTTTATTATGCTCAGGCTGAACGGAGAGCAAACCCTTTTGGTCAGGTCACACCAGGAGGTGGGTGGTTGCCCTTCCCATGGTTGACCTTCTCCCGTCCCAGCGTTCGGCACTGGCCTTCGCCACCGCCCCGCTGGCCTGGCAGCCCGACAGCAGGGCTCGGCAGCGCCCCGAGACTCGTTGTGGAAGTAATTACATTGTGGGTGCATTCACTTCCAGGGTTTGGGGAGGGGGGAAGTTGTTTCCTACTTAGCCGTGCTTGCAGAGTGGCATGCTGGCAATGTGCTGAGTCGTTTGAAATTGACTGGAGAGATGGTTTTCATGTGTCTATGTATTGAAAAAATGGTGAGATCAGATTTCAGTTACAGGGAGGTAAGGTAGGAAAAAGTCACGTAAGAAAAGGGCTTGTTTTGTTAATTGAGGTTTAGAAAGCTTTTTAACAAGTTGAATTATTGGCTGTATCTGAAGTGAAACACTGCTTTCCTAACTGCTCTCATTTCCTGTATCATTCCGGCTTGTTCACTGCATTAATTACAGTTCAGATTTACAGTGTATTTAGTTACACACCGGGTTGCATTCTAATTTCTTTTCCTCTGTGTGTATAAATTTATTTGGGAGTCAAGCCAAGAGGAGAGTGTGTATGTATGCATGCACACACACATGGACTGAATTTGACTGTTAGTTGCTAATTTTGTGGGGAGTAGGGATCTGGATTTTCTTCTGTTTTGTTGTAAAAAGAGACTTTTCTTTTTCCAAAGGAGCAGCAGTAGCTGAGAACAGCCAGTGTTTGGAGATTTAAGATTTCAGAACAGCCAGAGATGAGAGAAAATATTATCTTATGAATTGTAAATGTGGCATTTTTAATTTGGCTGGTGTTTCCCAGAGGTTAGTGGATAATGGGAATACTATCATTCTCTTGGCTCAACCACTAATCAGCTTGCTACTTAAAATATTTTATAAATGCAGTGCTTCAGAGTTTAGTTGGATGAGGTAGAGCTTTTCACAGTTGAAGTAGCATTTTGTGACCTGAAATATGAAGTGAGATGGGATACTAAGCAAGAAATCTAGCGTTGGGAAATGAGCTATTTAGGAACTTCAGAATGCAGAAGGTGATTGAAAGGATGTTTCCTTTTCAGTTTAATGTTTTTCTTTTGGCTTTATGAAAACATAAGAGGAGGTGAACTAAATATACAAGGAGTGTTTTGGGAGAACTAATTCAGATTTTTAAATTCATTCTTCACATTTAAACTGTTGATGCAGTAGAATAGTTTCATTCAGAATATTCCGAGTCATGGTTTTGTAAGTAAATAATTGCAAATCAAATAGAACCAGATATCAAAAATGTTACTGCTTTTAAAATTAAATATTCCTAAACATTTGGTTCAGCAGTACTGAGTATGATGAATAATATTGGTATGATGAATGATAATAGACACAAAATAACAACTGAATGCAAGTTCTCAAATAACTAGGTGAAAAGTAAAAGAGAAACATTCCAAATAACCTTCTTTTGAAATGATTGATCACTTTTCTTTTTAGCCTTGCCACTAATCACAGCAGCATTTCATCTTTCCTCTTCCTCAACCACCATCTTGAGAAGTCACGTCAGAGCCCAGCCTGCTTCCAGCCCTGCATGGCTTGCCCTGCGCAGGCAGGCTCGGCTCTCCAGCACACAAAGACTGCCCTGCGCTTGCCAAGCAAATAGAGGCTGATCTTCTCATAAATTCACCCACTCGCATCTTCCATCCACAGGTTGCGATGAGGTTAACACTTAAGAGCATTTCATTAAAATTGAGTGTGTTGATAATCCTTTCCAACTTGTGCGAGATGCTTACTCTTCTAGGACCATTTTTTTTTAATATTAAAAAGGGGGAGCGGTGAGGAGGGGACTGGTGGGGGTGTATTTGATGCGTAGGAGCAGCATGATTTAGTTGTAAATGCACAAATACAGCTTTTCAGTATTTCAGCCCATGTGGGTGTTTAGTTAAAGCCATGCATGGATGATGTCTGTTATTTTGTGAGGATTTCAGAGTGAGGGATTTTCACACTTTAATCCTGACTGACAGTTGGAAGGTTGGTGGTTTCAAACACAGTGGCATGGAGTAGCTGATTTCTCTTCGGTGAAACAATGCACCAGTGTGTCTAGGCTGCCTGTACAGAGCCAATAAATCTGTTTTGTTTTGTTTTTCTCCCCCTTTTCTCTCTCTCCCTCTCTTTCTCTCTCTTCCCCCTCCTCCAGGCCAGGACCCACTCCTATTGCTGAAAACCCTTCAGCTTCTCTGGACAAAGAAAGAGATGAAGAAGGTAAGGCTGAGCCTCCCCTCCACGCTGCAGTTAATAACAGCATGCAGAGCATGTCCAGACGCAGAATGCTTAGGTCAGACCTGCAATTCTTCATGATTGCTTTCAGTTCCAGCACGCAGGGGAAGAGCCTATGCATTTGCAGCAAGAAGTGAAAAGAAAAGGTAGCTCTGTGTGATGTGAAGCAGCTCAGGGGCTCATATAAAAGAGCTGAAGTTTACAGGGCTGAGTTACAGAGGGAAAAAAATCAAAGTTGCTTTTGTTTTCTTCTAAACATTCTTTTTGTCCATTAAATGGAGGATAATTGGGTGAGGGGGAAGAATATTTCTAGTAGCTGAAAAATATGAGGGTTGAAGTCAGTAGAAAAGTGCTCTTTGCCAAGTGAAATGATATCAAAGCCTTTGTATTCAAAGTATTTTTACTATTTTTTCTGATTTGGTTTGGTTTTGCCTTTTAGAGTGGTGAATGCAATTTACACTGCCTGTCTAAAATTAGTGCTATATTTTTATACAGCACCCTATGGGCTCTACGTGGAGATTTCTCATAGGGAGTAAAATATACTTCATCTAAATTTGGGAGCTTGAAAACTAACAAAAACACTAGATGCATCAGCTTAGTGGTGAGTTTCCCATGTTTAACTCTGCGTTGTTCAGACAGGTTCATAGCCGAGATGTTTTTTTCTAAAAGACCCAAAAACCTGCAGCTCACCACATAGCCACATGGAATGTGTCCTGTGTAAAATGGCCGGCGTGGCTGAGTACCTTGGTGTACGTGCTCCATCCTAGGTGTCTGGAGTGTTTAGTCATTGTCCTTGTCTGCTGCACTTAGACTTTCCATTACTGATAGTCTGTGGTTCCCAGCCGGAATAATTAAACAACTGGAAACACAGTGTGAGAGGTGCCTTTCCAAATGGTCAGTCACCGACATAGACTTGAGCTCAGCAACTCTGAAGCCTTGAGCATTCTATCAAGTTTTGTTAGAGTTGGAGGAAAAAAAAATATTATTTGTTAGGTCTTGAGGGCAGTTAATCCCACAAAACAACAATAGGAAGGAGTAATCATCAAAATCTCTGTGCTGTATACCCTGGGATGTGTGTGGATTGTGAAGAAAAATGCTCTGAAAAAGACAAAGCCTCCCATCAACGTGTCCTTGGGCAGAGAGCACCGCAGCTTTCCTGCTGAGGGTGGAAAAGCTTGAGGATCCCCATGAGTCACACTTGCAGCTCCACTTATTCAGTTTGTTTCTGGAACGGTCATCCCAGTGAGACGTGTGGTTTTGCAGAGTGTGCAGGCTGCAGCTCCCTGGTGGGGCAGGTCTGTCCCCCTCGGGCTCAGCCTTCAGGCAGGGCTGCGTGGCTGCGGGCATGGGCAGAAGCGTGTTTCTGAACCTGGAGGATGTGTTTCTGAACTATGAGGAAAGCCTTTTGGAGAGATGAGGAGGGCTATGGTGGGACCAGGCAGTGGCACAGCAGCAGCTCCCTCTAAGGTGGGGAGCAGAGCATGAATGCCCCCAATGGTTTCTGACATGTGCTTGTCACCCTGTCACTGAGATGGGCTAATCCATGCTCAGGGCATCGCCACCCTTCAGACATGCAGTGCACCCACAGCAAGTGTTGATGCTTTTTTGGGGGGCAGCTGCTGCCATGCCCTCAGTGTGCAACTCGAGGTGTGTGGTGCTGCTGCTTACATCCAACTGTCCAGTTCAAATAAATGAGGGAAGTTGCCTTAAATACAGCTCAGTCTGCTCCATTGACATTTAAATGGCAGGGAGCTTCTTTGCCTTTTGCTGTGTGTGAATGTAAGTCAGTACTGTCTATTAACTTGTGAATCAGCCCGTTGGTCTCAAATCAGTGACCATGAATAGAAGGGGGGTATCTGTCCATGGCGTGACCTCAGTTCTGGAACATGGTTATAAGTAGTGGTCATTTCCTACATAGGAAAGGCAGTTTTGGAATAACCAAGAGGCATCAGCAGACTGCCCTGAGCTGTGTAACTAGAAATAAGGGACCAAAACTGAATGGAGTATGTAGTTTGAGCATCAGCAAAATTTTCCTATTCCCATGATCTGTCAGGCTGTAGAAATCCCCCAAGGAGCATTCCCTGCCATGGGAATCAATTGAAATGGAAATGGCAATTACACGTTTGAGAGGAATCCTTCTCTGGCAGAGAGAGGAGCCAGGCAGCGCAGCACTCTTTCCTCTCTGATTTAGGTGTCTCATGCCTTTTTTTTTCTTTGTTTTTTTTCCCCCTCAAACTATATGTACCATAGTTGAAGTCTTCAGGTTGCTAGGAAGTTTTGAAGAATGCTTCTCCCCTGCTTGTCAAAGTCTAGCTGCTACAAAGTCAAGACAGTCTAGATAACAACAGTTAGTGCTCCTGGCAGTTGTGTCAGTGTTTGGAGATGCTCTGCCTGTGAAAGCAGGCTTGTGCTCTTCCAGGACCTGGTGTCTGCTAGAGCCCATCCTGCCAAAGCCTGCGCTCTGACTCCAGCCCGAGGAGAAGCTGAGCGGTGTGGTGAAAGCTCTTGTTGAGTCTAAATCTGCTGAAGTGGGGCTTTAGGGGGGAAAAAAAAAGAAAAAAAGAAGAGAGGCCATTTATAAACAGTGCAGTTTAGTTGGCGAGTTGCTTTGTTTTCCTTTGGCTGTTGTGTTGGATATTTGTGGTTGGATAAGAGCTTGCCTTTTCCTTCTGCTGAATCTCACAGTGAAGTTGGAGCCCTGTGTTTAACATCGCAAATTCTTTTCACAGGGAAAATACTTACAGGGAGAAATCTGTTATCTAAAGTCACATCTTTGTTAGTCATCAGCTTTTTCATACTGCATTTGATAATCTAGTGAGAAAGAAACAGTTTCTGTCATAAACGATAGGTTTTGTGGTTCTTCCAGACATTAAAGACGCTATGGAAAATAACTGTCTTCCAGTAAATATTGTCCATGAATAAAAAAGAAGAAATTCATTGGCAAATTTTCTGTAGATTTTCTTTTGTTTTCCATGTCGTTCTTCAAACTTTGTGTTGTTTCCATTGGAAGCTACGGCTGGGGCCATCGTGTACAGTAAATTACAAGTGCTGGCTGCAGGCAGGAATGAGCATCTTTTGGATTTTGCTTTTTAGCCAGAAAAGAAAGAGAGCAGCTGCTCCTAGTGATTTCTTATTTTCTGTCTCTGCTTTTGCCTTGCTCCATGCCAGTACATGTACCATGCGGTGAAAGGTCCTGTGTGGGTACTGAAGGATGCCACTTCCTCACCCTGCCAACCCTCCGAGCTCCTTGGAAACTACTTCTAATGTAAACATTATAAAGATATTGCTCAGTACTGCTAATTTATCACTTCTACCAGATGGGTAGTAAGTAGCCTATTAACATTCACAAAGTGAGTATCCAATTCCTTCACATTTCTAAACACACCACCCTGGGATTCCTAAGATTTATGGCGTGGAGTTTTCCCATGTTCCAAGTCCCTTCGTATGGCCTTTAGACTTGTGGAGGTGTGCCGTGCCTGATGTGCAGTGGCAGTAGGTAGTCGACAGAAAATACACTGCTCAGGTAGGTTTCGAGGAAGGGAGCATAGATTTGCAGGATGGCAATCTGACAGAGTTTGAACTCTGATATTTCTTTCTTTTTAATCTTGTGTGTAAAATGCAAACTATTTTGATACTCCCAAATATTCCTGTTATGTTGAGGAGCATTATGCCATTGTGGCTAAAGTGTGTATAAGGTCAAACATGAAAGCTTGTGGTACAAGAATGAGGAGGAGGGGTTTATATGCCTTATTACTTGTAGGTCTGTTAGAAGATGAGTAGGTTTTTGAGCCCAGTTATCTACCTTCAATATTGCCATTTTGCTAATAACACCCCTTTCTCCAACTCACTTCTTTTCTCCCCCTCCCCCAAATCCCAAGCCCCTTTGTCTGCCCCACAGAACAACTTCTCTGTCTTTATGGGATAATTAGTGTGGACAATTGCTGCTTTTCCCATTGGGTTTGAGGTGCAGTGAGCCATGAAGGAATCTGTAATGACATGAAAAGTCACTGGAGGCGCGGATGGTGGCTGAATAGCAACAGTTACCTCTCTGAATAGATTAAATTAAAAAAAATAAAGCTTTGTGTTCGGCTGGGGGAAGGGAGGATTCACTAATCTCTTTGTACATGACAATGTGGTTTTGTATCTCAGCAGCTCAAGGAAGAAATCAGGCGGGGCTTTGCAGGACTGGAGGACCCATTGGCAGGACTCCTGGACATGCTGGAGAGCAGCAGTGATTGGAAGGGGAAAGGGCATTCCCTCGGGTATTACATCACCACTGAGTTGCAGCTTTGGATAAAAGAGCATCCTGCTGTTCAACAGGTTAGAAAAAGAGAGAGCAAGGGAGCCGGGAGAAAGGAGAGGGCAATTGATTTTAATGTCCCTCAAGTGTCCCCAATTTCACTTTATTCCATTGTCCTGGGTCTTCTCTATAGTCTCATACAAACACGGTGTGACGAGGTGTGAAATTCGTAGTTATCTGTTGTATGCTGGCCTGAAAATGAAATATTACTGGAAGCTGTGATGCGAGAGCTCTGTTTCCCCTTCCAAGCTGGGATTTCCATCTTTCCAGATCAAACCACTTTGATCAAGCATTGATCTTGCAGCCTTTGCCGGGCTGGAGGCTTTCCCACTGGAACTCACATCCCTGCTGTCAGGATAAAACCAATTGCAGTAATCTACTCTGCATATTCTTCCAGTTCTGCAAATAGAAGCCAGTTACTGTACGATTGCTTAACTCCTGCCATATGGTGGGGAGCTTTTATCATCGGGAATGCAGAAAATGGTAACAGTATGACTTTTCAGCATTTGAATGATTAGCTTTGTAACATTGGGTCATCAGATTATACATCCTAATTTTTACCATTCTTTATGCTGCCTTATATTCTGACCTACTGATTTTCTCTTTTTTGTATGCTTTTGGCTCTGAACTGCAAGATACTTTTATATTTGTGTTGTTTCATTTCCCATTTTTCCAAATGGCTCTTTTTAGCTGTTGAGCTCTGCCATTACAGTATCTGCAACGTGCAGTGAAGTGCTACTGGCACTGAAATTCCTATGTCATAAGAGAATGATTATGCGGGAACACAAGGATTAATACTTGTATCTGTGCATCTTTTGATGATGCTTTTGCTTTTCCTGCCCTTCTTGCACCCAGGAGCAAGCCTGGGAATGAAAATTGAATTCTTATGCCTGATAGGTGAGATCTCCCTTGAGGGGAGTTGCTGATTCAAAGATTTTCTGCTGGGAACTAGAGGGGAGAATTTCTAAATAGCTGTGTTAGTAAAAGAGGGCATTTTTCCAGTTTCATATTTTACTTTTGCACAAGGCCATATGCCTTTTCCAGAATTATCCCGCAAACATTTAATGTTTTTTAATTGGAAGCTGTGAAAAAAATGTGTATCATATTGTTCTGATTTCTGCTTGCAGACTCCATGGGGAAATTGGAGAATCCCTTCCCAAGGAATTGGCTTATTCCACTGTTCAAACAAGCTGCATTTTCAACTGCCATTGAATTGTAGCCATCTTTACTAAATCTGTGTTTGATTTTTTTTTTTTTTTTTTTTTTTTTTTAAGTCTGGCATCAAGCTGAAGAAGCTGCAGGCCCGTGTACTCAGAATACTAGCCCAGTGCCCAGCTAATCTTCTTGACCCTCTGATTAGCATTTACCAGCTCCATACAGCAGACCGGAACTATTTGCTTGGACATGTCAGTCATCTTTATCACAAGGGCGATTACAAAGAGGTGGGTCATGTCTTTCAAATAAATTTACCTACCCAGCTCTCTAGTTCTCTGTTAATGTCTGTGTCCTTTTTTGGATGCATTTCAATGTGAATTCCGTTTCATCACAGCAGCTGCACACTGTGAATGGTACAGCTTAGCGTGGTCTTCCCATGTACATGAGTAGGCTGTGTTCAAACTCATTTTTTCTAATGGCTGAGTACAGAATGCTAGTGAATCCTTCCTCCACCCCTTTTTTGACCTTTGAAAGTAATAGGTTAATAGGGTTTAATTTGGAGAATTTAAGGGGATGGTTGTGTTCTTGTTTTCCTTGTCCTTGGCAAGAAAAGAAGGGATTTTAGTAGTTGGTCATAGACCTGCTGTGCTATCTCCAATCTGCCTGCAGAGAGGAGGGGCTGGAAAATCTCTCTGTTCCCACATGATTACCCTAACCAAAGGGTTCCAGTTTGAGGAGTTTCGAAGCCTCTTTACCATTGAGGCTCATATTCAAAATGTGTTACTACTCGTGTATTTGAGTTTGAGTGGCTGACACTGGCAGGAGTTCACCAAAACCAGAATTTGACATGTTTTACCCTGTGGTTTAGAGTACTTGCAGCATCTCTGGCATCACCATCATGTCTTGGTAGCCTTGCAAGTGTTCTCATGAGCAAACTACAATACTGTTAATGCTTTAAAAGGCAAAAACCATAGGTTTGTTTTTCTCAAAGGAAGATGGTTCACTTTGATGGTGTGGAACAGCTTGACCTTGTTTAGCAAAAGAAAAAAATCAAATAGCATTTTTAAAATCCTGTTCTTCAGTAAAGCCGAATTCCCAAGTGAGATCGTGGAATTCCATTCTTGTTGATTTCTTTGAATACTGAAACAAGGATATTTCACATTTTATCAGAAGTTCACAGGTAGCTGCTTGAAACTTGCTCTTTAGCTCAGTAAGTTTTTGAACATGAGTGTTTGAAAATCCTAAAAGAAACGTAGTATTTGACTATATTCAAGTGTGATTTTTAAGGTCATGGCTCCAAAGTTATTTATTGTTTTCATTAGAAATGCAGTTCTTTCTAGATCTGGTTTTTGAAAGCTCTGAATTTTTTTTTTTTTTTGGTGGAATTGTGTTGCTGTTCTTTCTTCCACAGAAAAGCTCATTTACTAGTCATTCCCAGTGTGAAGAACAGGAAACCTCAACTGTTGCTTACCCTCAGCCATAACTTTCTTCTAGTTTTGTTTTGTTGCCAGAAGGATGAATAGAATTATCTTCAAGAATAACAGGAAATCTTTTACTGCCCTTGGGGACTGTTCATACCTAAGTTCACAGCAACTAACCCCCAAAAACATGGAACTAGGGCTCTGAGGACTTGTAGTGGGCTGTGGCGTGTCTGTTCGTCCTGCTCTTCCCCATCTGAGAGATGGGGCAGTAAAGCAGATTCACATGTGGGATTTTTGGCTCCTCTGTCTGTCACCAGAAAAGACAGAAATCCTTATAAATCCTTGCTGTCATTATTTATTTTCTTGCTGTATTTACAACAAGACACCAGGCATTTATTCTAGAGCACGTTATTCCTTTGCCTGTTTTAACGCAGTTCCTACTGTGGTGTGCGAACCATGAAGGTCCCCAGCTCTGCCCCATGGGTTAAGGCTCCTTTCCCTCACAGAGGTTTTGGAAAAAGATTTCTTCAGAAAATGAGATCCCGGAGGTCCCTGGGGATGGCCATGGTGGTTACTTGTTTCTGAACCGCATCTGGCCCTCCCCGTACGCCTTGTTTTAGTAGAGCTGGTCAAAAGCTGAACCAGGTTGTGAATTGCAGCAGGCGGGAGTTTTGCAGTGAGCTGCTGGGAGGGCCGCCTGAGGCGGGCAGGGTGCAGGTGTCCTGGGGGCCGCAGGAAAACCATCACTTGTGCACAGGTGATGGTGGGGTTGGGGGAAGATAACTTTATTCTGATTTAGCAGTATAAAATAGTCGCTGTGGTGAGGAGGCACCTGATGGGGAGCGCTGGCCAGTGGATGGCACTAGTGCTCCCGTGATGCAGAGAAACAAGCTGATACCGTGAGAGTTAAAGCAAAAAGCAGGGACACGTAAGTGGGTTTTTGAGGCGTCTGGCCTGTTTGGGGTTTTTATCCGTTCGCAGCTGCTGGAGGAGTGTGGCAGCATGGGGCCGTGCAGGGCGCTCTGGAGCTGTGCAGGGGGCTCCCGGGTCTGCTCTTCATGGCCCACATGGCGTGAAGAGGCAGAAGGGCTTCATGTTCCCGCTCAGGTAGTTTCAGGTGAAATGCAGCGGCTTTGTCCCCTTCCCAGACGCCCCCTGAAGCCGCAGGCCGTGGCTCCACGCGGTCCTTGACCCGGGCTGTCCCGGGCCGTGCCGGAGCCTGGTCGGGCTGCCGGGTGGACGGCTTTGTGGGAAGGGCGATGGCTGCCGGTGGGGCCGGGACAATGCGGGGATTCAGCAGACCGGGGGTAATGCAGTGCGAGCGAGTCTGTGAGAGGCCCTGAATAGGCCAGGCTGTGCTTGAGAAGAATGAGGGATAGGCAGAAGGCAAGCTAGTGTTTCATGGTCATCTTATGTTACACTTCAGCCTTTCAAAGAGTGTCTGGGGCTGGTTGAATGAACCTCTCTTGCACTGCGAATGCAGGAGCCTAAAGACAAAGGGGACTCTTGTCACTCGCAGGCCCCTTTCGGGAATAAAAGCCATTGTCACATGAACAGGGGCAGTCTGGCAGGCTGTGCATGCTTCAGTGCCCCATGATATCGCTAAGTCTCAGCAGAAATCACATTCAGGGCCCTGTCAGCTTTGATTAGCGGGGTCTCATGACTTAATGTGCTGCGATATTTCATGTCTAAGGGTGGCGGCTGTCTTTCTGTGGGATGAATGCCCTCTATTGTCCACTGAGTTATTTTATTTACATTTTTTTAAACAGCTTATAAAGGTAAAAAGATAGCTGTGCTTAAAGAAAAAAATCAAATTCCTTTGCTTCTGGATCAGTAGTGAGTGCTGCTCGGGTCAGATACAGTGAAACTTGTTTTCACAGTCAGCATCAAAGTTCTCGTCTTGTTTAACAGCTTTATAGTAAATTCTGAACAGGTGGCAGTGGAGCTGGGTTTAGGAAGGAAACAATAAATAATCTTTTTAGCCTCTGACAACCAGAAATATTCTTGGGCCTGAGAGAGCTCCCACTCCAACTTCTCTGTATCGGTGACTAGCAGCATTTTTCTCCCCTTCATCGGTTTGGTTCTTAGACAAGACCATTGGACTAAGCTATTAGTGGGACAGGGAGTATTTAATTTTTAACAGGTTTTTTTTTATTGTTGTCCACCCAGATTTATCTGTTTATAAAAGCAGAGTATATTTTTTTCTACTAACGTTTCATCCGTTAATTTCTACAAATAATGAAGGTTGACTCTATATGTTAAATTCAGTTAATATTTGCTCTTTCAGTTAAGATAATGTGGATTATCTGTTAAAATTCAGTTGATAAAATTTGTCATAAAATAAGTTGGAGTACCCAGAGAAAAAGCTCTGGAGACACAGAATTCAAAGTTTTTGTCAGCAATACATACTACTCCAGAAGTAATTTGATAATTTGGTAGAAAGGATGGTTGACCAAACTTAAAGGAATACAAATATGCTAAGGTGTAGAAAAGCATAATTCAATCACCTACATGACCTTTGATTTTCAGTGTAGTGACATTTTGAACACCGATTCAGGGATGTTATTGTTTGTAGTCCTACTTCATACATGGTACTTGAGTACACATGGTGTATTTTTGCAAATCTGTCAATACAGATCACTGTTAAGATTGATTGACCACATCAGTGGATATTCAGATTTTGGATTTCTTCACTCTGACTTTTGAGTTGTTCTCAGGACAATGAAAATGTCTCTGATACTGCTTCTTTCCCCCATTCACCACTTTAATTACAAAGCCTTGTTCAACTCTGTATTTTAAAGTGTGTGCATTTGAATTCCCTTGTTTCTTTCAAATTAAAAATAATAATTGATAAGAAAAACAAGGAAAATGTTGCAGGGAATGTTTCTCATGTAAAGATGATGATGTCAGTCTCAACCTTTTTTTCCTATTAACTTAATCTACTGCTAAAGGACAGCTTTAATGGCACATTGCCTGCAAGATTCATGCCACTCCAGAACAGAGGTAGCCAACCTGCAGGCCATGGACCACTCTGCCGCCTGCTCCCAAACACCATGTCTTCTGCAGCTGCCTCTGCTATGGACATCTGTCTGGTGAAGTGGTTGGGAAGGAGCTTGAGTATTGCTGGGAAATAATAATTCAGATGGTAGTATTCTACCAGGATTTCTGGGCTCTCGTCAAGCAAGCGGGCTCTTGTAGAAGAGGTGCAAATGTGCAGCAGATCTAGCCATACAGAAAGTCTGGATCTGGAGGATCTGGTGAAGGTGGGTGGCCTGTGTGCACAGGAAACTTGGGCAGCGCTCCAGAGGATCACCCATTTGTGAGGATGCACTGACCAGTTAAACCAGGTTTAAAACTGCTTTGAGTGACGTAAGGAAGACAAATCACGGAAGTGTTTGTTTCAGTTCCCTCTTCCCTTTACCTGTGCACACACATACTGCAACCTTGACTTTTACTTCTCTACCTCAAATTCTTTAGATATGAGTAACCTGTGACTACTTCATTTTGACAGTCTCACTCCTTGTAAAATATGTTTATGCTCTCTTGAAAGTGGACCTGGAAAATCTCATGTTTTTCTCATTTCTGAAGATATTCCTGAAGACAGCTGTGTATATTGTATGCTCTTTCAGCAGGAAGTAATTAAACATCTAACCTGATGTCGTACACTATGCAGTGGTGTACTCTAAGAGTTTGAGCAAAACTGATTAGCCACAAGTTTGAAATGAGTGATTCCAAAACACAAAACAGATGTTCCCGATGATTAATAAGCCTTTTACTCAATTATTTCTACCATTATTATGTATCCAGGCTTTGATCACTGTGATTTTCTTAGAGTTGACATTGGATCCTCATCTGCAAAGTCTCATTCTGTTGTTTGGTCTATTCTATGGGTTTTCAGAAATTCCTTCACCATTGGTTCAGAAATACTACACTAAGTCAGGCACAAGCATATTTACTTTTGTGTTGTCCCAACTTGCTTGCAGCAGAGCTAAGTAATACAGGAGTCATCAGAAACCATTTGTGTCTGTCCTGCATCATCACTCCAAGCAGTGCTACTAGCAAAAGGTTATTCCTCTGGTGCTAACCCCACCGTGGGAAAATTGCGTAAATTGTCAGTGTAGACACCACCCAAGTGCACATGCCCTTGCAGATAAGATCTTGTGTGGCTTCCTGCACTTCGTACTGTATATGGAAAGAATAGTCATTTTTAGATGAGGCAGAGCCAATTGCATTCAAAACAATTAGAGAAGATCAGGTATTGGTGCAGGGTGCTCTGGGGTTGTGTGTTCACTTCAGAACACTCCCCATTTTCCCATACTCTTGATGTTGCAATTGCATGACTAGAAGAGTGGTCTGGTGCTTGTGACTTGGCATGAATGCGTCAAGTTTGGGTAACTTCCCCCATCCTATGGTCAATGCACCTACATGCATTTTAGATGTAATTTAATATAGCATTGCCCAGCTTTGAATTCTTCCCCATCCTCATCCAGCCTTCCTTTGCTATATTTTTACATGTTTATCCTTGGGAAACAACACTACTACAAAATGTCCAAATATGATTTTCGCTTTCACCATAATTAAATCAATGACCCAAAGCTGCCTGAGGACAATGAGAAGACTCATGAACTTTGATGGGATTTGAATCAGGCAATGGGTCATCACCTTTTCTCCTGTACTAAGCAGTGGCTTCATTACGTACCTGGGGATGCAAGGCAAGAGAGGGACCACCCTTTTCCATATTTCTGTTATGATCTGGGGCAGGAGGGTTTTAGTATAGGTTAAACACTTTTATGTGTATCAATAATGCTAATAATGCTAATTCTTTGCTGTTACTAGATTACATGCTAGAAAATCTCTTATGTATGAAATGTATTTTTGTGAAAGGGCTACTTGTACCACCAGTCAAGACTATAGCATGTTCTCTTTATAGCTTGAGGGAGGGTGAGTAGACCCTGATAAGCTGACAATATCTCAGCATTCACCAGAGCTTTTCCCCGTTCCTGCGTCGTAGCTAGGTTTTTTGCTCTTATTGATCACCTGGTGAAGTGGGGGAGGTATCTGCTGCTTAGGATTTTTGTCGCCCTGCTGATCCAACCCGAGTCTGAGGATCTGCAGTTGGATTAACATGATAGTTAGCTTCCAGCTACCCTGGCTAGTCTTCCAGCACAGCTTGGGAGTGCAGCACCGTGTATGGCGAAATGCATGTTTCTTGGGTGGGGAGGGGGATTCTCACCATTTCAGTTACAGCATGCTGTCTGCCTAATTAAAGTGTTTGTTTTCTAACTACAAAATGAGTCTGCGAATGAGGTGTTGCTTTTCTGGAGATCTTATCTATAAACAGACTGTTAAAAATAGGGTCATTTTACACAAAACTTGTTTGTGGAGTGAAACAATTCAAAACATGATAACAACAAAATAAAATCTTAAAATAGCTCTAAGTTGAGACCACAGACACAGCTGCCAAACACTTTCATCTTTATTACAGTTACTCATATCTCTTCTCTTATTATTCCTATTGTAAACACGCTGATTTTATCTCCGTTGTCCTCACTATTCAGCCAGCCAGCCCATGTAACTACACCCTGCAATCCAGCCTGCTTGTTTGTTCCTAGGACCCAGGTCTTGCGTGTCCTTCCACGTTTAGCTTTGTGCATGGACGAGGCTGCTGCCCTGCTGGGGACAGTGTTCCCTGCTGTGGGAAGTTTCTGTCAGCAGCACAATTTGTTTGACTGCTCTGTCACCTACTTTAGCTGGGTGATGTTAAAATGATGTTAAAAGCCAGCTTGCGTGATTTGCTTCAAGTTCCTCTGACCTGCAGCAGTGATGGTGTGAGCTGGGTCTGCCACAGCTGGCGTTGGAAGGCGATGTCTCTCCACACTTTGGCTACATGAATATTCGTTGCTCTACACCCTTTGGTACAGGGTAAAAGAGGATACATCCAGTAAAAGAGGAAAACCTAACCTGACAAGGCACTTGTTCATCTGATTAAGTCACCTGTACGGTTAATAGAGATGGAGATAAAACTATGCCATTTAGATAACAGTTCTGCAATTAGGTTAATCTGAACATGCATGTGAACATTAAAAAGCTATTAGGGAAACCATTGTATGCTTGCATGTTAAAACTAATGGATTACTTGTTTAATAAAAGTTACTAATGAGATCAAATGGTGAAACAAGATTTTGAGAGTTGCAAGTCTTTTTTTTTTTTCTTTTTGTTTTTTAATTCAGCAAACTGAGATACCTGGGAGGAAAATAAAACCAGCTGCCAAAGCTTTGAAGACCCAAAACCCTTCTTCAAGTCCAAAACAGAAGTAGCAACCTTCAGCTTTTATACAAGTTGAGAATAATTACTCAGTTTGAACTTTGTGATGTTAATCTGATAATTTGAGAGAAAAAGTACTTGATGCTTGTGGAGCAGAGTAGCATATTAGTCTCTAAACAGGTGGAATAGTTATAAAGACTGGAGTAAGAGAGAGATTTGATTGAAGATTTAGCTGGGCTCAGAAATGATAATGTGCCTTTCTATTCAATATCTGGTTTGTAGCATACAGTCAGTGCATTAATGTTAGTTCCTGCTTTTGTCACTTAAAGCTCTTCTGTTGATTTCTCTTTTTGGGATGAAGCCTGGACTGTCAGTGACACAGTGTTCATTTTGTGTTAAAAAAACAAACAACACCCCCTGCCACACCCCCACCCCCCACCCCCAAACCAAAACCCAAATCAAAATAAACAGAAAAAAAATATTTTTCCACTGATAACTGGGTATCTGTGTTCTTTCTGGGCAGTAAGATTGAACAATTGAACTTACATGGTATGTGTTGGTAGTCTGCTTTTGTATACTCAGTCTTTGATGCAGTGGATGAAATACATGCATGAATTTCCCAGAAGGTAATGTAACCCACAGCTTCTGCTGTGAGCAATCCTCGGGTGAGCTGTTCGGTTTTGTCTGTGTTGCTTGGCTGGGTTTGCAGAACATGTGCTTCCAGTGATGAGTTAAGTTGAGGTGTCATTTGAATGCTAGGAGAGATCACAGAAAATGTGTTTCAAGGTGTGCTCCAACCCCCACTTAGGTTATTTTTCTAGTTAAATTTTGCTATAAAGTTTCACGCACGTGAAGTATAATGTTGAGGTTTGCATTTGCTTGGGGGGAATGCACATTTTTTTACTGTATTACATTTGTTTACACATTCTAACAAATAACACAGTTTTAAAATGCAACTATTTTGACAAATCCATCATTGTCATGATCTTCTCACAAAGCAAAATCAATCACAAATAACAGAGAAACCTGTTGAAGATAAGAGCTTTTCCTCTAAGCCCTAACACACTATGTCCTCATCTGAATAACTAGGCATTTGTGAACTCAGTTGATTACATACTCTGTCCTGCTGTTGCTTAGCATTACATGCATGCTGCAGTAGGGTCAGACGTGTTTTCAAACAGTGTTTACAACCGTTTTGGAAAATATGGCCTAACTGGAAAATAATTCAAAGGACACTTCATGTAAAACATCCTTGTTACCTAGCTCACAGGTACGTCAGTACTAACACATAAATGCTCTAGAAGGCTCCTTGTTCTTATTACTCTATTTACTGGAACAATACACTATATTAAAGCAAGCCATTACATGGTTACTCTGTATTTGAGATCCAAGTATTCTCACACACTACAGAAATTAGACACCATTAACTTCTTAAAATCCTAATTAGTTTATATGCCTCTCAAGTAATGCACAGTTAGATCTTAATACATTTCTGTAATCACCAGACTGGGACAGGATAGACAGTGGCTGAACCAGTTCTTCTCACAGTCTGAGTTGCTGCTGTTCACCATAGCAGAGTTTCCTCATCTGCAGAAGATACTGATTTAGAGTTAATTTGTGAACGTGGCAGGTCTCGGCTTATCAAAGATTTGTAGATACCACAAAAAGGAAAAATACAGTTCTTACCATCTTTCTGACTGTGTGGAGCTACGCAGAAATTATAAAAACAAAGACCTCTTGATTTCAGGGTCTTTTAAATCTTGAGTTTCTTTCACAAAATGCAACCATTTTACAAAATTTAAAAGGCACAGCAAGATGGATAAAGTTAACTCAGAAAGGTGTGGTGGGTCAGGTGTTTTTTACAATTATATCAATAGAAAATATTCATCTTAGCTGATTTTGGCCAAGCAGTTTTCTTTCTTTCTTTCTGCCAGACAACTTGATCTTTCACTTTTGCTCCAGGGTATGCCGCTGATCAGAATATGCAACTCTACCAAGAGTGGTTTTGCACATTTCGAAGTGGAATGTATGTGGCCAAATGTTTATATGATTTGTACTTGAAAATTTAACAGAAATAATTAACACATTAAAAATTTGGATAATAGCATATATACTTCGCTTTGGAATAATGCCCATTTATCCACTGTGGTGTTTTTCTCCTAAATACACAGCTTTTTTTGTATTTTCTAGGCAGCCATACTGAGTATTAAGCTAAAATTACAGCCAGATCAAGATGTGGAGAAGGTGAGTCATTTCCTCTGCAGGCTTCTCTGTCATCAGATCCACCTTTTGTTAAGCAGGAGATCCATCAAGGCCCTCCAAGTTGTGCTGCCTTTCACTTGAGGCTTTTTTTTGTTCCCAAGAAGTAACCGCTGCATTGCTGATGTACCTTTACATCTAGGGAAGTGACAGAGTGTATTTTGTTAGACCCCATTGCAGCTTACTGGTCTATTTTTCTAGCTGCAGCCACATTATAAAAAATTCTAGCTGTGTTCTTGACAGATGGTTATCACTGTGATGGAGTTTAGTGCTTTTGCTATTTTGAAGCTTTGCTAATGTTTGTGTTGAAAATGTCATGTCATTTATGTTGGCTAATATTTGTGTTGAAAATGTCACATCACTCTTTTAGGCAGCACTGGTCGATTAAGCAGGGGGGTTGTGACTTGTGCACCATGTCTGAGCAGCAGGGAATGGGACAGCCCTCTGCCAGGTTTCAGTCTGCAATGTCATGGACCTCCTCCATGCCTTCTGTGTGCTGCAGTGCTCAGTCTGCGGAACATGGTGATCAAAGGCAGGACACAGTGCTTTAAATGTAATTTCTTCTTCTAGATGTGTACGCCACTACTGCTCCAAGATAAAACTAACTTGGTGGAAGATTATGTGGGAGAATATCCTGAGCTCCAGAGCAAGCTCTTGCAGATTCTGGACACGTGGTGTGAACCTGGTTTTAATATCAGAGACATCACAAGGTAGAAATGCTTGTTGAATTTCTAAACAGCTGGGGCCAACTTGCTGTCAGAGGACAGTATGTTCTCTGGTTGTCTATCTAAGATCGTTTCTCAGTGTAACGGAGTGCAGTGTATTTACTTTTCAGCAGAGAAGGGGGAAATTCTGGTATCTGTGCCAGAGTCTTCTCAAACGCCTCAGCCCATAAGACAGAGGTATCATTCCTATTGACAGATGCTCAGTTCCTGCCAGGAGAGAGCAGTGCAAAATGAAACCTGTGCAGTAGATCTTAGCAATATAACAATATCAAAGCTTCCTCCAGGACATTGTAGCAATCAGACTCTCGTGCTTTGCTGCAGACAAGGGTGAGTTTCAGTATCGGTTGTACAGGTTTTGCAGGAAGATAATACTGTGATGAAGTGGCAGAAAAACAAGAGATGCAAGTGGTTAACCTTCATGTGCTCATGAAATAGTCGTGTGTGTTTTAATTTATAAATTGCTTCTCACTAGAATAGCTTCTGTCAGTCACAAAGCCAACAGTACAGTCAAACTCGCAAGGTAGATGCAATAGTTGCAGTCTTAGTTCTGAAAAAAGACGAGAGGGAATTGCTTGCTTTCTCTTTGTTTAAAATAAGCCTCTGGACTCGCTTCAGTCATTGACTGGGATATTTGTGGGGTTGTATTGTTGGCTTTTTGCTGTAACTTGGGAAAGGTAGTGGACTGTTCTTACTAACACCTAGCAAACCCTAATACCTGTACCAAATATCTACTATTTGGGAAACATACTTGAGGTGATTCCACAGATGTTTCTTTCTGATTTTGTTTATTTGCTTACAGACAATATCAAGGCCTGTCCAGGTACAAACCAGATAAATTTAACCGCAAAATGCTAAGCAAGCTGGTCTTCAGGCTCCTAGACCGATTTAACGTGGATCCAGGTATGTGATATTGCAACATATTGTAGAGTTATCTCACCAATAAAGAACAGATGAAGTCAATTTGTCTTCTTCCATGTTCAGCAAGGAATCTGTGCTGTAATTTATCATGGGGAGTTTAAGGGTTTAATTAATAATATTGAAAAACAAGGCTGGTAAGTTATGGGAATTATCACTTTGTACTGTCAAAGAATGCAGTGCTTGTGACTGATAGACTGCTTCTTCCATGATATGAAATAAATCTTGACCTCAGAATGGCTCTACGTAAACACATGATGGTCAGCTTTGAGTTATGACTCCATTCCACTCACATAAGAGGCAAGTCATTATTCATTTGGGGATCTGTTTTCTTGAGTTATGGGTCCGTCAGCTGGGAAGAGATAACCCTTGGGAAGCAGGAGCCTCACAGTCCTTTGTATTCTTTGCATAAACTAGGGTTGGTGGTAGGGAATTTTAAGGCTCTTGCAGCCTTCTGAGAGAAGTAACACATTTTACATCACTGAATAGATCTGCTTCACTACCAGTTATCTAAAAAAATCTACTTTATTTTGATTGTTAGCGGGGACTGTTGATCGTTTTTTCTTCTCTTTGGGACCTTGCTTCAGAGGCCTTTAGGTGCACCGTTGTGTTTTACCCTGCAAAGCTTTTCATCATCAGTCCTAGATATGCAATTCTCTTTTCTTGGACTGAAAAGTGTTTTCTAACCACAAATTGTGGGCTTATTACACCTGGCAGCAACACTATATTGCATATTAATCTTCACATCTTCAGACTGGTATTCAAAAGTTAGTAAGATAATCCTTACAAACCCTCGTTGGAGGATAAGTAAACATAAACTTAGCACATTGGTGTGAAAGCTGAGACATATAGGGGGTGATTTATTTAAAATCTAAAACATTCCCAGGAGTTTACTAGTCTTCAGTAATTTTTCCTCCTTTGCAAGGTTGGCTTTTATGATCTGTAAAGAGAATTGAGTTGTTCCCTTTTTCTTATGAAATATCCACCAAGGGTATGATATTAACTGTAGAGGTTAAATGATATAACTGTTCACATGTGAAATCCTGAGAAATTAAAAAAAAAAAAATCTAGGAGAGGAGCATGTAGCTGTTGATCTCAGGTGCTCTCTGTGGGGTGATAGTGTGCCTCAGCCTCGTGATGGTGTTTCGGATGTTGTAGCTGCCGATAATAATGGCCAAATCTTGCTGGTCCTCCACAACACATTCACTGATGAGGAGGTTCTTTGAGGTAGATGCAGATCCCATTCCTGCCTATGCTTCCAGAGAGTGATCCATCCTGTGCAAACTGCAGTGTCTACAGTGCAAGATAAGTCACTTGCTAGAGAGGGCTGTCCACCTCTGTTGATGTGAAGGGGGATGCGGGCTACTGATTTAGACAAGATGCCAGATTTGGGGCGGCTAAAACCAGTGCTGGATGACTCTCATAGTCCAATATATGAAAGTAGATGTTTATTTTTTTCATAATACCACATGTAATTCAGAGCAGGACTTCACACTTTGCTAAACTGTGGCCGTCTTAGTCTCCTTCAAAATGCTTTGGAAGGGGATGAATGCCTACAGAGGAAATGCTGCCTTAGTGCTGGTCCTGCTTGAACTGAATTGGGAAATGGTGGCAGCTGGAATAACACGGCTTTCCTTTTCCTCCCACCTCTTTCCCCTCCCTTCCTCTGAATTTCTGGGTGTTCTTTCTCCATTCTTTAGTGGAAGTAAATCTGACTGAGGAAAGAGCGTACAAAAAGGAAGCAGGCTAGGTAAAACATACAGTTTTAAAAACCCCTCATTTCTCTTGTTCTGAGCAGTTCCACCAAAAGCTAGCAGTGAGGTAAAACTCACACTTCTTGTTACCTAACCTGATTGTGGGCTTGTTTGATGCTGCAGTCTGCTGCTGCTTTCTATCTCCTCTTCACTCATGACTCCTACTCGCTGAAAGAGGCTGAGAGCAGCAGCAGAAGAGGGAAGTGGCTTTTGGTGAGAAGGGCTGGAGGAGGACAGGGTTTCTTGGTATGAGAAGGCAAACTTGTATATGACTCAGTTCTTGCAGTTCCAAATCTACTTTCATATTTCACTACCCAAGCTCACTCGTACCCACTCACAGTAAATTTCACTGACTGCTAAGCAAAACTTAGGTGTTGATCAGCCATTGAGATTTGAAACACTCCTTGAAACTGCCAGTCTTAAATTTCAGAGCCAGAAAGGAGGTGGCCCAATATAAAAAAGATCTGGGACCTCAGGCAAAAAAAAAGTGCCATCATCTTAGATTAGTCCTTTCTTTTTCTGAACTGTATTCCAGTATTCCTGTTAACACACAAAACACTGCATGTTAAGTGGAAGATTTTCTGCAAGTCCCAAAAGTGTCCCAATAAACTGTGTGGATTCCATTTAATTAGCTTTATTGGGGAAGGAAGAAGTTGGTCAGAAAGGTATGTGATTGAGGAAATTGAGTTTTATAGAGTCTTTTCTCACACATGGGTCAGTATGCTCTGGTTTAACAAGCCTGTAGCTTTTGCGGGCTAATTACTTATTACTCTTTGGAGACCCTGTGAGATTGACTTAGATTCACAAATGCAAGTTTCAGTCAACACAGCTGTCAGAGATGAGGGATCAGGCCTTACCTAGGTTTGAAATGGTTGAGTATTTTCTGTTGTGGTTTTGCACAGCCAGTACACCACAGAGAGTTCAGTGGCGTTTTTCATTGAAAATTCATTGGGTATGAGGTAGAAATGATACCACTTTGAAAAGTATAACTGTCCTCATATATTGGGCCTTAGTGCCTATACGACAATAAAGCAGAAAATAGGTAGAAAAGAGATGGTAGTTGAAGGCACAGTTAACAGTTACCATTGTCCTGTAGCAGTGTAATAAATTAGCTGAGCACCTTAAGTTTTGAATGCTATGAACATGTTTTTACCATAGTCTTTAAAAAGTTTTTTTAGCATAAACTAAGAGAAATGTTTCTCTCCGTTTGACCACCAGGTTATCCTTTTGGTTTAACCTTTAATTTCAATTTGGTGTGAGTCTTCCTTATTAAGCCCCAGAACTGATTTGCGAGATAAAGCGTTATCACTCCGTCAGTGTTGGGGCAGTAGAGGGCAGACGAGGGCTGCTCAGCAGTCTGGGCATCTGCTCAGGTAACTCACAACTGTCCTCGGACTTCATCAGATCTGCCAGATCGGCGAGCACATCGCAGAGCAGTCACCAGGGAGAGCTCCACCAGGGACTCGCGGGAGTCTACACAAGGCACTTCCAAAAGATGCTGTGTTAGAGAGAGAGGAATGGCCGTTATAACTCTACAGGAGTGCCTTTGGAAGGAGGAAATTTCAAATGTTTTTACCTTTTCCTCATTAAAACAGAGCAGAAGGTTATTCCTTTCCTTTACATTTGCTTTACAAGGGTTGTTTCCCCCCTAATTCCACGCTGACTTTCCTTCAGAGTTTTTTAGCTCTCATGTTAAATACCAGCACATCTTTATATAGCACTGTGACTGAGAAGAACCTCTAGGCTTAGGTGTCAGAAGATAGGAGCCATCCACTCCTGAGGTTGCAGTGGCCGCAGAGTCAAGGTGCTGAAGGAGAAGGGGATTGAACATGCCAGGGTCCTCTCTGGGCCCTTACCTTCTCAGCTACATTTTTGTCTACTGAAGTACAGGCAGTAGAATATGATCTGCTCTAGACCAAGACAAGCTGGCCAGCAGCTCCAAGCTTTTCATTGGAAAAACTGACGCCACCCTTGCAGTTCTGCACATGAATTCATCGTACCCAGATACCTGTCTAAAGACCACACTGGAGCATTTTTTCCTTTAGGCATTGATCAAACCCCTTGTGCTATGCTCTCTGTTCTTCTCCAGTCAGCTAGTGCTCCAGGCAGCTTCAAAGCTAGTAGGTAGCTCAGGGGTTTGGGGCTAGTCTGGTGGTTCTGCTGTTTCACCTTCCTTTCTGAGGACTGCTGACCCTGATCTGTAGTGGCACAGAGCATTTTATGAGAGACAGTAATGCATCAGGCTACAACAAAAAGAGGTTTTCTTGAGTTCGGCCCTACCCTCCACTAAGTCGCACTTAGGGACTAATCTCATAATACGCTGAGACATTAATGCACAGCTCACTTCTCATCAGATTCCCTGGCAATCCTTAGCAATACCAAGGTAAAAGCCTCTAGCATTTCAGGTACCTTGATTTTATTTTAAAAAGGCTCCTTTACTTTGTCCCCAAACAAAGTATGCTTTATCTGGACCTTCTGTTCTGCCAGAACAGGGTGAAGGAGTCTCATTGTGAATGGAAGTCAGGCTTTCAGTGCAGTGTAAAGAGAGGATTGGGTCCCCATCCCAGGGCAGGAGGCATCGCGTATCACCTGGGAGTGGTAGCCACGTACCACACTTAAAAATAAATTGCACCATGTCCCCAGTAGACACACCTTACCGATGTTATATGAGTGAAATAAGTGTATATTGTGGGTTTCTCTAGCCTTGCCATTAGACTTTTGTTGGGGTTTGGTTGGTTTTTTTCTCCAAAAGGCTACCTGGAATTTCTTTTGCCTTTATTGCTTTTAGTAGATGCATCTCACATTTTACTTTAGGCTTTCTGATTTTATGTGTTTGTGCTGTCCTTTTGTATGTGTGTGATCCAGTTTCCACGTTCTTCTAATTTCTTGTGTTTGAGATCAATAAAAGCTTCAATTTAGCAGTTAGTCTCTTACTTCACTGCCAGTTTTTCCATTGCCACCTCTTCTTAACTCCTTTTCCCCTTATAAATTATTTTCAGGTGAAATCTTACCTGCCAGTCCTCTGAGTTTATTGAAGTCCATTCTGTTGGTTTTATTTTGCTGTTCTTCCTTTCCTTAGAGCTTTGAACTCTTCATTTCATTATCTCTTACCAAGTTACCTTTCATCCTCATGTTTGTGATTAGTCCTCTGTTTTTTGTAATAAAATATAGAAAACTGGATCCAAACCCAGTTCCTTTGCTCTGTCAGAACAGAAAATGTCAGTAGTGCGTTCAGAAATGTTTCAGTCCATCTGTGTTCCTCTGTCCTACTTTCTGCACAGGTAGCTGGGCACTTAAAATCCCTCAGTTCTGCAAAGTCCTGTGCTTTGGATATTTCCTCTAGAAGCTCACAGAAAATGTTCAATGGATCTTTTTGGCGACCTAGAGCAGCCATGCTGTGTTTCTTTCTGAAGTGCTTTGAAATCTTTAAGTTACGTGGTGATATTATTAAATTTTGATGTTGATCTTACCTTCTTTAAAGGTTGTTGCTTGCCATGAGCTGATGATCTTTCCTACGGATATTGGGATAATATCCGGAGGAAAGATCACCATATTTACTGGGATAACATCCTGCGGGACAATTGCAATAATTTCCTCAGATCCTTTGAGGGCAAGGATATGTTGTCACGCTGTGGAAGATTAACTCAAAAATAGCAGCTTTAAACATTTCTGTTTGAGACGGAAATGTTCAAGTTATGAAGTGATGCTTCAAGAGACTCTGAGAAGCTGCAGTAACCAGTGGTACAGCAATTCATATCCCTCTGATGCCAAGTCTGGTATTTAGACATCTTTCTTCATTCTCTCAGTTTTTAATCATTGGGCATGCCATATGTGGGGCACGGAGAGTGCTAAGCTCTGAGGCCCTTTTGAGTTGGTAACACTGGTTTCTCCCAGTGTATGCTGATTCAAAGGAGGCTGCAGAGAATTTTAACTTTACTGTTTTCTGTTACCGTTTCTGATTGCTGGTCCTGCTCCTTCTGACTACCAGCGAGATAGTTTTAGCCACTGAAACCCCAGTGAAGGCTTTGGTTAAATCTCTCCCTGTATATGCATACCAGCATCTAGCAAGAACTGACAGATACGTATGCTAATCCTAGTTAATGTATTTTATCTTCTGCGTTTATCTCTCATTGCGCTGGATTTCAAAACAAGGTGCTATGTGAAGGTCTTGTTTTTTTGCAGTTGTAATGAGGCATATCTAATGAAGATGACAGTAATAAAAATAATAACAACAATTGTTGCTTGCTAGCTCAGCAAAAAAATAGTCACCTCCCTCTTTGTATGGATATGGAGTTTCTTTCATGGATGTATATTTTATCCGATAAACTTTAGCCATGAGTTTATATCCTGAGTAACATGTTCAAAACTGCTTCAATGAATTAACAGCACAGGTTCCAATTAAATCAAAAAGAATGCAGCCTCTAGAAACTAGAGGTGGTGCCTGTATGAGGATGCTGCCTAATTAAAGGTGTGAAGTCATTGACTGGGAAGCATATTGAACCAACAAGTGGATCTTATCATTCAAGGGTGGTAGAATGAGAGATATCAGTAGCCGAAGATTAGCATTGCTAACCATGGTTGAAAGTGTAAATAACAGTTTATAGTTTAGATAAGCTGACAATGTGTGTGTCTGTCTGTCATTGTTCCAAGTGTGATGGCATCCTGCCTTCAACATAGCAAGTTTGAAATTGGGGAAGGAAAAATGTAATGTCTAGACAGTAAAACTTCAAGGAAGTTCAGCTATGTTGTATACTTAAATGTCTTTTTCCTTCTTTTAGCTCTCTGCCCTAATGTCATAAATCAGCGGCACTTGAGAACTCTGAATTACCTCTTTTACAAGAGGTTTGTTGAGGTACGTTTCTGTATTGTGTAGCATGGGTGTGAATGAGGCTTTTTGTTTATTTTACGTTTTTAATAACATGATTGAAATGTATTGATAGTATACAAGCAAGTGTTCCTTGTGATTATTATTGCATAGAAATGCATTGGATCTGCCATTGGACCTGTTTTTTCTGTGAGTGAATAGTTTCTGTGTCCGTTGATATTCTAATGATTGGGTGTCATGATTGCTTAGAGCTGGATGCTTGTTCACCTCAGCATCCTCAGCAGTGATCTGAGACACATGTAGGTAGGTCAGGGTGTGCTCTCCATACGTTCAGTTTCTCTCAGCCATCTCAAATAAGCAGGAGCATACTGGCTGAAGAGTTGGGGGTGGGGAGGTGTTGTGTTTTTTTTAAGAACACAAGGTTTTAGGCATGCCGCATTGCTGGGTTCTTTGTAGGCACTTTGCTTTGGTACTTGTGGCCTGGCTGTGATAGGTGTGGCCCAAACCTGCCACAGAAGCTTTTTTGTGCTAACAGCCTTGTTACTGCTGAGCAAAATGGTAGTACTTTCAGCTCCTGGACCACTCTTTGAACTAACTTTACTTTTGTCCAGCCTCCAAATTCTCTTTCCAAATACGCTGGTACTTGTCCTGGCACTGAGTGCTTGTAGAAATTAGAAGATGCCATTAATTCTTTCTAAGGAGCAGGTTTCTAGGAGGCAGCTTGGAGGTTGACTGTCTGCAGAATTACTTGGCTATGGTTTCTCCTCCCCACTCATGAGTGTACTGAGCCAAGTCACTGCCCTTTGGATGCTCTTGAGCTCACTGCATTGGGGAGCACATTTCTCTTCTTGTCAACAGGGCAGTTTTGGTGCTTCTCTTGATGGTCTGGCATTCATCATTATCCTGTGCCTGGAGACAGATTGTACTAGCTGAGAGTAAGTTTTTGTTCTGCCTTTTCTGGAAAAAACAGCTTGCACTTCTTGTATCCAGGTATATCAATTGGACTGTGAAGGGCAAGGACCACAAGAGACTGCATGTCGTAGTGAAATGTTTCCATTTCTTGAATTTTGAATTATCAAGCTGTATTTGCCAAACATGGAGTGGTGTTTCATCTGCAGTTCATAGAAGACTTTCTTCTTGTAGACACAAGTGGCTTTTTTAACAGAGTTTTAACAGAGCCCAACAGGTTGTTCAGATGTTCCTACTATTGATCCAGTCTTCAGAGAGCCAGTTTTCAGGAAATGAGACACCTCCTCCAGAAATGCCTGTTCTTTTGCTCAAAAGAGGATTCATTTGATGTTCTGACAGAAGAAGGCAGATGCATGTGTTTTTTCTGATCCCCCACCCCCCAGTACTTTGAATGTGAAGATAGGGTTGAGTGGTGGTGATCTGATGACGCCATTCTGGTACTGCCAGTTCTGCTTCCAAGACCTCTTGATCCATCAGTGAAGGCTCTGATCTGTCTTTGCTGCCTGCCAGATCCACTGACAGAAGAGGAGGGAGGATCAAGCATTTCAACGTCCTGCATCTCAAAGCTTTAATGTTGGATGACATCATTCTAGAGAGCTTGGTCATCTGTAGTGAGACAGTAGAAAAGCATTTATCCAGGTGTATTTATTTAGCAGAGTGGAATGGATTCTTGATCTGGTGTTCTGCTCTCTCTGGCCTTCCATTTCCTTTGTTTTGGAGTATTTGCTTGATTTAAAGTATCCAAGCTGGCCAGTTACTTCCATTAAGGTACATTTGGCAGCTGTTTCTGGACACAGTTCCTTCTTCTGAGAGCTCTTTGGTGTTCTCTGTTTACTATTCTCAGCTGTGTATGAGGTCTGGTTAAATGGCTCCTTTATCTCACTAGTATTTAAATTACATGCTTGTATATCTCAAAGATGTTTTCTTTGAGGCTCTTGCTCCCTGTTTGCTCATGTACCTTTCCATAAAAGTGGCACTAGTAATCATTGTTACCTCTGCCAGAAGTAGGGGTGAGGCTCAGGCCTTGGTGGCTGATCAGTCTCACACAGCCTGTGTTCTTGGCAGAATGGAGAGCAGGTCCCATCCCGAGTTTCTCCCCAAGGTTGGCTCTGAGCTACATTGGAATGGGGATGTTAACTTATCAGTTTCCTTCCCCAGACCTCATGATTCCAGAGGTTTTTTCATGACTTGGCTGTTGAGAAAAGTTGTATTTTTCTGTTCTGAAGGCTCAGCCTTGCAGATAATCCCTGAGATTACTTCCTTTACTGGAGCCTATGGGGATGGCTCTCTGCTGCGCTAGCTGTTGAGGTGAACAGTCTATGGATATATTGCAAATCTGAGGTAAAGGCAACAGCAGTGATCCATGCGTTCCACCAGGCCATGGCCTGTTTCAGCTTTGCTCAGTGATGTCTCTGTCATTGCAAGAGCACCGTGCGAGCTTTGAGGCATTCAGAAATGCTGCTGCGCTTTGCAGCATGTTGTTAAGGTGATTAGTTTTCTGCAAACGAGCCCAGGACCCAGCTCCGGCTAATAATGAGAATGTGGACTACTGCTAAGTAAGGGCCTGCCATTGCCTGTGTATTTTGATTGCATATGAATTTTTTTGTCTTATGTGCTGTAGTGTAGCAGTTGTCTGAATTACTTCATCTAAGCTGTGGTTTTCTGCCATGCCCCGGCTGGTGACATATGAGAAGCAGAGGTTTCCCGTGTGCTCCAGAATGCATTCCTCAATCACAGTTGATGCCAGTGTGTAAGACGGTGTGTTAAATTTCAGCTTGCTGTATGTAGCATTCTCCCTTTTCTAAGATGGCTCAGAAGTAATTTTGTCTTTTCAGAAAACCATGACTCAGGAGAATTGGACAGATCACGTTCAGGTAAGTATGGATTTCCCTCTCTCATTTTCTCAGGGTTATTTGCTTGGAGATTATTTTAAGATGTTCAGAATATCCAGCTCTGGATATTGTAGTCCTACTATTACAATTTTGCACTTTCTCGTAACTTTGTAAGCATATAGCAAAATTGTATATGCAGGGAAGATCAAGGAAGAAAATTTATATTTTAATTCCTGTTACGTCTTTAAAAATGCTCTAGTTTGGCTAGAGCATTTAGATAAGATTATCAAGTACATTCTTTTACTTTTATGCACTTATTTGCAAGTGAACACTACAAATATTTATGTTGATTAGTTACAAGGAGGAGGGGAAAGAGAGTTCTCTTCAGGCAGCTAACAAGGTGTGCAAGTAAATCGGGACAAATGTTAGATTCCCTCTGCACGCTCCACTGATCATTTTCAACAGGTTTATTCGGTGACTGTTAGATACTGTGACTTCTATGTCTTGTGCTGTAGGACACAAGTAATTTTAATAACACAGGAAGAAGGGTAGCGATATTTTTTTTTCTTAGTGTATAAACAGGAGAGTTCAGGCAACCATGTTTTGGCCTGATACTACAATAAATACATATGTGACAATGAAATATCAAGAAATTCCATGGTGACAAACCATTAGTGATTGTTTGTGTGATACTGAGTGTCCATGATATCCCTATGGAATTGCAACCTCATGGTGAGTGTTTCTTCCTTTTCTGTAAGTCCTCAGTTTGAATTCTGCGGCCATTAAGGATTTCTGACCATCAGCTAGAGTCTTCCTTTGAAAATCCGTTTGAATAGTCAATGTGGGCCTGTGAGTGGTAACAGGCCAGTCTGATGACTAATGATCTCATGCATTTGATATCTTAGGCACTGTCTGTACACACCAGCAAAAGGACTGCATTTTAAACATGAGATGTTTCTTCTGTCTTTCATGGGTCAGCTGGAAAAAGAACAATTCAAAAGGCATGAGGATGTGTTTTTTAAGACAGAGATCATTGATAAAATGCCCAGCAGCACTTCATGGCAACTGTTAAACCTACTGAGTGTTTTCAGTAGTGAATATTCAACTTCTATGTGTAGTTTATCATACCCATGCGAGAGGCCAGACTCTGTGTGGAAAGGAAGGGGTCTTGCCTCTTGATCTTGGTGATCTTATCCATTGAAAGAACTTTTCGGGGTTCCCTTTGATTCTCACAAGCTTAAAGGCCAGCACAAGTGCTGGTGGTGCCTTGGTGGATCAAGACCAGCAAGACACAAGCAAGAGATGGGATTAGCCATGAAACTGTAGCAGACATCTTCACCACAGCTTCTGGATGTACTTCTTTGGTGTATGCAGTGAAGGGGTTTCTGTTGATGCTATGCTGGATAGTGGGAAAAACCTCCCAGTTAACACACATGATTGCAGATCGTGTCAATCACTTTTGAAGATAGGAGGCTTGGGAATAGATGCTCTCTGAAAAGTGCTTGTTTGATGCCTGGTAAGACAGCTCCCTAGGGAACTACTCAGAACTCAACTGTATGATGGACTATGGCAGAAGGTCATCTTTGCGTTTCCAATGTATTCCAAACTTTGTATTTTCTGCATGCTGCCAACTTATATATTTTTGACAACTATGTAATTATCACACGAGTAGTGCTTAAACTTGCCTGTTATCAGTCCTAACTCATAGTGCTATCAGAGATTACTGTCTTTGGCACCACTTTAAAGCGATCAGAATCTGTACCTGTGCATATGGAGGAAACTGAAATAATCACATGTGCAGGTAGGCTTCTGCTTCACACTGCTGGCAGTGCGGCTGCACTGAACAAAAGATGAGTTACAAAGGAGAAATCTCTGAGCAAGTTTTGTTTTTCAATGCAAAAACTAAGGTTGTCTGGGACTTTACTGTTTTTGAAAGGTTGGACTTTACATGAGGGAAAGGTTCAACTTTCCACTCAGAGCTTCACCTGTGACCTGACACGTTTTGACAAAAAAAATCTGCTAGGTTCCTTGTGGAACTGGAGAGAGTTGTTGTTTGTGTTGTATGTCCCATTCCTATGTTTAGTTCAGGCTCACAGACAGTTTGTGTCTCCCAAGCTCTGTCTTGCAATGTCATATTAAAGATACATTGCACTGGGTTGGAAGCAGAGGGTGGGATACAGTGTGACCTCTGGGTCACCTGGGGCAATGGGAACCAAAACTCCCAAAAGACTCCACAGCGGCAAACTCTCAGTCAGAATTTTTGGATAATTTTTTCAATTTTAAGTCCAAAAAGGTTTAAAGTATTCATGGGTTTAAAGCCAATTTTTGTTTAATTCTGCGCTGCAGCTGTAACAAAAGACTTAAATTACATAGATATCAAGAGCCCTGGTGAAAGCAGTGTTAGCAATGTCATATTCGGTATGGCAGGTGATAGACTTTTCTGGACTGGTATTTCTTTTTGTTCACCCTGAGCAGTACAAGTACAGAGTTTTCCTGTTCCTGCCCTGTGGGATGAATTGAAAGTGTGATCCTGACTGCTCCTACAAAAGGCAGAAACTCGGTAGTTAATTGTGGGGCCAACAGAACCTGTTTCCAGCCCTGTAGCAAACTGGTTTTGCCCCCTCCACCTGCCAGCACCCACACTGCTGATCTGCTGTCCAGGCTGTGGCTGCACAGGCAGGGATGGCAGCCGTAGGCAGGCAGAGGAGGCAGGAGGGAAAGCAAAGGGATCAAAATGTCTTCATACCCTAGGGAAACTGCCCTCATCACAACTGCCTGTTGGCAGCCTGGTGAGCCCAGGAGGAGAGCTACGGTTTGTATCATCTTCTCCAAGCAGAGATACCTGGAGGGCAGAGGGAGGGGAAGAGTACTCTTCTTGCACAGTGCCAGCTGCATTGCTATTCATTAGCTTGCCTAACTGATTCTGAGCTGCACGGAAACACACAAGAGAGTGCCTGTCTTCACAAGCAGAGGAGAAGGTGTGTAGGGTATTGATGGTAGATAGGCAGGAAAAAAAGACAGGGCATGAGCCAATTGTCTGCTTTGCTGTGTGCCCTTCTGCTTCCATTTTTGCATGCTTCATAGCCTTTATCAGCTGCATAAAGATGGTAGAACTGCGTAGAGCAACCACAGAACAGCCAATACATGGCACTGATCAGATGTGTTCAGGAAGGGTCATCCTGCCAGTGACTGCAGAGAGCACTTGGCCAGCAGCAAGAGGGGCTTGTTGAATACTGATGTTTCCCTGGAAATTCTGCAGGACAAAATCACTTTGAGACTAAAAAGCATGGAAGGCATTTTTCAATCATCTGCCAAGCTTTCAAAAAGTGAACACACATAGAACAATAATATCTGAGGAGCATAGCAGGGAAGCAACTCTGATTGCAAATGTCACCTCTGCCAGTGTTTTAGATGTCAGGCAGTGTCTGAGATAATTGCATGAGGTTGGCAATATGACATGGGACCTATGGGGGAGCAGTCCCTTCTTGGGTGGCAGCTGGAGCCCGAGAACATCTCAGATAGCACCAGACATCTGTGTTTTGGTGACCTGAAATTCTCCTAGTTTAACAGAGGGCTTGGGAATAGGAGGGTCGGGTATTTTGCTGCACCGCTTTTAGCGTGCCATGTTCTCACTGATGTTTTGGGGGTGATCTTACAATTGTGCCCTTCTAGACTCAGCTTGGTTGATTAGTGCCAAAGCACCCGTTTTGTGTGGAGTCACCTGCACCCCTCCAGGTCTGATCCATTCCACGTGGGAGTTGTGCCCATCTATGCGAGGAGAGAGCTGCCTGGGAAGCTCTGAGACCCTGATGCCACCCACAGGAGACAGTCTCGTCTTGACAAGGAAAGGCTAGGGTAGTTGTGCAGGGGAAATGACAGAAAATTATGGGTATTTCTGAACTGTTAGAGCCCAGAAGGCACACACTTGCTTGATGATTCTAACATCCAGAGTATTTTTGCAGGGAGTAGTTTGACTGCAGCAGAGCTAACCAGTTGCTACGGTTTAGAGTGTTATCTCAGGGTACTTTGGCCCAAGAAGCATACGTATGTTTATTTGGACTTCCTGCTCTGAAATTCCTTTTCCCATGGAGCAGAACAGGGTGATGGTGCACAGTGATGTAGCTCTTCATTTGGGACAATAACTAGAATCAGTGTTGGGCAGGGTTAAAACCAGTTAGTTTATTTAGGACTGTCGGTGTTATAATCACCTGTTTTGCAAGGTGTCTGGGACAGCGAAGTGGCAGAAATGGTACTTCCACTTTTACTGACCTTGAGCCAAAGGGCCTTTTGTTCCTAAATCAAAAAACTTTCTGTGCTAGTGTTTGCATTGGGGGAACTTTCCCTTAGTTTCTCAAATGTAAAAATCTTAAACCCTTCTAAAACTCATGCTCAGAAAAAACACTGGTGTTTGAAAAGATGTTACTTGTTCTTTGGGCACTCATCGTGAGCTGTGGCTTGTCAGCCCTTTTGCCAGCTAATGGTTGCAACCACTCTGTCCTCCATTTTGGCATGTGTGACTTAGGGTATGGGGATGCAACATCTAGAAAAGTGGCCCTTGTTTTTTTAAGGCCCTTGTTTTGCAGCTATTTAGTCTGCTCTGGTCTTGCATGAGAATGAAGTAGATGAACCCTGGAGCCAGCTGTTCACCATGTTTAGCACTGGGAGAGACTGCAGCTAATCTCCTCTCCTTCTCCAGCTGTGACAATGAGATAACTTATTTATTTTAAAATTTCTGACCATGAAAATCAAACACTGTGCCAGCTCGTTCTCTGGGTGACCAGCGGTGAGATGCTAATAATTCGTAACAAATGTATAACTCCAGTTCCACTAAAATTCTAGGGTTGTTTTGCTACTTCACAGATAATATTCAGAAATCTGCACAAACAGAAGGCATAAAAGTAAAGCACCCTCCTTTATGTGTAATACATTTGAAAAACTTTGACAATTCCTGGTCCTTAATAGGTGTAAATTATCTTAACACTACAGGAAGGAGTTCATGTAATCTTATTTATTTAACCAATTAATTTCTAAATTGCAAACATCCTCAGTGATTGATGCCAAGATCCTAACACGCTCTTTCTGTACAGGACCATTTTGACCTCAATTAAAATGTAAATACCTCTGGAATAAAATGTAATAGCTGTTATGCTCAAGGAGGTAATTTTTAAGGGGAATTTAAAGGGCAGAATGCAATTATTTTTTAAAAGTTTTTGTGGCCAGAACACCTGGCCAGTAATCCTGCTCTGGGGAATCTTTAATAGGGACAACAGGTCAAAAGGCTACTTTGCAAATATCCACATCTAGTGTCCTTCCCTAGGACTCCTGAGTTTAGGCAAACTTTTAAATTGACTCAAGATTGTTTTGAGTACAGCAACATCCCTGTAGTGTAAGGAACTTAATATCTGTAGGGAATTAAGCAATCTGTGCAATGCAAATGGGAATGATATTCAGGAGGTGATTAATAAATGACATGTCTTTCGGTATAAGTCTGCATGTCAAATTATCTTTCGCTCTGTGTTTCAGTGAACTGTTTATTCAGGGATATAATGGATTTCATCACTCAGACATCAAATCTAGACTGGCTGTTTTCCTGGAAGGTAGAAACCAAAACTAGTTTAACCAGCCGTTGTGTGGAGTCCCTTGCTAGTATTTATGGCCTCTTTTTTAGCAGGAAATTAGAACCAGTGGGTGATTGTTTTTGTTCCTTCTGGCCTTAAAAGTCTCAGGGAGGAATCATCAGCTGAAATAAATTTTCATGGTTCTACTAGTGTTGCTGCAACAGGGTGCTTGAGCTGAGGAGCTGTCTTACTTGAGCCCGGGTAGCTCTGAGTATGGGTGTGTATATAAATATGCAGGAGCTACTCCTTGTCTCTATTTTGCCTGCAGTTTCCCTGTTAAGCTATCTGCAAAAGAATTGCATTTAACTTTCCACAACCTTAAGCAGCTTCCTAACAGCTGCTGTTTAAAAAAGAGATTTTTTTTTTTTTTCCTTTTCCATTTCCCTTTTGCAAAATAGATGGTATTTAGACCTGGACCAGTGACAGGTTTAAGATCTGGTATCTGTCTTGTGAAGGCAGGATTGAGGGAATTGCTTTATATCAGTTGAGAACTGGCAGTCTTTCTTCCCCCAGTGTCCACTTGTTGCTCCCATTGCTCCTTTCATTCCTTTTCCTGCATTTTGTCTCCTGTTCAGGGACTGACCAGAAACTCGGTGGTGGTGGGAGTGTTTTCGCAATCCCTCTGCTTTTGCCCCATGCCTTTTTCTTTAGATATACTATTCCTGTTGGAGGTCTCTGGGGAGAACATATAGCCACAATATGATGTAAAAGTGTATTGTGCCTAAGGGAATATTAAACCATGGAAAAACTGGACAATAAAAGTAGCAGGCAAAGTATAGATTTCCTTCTGTTTTTCAGTTCGGTTTGTAAATGGTGTCATGTATTTATTGATAGCTAAAATAACATCAGAGATGCAAAGCAAAAGGACTTACTGATAGGGCTGATGCAAAAAACCAGGCACATCTGTGACTGTCTCAGGAAAAGCATAACATAATTCTTCAGTTACATTCTGCTTTCTGGATAGAGAGTAGTAAAATATGCACCTGTACTAATGAAGTTAGCACTGTTGGTCTAAAAGAAATGGGAACTTCTCATTTAACAAACCCACAGCCGTTGTGGGAGAAATACATGGGAAGAGCCAACCAGGCAGTGTGTTCCATGCCTTGCTATCTAAAGAAAAGTCTATCAAAGGATGATATATGCAGTTAAATGTAAATACCTCCATGTACCTCCTGCATGGCTTAGAGAGGATTATCTTCTGTAAGACCTGGAGAGCTGTGCCTAATGATAATTATGATAGTTTTATTTATAACAAATCCAGCCATTTCTTCATAAATAAATAGTGGTTAAGCACAAACATACTAATGAATTCCAGTGGAATTTTACAGTAGGTACAAAGAAGCTAAGAAAAACTGCCATTGTTTTCCGTACTATCTACCAGATTGTCAAAAATGTCAAAAACATTTTAAAAATCAGCCAAAAATTTCTCTGGAGTGATGGAAGATGTGTTTGCTCAATAACTTTGGAAAATCAGCTCACATTTACTTAAGTGTGGATCTACAGGGTCAAGCTCTGGGGATTCTGCAGAAGCATATGGGAACTGGGTGTCTGTCTTCTGCTTCAGAGAGGTATTGGCAAGTAACTCATTTGAAAGCTCAGGACCTCAGTTTTAAAAGTTGTGGCCAAATAGCCTTTATGTGCACACATATTAAGTACTGGAGAGTGAAGAAAGGAAACCAGAGAGAGCACACTGGGAAAAAAAAATCTCCTTTAAATTGTTTCAGTATGTTAGAGATGCTTTCTGACCTTAAACCCCCTGCAAGCAGACAGGGCTAGCTTGCTGCTAAGCAGTAAAATTACATTTCTGTCACTAGCATGCATTCATTTGAAAGCACAACTTCATCAGAAAGAGATTTGGTATGGTATAAAAAAGAGGCTAATTGGCTTATGGCTGTAGGTTGAGAGGTCAGTATTAGATTAAAGTTAAGAGCATCAGCAAGCCGTTAGACTGAACTGATGTGCCCTGGTGGTGTGTTTAATTCAGCCAAATGGGAGAAGCATCTTAGGAGTAGGAGACAATATAGGAAGGGCTATCATCCAAAACCTTATAGGAACATGTGGAACATACAGGGTCCTTAAAAGCTACATCAGGAGTCTAATATAGTAGTTCCCGTCATAGCTGTTACTGACTCCAAACTGCAACAGCTATAGGATTGTATACCACAAAGTAAAAATGGGGACAGGTTTACTTAAAACAAGCAAATCCTCATGTTCCTTTTGCTCCAAGAGAAAGGGAACCCTATCACGAGCACTGACATTGGCGTGTCCAGCAGAAGTAGGGAAAGGCAAAGAAGAGGATGGGACATGGAGCTTGCCTGCTTCCTGTGTTAGCACAGAAGGAGGGGATAGATTAACTACTTTTTAAAAAAGAAAAAACAACAGGGGTCTGCACATATTCTGTTTGCAAGTGGGAGACAACTCTTATTTCCAGCTCTGTGGCATGAGAAAACGCAATACTCTTGCTCTGTGGTAGTTTCTGCGTGCTTGGGGATGTGCAGATGTAGGGGGCTACCTTTGCCCAGTTTTACTAAAGTCTTAAGCCTTATACATGTTCACACACATGCACAGATCCACTCTTATGTTCTTATCCAGCCAGCAGTAAAACTATCTGGTCATTCAATAATCATCCCATGTTATTTAGAAACCCTGTAATCGATCAGTACCTGTTTGAGTGCTTCCACAGATAGATATTGGATTCTAAAGGCCTGTGCAAATCAGCTGCCTCGCACAAAGATGGTCAGGCTATTTGCAATTGATAGTTCGGCTGTATTATACTTTTAGGTGAGATTAGTTCACCAGTTCCCTGCCAAGAAGAGAACCACATAAACAGAGGATTGTTTAGAAAGAAAAAAAGTTCCTCTTGACGGAGAAGTCATGTAAATGGGAAGAAACAGGAAACTAATCTTCCCTTGTTCGCTCTGAAAGAATGCATATCTCTGAGGAATGTTGTAATTATGGATTTAGGAAATCAGTCCAATTTGCCAGGGTGTGAATTTCAGAGTTCATTCAGTCAACCCTCTCAAGCATTTCTCTTTCAGAACAAAAAACACCAGGAGTTTAAATGTACCAAAAGAGATTAAAGGAGAGAAAAATCTACTGCCAAGCTTTGCTTTTGGTAAAGATCCTGCAAAGATACTTTGCAGATTGCTTTGGCTGTGAGCCAGATGAGGTTTGTACATGGTAAAATAGAAATAAGTGGTAACTCATGTTTTTCCTGTGGGCATCTATTTTTCATACCCTAATGATGGGAAGAGTTAGTGCTCCTGAGCAAGTATTTCCATCGTCAAGATTTTTGCTTATTCACTTTGAAGACTTCAGTAAACAGAAAAATGTCCCCTGCTGGGAATGCCACATTAGCATGTTCTTAGAGAGAAAAGAACCCCAAACCAAGTTCCTAACTATTCTGAAGCAAGCCTGGGCTGGAACAGATCCGTAAGCAGGGCGGAGCTGGGGAGAGCCCTAGGTGTGAATACAAGGCACAGCGAGGCTTGGGAAGATGAATGAAATAGCCCATGGTGGGCATCGCTGAGGAGTTCCAGTGTGCCCTGGAGAAGGGCTTTCAAAGGCAGGTCATGAGCTCTCACAAACCTGCTTAGAAGTGAAACAGCAGCAGAGAAGAGACCTAAGAAGTCTGATGTCAGTGAAGCTCAGGGCTGGGTTAAAAAGAAAGCAAAGAAATTAGCTTGCTGCTTCTTTGGCAATGAACGCAGGAGATTTTAAGTTAATTCCATTTCAGAGCTTACAGGCCTTTTAATTAAGGTAGTGATACAGGTGCGAACCTGGAACTCTTTGATGACCAATCTTTCATGCAGCTATTTCCACAAGAAAAGTGCAGATCTGAGGGGAATTGCCATACATCAGGAATAGGTATGGGCAGAGTAATGATGCATCTTGGTATAGGAGGACCCCTGTAGAAACCTGTTAAAATAATCCGGAGCCAGGACCAAGTAACAGGAGATTCCTGCTTTGTTGCTCAGCCTCATAACTTGGAATTTGACCTAAGTGAGCAGAATAGAGTAGGGAGAGAACAAGAAAGAGGTTTCTGAGGCTCTTCCTCCATCTGCAGATCCTTCCTCCTGAAAAGTCTCCATTGGGCGTGTGGAGCTGACACAGGCTGGACCCAAGCAGTAAATCCTCCCGCCCCACTGGGGAGTAGATGTGCTAGAATTCCACTTTTTGGAAAGGAAGATGGAGCTTATGAATTCTCATTTATGTATGTGACTGGGTATGGGAGCATTTAATTGAGTGATTGGTTGGGTTAATTGGTATACTGGTTTAGCTCATTAGGGTTAATATTAGGGCTTTCCAAAACAAATAGGAAGGCGTCATGGTGGCTTCAGCTCACGTACATCCTGACAAACTGATGAAGTGTAATCCTGCGAGTTCATTTAACAGCAGTAGTGGAGACACAGCGACAGTGGTTTCATTCCTGCAGGCTCTTCCTCTTTACACATCTGCAGCTCTTGCAGTCCTGTAGTAAATTAGTGCTTTAGTTCTCTGTTCCTGTCCCCACAATGGTGTCAAGCTCTGGCAGCGTGCGGCTGTCGCTGCGGTCCCTTGCTGTGCTTTTGTAGCTGGAGTGGATTTCCTGCAGACAGATCTTGTAGTACGAGTGGATGTCATACACTTCTGCTAAGTTGGATTTTGGAATAATAATGTTTGATAGTAATCCTTCAGGCAGCCTCATAGCTTAGCAGAAAGTCATGTGTTCCTCGTGTGGGCTTCCATGCTTCAAGATACAAACTAAAATAGAGTTGTGTAATGGTGACTTTTGTAGAAAGTTTATGAAGTGCTTGGCAATTGTATAAACCTTCTTAGGCTTGAGAGACCAGAGAAATTATGTTGGGTCATATGAGGACCAGGCTGAGTGAACCTCAGTAGTGGTGCAGGTCACCTAATGTGCAGTATATGATGGGAGCCCTTTCTTAAACTGGAGAGCACAATTTGCCATTTGCCACAGTGACACATTGTTCGTGTGTGTGTGTGACATAATGACAAAAGGCGGATAGATAAATGCTACTTCGAAATACACTGGGAAGATAAGGGTTGCCAGTTTGTCTTCAGTGCACTGTGTTATTGGACTTAGACAAAGCATCTACTGTGATAAGTAACATACTACTTTGTGCTCTGAAAGAGTTTGGCCAATTTCCCTGTCCTCATTCATCTTCAGTCTTGCCAAGTGCTGGAATGCTTCCAGAAAATATCTCCAGCCTGCCATCGTGGGACCAAGAGGTGTGAGAAATCTGGAAGCATATCAAAACTGTGTGGCTTATGTATTCAGAACAAGTCCTTGGTCCTTTGCTGATCCCTGGGATGAATAATATTCAGCAACTCTGGGGCCAGGGTTGGGTTAGGTTAGAATTCAGAAGACGCCTCTGCAGTGATTGTGAGAAAGGGATTTCAGGGAGAAGCACAGACCCTCAGGACAGACTTCACACTGAAGTGAAGGAAAAAGAAATTATATCTTAAAAAGCAAGTAGGGTAAAGTTACCTTAATCTATTTGTTAAGGAACTGTATTTTAGTTTTTTATGGATGGCATGCAATTATTTCTCTCTCCAAACAAAGGTTATTTTTATAGGGTTAGCCTGGCTCTATAGCTAATGAAGACGTACATACATGTACATAATGTACATCTATGACATTCCCTGAACAAGTGGTGGAAGGGAGAAAAAGTATTGCAGGTGAATGCACCCTGATTTTGTTTATCAGCATACCTGGAGTTGTTGTGGAATGTAGTTGAGGAAAATGAGTTAATTGTGGGTTAAAATAAAAATAAAAGTTCTGATCTTCCCACTGGGAAAGTCCCCAAAGTGTCAGGCTACACCTACTCTGCTAAACAAGACCATGAACTGATCTGTGACCCCGAAGACAAGTGGCACTGGCTGACTCATACCAACACAGTCTCAGGCTGCCTTCCATCCTGGGAGATTTCTCTGAAATCCACAGTCACAGGAGCAGAGGGATGGGCTCCCTTCACTAATGGCATTCTGCAAGCGCAGCAGTGGTGGCTAATCAGACAGTAAAAGCTGATTTTTCAGAACAGAATTTAAGTGGCTGCATTTGTATGCTGGTGGGTAATGTGATTTAGTGTCAGTGCTGAGCTTTACCATCTTACAGATGTATCATGGTGCCCTCTTTACTAAATCCTCCCACGTCCTGAAACATCTGTGGGATTGCGTGCCTGATGGTTCTCTTGGGCAGTTAGGAGCAATGTTGTTGCAGAGTATTACACCATCTCCATTAAACCTCAATTTCTGTCTGGGCTTGTGCCTTCTCCAGCCAAGAAACATTGATAGCCATGTTCTGGTCAGCTATGGAAGTGAAATCTGGTAAAGATTGTGTCAGATTCACTGAAGTAAAATGTGTGCAGAGCCTTTCATCTCTGAAGTAGGAAGTGTCATGTGTCCTGTGAAGTGGAGCCATTGCGAGCAGGCAGTTTATCTGTTATGTAGCTCTGTGAGTTGGGTGAAGGTTGTATGAAGGATGTCCAATGCTGTGTTTAAAAAAAAGTCTCAACCTCTTACTTGATGTTTTTTGAAAATACTCTCTCTTCAGATCTGACTTTGAAAGCAGAGTTTCTTCTTTACCTCTGCTATATACCTTCTCTCATCTGTGGCGGTATGAGTAGATTTTGGAGATGAGATGACTTCATCTGGTAAAGATGAATGACTTCCTTCAGGGGCTGCCTGACAGAAATTTGGAAGGAATCCCAATGCAGGAAATGTATTTGGATCTCTATGTAGTATTGTTGAGTATGATCAGGACCATCCTGTATTCTGGGTAGATGAGATCTTGGGTGTTCTTTGCCCGGGAGGTGCTTGGAACTTGAAAGCAGCAGTCGCTGCAAGAAGCCGCCTGTCTGTGTGGAGACGAGTCTCAGTGCTGGGGAATGCACAGCAATGCTAATCACAGAATCAGAGGGGAATTTCAGTTTGAAGGAGCCTGTGGAGGTCTCTTCTTTGCCCTCCTGCTCAAAGCAGGGCCAACTTAGTTAGACAAGGTGTCGCAGGGCCTTGCCTGGTTCCACAGCCCCTCTGGACCCATTACAGTGTTTAGCCACTCTCACTGTCACCTTTGTTTTCCTTAAGGCCTGGCTGGAACTTCTGGAAGGATCTGACTCCATCTTCTCTATGATCCCCCATGATAAAATTGAAGAGAGCGATTATATTCCCCAATATCCCCCCAACTTAGCCTTCCCTCGGCCTACATCAAGTTCTCCACCCCGCAAACCATCTCAGTGGCTCTTTACTGAACTCTCTCCTATTCTTCAGCATCTCTTTTTCATTGGGGTGCCAAAACTAGGCACCGTGTCCAGGTGTGGTCTCACAAGTGCAGAGCAGAGGGCAGTAATCACTTCCTTCAACCTGCTGGCTGAAACGCGGCTGTCTGTGCAGTCAACTGGGTGAATTTTAACAGATGAGCTATATGTTTTTTTTCTTCTGGCTGCCATTTGGTGGTGGTGTCTGGACTTCTGAACAAGATTGGCAGGACTGTGTAAGCTGCAGAGAGAAGAATGGAGCCAGATGTGTCTCATCACACAGTATTGTCCTAGCTACTCATCACCAGCTAGCAGCTTCATTCAGGTTGCCCAGGAACAATAAGCTCCTTGTGAGGAGCCCCAGTACAGCGGCAAGTTGGCTTTAAGAGTTGCCTTTGCCTTGATCCGTTCAAGTGATACTGTAAGTTAGACTCCTCTGAATTGCCATTTGGAAGGGCTGATTGCATGGGGAGACTGGGAAGCTGAGTCTCCTGATTCACAAAGCTGAAGCTAGGTAGTGTGAACATGCCCCAGGGAGCCACATTGCTACAGCTTTGTTGAAAGAGAGAAGAAAGACCACTTCCCCACCATTGATGTGGTAATGGCCTCCAGAACACTGAAGTGTGGCTCTGTCAATGACGCACTGATTGCTATCTGAAAGTCAGTCTTCTGGGCCATGAATGGAGGCTATTTTGTTCTTCTTCAGTTCATAAATTAGTGCATCTGAGTAGCCAGTGCCTGTGAGCAGGAGAACAGCTCAAGTGGTGAGAAAGCACAGCTTTCTCATGCTTCTGTCTTTGTGCATTGGCCATGGGTGAGTGGCCTGCTGCTTTCACAAGAAACCCTGTTCAGGAGTGAGTGTGGGTAAAATTGGCATCTTTTATCCGACTGCCATCTATGTAGGATATCCAGAAGTCAGGATCCCCCTTCTCTCACAGAACAGGCTGTGTGACCCCGGTCTGAGCTGGCAGTGAGGGTCCCAGCTCCAATCTCATGCATAAAGGACTTCCCTTCAATGACATACTAATGGTGACATACTACTCCAGCATCTTTCCATATAGTACAACTAATGCTAACTTCAAAACAGAAATCTCAAGCACAAATGAAAAAACATTACAGTGAAACTAACACAGTAGGGTGTTCCAGGGAATCTTTAAACAAAGGTGTCTGCACAGTACCTGCAGCACCACAGTGAATTTAGAAATGCTGTTGGTGTCCTCCGCTGCTTACAGTGGTTTTGTCCTTTCAAAGTCCAGGTTTCTTTTTCCCCTTTTGAAGCTGCTGGCTCTAAATATTCTACTTGACATTTTCTCTACACTAACAGGGTTTTTTTTGTTTATTCTGGAAGCACTTGAGAACAGGGGAAATTGGCCAAGACATTCAAAAGTTAAATTAAAATCTGACTCTGCAAATAACCAGTGTCACTGGTGTGAATAATTTCACTCTCCGGTAAAAGATATTGAGGGAAAGCAGAGAATTGTATCAGACAGAAATGCAACTTAGCACATACAGATAAAGTAATCTAGTTGGCTAGGGTGACTTCCAAAGAAGATATTGGATATTTGGATCCAAAATTATTGATAACAATGGAGGAATTGCTGATGCTATGGGTTAAGATCAGGACATTCCTAAGCTTGCTCTGCACTGGTTGTTGTGAGCTTTGTAAAGTATTCAGCTGGGTAAGAACAGGATTTACAGGTAGGTAATCTGCAGCAGTCATTTTGGAAAGCTTTAATCATGGGTTTATGTCGGTGTCAGGAGTTTTTGTGTGTGCCTATGGATTAAAGAACGTATGATATGTCTAGAATTCAGAGAGGGGTGTAAACAAGCCTCATGGTATATATAATCTTTTCCTGCTTGGAGGTGTTGCTGATGTTGATCAGAACAACTGTGCCAGTTCCCTCTTGAAAAGTGTTCATTTACTGAAAACAAAATACATGAAATGTCATCCCTAGTGAACCATTTGTCTCTGCATCTGTGCCCACATCTTCTTGGGCCAAAGTTTCCACATTCTTCCTTCTTGCAAAGCTGTTGCGGTGGAAGCCTTTCCCCTTTATAGCAATGTTGGTTTTTTTCAGTAAAAAACAAAGCAAGCTATTTTCTGTTTCAGAATGCAAGATGTAATATCTCTGGAGAGATTAACCTTCTTTCCAGAGTTGTTTTTGTGGTTGAAAGAATAAATCTGTTATCATTAAAATAAAAAAAAAAATCTGCACCTCATTATTTCCAGAAATAAAGCTGACATAATGAGATTTATTAAGAATTGACTCTGGGTGAACTGAAGAGAGATCCAACCCCAAAGACTTTGTGTTCTAGAAAAAAGGCAGAAAGACAATAGGATGGACACAGGGGAAGCTAGAAGAGGGAATTGCTCTGTGATGTTAATAAGAAAGTATGTTCTTTTTGGGAAGGACTCTGAGAAGTGGTTTGGCAAACGCAGCAGCAGGAGTTATTCAAACCTCCTTCACGTGTTAGGTGTTTGGCTGAGCTCAGTTGCATGAGGCAGAGATGTGAGAGATGCACAAAGTATCAGGGCTGGCACGGCCAGGAGGAAAGATTCAGGAGGAAATGTAGAGGACTAGAAGCATTACCATCATAGCTTATCCTTTTCTGCTCTGCCCCTTCCCTCTGTTCTGTCTCCTGCTTCTCTCCCGTAACTGAGCCCCTGTTTAGCTGCTGGACTCCTGACCCGCTGACACTGGCTTCTTGCTGTGCCACCAACCTCTTAGGAGCAGCAGTAAAAATATTCCTCCACATATCCATGAGAAGAAATGTGGTTTGACATTTGGCAAAGTCACAGGGGTGCAGACTTAGTGCTGAGGCAGCAGTTTTTATGAGCAGGCTGGCTTGTTGTGTGTACTACCTGGGATGCCAAATCTCTCTGTGCTTTTTCTTCAAGCCTCTACCCCCTCCTGCACCTCTATGAGATGGGTCATTCTTTTTTTCTTTTTTGCTTTCTTCTTTCCTTCCCTTTTACCTTGGGGCCATCAATAGGTTTGTTTCCTGATCTCTGTGCAGGGTGTCTGCTTTGAAGACAACTTCTCACCTTTTAGTTACTGAAAGAATGTGAGGAATGAGGCCCCATGGCCCCAGCCTACCACCCAGCCAGGCTGTGTTTGTACACGCAGTGGAGAAAGAGCAAGGTGCCTGCAGTCCCTGGGAGCAGACTCTGACCCTGCAAGCACTACTTGGTGGGCAGTGAAGGAGAGATGGCAGTGGCATGTGCGGAGGGCAGAGATGGGCTTTAAGTGCGTATGTGAGCATTTCACTACACTGAAAAATACTTCTTGGTAGTGCCAGCAGCAATATAGCCATATAGCTACAGGTCCTGATCCACCGTGTAGAGTTTCAACTTGTTTTAGCAATTAAGTTTTCTTGACAATATTAACTTCTAAGGCAGATCCATGAGTAAATCAGTCTGGCAAGAGGAGTGAATTGCTTGCTGCTCTGGTTGCAGTGGCTCTGGGATATTTCCGAGTGCAGGTAGGTTGGCTGGGCAGGAGGAGAGGGTTATTCCCACCCCCATGTAGCTGTTGTGACTGTCAGTGTCACTGTGTTCGTACTTCCTCTTACAACTGCATCTGCCAAGAGGGTGAACAAGGCAAAAGAGCTTTGGTGAATCCAGCTGTCGCAGTGAAGACTGTTATGGGCCCTATTTCTCTCCCCTGCTCCCTCATGCCAGGGTGGGCAGCGCACCATGCTCCAGCCACTCCGGCTCACAGCTGGGTATTTGGGCTTAAACCACAGGTAGTCGTGAGTTTGTGCTTGTGCCCCCAGGCTCTGCAGTGTGCCGAGGCACGGGTGCATGTTCTCTTCTGTCAGAAAACAGCTGAGAATGGGGAATGTCCTGAATTGCCCTCCCTGTTTGCAGGTGCATGTAACACAGGCTCCTACAGCAACACTTGAGATTGTTGTGTTTTCCCGACGCAATAATCCAGTTGTCATGTCCACAGAGGCCTTGAACAGACACAACGGGAGGAATTTCTTGCACTCAACCCTGGTTCTTCACAGCTGGAGCGACTGCTCCAGGTTCCTTTTATGATCAGTGGGGATAAAGTAGGACTTTCAGAGCACATTTCACACAACCTATTTCCGATGCAGGGTGACACCACCCACACACTGGACCCCATCCGCAGTGCTGGCTGGGCTGGTGCTGGTTGCACAGGATGTCTGTCCACACAGTGTGCTGTTGCATGTTGCTGGAGGAGGGACCTGGTGCTCCTGTCTTCACAGTGGTGTGTGCAGATGGGCTGTAGGCTGATGAGCAAGCCTTTTCCCTGCTGTGAACACCAAAATCTATTGCTCAGGAAAGCTTTGCTGATGTGTCCTACCTGTAACCCGTGTGTGACTGGCGATCCTAATTACCTGTGCAAATACTCCCAAGGCTGGAGGAGACCCCATGCTACTGTCTTACCTGCAGAGAGACTAAGCAATCCTATTGCGTATCCCAGGACATCAAGTCCCGGCATCACTTCAGGGCTATGTACAGCCACAAAATGGGACTAAAACAGTCCAAACTCTTACCCATTCTGTAATTACCAGCCTAACAAGCCCAAAGACCTTTACTGTCTAGTCAGTCCCTGGTTCTGATTTTGCTTAATATAATCAGTATAATATGCTAGTCAGCAGTCAGGCTAAATGGTATTGTTTTACCCTTGTTTCTCTGTGCTGCACCTGCAAAGTGCTATTCCCTGAACCAATAGCTATGCTGTCAAGAGGACCCAAGTACCCTGATGAGCTCTCAGTTAAAGTATGTGCTCTTCATCTCTTTGTAGAGAAGTGCAGCATTCACTGGGTTTGAACAAAATCACTCCTGCAGTGGGGGGATTCTTGCTCCTTTCTGATCTTGTCCAGGAGCCCCTGGAAGATGCTGTCTCCTGAGAGGGGGTAGAAACACCCATGATGGAAATTGCACTGAACAGTTGTCTTCCTTCACTCTTGATTCCCCTTTCAGAGCACAGTTGGAGAGAATCAATGGCTTCAAGGGCACCTGATACAGTTGCTAATCAGTTACTGTGATTTGAAGACAGCAGCAAGATGGGCCCAACGCTGCAATTTGCCCAAGGAGATGCTGCCTTATGGAGTGGCTGATGAGCTTCAAAAGATTCAGATCCAAGAGAGGTAAATACTCTGTTTCATGCCTTTTCGATGTAGATTACTTACCATACAAGGACTACATATTTGCTTAAAATAATCTGCCATAATGCTTGCTTGGGGAAATAATTTTGCAAAAGCTTCCTCCATTTACTCAGATCACATCTTAGCCATGTACATGCTGCATTTGCTTTTCATAAGCCTGGAAATGTCTGTGGAAGGTACGTTTTAAACTCACTGCTGAGTACTTAGAAGCTATGTGAGATTGCTTCATGCTGCAGAGGGGTCTTCAGACTCCCTCTGCCAGATCAACAGTGCAAATGAAATGATGCGGGTAGGATCTGAATATATGTCTATTTTACTGAGCTGATTACACGTCTGCCAAAATTTTCTATATACTCTGCATCCCCCACTGTACTATAATCTAGTTCAATGCCTTTTAGGAGACTTATGACCAAGAAAATAATTTTAAAGTTCCTTAAATTTTTCTAACTGTATTTAATTTTCTTCCTCCTTTGACAGGTCATAAGCCATTTTTCATCCCAGTCTGTAATTTTTGCCTCATCCAAAGCTTTCAGAAATAATGGGAATTTTTGACATTTGGGGTCAGGTCCCAGAGGAGTCGCATTAATTGAATTTGGGATAAAACCAGGCTCTCTGGCACAAATTTACCTAGCGAGCTTAAGAAGCCTTTAGCAGCCCCCTATAATTAGTCTCTGTCCCCGTTTCTTCCTCTAATGCAATCCCAATAACACAGTGCCATGGTTCCTCTTCTGCTTTGGGACCCCCATGTTGTGTGCAGCAGATTAACTGCAGTAGCTGCAATTCCTCCCCTGATGGGAGCTTCATCCTGTTGTATGACCTGAAACGAGAGTACAAAGGCAGAGGTATAAAAAAAATAATTGAAAAATCCTTATATTAAGAAGGGTTCTTACAACTCCTTGATTTTAAGCACACAGAACTGTGCAAATAGCCCCAGTCAAGGATCTCTGGGAACCTGCTGGTGTAGGAGGAGCAGAGAGGAAGGATGGAGGGAAGAAGGTGGCCTGGTTCCATGCTGTGTGTAGACAAAGCTGTGTGAAGTTGAAAAGAGGCTCGAAATTTAGGAAGGCACATATAACCACCTAAACTGTTAGGAGTTGTCTGATCCCCACAGCAAACTAGATCTGGAGGAGTACCAGGGCTTTGTAGTTCTGGTTCTGGGTATTCTGTGCTGTGTCTCCTCAAGAAAATCACCCAAGATCATCCTCTTCATGCAGCAGTATCCCAGGCAGTTGCTCAGCTATGCTGTATGGAGGAAGAAAGGCTGTATTTGAAAAAATGACTCAATGTAAATGATTTGCTCAGCCCCAGTAATTCACTTTTATACTCACATGAGTGATGGTGTATCTGCTATGCTTCAGTGACTCTGTCCACGAGATGTTTAAGCAAGTTATTCAGAGATAGCTGTGTTTGGCACCTTTTTTTAAGCCTTTTTTTTTTTCCTGCAGAAAGGCCTGCACATATGCAGGCTACTGCAAGTCTTGAGGAACTGCAGAGCTTGCAGATGATACTGCATGGGGGTCCTGTTAGGATCTCACCCAGGACTGCACAGAAGATCTGGAACCTTGGGCTGGATGAGGTCTGGCTGGTAGTCCCATCAACACACAGCCCGGTAGCCTCTGTGCCCATGCATGTTTGTGAGCCGAACTCCTGCAAGGCTGCAGGCTACCACAGTCCTTGGGTTCAGAGTAGTTATGCAGCTACCTTGCTGGCCTGCTACAATCAAGCAGCATTTTCTCTGCTCATTCATGTGCAGGAATTCATCTAATTGGTTTCTGTGCACAGAAGAGGACTTATCCCTGAATGCTCAGTGCAAATGCAGGAGAGCTCTGGGCTGTGTGATTGGAGTGCAGCATAGCTCAAAGCCTTGCTGTCATTTGAGAAGCAATGATACGTTTCCACATGTTGAAAGCTTTTGTCAAAAACAGAAGAGAGGAAGCAGTGATAATTTTAGGGTTCCTTAGGACTCTTCCGTTGTTGTACACATCAGTCACCTTATTCCAGGGTGTTGTGCTTGACTGGACTTGGCACCATTTGACTGATGCGTCTCTTACTCTCACTGGTGAAATGTATTGGGGGTTTTTTTAGCATGGAGATTGATATTTCTAGTTCAGAAGCCAGGTGAGATTGGAGGAAAGTTTGTGGGAAAATCTTGACCACTCCTGAGAGGTAACTATTTACAACTTTGTGCAGGCTGATAGCCCATATCTTTAGCATCCTGCAAACAGCCCTTGAAGACTGTAATAGGAGGGAGTAACTTCCCATATGGAGCTGAACTTCTCAGTATATATGTCGTAATCTGAATCTGTTTTGAAATGGACTGTGGTCTGGGAGGAGTTGATGATGCCATCATACATTGCCTGTTTGGGGAGGAATAAAGGCAGCAGGAAGTCAATGATCACTGCTCCCTGGGTAGCAAGTTGGGTGCTTTCAGCGCCATGCACTTGGTGTGAGAAGCAGAGGCAGGGTCCCTCTTGGCATGGCTGTTGCACAAGTCTGCACACCCATGCTCATCTGCTACCTTGTGTGGTCTGGGGCTTTCTCCTGTTACTGCAGAACATGCAGTTGTATGCAGATGATTTGGGTGCTTCCTTTTACCTTATGATCTTAGTGCAGGACTTTCCTTCTGGTGTCGTATGTCAGAATTATGAACTCCAGCTAGCAGTTAGGATCTGTCACTGGCTGCCTGGTTAATGCTGACACCTCACTAGGGTATAAGGAGACCATTTTAAGAAGACGAAGCCTGAGACTGAGCGAGGTTACCTGCTCTAACAGGTTTATCATCAGGTTTGTTGTCTTTAACACTGCAGCAAATTTCCATCTCCTGGAAGAGGTGTTTATGCAAAAACTGCAGCTTTCATAACAAAAGATCGTATTTTTGGAGCATAGATTGGACTAACTTGAATTATGTAGAAGGTGAAAGAGAACACAGTGTATTATTATTTTTTAATGCTAATGATTTTGGGAGGGTCTCACAGATGGCCTTGAGCAGTTCATGTGCTGAGCTTCATGGATCTGATCTTTCTCCTAGTGCAGATCTGCACTGGTTCATGTTCAACACCCATGTAACCTCAGCAAATATGACACAGATGTAATCATCCTCGAAACACTGTTAGCAAAGGCCCACTTCTTCAAATGGTACATGGCTTTCTTGGAGCACAGGAAACTCTTATCTGTCTAGGACATGCTTCTGCTTAACTCTGATGCATTGCTGGAGCTGCCCTCCTCCTCCCTCCTGAAGCTGCACCAGCCACCAGTTAGGAGCCACAAGGTTTTTGCATGAGGTGTAATCCCTCAAAACACAAAGGGTGGTTAACAGGAGTGTGACTTAGCCACAGACTCTGTGCATCTAGAAAGATAAAAAACATCACTACATCTCTCTGCTCTGGGAATCCTGTGTTGTGTATGGGTGGAGTGAAGGCATGCTGATTAGGATGTGCTCTGCCATTCATGAGGACTTGTGGCAGATGAGTAAAACCCTTTGTGCCCCAGTTTACTCATCCAGTCACAATACCTGCTGTAGTAGCTGCTATAAAATCAGCGGAGCCATGGAACCTAATAAAACAGTCTGTCTGCCTTATTTATTGAGCTAACAAAGCAGCAGGTTCCCAGAGCGGGTGTTCACACTGTAGAGAACAAGGTGGTACCAGCATATAAACATCATCTCTGCCACTGGTCACACCACATGCGGCTCCTGAACTCTGCAGGTGAGAATATTCCTGGAGACCTGAGACTGCACACCTTCATTAAATATTTTACGCAAATATTGACTTCCCCATGCACACAAACCCTCAGAAAAGAGTGTTTGCACAGTGAAAGCTGCTATGCTACAAAATTAGTCACACAGTCCCCTAAACATAAGGTTAGTAAATAGTTTCTCAAATAGTAAACCATTTCAAGTCTCTGTGGGAAAGAGAGTATCCAGAAATTTGTGATATGTCCAAAATAGCTGGATATTTTTTATTAGTTTCTTTCCTCTGATTGCATCATCTGGCTGAGACACCACAGCAATCTGCTGACCTTCCAGTTACAAGGCCATTTCAAGACATTCTGCTGCATTTTGAAAAGAAAATGTGCTGTGTAAGATCCTGTTGTAGGAAATCAGTTAGCTCATTTCTGCAGGCATCTTCCAACATTCCCAGGGTATTAATACACAGATACTGAATTTCTCTGTGTGGTGCCATCTGAAACCCAAATGGAGGGAGTAGGACAAGCAAGGCACTCAGTCTGTGGGTTCAGCTGGCTGTCTTCCTCTAAATATAGAAGGTTTTGAAACTTTATTTTTTAACTTTTCTCGTTTCATCACTGTGCAGTGTAGGACAAATATTCTTGTACAACTTATGGGGACACGTTACAGGGAAGGGGATGGAGGAGAAGCAGCTGGATAGCATCAGGGAGGTCTGTGAAGCCTTCCCAAGCAATTGCACTATAAAATGATGAGGCAGATTCACCCATTCCCATCTGGTAGCGGTCTTACTGTCGAGCAGTCTGAGAGTCTCTTTCTGAGCCAGTTTCTGCTGTGGGGAAGTGTGAAGCTCCTGTTTGGACACAGCGCTGGTCAGAGCTCACTTCTCTCTTATGTATTACACCGTGGGAGCTAGCAGACTTCCATGTTAACCTTGAGGGCAAAAAGCAGTAAATCTAAAATGTGTTATCTCTGAATATGGAAACAGCTGCCCAACTATTGTCATCCAAGTTGCATCACTTCTGGGAAAGAGAGCTGAGCATTGAGGACAGGGCTTGGGACTCTGACTCCAGCTCGTGTTTTGGTTTGGGTGTCCTCTGCAGTGGGTACGCTGCACGTGTGTGGTGAGGTCTCGGATGCAGTGCCATTTCTGTTACAGGAATAAAAAGAGAGGATGAGTCAAGATGAAAGAGACTTGAGATCACAGGGAAAGCGGGGAAAGAGAGGGTAAGAGAAAGAGTTGCGTGGCGTGGGGAAATAGAGGGCCCCAGTGGAATAAGGGGCTTAAGACTTCCTGATGTTCCTCCAATCTAGGATTTCCTCTCATTGCATGGCTTAAAGCTGTTGCATCTGATTCTGTGCAGGGTAGAAGAGGCCACAAAAGCAGATAATTATGAAGAGAGTACGAAGAAGGACTATTACCAGCTTCCTATTCCACGGGCAAATATTCACTTCCTGCAGACGTGGGAGGAGACACTGCAGTGCTGGGAAAAGGTGCTGCGGGTGAGTGTTACTCTGGTATTTACTTTGTGGGGTCAGGGAGCAGAAACTCCATAGCAGGCTGGTACGCAGGGCTGTGTGTGGGCCACTGCCATCAAATGCCTCCCACCCCAGGTCAAGAACAGCTGCTTCCTTTAGGCTTGTCTGATCTGGGGAACGTGTTGGGAATTGCTGTGCCAGCAAAGGTCCCTGCAGGGGTAACTCAGGTGTGCTGCAAAAGTTACTTGTCTCTGTAGCAGTTTGCACACTAGAAAGAGATGAGGTGGTTGTGTTCTGGACAGGGACTGTCCAGGCTACTTTCAAGTGCAGACAGTCTCTAAGTGAAGAAGGCTTTTGTCTTGTGTTACAGCCTGGGCAGGTTGTTGGCATTGACATGGAGTGGAGGCCTTCATTTGGCATGGTCGGGAAGCCCCGTGTCTCCCTCCTTCAAATCGCTCTGAATGATGAGGTGTTCCTGCTTGACTTGCCACGACTCCTCGAGCATGCTGAGACGGAGGGTGGGAAGGAGAAGCTTCCCCATTTCATCCAGATGCTCTATTCAGATGCAGCCATCACTAAACTAGGTAACATGCATCTCTTCTCCCTGCCTCAGGTCTTTACACAGCTTATTTTGTGTAATTCCTAGATCCTCTTGGGGTTGTCATTCTCTAAATCCACTTACCATGGAACCAGCTTTTGTAGCCCTGGGTATTCAAATACTGCCATGCCAGGAAGCAGGGTGACCAATGTAACTGGGAATAATAGAAATGTCTCCCCATTTCAGGTCAGACCCAAGATGTCTGATTTAGCTTCCCCCCTTGGACTTGGGATTGTCTTAGTTCCATGCTAAACCCTGACTTGCACCCAACCTGCAGTGGTCTAGGGAATTCTGCCATCCGGATCTTTCTGGATTTGCTGGTCCTGTCCCAAAGCCACTGTGCTGGACACCAGACCTCTCTGGCCCACCATACCTGGTTTTAGATTCTGTTTGGAGGCTTTTGGCAGGAGTTGTTAAACCCAGAGTTCAAGGGCAGATTCATAATTGCCTTTCACTGACCTAGCAGATTTTAAGTAAGCTGATCTTAAACTCAGCATTTCTCATCCACCTCTGCTCTCCCAGTCTTGATCCGCAAAAATATCTCTTAGGAACAGGAGAGACAGGAGTCTGCCTTGTTCCCTATCTGAACAGTCTTTCCACCAATGTTTATAAATATATTGTCAGCATTTTGACTCTGAACTAGAAAAAGCTGTGGTGCATTAGCCATAATTTGAGTTTTCCTACCTGTGTGATTTGGGCTTTTTTTTTCCTCCAGGTTATGGGATGTCTGGAGACCTTAGCAGCCTTGCAGCCACTTGGCCTGCTTTAAAAGACACAGATAAGCAAGCGCAAGGTGTGGTGGACCTACTCACAGTAGACAAACAAGTAAGGATGAACACATGAAGATATGGAATATTGTGTCTCCCGCATGTGCTTGTAGATGACTGTCATGAATTCACAGTGCTGTCTTTTTGTGTCCTGTATTGGCAGGGAGATGGCTAAAAGAGTAAATAGACTTTTTCTGCTTGTGGTTTTGAGGGTAATGTGATTCTGTAAAGAAAGACAGAAGCATTAAGTTTTCATCAACTAAAAAGTTAGAGCTTGATACACTAATTACTTTTTTCATAGCCTTTATAAAAGCTACGAAAGAGCAATTGAAATGGAGACATAGCTCAATTCAGCTAGGACATAGTTTCTGAGCACAAGTCATACTTGAACTCGGTAAGAGCAAATTCTTGTAGAACTTCTGATATTCCAATATCATGCAGTATTGAAGCAGATATTATGGAGTTAATGATTTGTAGAGAACTTGTAATGTTCATAGGAGGGCTACTGGTGGATTCAGCACAGGAATTTCTGTTCAGCTGAAGTACAGCTGTCTCTGGGTTTGCACACAGCCATTTTTAGCAGTATTCAGAAATGCTAAGGACAACCATTTTAATGGGTAAAATTTACAGAGTGTGTTTAAGGCTGTGGGCTGGGGTGAACCCAGATCTTGGGGACTGATAGCTTAACCTGGGAAGTGCTGCAGAGTCTGAAGTACCTGCCAACAGTTATTGCCTCAGCTTAATCTCAGAAATGGCAACTGCAGAAAGGCCATTGCACACTGTGTTACAGGAATACCTTTTCTCACTGGAACTAGAAGGAGAATGGTGCTGAACTACCACTACTGCTATTCTTTTAGTGAGTTGGTGTCCAACAGCCTCCAGCATGGCTGAGCACCCTGCAAACCTCTGCAAAGTCACAGTCACAGCCCCGCTGCCCTGATGCAGTGCTGTACAACAATGCACTTTTTTTCCTTCCCTGGCTATGAAACTGATTTCTTTCCAGCAAGTGTGTTTGTTAAACAAATAACCAGACACCATATATATCTAATGCCATCCCAGCCCTTGTCTGAGACAACAGGATTCAATATGCCAGGCAAGAGATAAAAATGATAGGGTTGCTGCATGGCCTCACCCACTGGAATAGGAAGTGTTGTAGAAGTTGTTTTATAACGATGCGTTTTATATCTTTTTCTTTCCATCAGCTGCAGAAGAGCTCCATTGACTGGAAGAAGGGTAGCCGGAAGGTCGATGTACTGTCCCTGGAGCAGAGCAATGAGGATAGAGGGTTCAGGCAGCCAGAGAAAGGACTCAGCCTCTTGGTGCAACATGTGCTGGGGAAACCGCTAGATAAAACAGAGCAGCTGTCTAACTGGGAGAAACGGCCTCTCCGAGAGGAACAGATCCTCTATGCAGGTCTGCTCACTGGCTCTGTGGCAAGGTGCTACAGATTGTCTATTACAGGCTGTGTTTGTCTGTTCTCTGTCACCAGGAAAATCATTAAGTAGCAAACGAAGAAAATGGCTTTGCAGATTAGTTCCTGTTCAGAAAAGCCAGCACATGTTATGTTTGTCCTTTTGCGGACATGGCTTTAATGGTTGAAGTTTAAACTGTCCAGTGATTCATTATTTCCCTTATGAAAGAATTCCTGTGCTTTGCAGATTTTGTCTGTTGAAACATCACCTCAGTGGAAACTCCTCTCAGTAACTGAAAGGAAGAAAGTCCACTTCCTTCTGCCTCATTTCACAGCCTTTCTGGGAAACAAGTGCTGTGTTCATTTGTCATAGTGAAGTGCTTGTTAGAGCAGGGTTAAAAATGGGTGGACATGGTGTCAGAAACTGCAGCACAGAATCGGTACCAGTGGAGTTTATTGCTGATTACCCCAGAGTCAGAAGTCTGGGTCTAAATCTTTTCCTGGGGCATCAAAGGACAGTCTACTGAAGCAAACCAGCCCTTTGTTAAATTCAACTATCCTTGAAGCTGACACAGTTCCCACAAAAGTTAATCACTAGGACTTGTAAAACTGGCTTGGAGACTTAGTTCCCGTTGGAAGGAACAGAAGCTGCATGGCAGTGCATGTGGGCAGGTGATTGCAAACAACTCAGTTATTACTTTTTAAGATATTGCATCTAAGGGAGAAGTTACCTTCCCATAGCTGAGATGCAGTAGTAAACTGTGGGCAGGCCACTGCTCAGTAACAATGGAGAGTAAAATGTGTTGGCTGAAGCTGTCTTACATGGTGGTTTGAACAGGCGTGCTACAATTTGCATTACATTAGAGTCAGAGACAGCAGAGGGCCTGTCACTTTTTGAGCTCCTCTGCCTTGACTCTTTGTGATCATGTGTTAGGTCATGGTGCTCACTGAACAAGTAAAAGAGTGCAGGGTATGACACGAGTAACTTGGAGCTTCACAGATTGTTTGCATTCAGTGGCATTTACTAAGGTGAGGGCTCTTCCTTGCATCAGGAAAGCCTCTGTTTTACTTTTGAATGAAACCAGCTGAGGCTCATGTTCCCTTATTTTCAGCTTCGGATGCATACTGTTTGCTGGAGATCTATGAGAAACTCTGTAAGGATCCGGCGAGCTTTGGTCTGAGTTCAGACCTGACTGCGAGTCTGGTGGGAAAATCAAGCATAAAACCCAGGGCAAAGAAGCAGCTGAATAAACAAGAAGTACTGTCACCTTCTGGACAGGTTTGTAAACATCTTCAAAGAGCTGCATGTTGCTCAAGACCCCTGTAAATCATATGTTGGCTTGTCTCTCAGTCATACTATTAGCTATGCATGGCATGCCTTTTTGTAGTCTGTTCTCAGGACTATTGCAGCAAACATCTTCCTCGCCCCTCCCCTTTACTGGTAAGATGTGCTTTCTCCTTTGCATGCCTTGGTTCAGCTTTCCCTGCAATTTTAGGTTCATTTGTCTTTGCAAAATGTTGGTGCAGATCTGTGTGGTAGAATCCAGCTAACCTTGCTGGTGGAAATGCTCCTTCCACATTTCCTCAGTGGTGTGGGTTTGAATTCTGTGGCCTAGGTGTTGCATCAATGAGGTTTCAAAACTATGACTTCCTTACTTTTGCTTTTAACTGAGCTTCTATGCTTTGGTTTCATGTTGGGAATGCCTCCTTTATTGTGTCTGGACCAGAAATCTGCAAAGTTAAACAATCCGTCAAAAAAGTCTTTCTGCTGATGACTTTTCTCTGTCTCCCTGCCCACCACCACATACTCCATTGACTGGCCTCTCTCTGCAATCTATGTTGTGGCAGAGCCTGAAAACTCCACTGACCATAACTTGAAGCTGTGTGACTCTGTTTAAATATCTTGGAACGTGACTGGTCCCTCTCTCTCGGTAATAAAGTTTTACTTTTAAAATGCAGCCATCCAGTTGTTTATGCACCTATGAAAACATTAGCAGAAAAACAGTTTTGTTTATTAACTGAGAAGACTCACTATGGCTGTGTATCCTTCTGAGTAGTCCCAAATGTGTATTTAGCTCCTGCAGTCAATACTACCTTCCATGGTTGGACTGAGATGCTATTGATTATAGCCACCTTTTCAGGATCCTCCTTATCAAGTGCATGTAAATGTACAGTATCCCATTAGTCTTAGTGAGGAAGTAAAACACAAAGCTGCTCGGTAGTTTCCTAAGCACTTTTTGTTCATGGGAATATTGTATGTTACAACAGATCTGAGTGGCTGCTGCAGAGATGGGAAAAGTAAGTACTTCAGGCTTGAATTACCTTGTGAACTCACGGGTCATCTTTGTGTTCTGTACAGTCAGATCCATTAACCAAGAGGTAGTTGGTAAAACCTGGACTGGGACTCAAAAAAGCAGACTTCTCCTGACTCTGCATCCTGCATGACTCCCAACTCTCTTCCCAGTGTTTCCTGGTCCACTATCTGAAGTGGGGCTAATGACACTATTCTCCTTTATAAGCTTTTTGCTCTCTGCTGGCATGAAACGTGAGAAAAATGCTACATATGACATTGCTGGCCATTGAATAAACACTAGCTAAGAGCCAGCTGCTGCTCCTTTACATCTGTTTGCACAGAAGCAGCAGCACAGGGTTAGTGTCTTCCAACTACTTCAGCATTGAAGGGTCAGCTTGATCTGTTATCACAGCACTCTGATGTCTTAGGGCACAGCTGCATCCACCAAAGTCCTTGCAGGAGTTAGTGATGGTCCAGTCTGCCCAGTGCTGCAGAGCTTTAAGTATGTCTACCAGCTTCTAGGAGGTGCAGCATCATGCAGATTGAGCTGTCAGATCTGAGCTAGTTCACATGGTCAGCCCAGGTGTATCTGCATGGTGTGCCACAGCATTTCCAGGCCTGAGTCAACTCCTGCAGAGCTAATCTGCAATGCTGCAGTAACTCTCTGCTTCCAAAGACTGTGTAGCCCTGCATAGGTGGTGGCTGTGTCCTTCAGTCATCCCAGCTGATTCAAGTTCCTGGACGCAAAAGCTGAACATTGGAGGTTCCTTAATAACTTCCCTTCTCCATGAATTTAGCTATTGTACTTCTGGGAGCCTCCCAACGACAAAGTCTCCAACTGCAGGAACTCCCCCAGCAGCAGATATTTGAAATAAAATAAACAGAATTCCGGCACTGCCTATTTTTAAACTTCTGAAGATAGCAGAGCTGACGTGGTTGCTTTGTCTACCTGTTTCTCCCTCTGTCTGTCAGATCCCCTTCCCAAATCATAACTTTGGCACATGCATATTAATTGCAGTCTAATTCAATAGGGGAATGGCAGTCTGAAGATCTGTTTCTGTGACTTCATGAAAATGAATGTCTGTGTAGAGCGTAGAAGGCCAGGTTGGCATTTCTCCGGGGAAAGGCTGCAGATCCCCAGTTTGGGTGGCCAGCTGGCCAGTGAGTGAATGGCTAATTCAGAATTAGCTCTGTCATGTGCTGCCTCCTGCCCAGGTGGTAGGTGGGCAATGTAGAAAGGACATGAAGGGGGAACTAGAGGTGTTGCAGAGCATGGGGGAAATTGTAATACAGGTGGAAGGGGACAGTTGGATTTGGCATGGTGGGTGAATGCAGGGAGGCAATCCACAAATCAGCCTTCTGTTCTGCTGCTTACGGATCTCTTGCCTTTCTGTAGCAATGCAAAGGTTCCAAAAAGGAGACCTCGTGTTGCCCTGCTCCCATCTCCCCAAAGGAGTTCAGTGTGGTCTGTGATAACATGCTGCAAGGCCTTGGGCGCTATCTTCGCTGCCTTGGTGTAGATGTCCAGATGCTGGAGAATGAGGATGACCATAGGAAAGCAGCTGAGGTTAGTTAAGTGTGCGCGCGCGCGCGTGTGTGTGTGTGTTTATAGCTCCCATCTGCGTTCCTTGGGGAAGGCCTGCTGCTTACTGTGTAAGTGCATTGGTTAGTCACACGCACTGAACAGGTAGTGGGTTGGTAGGAGCTGCCCAGCGCGTGCTTCCTCCTGTGCCCATGTTGAGACCCAGTTCTCTGGTTCAGTCCGAGAAATTGTGCCACGTTGCAGCTGGTATTAGCTAGTCCCTACAATAGTGTGCTGGCTTGGCTCTCCATTTCGAGGAGAGAGGAGGTGAGCAGTGTGCTGTGATCTCAAATCTTATTTGTGTCTGTATGTTCGTGTCATTGACAGCTGGGGTGTTTCAAGTTAGAAGAACACAAGCAGAGTGTAAAGGTGTGACCTGAAGTCTCAAGGGTCTTTGATGGGGAGGCAGTGGTGTGTTTGCAACAAGACAAAAATCAGAGAAAGGAACCCAAAATTCACTTAGGTTTCTAATGGACTCCAGTTTGGGCTTACAGGGAGGGTATTTGCCTGCCTTGTGCCTGAGTCAATCGAGCAGAACCGTAATCAAAAGATGGCTGTTCAATATGAAAGGCAAAATTTCCATAATAAATTGCTATATAATATCCTAGCTGGGTACCACCTTGTGAGATGACTCAAAGGTGATCAGCCGCAACTCACAGTGAAATATTTGGGAACGGAAGAGTCTCTAACATACATGGGGACAATAAACATTGATCTGGACTCCCATAACAACTTTGACCCTCTTGGAGGAGAGACACATGCTTGTTCATTTCAGACATATTTCTACTGTGCCAGAAATTGAGATATCCAGCCCACACAGTGTGTTGCTATCAAATGTGCACTGATCACCCAGCCTGGTGCACAGGATGTTTCCTCTTCAGATGTCTGCTTGGCCTGAATCCTGGGCAGGCTCTAACTTCTGCAGAAATAATTAATTTCTCGTCTCTGCCAAACTTGCACAAGTCATTTAAACAAACCAGTTCTCACTGCTTCCCCCCCAGAGTCCCGTCTCCGCTTCTCATCCTGATACCTTATCGTGCTATGGACAGGATGTTTTACATTGCTTTCTCTATGGTGACCGGACAAACATCCTTTCACTATCAAAAGCCCTTGGAGTGTTACTGTATTGCAGAGCCTTTGATCTGTGCTTGGATAATCAAAGATAAAAATAGACTCCTCCCACCCTGCTTTACATCTGGCTAGTCCTGATTTAATAAAAATTGAATGCTGACCACCCTACACCTGAAAACTTGTAAAAGTTATTGCAAAGGCCAGGAGAAAGATTTGGATCCTGGTCACCGAATACAAGATAGACAGTTTGGGTATTGAACCAACACAGTCTCAGACTAGTGTCACCAGGAACACATAAGTGTGTACAGAGTTAGGGTTTGTTCTTAATTAAAGTCATTTCACAAAAATGATTTATCAGTCATATTACACATCTCCTTGTGCCAAGAACTCCTGAATCACCTGGCATTTGCTCCTTATTGTTCTCATTCCTGTTGCTTCTTAAAGTGACTTCAGGTATTGGTAGGCAGATGGGTCTTGTCCTTCACACTCTACTGAGATCAAACTTAAAAGCCTGAGAGCTTTGTAGGTTATGCTTGGGCAGCTATGGATTTTTTTAATTTTTTTTTCTTTTAGACTAACGCGTGTGGCAGTAATTGGTTTGAGAAACCCCATTCCCAGGCTAAACATGAAGTCTGTGTCCTGTGTCCTGCTTCATGTTGTGCTGCTATTATTGGCTAAATGTTTTATCTTGGACAACAGTTGTCATGGCGAGTTTATCATGCCAGATCTGCAATCTCAGATCTTCTGGCCCGTGAGAGCAGGACCTCTGGCACCATGAGCCAGTGTATCCCTCCGTATGTCCGTATTTAGCTGCTGTGAGATGACACCAGTTTGCATTCTGTGTATTTAATGGTGCCATTTAATTAGGAGTTGACTGGAGAAGTGACTGATGAAAAGTCACCTGTCATAAGCACAAACACAGAAAATCTTTAAAAATGGAAAGATAGTAGAAATTCAGACTGAAAATTTCTCTGGTTAAATCTGCCCTCATGTTGAAGACAAATTGCTCACGGTCTGTCCTTACAAAAACATTTTAGCCTCTGTTCATGAGCACCAGCCTCTCCAGGAAGAGCAGCTTTGTGTCCAAGTACGGGTGCCATGTCATTTTCCAAGTCTTCTCATTCGGTGGGGTGGCAATAACATTTTTAACTGTGTTACATTTATATCCTAGCTGCTGTAGCTCAATGCACACAAGTGTTTGGCAAAGCAGGTATGCAGCTAGGAGATGAAATTTGTAACAAGTGTGCTGGACGAGCTCCTTTACCTGACTTTAGCAGCCTGTGCATGGAGAGCTGGGGGGATTCAGCACATGCTTTCCCTGAAACAAGTCCTTGCCTGGCAGCACTGCTCCAGTCCTGCACCTTGGGTAGGAGGCCCTTCTAGAGGGCTTTGGGTAGTGGCCCAGTCTGGCCCAAGCCTGGCTCCCTGCTGTGTGGCAAAACAGGGAGGCCACTTCTGAGAAGGGCTGTATGCATCCAGCCCTTCCTCACCAGGGGCTTCTGACTCCATCCCAAAATAATGAATGACTCCATCTGGTAAAGAATGCGGAGATTTGTTCTCTCTTATGCAGCATCCTTCTGTGTGTGCAGGTGCCATTACTGGGGTAAGCCACCCTTTGCATTTGTACTTATTCCTATAAGCAACATGTTATTTCCAATTAATAGATTTTTCTTTATTTAAATTATGTCCTATGCCTGTGGTGTTTCTAGACAGGTCTTCCAGCTTGTCTTCTGCAAACTTCTCTGCAGAGAATCTTAAACCTATCTTTTGGGCCTTCTAGATGGATAATTGGAAGGAATTGGGAAAGTTTCAGTGGGTGTTCCTCTTTTCTCTGCAATTTTGCAGAATCAGGTAGACAGTGGGATGCTTCTTGTACTAACCTTGAAGGATCACCCACCAGCCTTGAAGTGACTACGGTAGATCTTGCAATGTTGTACTTCAGGAGTGAAGCAGAAGCTTATAAGAAAATTTTGGTAGTCTCTTAGGTCACTAATTTCTAAGAAGAGACTTGGTGGAATCTAAGAGCCCCTTCAGTTGAGTTGGTGGTTAGCGTCTTTTATTTTTTTAATGGACTGTGCTCTTGGTCTTCAAAATCATCCTCATCTCTGAGAATAATTTGCACGCTAAGGCAAACTGGTATCTTTTGAAGTGTGATAATAACCAGAAGGCTGGTAGAACTGGCTTCCTGCAGCTCCCATGGTGTAGAAGATTCCCTTGCAAGGTTACACGTACTCCCCCCAAAACTCCAGGTGAACTAGCAAGTCGGAGAGGAGGGCCAGGCTCGGATGGATCTCAGGAGCCAGTTAGAGCAATGTGCACCTGGATCTAAATTGCCCTGGACTGGTTTGGAGCCATGGGACACAAAGGGGACTTCTAATACTGCAGTGAGCAGAGCTTCGTGTAATGGGGGAATCTAATCTCTGATCTCATCTCAGCTTTGAATGTCTTTTTCCATATTTTTTATGTAAACGACATTCTTCGGGTTTGCTAGTCTTTTTACCTCCCCACCAGTCTGCAGAGTAAATTCGCAGAGGAGAGATGAAGAACTGTTCTGCCTTTAAGATCAAGACTTTGCTTTTGATGTTTGGTCAGCAGGAGGAGAATGTCTTTCATTGGAGACCTTGATACAAATGGGTCTACATTAAGAAACAAAATTGAGTCAATGGTTTTGGTGTGGTACTTAAGGCCACATTATGAAATCATGCAATAACTCTCTACAATTTATGGTTTTCAGGAATGCTGAAGAGAAGTCTAGGGTTGAAATACCAGCAGTACAGCAAGTGCACTGCAGGACTGGACTGAGTGTGTTCATAGCTATTAAGCTCTTGGTTTATTATCTATTTTAAAAGACCCTGAGATAATAGGTAGGGAGCTTGAGGCTTGGATTGAGGTTTACGATCCACTTCTCTAGTAGCGTGCTTTTCCAGCACACATCCTGGAGCAGATGCTTTCTGTCTGTTCCCTTTTTGTCCAAACTGGGACCTTGCTGGCCTAGGCCCTGGATCACTGCTTCACCTCTGCCACTGCAAAGGAGGGGTCACAGCTTTTCCTGGACTGCTGTCTTGCAGAGGGAGCACTGCAGTTTGCCTCTTCAAGGACATGTGGCATTGCCCAACACGTGTCATGCACGGGCTTTGCAGATTTTAAATTACAAATCTACAGCCTTGTGCTGCTGTTTCTTGAAACCTTCTTTGGCCTTAATTCAGGATCCTTTAGGTTGTCACAAATCATTCTGCTGCTGGCTTCAAAACATATGGTCTCTCTCTGTCCTCTCTCATCAGTCGTTGCCCTTCCAGGTCTCTCTTGTAGTAATTCATTTGAGTTCGTTCATCTCTGCAAGATGAAAGTTGGCTGAACAGACAGGCACGTTAAGGGCTAAATAATAATACCAAGTTATTAGGCAGTGCTTTCTATTCAGAAAGTCTAAGCCTTTTCCAGAGGAAGTTGATACTACCCTTTTAATAGATTGTGAAACTGAGGCCAGTGCCCTCCCTGCAGCACTTGGGATGGAGCACAAGTCCCTGACACCCACCCCAACACGCTACTCTGGTCGTTCTTCTCCTTTTATTTGCATCTCCAAGCACACATCTTCCGGATGGTCCCAGCACTGCCGTCCGTTATTTCTTTCAGAGGAAAAGAAGGAATTGTGCCCTTTTCTTCAGCACGTGTCCTCTGTGGTTTCAGTCAGATGTGTGCTATCACGTGGCTTTTCTGGCTCTGCGTGCTTCTCCCAGTCATTGTTCCAGAGGCGGAAAAACATGCTGGAAGAGTTATTGCTTTTCTCCTTTTTATTTGATGTTCTTTGCCTGTCTCTGCAGAGCCATTTAGATAAGGGGATTTATCAAGCTTGAACTAATTAACCCTGGATGCAGGAAGTCAGAATGGAGTGTTCCAGCTGTGAAATCCTCGCTTACCCTGAAGCACACGTGGGTCTGAAGGAATTTCACATCTCTTTTCCCTTGTCAGCAAACCACTGTGGTGAACTTTTGCTGTTGCCTTACTGGACTTCTCTCACTAATGTGCCGTGAGGGTGGTTTGTTGGCAGGACTGTTCAGTCACCCAAACTGTGTGTAGTAGGATTGCATGCAGCGCAGGGTGTCTCTGCTGCCACTTCAAGGTTCCTGTTCTTGGAGATTTTTTCCTTTATTGAGAGAGAGGGTTGATTTTGAAAGAAATCCGGTAATTCTGCCTGTAGGAAGACGCTTTAGAAGTTGCCAATTGCTTTCTCAGTGGAGAACTGGCAGCCAAAGAGTGACTTCACAAAAAACGGAGGGAAGTGGCTACCTGAAAGGTCAAGATAGGAAAAAAATGGTTGCTTAGTTGACTGCACAGGGAGTTTGTGCCTTCAGAGCCTTCTCCCCCTTGTTTCATGTTGCCATAGGTCCAGCGGGTCTTAAGAGAATAGCTATCCAAGATAGAGTTTTAAAATCTTGGTTTGTTTTTTTCAGTGTTCCTTGGTTATGCTTGGTGGTGTCAGACTGTCTGGGAGGTGCAGCAGGACTCTGATCCCAAATGTGTCCTCCTGCTAGGGTTAGAGGATGATCCAGAGAGAGCTTCTGAAACTCTGATCCAGAAGAGAGACCTCTGTGACACACATCTGGAAACAGTGAAAAATATGAGGGCTTCCAACAGAATCCAAGCCAGAGAAGAGAAATAACCTCATGCCTACCTCAAAGTGCCAATCTCTTGTCAGCACTAGCAGAGCTGAAGTGCCGGTTCACATGGGAATCCTTCTATCGCTATGGCCATGAAACTATTTCCCTTCTACATGAGGGGATGAAGGGGTGGGAGGGAGGGATGTCATTTAATCATACGAAGATCAGTCACACTTTCATCCTTGTGAAGAATTGCGGTTCCAGATTTAGTATCTCCTTTTGGCACCAAACCATTTGAAAGTGTCTCTCACTCTATTGTGAAGGTCAGAAGTGTGGGTAATGAGTCCCCTGATAATTCAGCACAGACCTTTCCCTTGAAGGACAAGACCTCTGATAAAAGCGTAGGGTTGCAAGTCTCTCAATGGAGATGTTCTTTGCAGCCTGGAAAGGGTGCGTAATTTCTGTATGTCTGCTCTTCGGCTGCTGGGAGAATAACACCGACTTACCTTTAAGGAGTGGAGCAAGCATCGTTCTGTTAATGTCTATGAAGTTTGCAGACACATATAATGGTACTTTTTTTGCTGGAATTACCTGCTTAGGTTACTTTTTACTTTCTCCCCTGTGCATTGCTGTGCGAACAGAACTGCTTGCTTCTTTGTGAACCAGACCAGGGAAATAGAAATAGTTTGGGTTAAGGAAAAAAAAAAAAAAAGATAGAAAAGTTTTTGATAGGATTATTTCAAGGTGGATCGGTTCCCTGGGCCATCTGCAGTGCAGATGCACAAGTAGCTTGTTCCAGCACATGTGAGGCAAGGCGGGTATTGGCAGGGAGGGGACATATAGTGAGCGAGCAATACCTTGAGCTGCTATTGCTGTCAAGAGCGTATTGTTGAACCAGACCCAGATACTCTTGGCCTAGTGTATGTTGACACCAGAGACAAAGACCCGATATCACCAGTTCATGTTCTCTCTGCTTTGACTGAAAGAAAAGCTTGAATCCAGTGTAACTTCAGCCGATGTTCATTATGATTTTTACTGTTTTTTCCAGATTGCCCGACAGGAAGGAAGAGTCATTTTAACCTCTGGACTCCCATATCAGACTGTAAGTGTTCAGAGCTTCTGGCATTTTTCTGGCGTTGTATCATTGCGTGGTCTGGGATGTGCAGTGTAGAGAAGAGGAAAAGTCAGATGTGAATGCAACAGCTGGCTTGGCTTTTTCATGTGTTCTGCACTAAAAACTACATTAAGGGTCTTGAGAGGTTTGCTGTTCTGAATGACCAAAGCTTGGGGTGAAATTTTTTTTATACTCAGTACTGCATCAGTGGAGAGAGCTATTGCTCTCCGTTGGGGGCAGGGAGTGGAAATCTAGCCAAGCAATCCAGAACAAAGTGTTTCTGTTTGGCCTCACTGGCAGGTGAAAGGCAGCTCAATTCCCATGCTTTTTATCACAAAGATTCTTGTTTAGTGACTGGCTCCATGCTGACATAACACACAACAATTAAAGATGTTTCTTCAGGCTTGGAAGGGAGAGAATGAAAGCCACCAAGCATGGGTCCCGGTGGAAGCTGTAGAGGTTTAGTGTTCCTATAGATACACAAAAAAACCAAAGCAAACCCCAACCTTACCCTCAGCACCAGATGTTCAGAGCCCTTCATGAGACACACTTCAAAATGGAGTGTTGGTGGGAATATACTGAACCTGTCAAGTCAGTGGTTGCAATGTTATGATGCCTGCTGCAGGTCCTTTGTGCTTTGTTACTGCCCAAAAATTCATTTGGAAGAGTGCAAGTACTCTGGATTACACACATGAGTCAGAGTGCAGGCCTGCTTTGATACAAGCTATCGGTATAAAAGCTCCCAACTACTCAAGTAGCTAGTTGGAGTATTTGCAGAATGTAGGTTGCTAATTTCCTACATAATAGCTGAACATTGAAGAAAACTCCCCCCATGATGAGACACTGAGGCAAGTGCAGCTGTGCCACGCTACAGGTTCCTTATCCAGGCTGTGGTTCCTTGACCCTACAGTTGATGTGATAGGTAATTCAGCATCCAGCATGATCTTATTTGGCAAAGCTTTAACTTCAAAGTACTGTGTAGGAATTGCAAAAGGAAAATAACTGCTTCCCAGTGTACGATACTGTCCTGGGAAATGTCTGGTTCCCTTTGTTCCTTTGCCTTTGTATGGTCTATGTGAGGACAGGATGGCTCTGCTAGGCTCCTTTGCATGTAGCTGATCCCACCTTGCTGTGAGTATTCATGATGTTCATAAAGATGTGTCTGGAACTTCCCAGTGCTTGTTCCCAGATACAAACTTCTGTGCTAAATGTGGAACAAACATCGAGGGACTGTCCACATCAACCACTTCAAATTCATTGGCCATCAGTGAACTCCAGGTGAAATGGTGTATAAACTAGAAGGGTTGAAGTGGTAAAACTGTCATTGGACATCGTCTGCATCATTGTGCTTTTGCATACTCTGTGTGATCTGGCCAGGTATCACGTGAAAGCTCTGATTAACTTAAGTTTACTCTTGCTACCCCTGTCAGCACCACACCACCCAATTATAAGTTGAAGGGGACTTGGGCAATCAAATTTCATATATATATATATGAAAAAAATGCTGCAGTGCTTCAGTAGTCTCAGAGCTATTGCAGCAGTGGCTAAGTGTTAAATTACCAATTGTGCTTGTTAGATCAAAATTTAGACTGTAAACACATACTAACTCCCAATATTATTTGTAATTAAAACCAAACCAAGTGTATTAGGAAAAAAAAAACATGGATCATGATGCATGGAGTGCCTCATTTACTGCCTTTTTGGTTTACGACTTGTCTTTTGAAGCTGCAGTCCCAGGTGGCAGAAGGAAGGTGTTTCTCTGTGAACTGCTCAGAAAAGGCAAAAGAACAGGCCCTGCAGGTTCTGAAGCACTTCAACGTTCAAGTATCCCTGGCAGATATCTTCAGCCGCTGCCAGGTAGGACAAGGCTTCTCTGAGTTAAAGTTCATGCTCGCTCGCCGTTTTGTGTGCAGCAGGCACTGCTTCAGCTTTTTGGGTCTTACACTCAGTGTCTTCTACTTAGTTCCCAAGATTTCTGCTTGAACTTTGGCAACGTCTTGCAAAGCTGTGAGGAGTTCAGAGTGTGCTAACATCCATCAGAAGTGTTGATGACTAAGTCAGAAGAGCAGAGGCACTGCATCTGCAGCTTTGCTAGAAACTGCTGTTTTTCTGATTTTTGGTACTTGGCATGTGTTTTAGCATTGACTATCATGGTTATAGTCTCTTTGTTGCTGTGTTCTCTGTCTAGGACGCATGCTGTTTTAATTAGAAACCATGTTTAATTATGGCTCTGTGATTCTGATAACACTTAATTACTTTAATAGGAGGATTTTTTTTTTTTTAGGACTGTATTTTTTTTTTCAGAAGCTATTAGGTTAATTCATGTCCATGCTAGTTGATGACTCCAGATTGTGTTTGGCATTAGTTATCTGTGGATTGTTGTTAAGAAGAAATTTTAATTGTGTTAGCTCAAATCTCCATCTCTTCCAATTTCACTTTTGTATTTGTTACAGTAACACGCTGAAACCTATCCCTTCACAAACTGTAATATAAACCGACTTGCAACTTCAACATCTCTCATCTTATCAGTGTTTAAAGAGAGAAAAAGAAGAAACTGCAAATCTGGCTAGAAAAGGAGCTTTCTCATAGGAATAAACAAGCCAGCTGAACACTTCAGTGAAGTCTGGCTCAGTGCCTTGTGGTCGAGCTCACGGGGTCTCCTGGCCTGGTGGAACAGCACAAGTGTTGTAGGAATAGCAATGACTTCTGAGCAAACTCACCAGAGAGCATTTTCTAGACCTCTGCTTATATCTGATGTCGGTTGTTGAAACTGTATCTGTAACTTACAGAGAAAATGAGAGGTGTCCAGCTGTGCAGGTTGTCTATAAGAGGAGAATGACGTAACACCATGCAGATTGGATCGACATAATATGGGTTGATCTTACTTCAGGATAAATGTGTATATTCAGATATAAGATATTGAGTTCAGTCTTGCGGTTTTATTGTTCCAAGAACAGATTGCAGTTGTTATATAGTGGCATGCTGGCTTCTTTGCTATTTAAAAAAAAACCTTTAAAAAACCTTGTGAATTCTCCGATTCCCTGAGATCCCATAAAATAGCAGTGTTCTTCCTGATGGTTGTTGAAATACCACAAGAATAAGCACACACAAAAAACCATGCTGCGGAAAACACTGTGATATATCTGTAATAAATGCAGAAGACTGTGCAGCATGCGATGTAAAACTGACCCCTTGCCCATGATCTGGAGTCTGGAACTGTTTAACTATATGGCTTTTTGGTACGTGCTGTCTTAGTTTACAATATAAATAGGGGTAATCAGTCTGGCTAGGAATATATACTAAATGTTCTCTTACTTCCAGGAGAAATGCCTTCCCTGTAAACTGTGGTGGTGGAACAGCTGCATGTTTTGTACTGCTAGGCATGGGAAGATGCTGCTGTTTGTCAAACCACTCTGTGTTCTGAATCATATATTTACCTACATTTAAGGCTTTGGCATTTTGGACCTGGTTTTGTTCAGCTGTCCTCTTCTGACTGTACAAGTTTCACTAATACGTTGCCATTGCTCTTGAGGACAGTCCAAGCTCTTACAGCTGCGCATGTCCAGCAGACGTGCAGCCATGACCCAGGAGCGCTGGGCGCTGCAGCTCTCAGTAGGTCTGTGCGCAAGGGGGAGAGCGGCGGGCAGCAGGTTGAGAAGGACCATACTGCATAAGTGCATGGCAAATTTCTGCCTTAAAGAGGGTGTTATGGGGCCACTGTGGCCAACGGAGACCTCAGCACTTCATTTGTAAATTCTTTCTGAAACATCCTAATTCTCTGCAAACCTAATTGGGCTTAATTAGGATGGAGGCTAGATCCTTAAACTGCTGAGATGTGCCTTCCATACTGCCTGTTCTGGTCCTTAACCGGGTTACAGACCTCAGGGCTTGCAAACTGCTTTGAGGTCTGCCACCTCCTTGCAGAAATGTGTATTGCTAATGGGTGACCGAGGGTTTTGGCTGTCCTGTAGCAGGGGAGAGCGGATGGCGTGCAAGCCGGGACCTCCAGAAACACCCAAGTGCTGCTGCATACGTGCTGGGCAGGAGGAGGAAGCCGGGTAATACTGATGGATAACCTGGGCCACACTCCTTCCTCGCCTTCGTGGAGCTCGGCTGGACGGTGTCTGAACTGTGGGCCCGGCAGCAAAGGACAGCCCTGCTGTGCTTGCCAGAGCGCTGGAGTTGGGTTATCGGCTGCGATCATCCATCGTAGATAAGCGTTTTCTGTGTGTCACAGGAAGCAATGTGGCATCCTGCCTGACTCTCTCTGTCTCATGGAGCAAGGGCTTGTTTTGTCTCTTGGGCTTCTATTCTGTAAATGATTTGAGAGAGAGTGTCAGCAAATATTGTTGCTGTAACAATTAATGCGTGTGGTGCAGAGCACACGGTAAAAATAGGTCCTAATTCAATGTTGTACCCAAGATTGCTGTAAAATATGTTTCCTCTGTCAACTCCCTCAGCAGGAATGGACGGTCTCTCTTTTGCAGATATAAAGAATGGGCTTGCTTTCTAACCCTGCCAAAATACTGCCTTTTTCTGTTTAAAACAATGGCAAATACTGGTCACCTCTGTCTGACTTAGAGAAGCAAGTGCACGAAGAATTTCACCCATGGGCTTCTCAGCATTTCTGCTTTCAGTTGTCCTGGGCTTTGACTTGGTTACTCTGGTTAAAGGCTCCAGAAATGGAGACCGCTGCTGGCTGCGTCAGTTGTGGCCTGCCAAGTATGATCTTCTCATTGCATGTGTCTCTCAAGTGCTGCATCTTAAGGACTCTGTTGATGGTCATGGAGGAGCCACCTGTGCACAGTAGGTTTGGCCAGGCCTGGTATTGCCTTCAGTGAGGAACATTTTAGGGGTGCTCAGTGAAAATGAGTTGTATCTTTTGGTGACATGCAAAAAAACCCTGAGAAGTCTTACATTTCATAGCCTTAAAATATTTGAAATAAACCCATACCCTCTATTTGAAATGCAAATGTCTTTTGTCTGTCACCTCTGCACACATTTGAATATCTTGTATACAGCTTTTCTTCTTTTCAGTTACCCAAAAGTAGCTCCTTCAGAAAGGGGTGACATGAAATGCGTGCTGGAGGGTGCTCTTACATGATAAATTCAGCACATTGGTCCCTTACACGAGTCAGGAAGATCTTTGTGGAGTTGTCAGGGGCTGTTGTAAGCACCCTTAGGGTCAGCTAGCAACCTGCCTTGAGTGGAAGATCAGTGATCCTCTGCTCTTGACAACTTGGAGGAAGTTCTAACACAGAACTAGCATTTAAGAAAGAAAAAAAAAAACAAACTTGCTAAAGAAGGTGACCTACTGGATGGCTACTTTATGGATACAAACATCTAACAGCTAGGTTATTTTCTAGGGGGGATGAAATTTGGCTCCTCTCACAGGTCCGTGCATTCAAGGAGGAGGTTATCTCCCACCCTTCCTAGTGCCGCAGCCACCCTCGCTCAGATGTGGTGTCCGTGCAGTGGGCATGCCTGCCTGCTTTGACATTTGGGTATGGCCTGGTAGGACAGTAGGAGGACATGAACTCCACCCCAGTCTCATAAAGAAACTCTTGAAAACAGACATGTTTTGGCAGGTATTACCTGGATGACTGGCATGGCTTTTTCCATCTTGCTTTTCTGTGCCGTCTGATTGAAGACCCATCTGAAGCAGGTGTAGACTGCATCTGCTGACCTGGCAGTGTGCACAATGCCTCTTCGTTTACTGCTTTCTCGGTGAGCCTGAGGTACCCAGGACGTTTTGCTCCCTTTGGCTAAGGTATGGTGTCTGGCCTAGCCAACTTCTTGTCAGTGAAAAAACACTTGTCTCAAAGAAAATAAATTCAGGCAAGGGGCTGGCAGCCCTCGGTTGTGAGTAATGTCGCTCTGTGCGGCACTGACAGGGTGAAATTACGGTTTGAATGGTGATAAACTGAGGAGATAAACAGTGCAAGTTGTTAGCTTTAAATCTTTATATCACAAGTGTTTGTCACGATGGTTTGAAGGGAAAACAGTGTGTTCAGTGTTGTACGGGATTGCTGATAAATTACTCCTGTTGTAGAAGAACCTCATCGTTAAAGGTTTATAACTTTGCTGTAAAATCCTTGCTGGTTTGAGGCTCTGCAGACAGATTTGGAGCCAGGCGGGCCTGTCCATCTTCAGAAAAGCTAAGTTACGCTTTACTTGAAAGTGTAACTGCTGCTCAGCTCAATTTTGAGCCTGAAGCTTTACTGTTGTACGAGGGAGGGAGTGGGCTGGGGGACCTGGGTCCTGCGGTGTGGGTGTGCCACCTCCTTGCCTCCCTTGGGCCTTTCTTTCCTTTCCCACCCTCTCTTTGACTTGACCCTTTAGCCTTTAAGCTGTCCAGGGCAGGGACCCTGTTTGAACAATATCTAACGCAATGGGAGGCTGATCCCAGGTGAGGTTTCAAGGCTTTCCTGCAAGGAAAAATGATTGCAACTATATCCCCTGCAAAAATAAATGTGCAGGGAAAAAAAATCTCAGGCTCCAGCTGCAGTTTCTGCAACTGAACAGCCCTGCATTTATTATAGGTTTATCTGCAAATTCAAATAGGTTGTCTCTTTCACTTCACTGAATGCTCTGATCCTAAATAAGCAAATTACATCACCTATTCTGATGTCCTGTTTAACTTGTGACCTCAGCCTGAGCACTGCAGGATGTGAGAGATAGCTGCTTTACTTCATTGTCTGGAGATCTGGTATCTTTTTTTTTTTCCCCCTTCCCTGCTCTTTCAGTTTCAAAGCTGCTCACCCCAGCCTTTTAGAAAGGTGTTAGCATGGGATTAGGAGTAGGCAGGGAGGAGGGGGGAGGAAGAGAGGAAACCACCATTTTTTTTGAAATTAGGTGCAAAAGTGTTCTAACAGTTGCAGCAAATGTTTCTGGTTTTTTGTGGTTAAGGTAACAAATTTCATTGCTGCAAAGCTCATCATGTGCAAGCTGATTTACACAGAGGGAGCCCAGTATGGAGCAATCCATTTAGCAGGGACAAAGAAAAAGGCCTTATGATTAGATGAAAAACCCTGTGCTTGGGGCACTTTGCAAGAACCTTTGAAGCCAGCCTGGGAACTCTGGCAATATTAGTCGATAATTAGTAATATAGATCCTTCAAGCTGTCGTTTAGATTGAAAATGTGCATGTCTCTCATGAGCCTCTGTCACACCAATCTGATCAGCAGGCTTTTTTGTTCCTTTTATGTGGGTTGCTCTGTCGGTCCAGATGATGATGAGAACTGCCAGACATCATCTTTCTCACTAACTTGTGAGCCGAGCAGCTATCTCCCTGCTCTAGCGTGTCATGGAAGTGGGACCAGGGCAATTTTTTGTGGTCACCTCTCCTGGCCTGAGCAACAGTCATTTTATTCTTTTAAATGTACCAGTTGTCCTTCCCCATGCGCAGCGAAAAACCAGTAGAATTTAAAGGCTACGTATTTCATAAAATGTTTCTGCCCCGGCAGACAGTGAGGGATTTGTCTCAGGAGTTGCTTAGGACAAAAAGTGTCTGCAACTGAAATGGGGCTGAGGCAACCATCAAAGAATTTTGAAAATGTCAGTTCACGAAGCCCACGTTTCAGCTTTTGAGATGCCTTCCACTGATGTAACATCGTGTCCCTATTTACTTCCTTTCAGCCCTGAAATCTCTTTGGACAGGGCTGTGTCACCATCTAAATGAAGAACTAAGAAGGGTCATGCACACCGGATTTTGTTGACTTGGGAATGCTGAGAAAGAGAATATCGTTTTGAAACCCTCTGTGGTTTAATAAAAGGTTCATCCATAGGATGCAATTTGTCAGCGCCTACAGGTCAGGAAAACCTGTGATTAACAGCATCTGTGGTTTCCCCAGATGTGTGAGTTAGCTGCTTACTCCTCACCAGCCCTTAACCCAAACTGAAAACTCAGCCCTGTGCCTACCCACTACGTAGGCTGTGATTTCTTGCTTCAGAGTACGATTGTTCAACACAAAGGGTAAGGCCCTCTTAATCTTTTTGTTTATCCTGGGCTAGGCAATTTAGATGTAATCTGCAACTTGTGCTGCTGAGACTCTGGCCAGGAAGCACAGCTGGTATTATTCTGCCTCTGCAGACATTGTTGAGGGAGCGAATTGACCTCAAAAGGTACTTGTCCCAGGACTGTGTGAATGTGAGCATTCAGTCGTGAATGCACCTAGCCCTGGCGCAGCAGCATTTCATTCAGAGGGATGTAGCTCTTTTTATTTGGAGTGCCTCTTACACGACAGTCGTTAAATAGCGTTAGGGTTTGTGATAATTTGTCGTGGCAAATTGTGCTCCTTTTGAGTCTCCAGTTGAGATTTTTATTTGCTGATCGCTAAGGCTTTATAAACTGTAGTGAGAGCTCATAGTGAATGATCACCATTACATGCAGGGACATGGGGGCATGCCGAATCAGCGTGCCTCGTCCAAGCTCCCAGGTGGAGATCCCAGGGGAAACTGAGCGAGCCCCAACTCGTGGGTGCAAGGCAGGAGGGTGAGCAGCATGCTGTCCATTCTGCGCCATCCATGAGTGCATACAGCACCAATTCTGTAAAATTCCCAGCCTGTAGCTGCTTAGCACTGTGCTGCTGTCCATGTAAAGCTCAGAGCCCCACAAAAAAAGGGCTCTACTGGGCCTAATTCTCACCAGCGAGCCCGGACAGTGCTGCCTGGTTCCCACAGACTGTACACTTCCCTGCCAAGATTTCAGTATCTTCAGAAATTCAGTGGAGCATGAAGGTCACAGCAAGGGAAGAATGACAGCCTGAGACTTTTTTTTTCCCCTTTCACCAGCTCGGAGCAGACTGTTGTCTCTCTAGCATGTTGACTGTTTTCATAGGGTTAGCGTGAAGTTTATGTTTTACACAGACCAGTGGAAGTCAGATATGGGAATGCAGCAGATCAGCTGTGTTTCTTCAAGGAAGACGGTCTCATGTTGCAGACTTTCTTTCTCAGTGTCTGCAAAAGCTTGATTTCCAGTGAAATTTCCTTTACAGATCTTTGTCTTTAGGTTGTTTTTGTGGAGGTATGTGAGAGACTGTACCTGAGGTTTTCGTTTGTGTATTTATTTCCTTTCTCTTATTTTCACTTGCAAAGCTGCAGACGGATATTAAACTTTGGGGGGGGGGGGGAAGCTGTTAATTTTTCATGGTGTTATGTATTACAGTGCTCAAAATGATGATGCCAAATTAGCCATTAGAGGTCAAACCTCAGCTGACAGCAAATGTTTTCTTTTGAGGAAGTCATCCTTATTCCTGGGAACCAGTTTTGTTCTCCTCTGCTAAATGCAAGAAAGGTATGAATGTGTGTTTTTTCCTGGAGGGCAACACTAGCTAGAAAAATGCTGGTTTTAGCCAGTGGAAACAGCACAAGCAAACAACGATCGGCAGTGAAAACAGCACTTGTATTTAGACTAGCATAGAAAAGAAGACACAATGTAGTGCAGTGTAAATGTCCTTTTATACAGTTCTGTACAAGGCTTTTTCTTCCTCCCATGGGTTTGGACAGATCGTGAAATGCATTGGTCAGCAGTGATGCTGGTGCACTGGGAGAAAGTAATGAAAGGTCAGTGGGTGACAGTGATGGAGTGACTGTAAGGAAAGCGAAGAACTCTCTGGAGAAGGCAGTGACACAGCTATAACTCCCATATGTCCCAAAGAAACTGTCCCCATGTTTTCTCTCAAATGTCATGAGAAAACAAGAGATTTGTAGCCAATTTAAGTTCTGTTGGTTTCCAGTCCCCTGTGCCTCCTGAGGTCAGAGTTCAGTGTATTGACTGTGTCAAGAAGTCAAAATTCCCATGTTTTATACACTGTGGAGTTTCTCTTCCTTTTTGACATTTGTGCCCTTATAATGCTCTTTGTTTGTATGTCATGGTAAGGATGGGATGCCCAACTCCTGGTGTTTGAATGGCTGTATATTTATTCTGGTGGGTTCTCAGGATGGTAATCCTACACATAAACCAGCAATACAATCAGTGGATCTCATTATTTGAGAGACCTTGTACACTAAAAGTTAAATAAAGTCAAAGTTCTTGTTTTTACAATGGAGTGACCAGCTTCATTAGTAGATCATGTGAAGTGAATTGATTTGAATCCATCCAGAAGGCCTCCAGGCCTTTATTTTCCCTTCATAGATCAAGATGATTGAATAGCATCGGAAAGGAGCCTTTCTTCTAAACAGTTTGATGTGGGCCATCTTGTAGCACAGGTAGTATTATGACAATGTTTTTCCAAATCCTGTAGAGAATCCTGCACAAAACCCTTGCCCTGTTGTTGCAAATGCAATTAAATCCTGCTACATGCTTCATGAGAATGAACAGTTTTGCAGTCCTCCAAGATTTGCAGTGTTTGCCTGGGCAGCTGTTAATACTGGCAGCAGACCTTTGTTCCTTCAGAAGAATGTGTGATCTCTAGGCATTTTTGAATCTTTTGTTTGAGTCAGCATTATACACTGAGCTACACATACTTGGCTTCATTGTAGAATTTGCCAGATCTGTAATTGCTTGACAGCATTTATCTGAAGACCTTTAGGCATTAAACTGTGTAACTTCCTTTTGGCATAAAATGAACTATATCTGTTATTCATAGTATTAATTGTATGAGATGACACCCTATGCCAAAACTGTATGTCTGTGGACCCCTGTGGGATACAGTACATGATTTCCTTCTTCATCTACTGCTGTGAAGGCATTTTCAGCTGATGTTGAAGATGGTAAGTAACATACATAGGGTTTGGGCTTTTCAAGATCTTGTCCCCATAATGTTCACGTGGTCTAAATGACTCACTTGATGTAAGAAGAGACCATTTTGTGTTTGTGTAAACCCTTTCATCAAAGGATCATGCAGTGTTTCAGAAACAGAGACAGGTAAAGCAGTATCCTGGTGAAAAGAGAAACAGAAAGCTTTTAAATTAATTTCTCAATTTATACATTGTGTCAGTCTTGAAGAAGATTATATTTTGCAGTTATCTTGATGAAATACAGCTATATTGTGTGCTGTAAGCCCAAGGTGGGATTTTGCTGAGCTAGGCATGGATGCTATCATCGAGTCAGTCATTTATAAGAGGCTTAGGATAAATTTTTCTCTCTTTTCCCCCAAGAAGGCAATAGAAATCCCTTGGTAGCAGGAAGATTTTTATAGTGAGTTTATCTGAGAGTGTGCTAATCTGGAACAAAGTCTCCTGATAGCACAAAATCTTTTCTTCCAGAGGGCAGCCCAGTACCTTCCAGTTTCCTGACACCAGATTGCTTAGAGGGAGAAATGACAGCGTAGGAGTTTTGGCAAAGGGAAAACGTAACATTCAGGGCATGCTTCTTGTGAGTCATTATGTTTTCTCTGGACAAGTGGATTTAGATTATTTACCTGTCTTAACTCAAGATACACAGTCTGAGTTGATCATCCTTTTATTCAGGGAAGTGCTGGGGGAAGATGCAGGTGAAAGCCTGTTTTTCTCTCATCCCCAGTAACTTCTCCATTCCCACCCCCACCTCGGCTTTTCTCTTTGTGGTTTCTGGGGGAGCTACTCCTACTGAGGCAATTTAGTGAAGTAGGAGAATATCATATGTTTAAGGTGAGCACAGCCAGGTTTATTCTCCTAACTGCCCCTTAAAATGACTGTGGTTACAATCAGGTGTCTTGCAGCCAGGAAGGTGGCCCAGCAACCCCTTGTCCCCTGCCCACTTGTCCGTCCCTCACGTTTGCAGCTCATGCTTGGGGAAGGGGCTTGTGGGGAGCCAGATGTTGAGACTGATCCGGCTGAAACGGGAGTTCCCATTTGCAGCTGGATCAGTGCTTTGTAGTCACAAGGGACCACAGGAGCAAGTTACGTCCCGGGTGTACTGATGGCCTGGACTGCTCCACCTCTGGCAGCCTGATCCTGGGGCAGTGCCCCTGCCTGGAGCCTCGGGCATGGCAGCGAGTATGGGTGTCCTGCAGAGGTGTGGGCAGACACGTCTCTGCAGCTGTTAGGGTTTTAATTTGACGGTCTAATTTCATGGACTTTAAAGAAGGGGAGATCACTGAGCCGGGTCCTGCAGGAGGGAATGAGCTGGTGGTTGGAGAGAAGGAAGTTGGTGGCAGAGGAGTCAGAGGAGGAGCACAGTTCCCTACAAACGAGGCCATGTGAATGGCTGTTTGGTGACAGGATGGAGTGATCGATGTGCAAGGATAATAGCTCACTGGGGAGTCAGCCTGAAAGCTGAAGCCTCTCAATATGTGTGGGACATTGTGGAAAAGAAAGTTAAAAAGACATCAAGTAAAGCCAGACAGCTTCTTGCACACCGGCCTGCCTCACAGCTCTGGCTAGCGTGCTTCACTTGGATCATTTTTGCACACTCCAGTTTCTGACTATGTAAATGAGTTGGGCACTAAAAAGTTATTCATGCTTCCTTCTGTGCAGACACTGGCCTGTGCCAAAGGATTGAGCCTTCGCTCCCAGGAGGAAACCCATCCCGCAGCAGGGACCAGCCCTTAGGGGCTCTGACGAGCCTTCACTCTGGCTGCCTTCTGCAGTTGGGCCGTTCCTCCCCGAGCGGGGCCTTCCCTGGATCAGCAGCATTTAGTGGCATTTACTGGAGGGCTCAGATTACCCCAGTGAAAATAATCGGTTATGCAAAGTTACGCTGTTTAGATTGGGTTTCTTCTGTGTGGCCAGTGAGGTGTGAAAGTCAATCTGCTCCATAAACCCTGAGGGCACTTTCTCTGTGCTGATTTGATATGATAGCTTCGGGGTTTGGCTGTTGGGAGAAAGCTGGCCCTGGGTTCGGTTCAAAGGGACACAAACTAGCAGGTGGTTATGGTGGGACTGGGCTTGGGAGCAACACAGTACACCTAAATCCAGCTGGGGCTGAGCCAGCCATGGCCTGGCAAAGCAAATGGGTTGCCCAAGAGGAGGGTTCAATGTTTGGGTCTTGCTGTGGTTGCAGAGCCCTTCAGCCATCTCAGCCGAGCTTCCAACTGAATATTCTTGTTTATGGTTTTATCAGTGCACTTCTTTTCACAGGCTCATCATCATGGTCCATGCGGTAAACAACAGTGTAATTAGTAAATTCTCATGGTTAGGAGAAGGACTTGCTGTAGCAGGAGTGTTTCATGGTATCCATCTTACGCTTTTTTCATGATCATCTTCCTTTTTTCCCTGATGGAACCACAGATATGGAGTTTCAATGCAGAAAAGTCCCTGTGGACCAGCAGCCCTTCCTGACTCTTCCTGCCTGCCAGCCATGGTTTCCATGCCATTCCTGCACAGACACAGGCTCACGTCTCCAGTGGGGAGGCTGCAGGTGACCAAGGGGTTCAGTCTGAAACCCTGAACTAACATGCCAGTATGGCACTAGACCATCCGTCTGTAAGATCACAACAATGGCACGTAGTAGCCATCATAAGGGGCTTTCTGGCTGCTTATTGATGTTTATAAGCACTGGAGGATCCCCAGGTAATCAGCCTGAAGGATGGTCCAAGGGCTGCTGTCTTGGCCAGGTAATGCAAAACTGATGTAATGGGAGCAGTACAGAAAAGCAGCACACGCAAATTTAAATCGATGTCAATTTATGCTGTCGCTGATCTGTGACTTACTGCAGTAACATTCATATTCAGCTTTAGGGCCAAAAACAATACTCAGCTGCTTTCTTACTTTTTAATGAAAAATACCTCTTTAGGGTTTCTTTGAAGTCCCCACCCCTGAAAATCCCCACTATATTGTCGTCATTGTTACTGTTAACAGCCCCTGCCAGTATCAGGAGCCTTTCCTGACAGATAGCTCTGCAGGGGCTTTGTCCAACGCTTCAATTCAGCCCTATACTATAGACAGTTTTAAATGGCTAATGACGGGCCTCCCAGGGGATTTCTGCCAAACTCTCAAAGACCTCCCAGGTTTAAAAGTGGCAGGGTGTCCTTTTCCTGGGGCCAGCCGCAGGAGGAATGCACACAGTCAGATTCTCCTACCTAAGCTGCATCAGCCTAGTTATTTTTTCAGTTGCAAAGGGTCATCCATGCGTATATAGCTGGTTGCTTAGCAGAAGAGAGATAGCTGTGTCAGTAGAGGACATGGAATAAATAGAGGAAGAAGGTTAGGTGGAAAGTATCCCCACCGGTTTGAGGCATTATTGCATTTTAACATTGAAAAATATCCTTTTTGAAAGTCACAGGAAAATATGAAAGGCTTTGAAAAATTAAGCCAGGGTCTGTATCAGACATAGGACAAGGTTCATTCTCCCCTAGTGCATAGTGATGGTACAGTGATATTTATGGGTTACAAATAGGAATGTGAATGATGTCTGAATGAACTGGGCTCCTACATGCCATTTTCAGAGGAGAGGCAGAAAAACACTGGAGGATCACTGAGGGTCTGTTGGAAATGGGACTGGGACTCTTATACTGTGATTTCATGAAAGTTTTAAGTTGGTGTTGGTGGACACTGCTGCCAGATGAAGCCCTGCCTCTTCTCTCACCTCTCCCCTACCCTGGTGCCTCTCTAAGCCCCCCTTGTCCCAACACAAGTGCTTGTTTAACTGCAGGGTCGCTGGATCAGGGAACTGATCCTAGTTGAAACGGACCTGTCAAAACCAGATGGTTAATTTTAACCCAGCTCAGTTCCCCAGTCTGGTTCACTCTGCAGCTGCCCAGATGTGTGTCCGCGCAGGAGGGGGGCAGGAGGACTCTGCCTCTGCTGTGTCAGCATGGGCTTATGCTGGCCAAAGCCCTTGCGAGCCCACAGCTGAAAGAGCTCAGGCCAGCGCTTCAACAGCCCTTGTCTGTCCAGTCCCTGCTAAATGAAGAGAATTTGGCTGGTGCTGCGCAGTGTGCTAGGGAGGGGCTCACTGGGATGGGTGGCCTGTCCCCCATGGCTGTCTGGTCTCAGTTCAGGAGATGAAGCCTCAGCCTGTCTTAGCCCTGCCCTGTTAATATCCATTAATTTTGGACCCTTCTGGCAGTTCAAAATCTGTTTTGGTTCAAATTTGATCTTCAGCTTTATAAATGAAGTATGCAGTCAGGTGGGTCCTTATTCCCATGTAAACAGAAACCGTACCATTTTGATCGGCTTGTAGCCAATGTGCACCTGACCACAGTTTTGCATCGTGGCTGAATACAGTTCACAGCTTCTGAGTGCGTTTCCCAATTTATTCATGCTGAAAAGGGCTCTTCTCGGTGATTAGCAAATGAATTTCCCAGAGAATAGGTAAGAATTGGTTCATAGCTTGCACTTGTGCTACCAAATGCAACAAAATCTTTCCTCCTGCTAAAGGAATCAAAATTAATACATTCTCTTCTGTATTAAAATAATTTCTTTTTTTTTTATTGAGGGGAAATCTGCCATCTCCCAAAATGATGCTGTGTCTTTAACTGGGCTACTGTTGTACAGAGTAGTTGAAGCTTCATTTAGCCTGAATGAAAAACTTGATGCATGTTGCTGAAGAGAGGAAACTAGTGGTGGATGATTTACTCGGAATGCCCTACAGCAAGAAGGTTATAAATGAAGAGGGGAAACACCAAGAGCACTGAGATCTGAACCAGAGGAAATGCACGAAGCCTTGAAGTGACCTTATGTAAATTCCTAATGATGAGACTTAATTGAACCCATTTTTTCCAGGGGTTGTAAAGATCAAAATAACAACAGCCTTGAAATGCAAAGGTCTCTAGATAATGCATATGAATGTATGGTTGCATACAGCCGATGCCCCGGGTTTGTGTGGCCAGCCTGCCCAGCAGCTGGTTACTGGATCCAGTCTTGCTCCAGGAGCTGCGGTGCCCAGGGGCCCCGACTGAGGCAACGGGGCTGCTCAAGGTGCAAAAGCAAAGCCTAGCGTCTAAGTCCTGCCTCCCATCCCTGTGTTGAAGCCGCCTCTGCGTAAATGCTTATTTTAAAGTCTGTGTTTCTGCACTGTGTCCCAGGAAGCCTAGCGTGCCCCGGGAAGCAAATGGCGTGCAGCTGGGAGAGCTGCTTGCGAAACGAGCTCATGTCCTCAGCCTGGCTCCATGGGGGCGAGTGCCCCATTGCACAGACAGGGAAATCCCAGTGAGGAGAAACAGAGCAGCTCTTGAGGGGTCGCCGGGCTGTGCTCTTCTCACTGAGGATGGTTCCCGACATGAAATAATGTGGGCATGTGTTCAGCGTGACAGTGTCGGAAACTGATATGGAGACTGTCAAGACCGAATTCCTGTGCTGTTCCTAGAGCTTGAGAGATTTTTTTCCTCTGTGCTTGTGTTCAGCTCTAGGATTCATTCTCCTCTTTCATATTAATGCATTTTTGGTAACATGAAGAAGTATTGATCTGGGGAGAAAAAGCAAGTGGTCACTGCTGTGAAAAATACTTATCACTGATTCTGGTGCCTAAATTCTCTGGGCTGGTGTTTTCTAAGGACTTGCGGAGTTAGGTACCCACATGCACTGAATGTCTGTGAAACACCAGCTGCCAAAGTCTCCTGCGTTTCATTCAAAATACAAGATTAACTGATTTATTTAGATTCATAAACAGCAGTAGGGAGCAGGGAGGCTCTGACCCAGTGAGAAGCTGTGGATATGGCTGTGAACAGCAGGCTAATGAAGATGAAAAACCTCCCCTGTCCAGAGTAATCCAAACACAGTCTTACATATGAGTCTGTTGGCCCAAGTGCGCTGTTTGTCTTTTCAGTAATCTGAAGCCAGAGCAGTACCCTGAGATGCAAAGGGGACAGTGACTGTTTGTACGTAGCAGAGGCCAGTTGTGCTGCTGCCTAAACTGAACAGCTTCCCGCGGCGGAGGAGAACTCAGTGGCACGGTGGTGCCACTGCGGCTCTGGGGATGTGCTCCCGTGGGCACAGCCCGGCTTCCCGGCTCCATCAGACCCAAAGAGATCAAGAAACTCAACGTCTTCCCTTTGGAGGCAAGCTGGAAAACCTTGTCTGTATTTAAAGTTCCCATGGCTGCAGTTTGAATTTGGCACACAGTTGGCCACGGGGTTATCTGAGGTCATGTACTCAAATAGTTGTAGATAAAACAAGGGCCTGTTTGGATTGGAAATCTCCAGAGGGCTTTTCCTTTGCGCGCGGGTAATGATATTGCAAGAGGACATGAGCCAAAATAAAGATTCGGCTCCGTATGCAGTAGCTCAGTAAAATAAAATGAGCAATGGAAAAAAAAAGAAGAAAAGAAAAGAGAAAAAAAAAAAGACTATTTTCATTATGTTATTTTCTGAACTTGCTGTTGAGATGGAGGAATTACAGCCAAGGAGAGGGAGTCCTGCAGCGAGACGCCATCCAGGACTGGGCTTGCCACGCCGCTCTTCCAGGAAACTCCCTGTCGCTGCAGAAAGCCGCCACTTTTCGGCTGTGCTTACCTGCCCATGGGCTCAGCCAGTGCACCCGCTGCGGTGCAGGTCCCCGTGCCGCAGAGCCAGTGGCAGGGTGCAGGGGATACTGCCGGATGGCTTCCCGGGCTGCAGCCCTGGCCACCTCCAGCCTTACAGCTCCTGCTCCTCTGCTGAAGAGGCTTGTTTCCAAAAATCGCTACCAGTTGGGGCAGTTATAAAGAGGGAGAAGTTAATGGTTTTTGGAAGTTAAAGAGGGAATAAGATTCTGTTGGGCTCATTCACAGGCCCTTGGGCTTTTATGGGAAACTATTTACTCACCGCTTAATGCAAGACGGCAGAGTAGAGCACATTTGGACAAGAAATGTGATTCAGTACTTTTCCAAGCTGCCATTAGAGAAAAGCGTATGCTTGTAACAACAGCTCTCTTCCTTGCTCGCTGCCCGCTACAATGATCTTCATGGCTTCACAGCCTGTTGTCATGAAAGTAGTTGAAATGCAAAAGCAAAATGACAAAGTTGGGAAGAAAATTAGGCCTTTGAGGGCTTTCTGTCTTCCTGTGATGCACTTGGATGCTACAGTGATAGATGCTGCTATAAAAGCATCACCCAACAGGTAGTGAGAAAGTAAAGACGAGACAGGAATGAGGAGGAAAAGCCGGAGGAAAAGGTGTTCGCCACACTTCACAGCATGCTGCAGCTCAGGGCACTGGGGAAACCAAAATGGGACTCTCCTCTTGGCGATGTGGCTTCCTGCCTATGGGCCTGATGAAAGCAGACGCGGGCTGCGGTGGTGTGGGCAGTATCGGCTTTGCTGGCCCGGAGGTGCCCGTTCTGTTGGAAGCCAGGGCTGCTGTGTGTCAGGGAGCAGCGCCACGTCTTGCCCCGTCTCCATTGCTTGTACTCTTAGCTCCCACATAGGGGTGCAGTGTGAGGAATCCCCCTGCCTGCACTTGAAATCCCTGTGGGGTGCAGTTGGGCAAGTCCTGCTGAGCTGCCATGTTTCAGACGTGCGTTTCAGACGGCGTTGTGACTGGTGGCACGTTGGCAGTGCCACCTCTGGGCTCTCAGTGGGAGCAGGCTGGTGCCAAGTGGGGAGCTGCTGTTTGAGAAGAGAGCATGTCCTGCATCATGCTGGTTCACCTAGGCGTTGCATGGACCTGCTGCATGTGCTTTAGGGCTTTCCCCTGAGAATGAGGAACGTACAAACCTTTTACTAATACAAACTTCATTTCTGTGTAGAAATTATCTGAAGACAGCTTGCAGCTTTGTTATGCTTGTTTATTGTGTTGGTTTTAAGATTGCTTGCTGAGGAACTCCAGATGTGGCTGTTTTGTTGGTGGCTGTGGACGTGAGGAACCCAACTCCCACCAAGTTTAGGGGGATTCGTGTGTCCCTCTCCTCTGGGCTGCTAAGAAGAATTCAGCCTCAGTCAACAAATCTTTATCTATGCCTTCATTAAAGTTCACTCAAGGTGCTCATTGAAGACTTTGGGAGTTTGAAAGGTTGAATTCATCAATTGATTTATTTCTGTCCCCTGTCTGGATGGAAATAACTGATAAATGTAGGTTTCTGACACAGATTCTGAAGTTTACATCTTCACAATTCAGTTTCTGCTAATATATGCTTCAAATGTATATTCACATTCTTTCTGTGAAGCCAGTTTGTTAGTAGGGAAGGAGTCATAAAAAGGTCACATATTCATCAGGATTCATGTTTAGAAAGGGAACAAGGCTTGCATGCATGTCTCCTTGGAGCATTGGCCCTGCTTTTCTCCTTATAGGGAGTATTTTAATAATGGTAACACTGTAGTTTTTCAGCTTATGGAGACATGCAGCAATGTTCCCAAAAAGCCTTAGTTGCATTCAGTGCCACCAAGGGGTTTTCTCTCTGTGCATCCTGTGTTTCTACATTGTGTGTGTTACTACAGCCTTTCTGTATCTTGTAGATGTGGTGTTTCTTAATGTTCTTACAGTGTGCTTTTAGTACTTATCTCATGACAAATTGCTAATCAAATACTTTAGGTCTATAGTATTCCATCAAAAACACTTTTGACCTGCTGGGTTTCTTTCTGAGCACGCATGGACGTACTGGGAAAAAACAGTAAGTTGTTACTGACAAGAGAAAGGAAAAACAGGAGGGCTTGGCACTTGTCTGGATCCTTATGATGACATACAGACCTGTGTGAAAATGACATTTTCTTCCCAGAAGGCCTGAGTGCAGATCATCTTTAGGTGACCGTTAAAGAGGAGCGATTTGTTACCACCATTCCTGCTGTGGGCCAGTGGGTTGTACGGTTGGGCTGGGTGTATGGTTGCATGCTGTCCACTGGTGTGAAGGGCAGGATCACTTATCCCAGTGCCAGCTGGAAGGGGACAGAGAGTGACTGATGTGTCAGGAAGCACTGGCAGGCAGTACCCTTCCAGCCAAAAGCCAGCCAGGACAAGTCAGTTTCAATTTTTAATTTTTTTTTTTGTAAGAATATGAACTGGCTCCCTAATTTTGTGTTGTGTTAGTGCTTCGTGTCATGTGCTTGCGCTGCCTTTGATCCCAGAGCAGAAGCTTTGCTGCTGGATTTGCTGTATTGTCACACTGCAGCTTGTGTCTTTTGCTTACCTCTCTTGGGCAATAATCCATTTTACAGAGCCTCATCTGGGTTTAGCAGGACTGTTATTCTGGCTCAAAAGAAACTCGGGACTTGGCAGAAGAGCCAAGGACCTGGTTTGCAGTGCAGTGGCAAAGCCAGGAGGACGTGGGAGACATTTGTCACCTGAAGGGTCTGTATGATTTAACTGAACACACACATCTGGCAGTTTTATGATGGTGACATTTTGCATTTTTTTCCCCAGTGGTAGAGCAAAATTAATCAGAAATGCTTTGGAACGACAACTGTTTTATAGCGATTGTAGCACGAGTGCAAGAGGAGGCTTGTTATCATGGCAGCCTCAGAGCTAATTTGGTGAGACATTCAACTGCCTTTAAATCTCCACTAGAGGATTTTTGCATTTCTGGTCGTGGGTCACTTGTGCTAATTTGGCATCTCTCTTAGAGCAATTTACATTTTTCTTTCAGCACAAACACTTATCCTCTCTAATAATGAGAACGCTCCTGTGCTTGGTTTTGGGGGTGGTGGTGAAAGTAGTTCAAATCTGAAGAGAGGCAGCTGTTCTCCTTGGCTCACCAGCATGTTTCAGGCATTTGTTGAGCCTACAGAGGAAACACATTCTTAAAGTCTGTGTCAGGAAACCAGCTTCGAAGGCAGAAAAGTCGTGTGAATTTTCAGTGTTCCTGTAAGACCTATAATTTGTTGCAGCACTGTGGGTGCTGCAGTTCATTTGTGGTGCATGTTAGTGAAGCCCTCACAGAATTTACACTGCAACACATTTAGCAGATTTTAATCTAACGTTACTGAGTTGAATCAGAAGTTGCTGTATGAGAAGGTAGGGTTGGGACATGTGGTCATTGGTGTGTAGAGACGTATGCCTGACATGACTTCAGGCCTGTGGGTTTGAGTGTAAACTGGCCAAGAAATGAGCTTTTGTCAATGCAGTACAAGTAAGGCTGTTCCTAAAATAATTTAACATTAAATGCATGAAGCAAGCCTCAGATCCTGCCCTGTCCTGTGCATCCCAGAGTTGGAAGAACAGTGAGACAATTGTGCCTCAACTGCTCAATACTGGTGAGCTTGAAGGCTCTGGAGAGGTCATTTACCAGTGAGATCAGAAGGATGTTTTATTTGTTGCAGAGCACGAAAGTGCCAAGACCTTCTGAAAGAGGACAGTGGTACATGAAAGAGACTGTAAAGTCCATGAGAGCTCTTGCACAAGCAGAATGCAAAGCAGGGACCAGAGCAGAAGTGTCGGAGAAGAACTAGGCACTGGTGACCCAGCCTCCCTCTGAAGAGTCCTGGAGGGGTCATGGTCCTCGGGGTAGATGAACAGGAAGAGAAACAAGGGATTTCCTTTAGAAAAGGAGATGGTGGGACTGAACCTGGACAATTGAATAGTCTTTGCAGATTCCCCCTTCTGTGCCAGCAAGTCTTGATTTCAGGTTTAAAGTAAAAAACTTAATTCAGATCAGTTCTTCAAGCCTAGGTAACATTTTTCCAAAACAAAAGTGCAAAACAGCTACTTCCCAGGAGCAGGAGACCTCTGAAAGGCAGATTATTTGTGTGTTGCTTGTCCAAGCGACAATGATTAAAGGTTTCTCAGCAGGCTTGTTCCCTCATTAGAGATTTGAGCCTCTGCTTTGAAGTTCCATCTCCAGCTGGAAACTCACACAAACCTTTGGGCCAGGAGCACTTTTTTCCCTGAAATATTTGATATCAATGCTTTGGTACAAATCTCTAATTTGTGTGCAGCTTCTGCTTTGTGACTCATCTACCTTGGCAGAAGACAGCCAATGACAAACTAGGATTACTGAATGAGGGAAAAATCCACATTGCCCTGGAAAGGTACCTAGGGACCTCAAAATCCTGCCATGAGATAAACTCTCATCACAGCCAGTTTGGGAGATGGAAGTATTTTGCGTTACCTCCCCTTTCTTCTCTGTGAATATAGAAACTTTTAACTCTCCTCCATAGCAATGATGGATCTCTGGGAAATACAGAGCATAATCCTTTGTCTTTTTGGAACTAGGGAATGTTTTAAATAAAACTTTGAAAGGCAGCCTCTGCCTGTAGCCCTGCACAGGCTTGGCAGCTCGAGGTCAGGGTGCAGATGCAGATGTGAAGGTGAAGCTCCGTCCGTTGTGTGCATGTGGTGAGGCCAAGGCATGCGGAACAGCTCTGCATGCACTTGCTTTGGTGGTTTTTTTCCTCTGTGCTTGGAGCAGTCGTGTGAGTGCATCTGTTTCTTCTTCTCTTGAAAATGCATTCCTAAGGAACCCAGGAGAAACGAGTGGCCTACAAACAAGGTCTGCACTGCTCCCATGCTCCAGTTACCACAGGAGGGACCTGCTGGTGGTGGCTGTGGGCCATGCAGTCCAGTGCACACCTGGACTCCAGATTTCCCTCCTCAGTGTTGGAAGACATTAACAGCATTCATGTGTGACCCTGAAACAAAATGTGCTCTCGTTGCTGCGGCTGTGGTATCCTAGCTGGGCCTGGTGGGCTGGGATGGATGCTGGATAGCTGGATCTTACTTTGCAGGGCTGCTTGGTAAAGGCTTTCAGAAAGCATTTCTATGGAAGAAAGTCCTGTCCCATCATCTCCCCCCCCACCCCCAGTCACAAGCATCTTTGTGTAGCCCTTCCCCGTTGCTGTTTTCCCATGGCAAGAAGTGCCTAGTTCAGAAAGCATCAGCCCCAAGCCCTTTGATCTTTTCTTTCTCAAGAGAAAAAAGATTAAAAAGAGACAAGAAGTTAAGGATTTGTGAGGGGGGACGGAACATGAATAGCAAATTCTGCTGCAGAGGTCACCTCCCCCCAGCTTTCTTCCTGTGTGATCAGGAGGAGGGAAGGGTGCGGAGCCGGTCTGTTGGGGGATCCAGGGAGGAGGGAAGTAAATTGGGGGCAGAGGAGTGGGGGTGGAGTGGTGAAGCCCTTCAAAAGGAACAATGCTTGCAAGCTCATGCATTGTTAGGCGGTCCTTTGCAGAGAGTGCCATGAATACAGGTTATAAATTCTTTGGCCATTGAGAGAGCTCTCCAAACCTGACTCCATCCTGCACTAAACCAGGCCTGAGCCCTATCAGTTGCATAGCAATGAATTCATTTACATCTGGATAGTTAATCTCCAATTCACTTGACAGTTTATCTCACCCTTGGAAGAGCCAGCAGTGCCTGCTCTATTGTGTTGAAGCCAGTCTATGATCATCAGCTAGGCTAGTGCCTCTTTTTTGTGCACAGCAAAGATAAGAGGGGTGGGTGTTGATATCTACCTTATGAAACACGCAGTTATCACCCCAAGCTGCTTGATTCTGTGGTACTTTCACTTAACATCCTCCCCATCTTTACCCTTTGCCTCTTCAATGTGGAAATGCCATACCCCTCCCTCGGTTATTGTCCCAGTACAACTGAAGTACTGCTTTTCTAATATGAATGGTTTTAGGTGAATGATTTACACAATCCAGAGCTATTTAGTTTGTACTCATTTACTGAGGTCTCCTAATTCTGCACTGATTTTTATCTCTGGATATTTTGCACAGATCCCCCAAGGAGGAAGTACTGCTTTTGTTCCAGCGTGGCTCAGCAGAGCATCTTCCAGGGGGATGCCAAGGACAGTGCCTGCAGCTGCATCGCAGGGGGCTGTGAGAAGCCTAGGATGACCCGCGGGGATGGGAGAGGCATCATTCACCCAAACCCCAGCAAGAGGAGGCGAGCCTAATTGTGAGCCAAGGCCTTCTGAGTAGCACTGATTCGGCCCATTGTGACTGGAGAAATAATTACAGTAATGCACATCCAAATGGGCAGTGATGTGGAGAGAGAGCTCATTGCTTTTGGGCTGTGTGGGCATGTGGAGGTGAGAGCACAGCCTCTTCTGGCAGGTCGACTAACATTCTGTTCGTGTTAGGAACGTGGATCAGGAAAGGAGACCTTGGGGGTCAGAGGACAAAGTTAAGTGTGAGAATTCCGTGATTTATTCATATTTTTAAGTCTCCAACTTTAATTTCCTGCAGTCAGTATTTGTATGTATTTGATGTGGTTTGGACATGATCTGTAGAAGGGCCAGTCTAATTAAAATATCCCTCTTCTTTTATCTAGAGTGGCTGCAAATCTTTAACTGGTCCTTTTGTTTCCTCTAACACACAGTGCATTTAGTTCTGCTCTGGTCACAAGAATTATGTCTGAAAGGCTGTCTGAAAGGTTTAGTGTGATTAACACTAAACAGTGAAAAATAGTGAGGCAAAGTAAAAAATTATGTGAATTTAAAAACTAATAATAAGTTGAGGCAGGAAAGCAACTTTGGCTTTTTCTTTAAGTACTAAAGAATCTTTTGTTTGTCTGCAACCAGGAAAGTAAAAAATGTTTCCTTTTCCAATAAAAGCTCAAACTGTCACTGAGTCACAGCAGTCCGGCAGCTGAAACTGGAAGTAGAGCTCCAACTCTCCCGAGAATGCTTTTCTCTCCCTCTCACCTTACCTCTCCTTGGGAGGACCTGTAGCATGAAGGTCACAGGACAAATTATTTACTGAAGAGCAGCTTCAGACTGCGTGAGCAGTACGTCTCAAACAGGAGCGTGACTGCATTTCTTGTTTGTGACCTCTAATTGAAATTGGTTTAATATTGGAAGATTTAGCTCAGCAATGTGGCCATCACTGTCACTGATCTTCCTTCAGCATGAGACTCCAGTCTGTGCTGGAGTCTATCTGGATAGACTGTCTATCCAGATGATGCTAGTTGGGCGTATCTTTGAGTCACTTTTGCTTCCTTTCAACATTGTTCTTAGGAAGCCGGTAAGCAGCCAGCAAACCAGTGACTTACACCAGCCTGCAATGTCTTCTGGGTGTGAAACATAATGGGGTCGATATTGAGTTCTTGAGGAACTCTGCTAGTAGCATTGTAATAGTAATATGGTGAATGCAGTACAAGCACAGGGCAAAAGGCAGATGCCTACCCCGCAGAATTTATTCTGTAAGTATAAAGACGGAGACAGAAGGGAGAGCATGAGGAGACAGGTCTGGTCAGCAAGATGCAGAGGTCCTGACAATCCTGAGATGATGAGGATGTGAAAATACTTCTCTTACAGCAAGAGGCAGTTGAATGTCGCGATAAGATATGAATGGACCAGAAGTGAAACAGGCCCCTCAACACTGAATGAGAAGTGATGGGTGGAATGGGAGAGGCCAGTAAAGCAGCTGATGCTGGGTTTGAGAGTGAGAGGAAAGGCAGGGACAGGGCGGAGAGGGGCAAGCGGCCATGGCATGGGTGGAGAATGGTCATTGCAGTAACGCTGCAGTGAACGTGAGTGGGACAAAATGGCATTTGCTGAGACTGGAGGAAAAGATGCTGTAGGAGTTGCGAGGAGGTGGTGAAAGCCTTGCAGGACCTCCTGGTCAAAGTGCCTGCGCAGGCAGGGGCAGCTCGCAACCCTGCACCAGCTCATGGCAGAAAAGCCACAGCCAACAGATAGTCAGCTTGCTGTTGTCCAGAAAATGGAAATTTTGGTGTGTGTTTGGGAAAGGGAAAGTGTAGTTTCAGAATGACCTACTGCAAAGATCCCCCAGGTGTAGGAGGAGCTGGGGTACCCCGTGGGAGGACTGTCAGCTAACCTGGGACCGCACCGACACTGCAGAGAGCTTTTTCCCATGCTTGGTGTTACCCAGTGGTAATGTGAGTAACAGCTGTAGCTCATTCAGGGTTGAGAAATGCCTTTATCCCGTCCCTATTCCGAGCCACAGGTCCCCCCGCCCTCAGGACCAGGGTCGGAGTTCACTAACAATGTCTCGGGAGCCGGAGCTGTCTCCTTGCAGCCGGCTCGGGAATGCCGTTCACCAGCCTCTGCTGTGTATGTGGAGCAGTTTCTGCTCCCGAGGGGTGGAGGCAAGCAGGGAGGGAGACCTCCTCAGGAAGGAGGTTGGGAAATTTGGGATGGGGGAGTAGAAAGATGTGCTGTGGCATTGCCACCGCCTGGTACAGGCAGGATGGGTGAGAGGCAGGGATGTGAGGCTGAAAGGGTGACTGGTGGGGATGGAGGCAGCTCCATGAGCTTGTTCTGATCTCCTTCAGCCTCTCGTGGTGGCCTGTTCCAGGGACAGATGATGAAGCTCCACCCTCACCCATGGCTGTCTGTGGCACGGCCTGAAACACATCCTCTCCTCACCTGGAGCTATGAGTCCTCTCAGTGCTTCTGAGCACCTCTGGAGGAAAGCATGTGCTTTGCAGAGTGTTATTCCCTGAGTTGTTACTTCAGATATCCTCTTGGTTGAAGCAGCGGTGCTCCCTGGAGAGCAGTGGGTGGGAGCTGGGACATAAGAAGTGTGGTCCAAACCACAGGAGTCCTTTCTTAGGCTGCGTCTGGGTCTGAGGGACCATGGTGTCTCGTGAGCATGGTGCTCCCCATCAGCCAAGCACCTGAAGATGACTGTATTCCTGTCTTGATGACCACGGGGCTGAGTGTCTCCTTTGTCTTTGCAGTGTGTGGACATGCATTTTTAATTGTTTAATAGTAACATTTTTCTTTACCAACACAATTTTCGAATTCCATTTATTCCTCAGTTTTTCTTTTCTTGGGATGTTGCCGTGAAACATGCAGGTCCAGGAGACTGAAGCTTGTTTCTAGCATCGGCTTGTAGCAATTCAGCCACGATGCACGATGGACTGCTGTCTGTGGGGACTGCAGCTCGCCGGCTTGTTTGAAGGAGAGAGTTTGTGTCCATTGCCAGCGTAATTCCTCATCCTCGGGAGGAAGGTCATTTCCATTTGGGTGTCATAGTCATAGGAGTATAACAATGTTTTAGAAGCATTTGTCAATTAGTGTTGGTATTCTGGAGACTTCTGCCAGAACAGAAACCTCCCCCAGCTTTGTCTTCTTGCTCATCCCTGGCAGCCAAGGATGAGCATGGCTCTGCCTCTCCCCGGTGAAGCCATCCTGGCTGTGACGGTGTGTGCTGAGCCGTGCTCCCCACTCACCCTGGGTGACGCGCCATGTGCACACTCAGTACCGTGGACCAGCCCGCTGCATCCCAGCCGCACTTTGTTTCCCCCACTGTTTCAATTCTGCTGTTACTCAATAAAAGCAGTTCAGGCCATGGTATGCCCCGTGGGTGTTGCCATGCTGGCCGCTGGAGGCCAGGTGCTGGCTGTAGTTGGAAGCATCAAGGCAGGAGGAGGTTTGCATAAGAGGACACAAAGTGGAACTTGCCCCTTTACAGTGAGTTTATATTTTCTTAAAAAAGGACCGTTTTACCCCTGATTGGCCCATTTCCCATTCTTTGCTTTACCTGACCTTATGGTGCCGTGGTTCTCCTGCTGCTGGAAACCCTGGTTGTGTTTCCTCTTCTGAGTCACCAGTGGAGATGGCAGAGTCCTTGCAAGGTTTAAGCTGTTGCTATTAGCAGCTATTGGCATTTCTTTTTTTCTGCTTCATGTGAAATCAGCCGTTTTATCTCAGGGTGGGAAGAGTTTGGGACTGGCCAGCTGCTGGGGAATGACACACTGAGAAATAATGTGATTAATCACTGCAATAACTCAGGTACCAACATGGTGCATCTTCTGACCCTTGGGGTCATTAGCCCAGGTTTTAATGTCATTTTGGTGTGTGATAGCAGAACAAGGACTTATCCAAGCAAAATTATGTTATTAACCTTAAAATCTATGGGGAGATTCAGTGTTTGGTAAATAAATTAATGGATGTGAAAAAGCAACATCCTGTTTCAAAGCATGAAAAAGACTGGTTTTTCCTAGAGAAACGAGACAGGGTTGTGGTTTTTTATGTTTCTTTTTTGTGCTCAAGTGGAAGAGTGAGGAATCATTCCTTCCTGTGGAATTAATCCTGCTCTGCCTTCACAACTCCTCGTCTAAGTGTTTAAACGCCTTTTTATTGTTCCTTGGTGCAAGAGCAAATTGCTGTTTCTTGTGTTAGTGTCTAGTGACCCACAGCCATCTTTCCACATGAAAGATGTCTTCTATCTTTCTTATCTGGTCTGTGGTTTTTGTTTTTTAAAATAGCCTAATACAACTTTATTTTATTGTACTTCTGTGTATGTGTTTAAATAAAAATAAATTATAATAAATAGCATTAATATAAATATTATGGTTAAGATTTAAACTAAACAAAATTAGGATGTTCAAAGCTGTATTTTCCATAGAAACTAATGAAGCCCCTTTCTGCCTCACTTTATGGCAGTCTGTAAAGCAGGACACCAGGCACATTAGGCACATGGGATGCGGGCAGGACAGGGGGGACTGCATTTGGCACATTTGGCATTTGCTCATTTGAAATTTCAATCATAACGTCTCACTAACTTGGTTGTTCACATCTAAGTTCCTTGCATTTTTTTTTTTAATTAAAAAACCAGTTCTTTTATTTCTTATTCCACTGAATCAGAGTTTGCATGCAGGCTCGGTAAGCACAGAAGAGTCAGTTCTCAACACGGAGAGCAGAGCTGTCACCGTTTGTAAATGGCATTTCCTTGTGCAAGTACAGGGATCAGTGTCTCGCTCAGGACTCTCCGCACTGAGTCCAAAGGTTTGGGTCATGTTGGTTTCATAAGCGGGTTTAGAATTTACACTTGCACCCAGGATGCATCTGGAAAATGTCTTGATTAGCCGATGATCATCACATTTTCATGCTCAGCTATCTGAAAACCAGCCCTATGGGACTACATGAAATCCTTGCGTTTGGGTGGGTGTTTGTCGGTGTCTGGGTATGGGAATTGCTGCTGAATTTACTCCTGGAAAACCTTGGGGCATGCTGGATTGTGCTTCTGCCAGGCTGTGGGGCAGAAGTCCTCTCTTCTGCCACCTCCCTCGCAGAGACGGCAACTTTCTGTGAATATCTGTTATCTTCCATGACGAAAGCCAGATGAGTAATTGCTGCTACTTATACTATTGAACTTTCGTAAAGAAATTCTCCACTGGGTTAAGAACAAGCATGACAAATCTCAACCCAAAGGAATGGAGGCGGGGGAGTGGTAACTTATAAGCCATGAAAAACAAGAGCTCTAAATGGAAAATGGCTTCACACCATAACACTTGGCACTCGCCCTTCCACGCTTCAACCTGCGTCGTTGGTGCAGCCAAGAGAAAATGGGGAGCGAGTTTATGCCTTCAGCAATTACAGTAATTACCCCTCCACTGGTGCCAGATGCAGCCTGCCACGCTGTTTGCGTGACGGCAGATTTGGTGAGCAGACCATTATAAAACAGCATCTTTTTGCTCTGGGCAGAGGGCACCCGGCCCCAGGTGATCTGCAGATGGGAATTAACCACTCGGGCAGTTTTGGGGAGCGCTGGAGGCCAAGGCTGGTGAAGGGCAGCACTTTGCTCGAGGGGCTTCAGACCCCGCCAGTGCTGAGTGAAGCTCTTGGCTACTCTTTGGTGGCTCTCTGAGTTTTGGAGAGCTCCTGCCTGTTTTCAGAGAGCAGCAGACATGAGGGGAGAGCTGCCAGGGGTACTGGGTGTGCTGACAGAGCCGTTGCCATTCATGGAGCCTCCTGAGCTCTGCCCTGGAGATGGCTCCCCAGCGTCGGCTGGGTGGTGGCTGGGTCTTCCTTGGGGGTGGCAGTGGAAGGAGATGAAGATGTGGGCTGTTGTCCCACCAGGACCCTGTCCCACCAGGACCCTGTCCCCATGCCACAAAGCACTGCAGTCTCAAAGTCGCCGTAGGATTCCATTCGCACGTCCTTGCTGGTGGTGGTAACGTCATACAATTTTCCCACAAAGCCCCCAGTTCACCCTGACCTCCCTGTTAGACTGTTATTTCTGCGTGTTTCCCCACAGAGCTCAAAGGGCCACAGTACCCTGGGGGGGGCAGAGGGGCTCTTGGCCCTGCATCAGGCAGAGGGAGGTGCCACCCAGGTGAGGGTGGCAGGTCCTTCAGCCACCATGCTGGGGCCAAAATGCCAGACGGGGGACGGGAGCACCACAGGAGGTGGCGGTGTGGGGGAACGCCCCCCATGCAGGCTGGGAAGGGTTAACGAGAGGGGCTGCTGGGCCAGGGGTTATTTTGTGGCTTTGCTGTGGCTCTGAGAGCAGTACCTGTGACCTCCCTGCGTGCCAAAAGTGGGGGCTAGAGGCAGTATTTAAACCTCAGAGGAGTATATAAAAAGTGTTTTCTTCTTGAACTAATGCAAAAAACAAAGAGCTTGTTTCAGTGCTCGCCTCCTCTTTCAAACTGGATGGGATCCTGGATTTTTTAAAAGAAAACAAAGCATATTTCAAATACAGGCTTGCTTTTAGTCTTTTTTTTTCCTTCCAGTTGCTTTCTGTTTGCTGACAGAGATTTCGAGGCCCTGGGGAAGGTACATCTGCCAATGATGATCTCGGCTCTTTGTGAAGCTCAGGCTCTGTGTGGGGAAGCTCTGCCCCCCCTCACTGCCACTCAGTCCTAACCTGGAGTGGGCTGAGCCGCTGTGACAGGGTCCTGGTACCGCTTCCCCCTGGATAAGAGTGTCATCTGGGCCAGCATAGGGAAAAAGGGCTTTAGGTTGGATGTACAAACCCTAATCTGCTGTCCCAAAATCCTGTCTCATGTGGCAGCTCCAGATGCTCTGGACAGATGTGATGCCACCTTCAGTTAAAGACTCAGACAATTCTTGATAGTTGTGGACACCTGCCTTTGCATGCCTTTGACTACTTGGCTGGAAGAGCCCACTTTTACTCCTGGAGAAACCGAGGCAGTGATCCATCTCATGGCCTGTGGGAATGTTGGTGGCAAAGCCCCAGTTTCTGGAGGTAGACCTCCAGGACACACCGGCTGAAGAAGTGATGTGTTAGAGCCCTGTCGTGGTGTTAGCTTGACATTAACCGCTAGACAAGAAGCTTGACAACCGGCAGAAGCCAGAACCTTAGCAGTACCCTCCTGTGCCTTATCAGAGGAAAATAAATCTTGACTGATTAGCTTTTTAAATGAGAATTCTCAGCAAATAAATGAGCTGCCTGCACAGTGATAATAGGCTGCTTGGAAAGTGAGTCTGCAGAGTGTATACACGGCTGGAAGTCATCAAAACCATCTCATCCCGTGGAGTTTCCTGTGCTGAACTTGTATTTACAATATCAGACAGAAAAAGGAATTTTTCTATGGATATTTTCTGATAATTATTTTTAGCCAAGCAGCAGCATAATTGGGGCCTGTCTGCGTAGGGCTGGGGCATCTTTGCTAGCTGCGGAGACTTGACCTCCTTCTCTCCATCCCTTTCTTACTATTTTGATGCATCTCGCTCCAGTTTAAATCTGTGTGCTGAGGTTTGACGGACCCTGAACATCCCATGAAGAGTTTGCCAGTGGTCCTACAGGACCGTCGGTGAGGAGGATAAGCTTACACCAGGAGGTGAGCACACCACTTCTGCCCTCGTCCTGTCCTGTGGCTGCCATGGTGTGCAAGAGAAAGACAGATGGGAAGAATGCAAGTCCTTACACTAAGCAAAGCTGCTGACTATTTCTTGTTGTGATTTAGAAGCATTGTCGGTTTTATCCACCAACTATTTTTTTGCTTATTTTAACAAGTTCTCCTAAATAATCCTGACATTCAGTCACTAGTTATAAGCTGGACTAAAAACAACCTTTCAGAGAATGATCATAAATACTTGACTGTAGTTCACCACGCTGTTCATTTCCCCCGTTCTTCGCCTCTCCTTCTTTTCCTGTGATCATCTCATCCATAAAGATTCTTTTGTATGGTTTCTGCTAAAAGTCAGTGCTGGATAATTGGCCAATTTCCTGCACGCTGGCAGTTTTGTGGATTCATTGTGCTTGCGCTCCTCTCCCTCGCTGTGTGTTGAGATCATCTCTACTGGTGCAGAGTGGTAGCTAGACCCAGCCGCGGCTGCAGGTCAGCTCTTGAAGAGCGCCGTGCAAAAGCCAGAGCTTCGAGCACGGTGTGCTGGGGACCCTGCTGTTGTAACAACCTCCTGCAGTAGGCAAGGAAATATGTGGTCTTCTGAGGGATGCTGAGACCATACTTCGGAGGGAGCATTAGAAAAAAGTCTCGAGGTGGTTCAGATCAGATTGCTGGGTCCAGCATTAGGTAACCATGGAAAAAATGCAAATTGAACTTGAAGCCCAATCTTCCAATTGTTTGTGTGTGTGAAATCTCTTGGCATTTCACATCTCCTCTCTGAAAAGCTGGTATTTTTAGATTTATGATAGATTATTTTTGATGCTGGAGGCCTTAAAACTGTTCTAACATGAACCCAAGCTATTCTGCTATCTTAAAAAAATGAAGTCTTAAATGAGAACTGAAACTTACTGAACTATATACTTCAATTACAGTACAGCAGAGCACTTTAACATGTGCATGGAAAGAAGCCTGGGAGGAAGGGAAACAAACCTGAAAATGGATCAGAAACTGGAGCTTTTCAGAGGCGCTACACTGGTTACCCCTCTCTGGAGCTGTACTCTGGAGAAATCAGCTTTGCATGCGAAGCCATCACCATCCAGCTGCAAAACCCAGCTGAAATGTAAACTTCTCTAAAGTGTTCATGAGCGGCTTGCATCTGTATCTGTGTCTGATTAGCTAGAATTGCGCAATGGCGGTCGGTTGTTTTGCCAGTTCTTCCCTCTTTACCTTGACCCATGGTTTTACTCATTTGCACTTTGTTTTGTCTTTGGCTTGAGACCATCGTCCTCTGTGTAGGTTCAGCAGCAGACACAGCGAGAGCCTGGCTTTGTGGGTCTCCAGATAGCAGAAGGATAGAAATGCTGAATGATGTTTCTGATTCCTGTGGACAGTCATCATGCCGACGACAGCGAGACAGCTCACCTGGAGTCAGGGAGGATGAACTCAGGACTGGAGGTGGTCATGAGCCCAGGCTTTCTGTAATAGGATTTTCACAATGATTTGCTTCCCCTGTCATGTTGTTTCAAATTCCTCACAAGCCATACTTTTCACAGTCTGGATTTTCTCTCATGAATTTCTCAAGGGGCTATCTGCAGGGGAAACTATTTCTCACCATAACAAACAACCAAAGCCTTCATCATTAAAAAATAAAGCACTAACATGGCCCTACAATGGACCCCTTTGTCAAGTCACATCTGTTTAGATCACCAGAAATTATAAGCCTTTACTTTTGAAAGTAACTTTCTTTTATCAAAATAGGAAAGAGGACTGCAAAGCATTCAGAAAAAATCTGCATGAAAGCTAAGGCATGTGACAGTAGTACTCTGTTTTACATAGAAAAGTCAAATTGCCTGTATATACAAATACTGGACGTAACGCTCTTCTAGCTGAAGGTACGGATGGCTCCGTAGCACAGGTTGCTACTGTGCTAGTGTAAAACCAGTGTGAAAAAAAAATCTGGCCTGCTGGACAGAAAAACTTTTACTTCAGAGCTAATACAGATTACCTTGGTTTTAGCCCCAAAGTTTAAAATCTGTTTCCCAGAAGCTGTCTGCCAGTAATTGCCAAATTGCAGAGCAAGAGGATTCACATGGGGAATGATGTAAAATACTATGTGAGGTGTATTTGATCATTGGAATTAAATAATCTGCAGACATTTGCCCCCAAGTAATAGAAGTGCCTGCACACCCAGAGAAAGCTCGAAGTGCTGCTATACCTGTACTAGGCCAATATACAGTTACCCAGAGGTCTTGCAGATAGGGTATGCTGATGCTGCGGCAGGAATAGCTGCCCAGAAACCCGCTGCCTAAGGCCCTGCTCTTGCCTTTGCCAGCGATGCTTCTCTTTCCCTTTCCAATGCGAACCGCTTTTCTGCAGGCCAGAACCTGGTAACCACCGTCGCGGCAGCAAGGCATCCCATCTCATCCTTGGCACTGGCCCAGATAAAGCCTCTCTTTTGGAAAGAGGCCACCTTCCTCTGATACAAGGGCAAGATTTTGCAAGGCAGCGAGCCTTAGGACAGTGGACGTAAGTCAGCTCTCACTGGATTGTAAAACTTCCCTGGGTGCTTTTGAAAATACAAAATATTTGGGCTGAATTCATCGGGTTTGAATTCCAGTAGGTCTCTGAACCAGGGCTGTGGGGAAAGCCCAGAGGCACCGAGGTTTGGGGGATGAAGATGAGCTTGGTATGAGCCGTGGTGCTTAGGAAAGTGACCTACGTGGGTCTGAGTTCTTAAGATACAAGTATTTTGTGAAAAATCTTGCTCTCTGCCTGAGGTCACATCAGTCTTGCTGCTGGCCATAGTGGGGCAAGGAACAAATCTGCTGGTTTCTGTTGGGCGAGTTGAGACACAAACTGTGCTCACCCTGTTTCACCGACAGCTCTTAAGAAACACAGAAAGTTTCACTAGCAGTGACTGAAACGTCCTCAGCCTTGTGTCTGACATGAAGCTGGAAATAAACTCTAAATTTGCCTGTACTCGAAACTGAAGACCCTGTGTTCATGTTAGGTGTTTTCCCTAGATAAAAGAGGGGAAAAAAGGAGGCAAATCTGTCTCGATGGAACTTTTTTTCCTCTTAGAAAGTCCTTCAAAGCCTTTTCAGGGGCACTATCAGTGGAGATGAATTACAGATCATTCCTGTGCATCCAATAAAGGGAATGGTTGTAGAAATTCCTGTAATTACATATAATTAATTGGTTTTGAAATTAAATTATCTGGAATTTCAGTGAGTGACTCTGAGAAGGATTACTGGCTGAGAAGGAGGAGCAGCCTGTTGGAATGAGATAGATACATGGAAGTAATTATGGCAATAGTTAGCTTTAAGAATTATGATACTAGAATAAATGAGGCCAGTTTAGGTCAATGCATGCAGAGTTTTCCATTTAACTCCTGCGCTGCAGGTACTGTGTTGTGGCAGCTCTGGAGTGACAGGAGTCCGTTCAGCATCCTTGGGGGAAAAGGCTAAACGGCGTGTGCTGAGGCAAGGCTGGAAGACATAAATTTTCTGTATTTTTAATGTTAAGTGATACAAGCAGAACTCTACTTGCCTGTCCTTTCCCCAAGCATTTGATTCTTGGTCAGAACAATTGGTCTTGGTCTTGGTCAGGTGGTTTAATTCATTCATAAATGCTCTCTGGACTGCACAGTCATGCCAAATATGCAACTGTCTGGGTAAGGAGGTACAAACAAGGAGTGCCTGATTCCTGCATGCAGTTACCGTAACAAGTGCAAACACGCACTAGGAATTTGAATACACGCATGAACAGACATCTAGATTAACAAAGAATTTCTGAATGCAGAGACCTCGTTTGAGCAACAAGTCATGGCATCTGTACATGTAAATTGTGTGTGCCATTGCACATGAATTTCAAAACTCTATTTCTAAGGAATATATGTATTTCTATGTATTAGACCACAAAGCTTATCTGAGTTCCTCTTTTTAACCATAGTGATGAGATCACTGGAAAAAGAGTTACTCACTGTTCATCACCCTTCCTCATTTTGAATGCCCATGCGTTAAACATCATACAGTGCTTGGTTCAGAGCTTGGATATCTAGGAAAAACAAGACCCAGAGATGGAGATGACAGAACAAGGGAACTCACAACCTGTGGAGCCATCTCTTACATGCCAACCACAAAGAGACGGGAAAAATACAGAATCCAGCTCCTGAGCTCCAGGAGCCTCCAGCCTCAAGGGATGGAGGTCATCAGTCTGAGAAGGACACTTATTCTTCTTCATGTCACCCGGGCCCTTGCCACTGTAAGCAGCAGCAGCAGGATAAAGCCTTAAAATGATGAAATGATGAAAGCAGTGTGGAGAGCTGTCTAATAATGTCCGTGCTCACCAGCCTCCATTCATTCAGTCCCCTTGCGGCCCTGCCCTCTTTTTGGGTTGTTGCGTTTCAGACAGTATCAGTACGTGCATCTTTCCTCGCGCTCTTCCCTTGTAGACAGAGGGAAACAAAAGTACATTGACCTCTGTGGGCTACCGGAACCTGAGCACTTGCTGGTGGCCAGCCTTGAGCTGTCTGGCTACAAACTCATCTGTCACAGGAAGCATCGGCGCTTACTGCGTTCAGATGCACTTTAAAAATACCTGCAAAGCCACACTGGCCCCTTTCACACTGTCAAAAGGATGGACAGTCTGAGGCCATTGAGAGCCCGGTCCTTGCTGCGTGTTTCCCATTCAGCTGTTGTTTGAGTTCCGAGGTGGTTGCATTTAGCATCAGTGTTGTCTGTGCTCCTCTTCTCTAGCAGGAGTCACCTTTTCAGTTATTACTGTGCTCTTCTGAAGAGGAAATGCTGTTGCCTTTTTTAGAGCTTTTAAAGAATCATATTTTTCAAAATAACTTTTAGAAACTTACCTTGGAAAATTATGTTTAATGAGCAGGTGCTCACCGCCACCAGGCAGCTGAAGCAATGGAAAAAAGGCAAACTACATTTAGCTACTTAAAGCATGCAAAAAAAGATTAAAAAAAGACATGGAGCGCAAATAATTTGTCTTTTTGCAAGGTTACATGCAACACAAACAAGTTCACTGAATTGGTTTACCACATCAGTCAGCAAACAGCTGTGTCAGCAGAAACATGGGAGCAGTGTGTGCTGGGCTGGGTGGAAGAACACCCTGAGCTGACAAAAAAAGGGGATGAAGACTGACATGGACCTGAGCCTTCAGAGAGCAGAGTACCCTCGGGGGCAGAGCCAGTAGTTTCTTCACTGTTCCCTTTTTCCTTGTCACTTTGCTCATGTAGAAGCAGCCTGGGGACACTGGATATGACCCTACTGTAGCTAAACTGCGTGGCAGGTATATGAATGCATCTGGTTTTATATTTTCTTGTTATTTTTTTGCATGCATTTATGGATGTTCTTGCTATCTTTAAAGCCCCCCTCCACTTTCAGTCCACTGTGAGCACAGGTATCAGTGCAGACTGTGGCACTGTGACAAAGTGTAAGTGCTGTAGTCCCCCCCGCCCTTGCTACAGTGACACTCAGTTTGCAACGTGTTACGTTGATTGGTGTATGGAGAGCATCCCTCCTGCACCCGTGGCCAGGGTGGCACATGAGCGGATGGGAGCAGGGTCATATGCACATCGTGTTTTGGGGATTGTCTTTCTCCTTCTGCTCTTGAAGTGCTGTACAGCTCTTGCTACCTTAAGTGCAGGGCAGGGTAAAATCTCCATAGGGCTGACAAGCCTATATAGCATTAAACCAATGCTGAGGACCAGTCACCGCTAGCAGAACCGCAGGGGAGAGGAGCTGCTGTTGCCCAGAAGTGTATTGTGGCTACCTGCAAGTGACAGCTCTATAGGGCTTGTCGGGGTGAGTGGGACACCAACGAGAGTGCAACAGGCAGTCAGTGCTTGACAGATGGACGGGACTCGCTTCCCTTCCACTCCACCACAGCACGCAGCCAGGGTTTCTCAAGAGGTTTCTTGCACCTTCTTGGTGTTTTGGCAATGAGCATGGGGGCTGAGCAGCCCAGCTAGCTTGTGCAGGTAGTTGTGATGTTTGTTATATTTTCTGGAGGTTTCCCATCTTTTCTTTGGAGATGACTGACTGTTTGTCATAGCATGTGCCTGGCCTGACACCAGCGCAGCACTTGTTTGGTATGAGCTGTTGGGTCTCCTGTGCTTGTCACAGAGCCATCAGCTCTACATGGAAGGGAGATGAAGCCGGGTGCCGCTGGGAGCGAGAGCGGTGCAAGGTGCTGCTGCGCACCACGGGGTCCTGCTTCTCCCCAGGCTGTGCATGGTGCTCTGGTGGGCTCCATCCGGGTGGGACATCGGTGAGCTTCAGCCATGCAGGAAGATTTATATGAGTTAGAAACCTGTGTCTTCCCAAGGCAGCGAAGCTGTGAGCCTCAGCCAGATGCAGAGCATGCTGAGCTGTGACGGTGAGACATGCAATACCTTTTGAAGGATTTTGGATGGTCTCTGACAGGTCACGCTCTGCACCAGCAGCCCAGCCAATTCTGAAAAAAAATCTGTTTTGTTCTTATTAACTCCACCAGAACTCATAAAAAAAAAAATCTTGTCCTCAGAACCAGTAGCCAAATTTCTGCCTATTTACGTCTCATGTTGGAGACTGGGTAATTTGGGGAGATTAGGGCAGTAAACAGAGTTGTAAACAGAATAAACCTGGATAGCATTGCAAAGGGCAGCCCTGTTAAATGTTGTTCTTAGTGTAATCTGTGTGTGGTTTCATTTAGTTTATAAAGTTGGTGCAGCGATTGGATACGCTGGATGAGATAATTGGAAAATGCCTTACCAGGATGTCTTCAAGGTTTAACTCTAAGCTTAAATTCACTTATAGTTCCAGCCAAACACTTAGGCCTAGGTTTTAAGTCTGTGTGTAATCAGGGCTGTTTCTCTAGCACAGGAGCAGAATTAACGTTTCGGTGCCCTGGCTAGGTGTGCAGGAGGGATCCTGCCTGCGCCGGTTGGGCTGGGATTCAGCAGACCCTCCTGGCAGCACTGCGCGTGGAAGCTGCCACAGCTATGAAGTAATGGTTTGGTTCTCAGGCTATTTTTGAAGCTAGAAATGTGAGTGTAACCAACGCTTCAGCATTTTCCCACACCTTTCATGTGACACAGGACTGTGCCCAGTCATAGGACTCTGTCCCTAGGACTTAAAAATTGTCACATTTTCACTTCCCTCATGGGGTTTTTTTCCTTCCTTTCTGGAGGCAGCAGAGTTGGTTCCCTTTGCTGCCTCGATAGCTGCCTGGGCCACTGCCTGGTACAGCTTCTTTCCAAAAAATTACTTTCTTTGGGAGATTCTCACCATTTTTGAACTGGTTGTGCAGGCAGATAGTGCCCTTTTCAGTCTCTCCAGAGTGTTTCACACTGGCTGTTCTGTATCTTGAAACACAGAACCAACTCTTAGGGCAGAAAAAGGAACTTTACAGGTTGTTTTATACATAATTTCCACCTTAATGCAGTTAAGATCAACAATCAACTGTACAGCAAGTCACATCTTTATAATGAAATGGCTGAAGAAAACCAAACCCCAGCTATTGCATGCAACCGTTGCCCATCCACAGCTTTAGGATGGATTGCTACCTGGTCCTTTTCAAGTCTTGTCCCCTGTTGCTGCATGAAGGGGGGAAACTGCCCGGCAAGGGTATGCAGAGAAATTAGCTGTACAGAAAATGCTTCAGTTATACATATGAACCCCAAAGTACCCAGGGAAGTGCTGGTTCTCCGATCTGCTTCAGTTACAGTCAGTCTAGGGATTGGTGTGACACTAGTCATTAAAAATGCTCAATCAGCTATGCGAGTTTTAAGTTGATGGTATTCCTTTAATTCTAACGTACGATTAGAATGTTAATTAAAAAAGCATACCAAAATGAAATACTCCTTCGAGAACCAAGAACCTGTCATTTGTGTGAAAACCCTGGATTATAAACTGCTTCTTCTACTTTTGCTGCCAAATATGCAAAGTAAATTGCACAATTTCAGGGATGCAGTTGAGCCGCTTTGTGTTTTTCTTTCTCTAACTGAGAAGAAACATTTTCTTCCATCTGAGAGGGAGTAATTTGTTTTTCTTGCCATGTAACATGTATGGACTCTCATCAAAGCTAATACAATAACTTTTCCACCATTCGTTATCTCACTTTATCATGACATTGTGATTTTTCTAAGACAAGGATTGTTTGTTTGCTTTTTTCCTTGCTGTAATTTCTTAGTTATTTTTCTAAATAAAAGAAAGTGAAGTGAAGTTCAGCAAGAAAAGCAGTGATTGCAGTTGTGAGCCATACTGAGACTTATTCCCATCCCGGCTCAGGCGTGAGAATGTTCTCAGCCAGTGGGACTGTTCACATCCAACCTTTTCTCTTCCTTAGTTGTCAAATACCCAAACCGTTTACCTGAGCTTCATCCATAGATTGCACAGTCAATTATTGCTTTATGACAGATATTGGGTTGCTTTCTTATTTCTTAGTGCCTTTTTTTTTAATTGCAAGATTATCAAATGCTGGATAATGTTTCACCAGTGTTGTGGTATACCCCAGCAGAAAGGGACAGGGCGGCTTTTAGAAAACTCCCTCAGTAAATCCTTAAATTCCTGTGCCTGCAACTCTCAGAGGCAAATAGGACATACTGGTCTCAGTTGTGGGGTAGGAGAGAGCAGGTTAGCATAGAAGATGGGTATGTTGTCGGGAGTGTTTACACTATCATAGAAAGCTTTAAAATATTTTTAGAGCGTTTAAAATCCGATGGGCTTTCGATAGCTTATATGTTAATCATAGGAATCAGAATAGTTCGGGTGTTCAGTCACAGTCCCTTTATAGGCAAATTGTGCTAATAGCTCAGTGGTCACCCTAAGTGTCCAAGCCTTCTTTCACAAGTGGGGCATCCAGTTTCCCATATATATTACCTCTGCAGAGTTTGGTAATTTTTCCATTATCTATCACTTTACTGTCCTTGTTAAATTGTCACTCTGGATTTTTGTTTTGTTTATGCTCCCAGAGTCACACCAGATATTTCAGGACTGCTCAACAGCAAACGAGATGAAGGGCCCATATTGACTATTGCAGGCGCCATTCCAGCCTGGGCCAAGCGCAGCTCTTCCAGCTCCTAGCCATCCCAGCAAGATATCGTACCTCAGCCCACGTAAAGGTGTAAAACATTTGCCTGTCTTACTGATGATGACGACCTCAGTGTATTTGTCCCCAAAAGGACCTCTGGGGGTCCCTGGGTTTGATACAGGATTGACATTAGTTTGATCTGAATATAGAAAAGGGCTGTGAGTGCTTACATGAAATGTTTCTCTCTTGGGGCTCATCTCACATTCTTTTGAAGTCAGCACAGAGGCTCCCTTTGACATTGAGTGGCAGCTCTAGGATCCTTGTGGTGACATGCATGTCCCCAAACTTTGGACTCCTAACAATTAGGCAGCTGGTGTGAGCTCCTGGAAGAGACACAGATATCTCCAGGGCTGCTTCCACCAGTCCTGAGGGACATGGTGATGTGAGTGACCTGTTGCAGGTCCCTGTCTCTCTGCACCAGCTTTTGGGAGAGCCTCTGTGACGCACTCAATGCTTTGAGATGTTCAGGTAAGAGGTAGGTAAGAGGGACCTTTACTTTGGTGAGAAGGTCCAGGTGCCTGACTGTGTGCTGAAATCAGTTCCTATGTTCTTACTCATTTCAGAAGAAGTGTTAAGAGGGATTTTAGTCTGCGATAAAACAAACGACTTGTGAGTCCACTACAACTCTTAAGGATTTGCTGAGGCTCAGCGCCCAAGTGTCATTTCACAGTGAGGGTTTTCCTGCTGTTAGACTTATGCTGCACTGCTCAAGTGCGAGCGGAGAAGAGCTCAGCCAGCAGGATTTAAGCCCAGAAGCTGAAAGCATTAGGCTGTTACCATAATGTGGCCTTACTTGCTCTCAAAATGTGTTTATAGGCAAGAATTTGGGAGTTTCCAGGGAATCCACAAAGAAAATGGAAGGGCAGCATCTGTGACACACCATGAAGTGAGACCACAGCAGTGGAAAGCAGCTGGATTGAACTTTCTAAGACTCCTTTCTACTGCAAGGAAAATCAGGGGTTAAGAAAGCTGTACTATTTTTGCAGGCACTATTCAGCCCCCACCACAAATGTTATGATGTTGAAAAGAAAATCCAGTGCAGAATGGTAAAAGTAATCTCTTGCACTGATTTAGAGTTTTATGACCAAACTCTTCTGCAGGGAAAAGCTTGCTTTCAGGGCAAAATAATCAAGATTTGTGTTCAAAGTCGAAAGAACAGACAAAAAGCAAAACCTTTTGATTAATCAGCATTCTCTGTGTGTTTCGGGGTTTGCTGCCCATGTCCCTGTGGCAGGTCTGCATTGCCCTTTGCCCTTTGTGCTGCTTCTTATCATCAAGTGCTCCAAAAAAGAGGCAGCTGACATGGCTGGCCGAGCTGCACAAGTGCCAGTGGGATGGGTGGCAGCACAGCTCTCCTCTGCGCAGTCCCCGCACCCATCCTGAGGTGTAGGCTCCCTGTGGCTCACACGCAGAGTAGGTCACGTTGTGGTGTAAGGGGGTGGCTCTGCGCCGGCCAGGCCGGCTGAGCTCCCTGTGGCAGGGGCGGCATGCACGTTGGGAAGATGGTGTTGCCGGCATCTCGCCTGCAGCACTCCGGGGCAGCTGTGGCAGAGGCTGCCTGCCTTGGCTGTGCTCTGGATCCCGGCGCTGCTCTGCGCCCTGAGTTGAGCTCTGTGTTGCTATTGTTCTCCTGCAATTCCAAATCGCCTGGTTAAACACTAGAGATTTGGGAGCCTCTATGATAGCAGCACAGAGTACCCCAAAGTAGCATTTCTGGATCCAAAAGTGTTATCTTCCTGCAGCCCAGTATCTCTGCATGGTGAAAAGTGAGGTCTGGGGTACTCATCTGCTGATGAAGGCTTTATTCATAGTCCTTCCTAATCTCAAAAATATTGGGACAACACAGAATCTTACTGTGTTTGCATGTCTAGACCACCAGACTAGGGAAGTGTTAGAGCCAGGCCTATTTCCATTAAAGCTGGTGCCAAAACCTTTTCTTGACTAATGCAGGACAGGAATTACCCCTCAAACACAACTGCATCTGGCAGGAGCAGAGGCAGCCTGGCACCTCCTGGGCAGAGCAGGGGTGTCACATCCCTGTGCTTCACCAGATGCTGGACTTGAAAACCTGCCCTGGTTTGCAGCCAAATTCGCCACCTCAGCCTGGCGTCATTTTTCAAGGACATTCAGTGGAGAGAGAAGAAACATTGTATTGCAAGATAGTGGCAGATGCTTCTGGGGCTGCAGTGCTTGTAACATTGCTTTTGGTGTCCAGAGCCTTGCCGCAGCCCTCTCGCACATAATCATCTTGTAAAGCTGATGTCGAGCTCCTGACAGGCTCCTAATCTGTCCTGACATGCACACAGATGCTCGGCTGAGTGTCATTTCCTGCTCTAAGGAGCCCAGATTGTTCCTGACTGGCCCTTGGGTTTGAGCAATTGGTTTAATTTTTCTCTCTCGTTTATTTCCCTTGCCTAAGGGAACCGTGCTTCAGCCCCCTTCTGTAAATCTTATCGTGTGGCATATGAAATACACTCAGCAGGGTCAAGGGCTTTATTTATTAACTGAACTCCTGCTGTGTTTAGCGATGCTGCAGCACAGGAGGTTTGCTTGGGGTGCGTTGCTGCTCTGAGCTCTGGTTAGATGCATGCGGCTCCTTCCACGAGCACGCGTCTTCTGCAAGCACTCGGCGTGGTGCCAGTGGGAGCACAAGGAGAGGGTCTCTGCTGCTGGTGGAAGGCATTAAGGGCTCCAGCCCATTGTTGTTGAACCCAAACAAGGTTTAGGCTGAGCGAAGAGCAAGGTGCAGCTCCTTTTTGGGTTGCTTGCTCCTGCTTTCATGCCCAGGACAGCTCAGGGCTTGCCGAGAGAAAAACTACCGCGGGAGCCACGGCTGCAGTGCAGGCAGGCAGAGCGGGGCCGTAGCAGCAGATGTTTTGGGACAGCCGTGCCTGCTCGCCTTTCAGAAGGGAATGCTCCACTTGGAGTCCTTTCCGAAGCAATTTGAGGTTAATTAGCAACTTCTGGCTTCACTATCTAGCTGGTCTGTTTATCTTTTGTCTGAGCGAGTTCTCTTCGCTTCCTGTTGTTGTTCCTTCTTCCTGAGCGAAGGGGGGCTGTGCAGACACCCTGCTCTGCCACGCGCGGGGACTTGCCAGCCTGGGCAGACTCCTGCTGCCACCTCCTACCCGCTCCCAGATGTGCAGGCTGGTCCTTGCCTTCTGAAATGTCTCTCCTTACCCATCCGACCCTTTAATTTTGCTTCTGCATAAAGGAGGCCCGTTGCAACGTGAGGTGATGGAGGCCAGAAGCACCGTGCTGGGCACAGCAGTTAGGAGGAGAGAGCTCGGAAAGCCACAGCCAGCTGCGCCAGCTAAGAGGTCTAACCTCCCACAGGCTACCATGAAGCACAAGCACGGCGGGCCATCCTGGTTGGACCAGCCCTTCACACTCCCCAGTGCTGGGCTGCCTGGGGCCCTCAGCGCATCGCCGCAGCCTGTGGGTGGGTGCTGGAGTGGAGAGACGACATCTGAGCAGCCCTTGGCCGCTCCTCAGAGCCCAGCTGTTAACGCCTATGGAAGCGATCCAAATACCAGCTCATGGGCTCCAGCTAAGCCTTGGGGTCACCCCTGCTTTGCAGCAGGCATGCACCAGCCGTAAATATAGGCCACTGTGTTACTAATGCACCCACCATAAATGTTTTATGTAACCTCATAAACTTCGAGTAGCTGTAATCTTATAAAGCCTGTGGCCTTTGCTGGACTGGCATTTTAGGCAAGAGGCCTGGAAGAGCCAGGCCATCTGTGGTGGTAATGAGTTTCTCATCCTTTCAGAAAGAGAATAGTCCCTTGGTGGCCCTCCCCGTGAAGTCTCATGTGCTGAAGACTGCATGGGATTTTCCTAACTTGCATGTCAGCGAGGATATCTAGTGGTGCTGCAGGCAGAACCCAGAGTGGAACTACTGGATATGACCCTTAAATTCATCCATCAAACTGCTGCCGTGGTAGGACAGGTGAAACAATGGATACCGAGCAAGGAAAGATCATCTGTACGCAGAACAATTATGCAGTCTATAATCGAACCCCAGATCCATGCAAACCCAGAGTTGCTTCTGAACACAGCTGTTTATTTTAGGTTGAATTAAGCTTTTCCCTTCCGTCTGTGAGAGTGGACTGCCCGGAGGCTCTCTGCCGGCTGGGTGGCAGAAAGTACCACCAAAGACTTGCCGGGGACTGTTTTTGCAGGGACTGTTTCTTATCTCTTAACACCTTCATTTCTCTGTCTTGATCCTTTCTGAACTCTCTTCACAGAGGACTTGACCCCTCCTTCCTACCTCCCCATTCTCCGCCACAGGGTAACCCAAGCCCTGCAGCGGTGGTTATTGCAGGAAGACCTCCACCAGACTCAGCTCCCTCCCTCTCACGGGAGACCCTGCCTCCCTCTCGGCCCTCTCATCTTGGAAATCCTTCCTGCTCTCCTCCTGCTGGTCCAGCTCAGCGCGCGGGCAGATGGTTTCTGTTGCAGCTGTTGGACCGCAGCTGCGTTGCTGAGCCTCGGGACAGCCGAACGGTAGCTCTCCCTGCATCCTCCTCGCTCAGCGCTGCACCCAGCCTGCTCCTGCCCCTTTCTCGGCGCAACCGCTCTGCAGGTGATGGAGCTCACTGCCAGCAGTGGCATGATGGGTCAGACTCTTCTCTCCTTCACACCAGGAATTTTAACACCAGTTCTGCTTGCACAAGGGAATTGGGCAGCTCAAGCAACACGCACGGTGCAAAACATTCCCATTACTTCTCAGTGGGTGAAGTTTTCACCCCAACTTTCAGGTTTAACCTTTGAGTGATTCTGCTGGGTGTTCAGGTCTCTTGCTTTCATGCCTCACATAGTGACCACAGCAACATGAGGGCACAGCCCTTATGGGAAAATTTGCCATTCCTCCTGGCTCTTGGAACACATGCCCAAGGATTGCCTTCCCAAGGGCCTAAAATGTACTTGGGGTAATAACACCACAATAAGAAGATAACAAAGGAAGAGCAGTGCCAGTGGAAAGGACCCTCCCTTCATGCAGGGACTGGGCAGAAAGCAATTTTGGAAATACCCAGTGAGAGATGTGCATGGACGTGTACCTCCCAGTATCAGATGGTTTGTTCCCGTAGCCAGTCATCTGGTCACACAGAAGAGAAGGCGTCTGTCTGGAAATCTCATTTTCACACTCCCACTGTCTGAGTTTTCAATTCAAATACTGCCCCAAACATGCATCTGCTTTCCCTTCCATTTTTTGGCTCTTACTTCTTGCTTTCCCCCCCACCCCCATTTGAAGTATTTTTCTGGACTAAGTAAGGTATTCAGCCAGGAATAGTCGGGGTTCCTTGGTTCCTGAAATACCTGCCTGGCCCCAGGCTGCTCTGCCAGCCACCGGTCCTGCACCCACCATCCTGCCAGCTGGCCCAGCCTGGGCCACTCACTGCTTGTATGGAGCCCAAATCATATAGATCCCGCTGCCAGGATGAACCCAGGGTTTGAGTTTTAGCCTGTGGGTCCTTACCAAACCACTTTTCTTGGAAATCCAGCTCATGAGAAACATGTGCAAATGCTTTCCAGCTTTCCAGCCTCTGACTTTCCCCCATTAACCTCAGGCTTTCAGCAGCAGGCAGTGCCCATCTCTGCCCGTCCTGTGTTTCGTGGGCTCCCCCGAGAGCTGGGGCCTCTCCTTTGCGGGAAGAGCCACTGAGCAGTGTTTTCTGTGTTTGGTGAGCAGGTGAGAGACACCAGTGCTCATTCTCCCCACTGCCAGCTTGGCTCTAGGATGGCTGTGCTTTGAACACTGTGTCGAATGTGCTCCAATTTCAATGGGATTTCGTTTCCACTCAGTGGTTCACATGGTGCAGCTCAGCTTCTGGGCTCGGCCTTGCGCAGTGCAGCTCCGTGCCAGAGAGTTTGTATTCTGCAGAGACGAGCCAACTCTGAACAGTACGTGGGTCTGATATCATTGCAACTGATCTTGGCCCCATGCATGGGAGAAACAAGTCTTGGCAGAGAACTGTCCTTTGCTCCTCTATTTTCCTCCCGCCTGGTGGCCCTCTCCCGGCGGGCTGCACCAGGGACCGGCTCCCTGTGCCGGGTGGCTTCTGGGGCTGATGGAGACCTCTCCCTCCATGAGACGATTCCTGGACCTCCTGACAAACCCTCTGGTCACCACTACAGCCTGTTCTCTCTGATCACTGTGTGCAGAGCTCCCCTGAGTCCCCAAATCCATCTGTCCTCTCTCCAGAAATGCCCAAGCCTATGCACGAGCCAGGGCAGCAGCTTGAGCTCTTTTTGGGGAAGGGGCTGGAGGCCCATGAAGTGGGATGCCGCCTCCTGCGTCCGGGCCCTGCCTTTTCCAGCCCCCCGATGTGTGAGCAGCTTCACGCAGAGCATCTCCTGTGCCCAGGCTGTGTTAACCCTTCTGCCTGTGGCCAGGAGGGGAGGGTGGAGGAGATGACTGAGGAAGTCTTGTCGCAGCTCAGAGGTGGGAGCTTCCTTCCTCCTCCTCTCTTTGGGGGTGGGAGGTTTGTACTGTGAGCTGTTGGTCTCCTCCACCCCACCATGTTTTGGCTCTGAGGAGGCACTGGGTGGATAGTCAAGGTGAGACTCAGCTCTTCAAGGAGGTTTCCTCCGCTGGAGCCTTCCCAGGCCAAGGGGTCAGAGGTGCCTCCGGCCATCAGTACATGGTGAGGGGAGCTCTGCTGTGGGTGTAAAGCTGGCCCTGACTCAGCAGGGTGGTGGAAATCAGGACATGCAATGGAGCCGGGTCAGGGGAAGGGCTCCAGCCCAACTCTTCTGGTCAGTGCCTCTGAGAGCAATGATCAAATTGCTGAGAGGAAAACTGGAGAGGAGTCAGTGTGGTCCCTTGAGGACTGAGCCCATTTTAACCCTTTGAGGTGACTGAATGAAGTCTGGGGCTCCTTATGGGAGGTCATGGACTGATTGTGCTGTTTCTCCTTGCTCTTCCCTTCTTCCAAGTCATTAATGGGAGAGACTATGAGCCTTGCCATAGCCCCAGCCCATCTGCCAAGTGTGGAAACTCCTCTAGTGCTCTCTCAGCTGCACCCGTAGACCATTAGCAGAAATAAAACAGATGGTAGAAGACCAGATTTGAGAACTGTGGTGATGCACAGGGCAGGCCAGAGCCCTGCCCATCCTGCCACCACTGGGTCTGCAGGCAGGTGGGAACGTCCTCTGGAGACAGACCAGGCGTCAAGGACATGCGGGGTCAGGATCTGAATTTGGAGGTGACACATTTGCAGCTGTTTCTGGTTGCATTGGTATAACTCATGGCTGGGAAAATCCCTGTTAATTGGTGGAAATTAGGATCAAGTGGATTAAGAATGGGAATGCTAACGTGCCAAGATAAGCCATTCTTTTCCTGAACGTTCAAGTATGCACTGGACAGAGTAGGAAAAGCAGTTTACAGGTGGGGATGCGTAAATCTTCCAAACTTCACGTGTGAGACAGGATTCACAGACACCCTGAGCCTTGCCTCACCTGCCGATTGCCACGCTCCCTGCCAGCAGTGCCTGCCAGGATGTCACACTGGCACAGGCTGGCGGCGAGAGCCTGGACATCTGACTGCAGGTAAACCCCACCCTGTCTTGGTGTGCATCACTTCTTCTCCTCTGAAATAGCTGTGCATGTACCACTGTGGGAGCTCTGAATGTGTAAGCCACTCGTTGCAAGCTTTGCCTACACGACGCTGCCTCTGACCACAAAGTATGAGTTTTTAGCCAGTCAGATTCGTTTCCGTTCCCATGCTGCTGTTGTAGTTATCTTGGTGCAGGTCAAAAGGTACAGTGCCATGATTTGCAAAAAGCCCAATGACTTGACATTTCATTCTCGGTGGGAGGGTGGATGCCCCGTGCAGAGGTGTGGGGAAAATAAACAGAGCAAAGCTGAGAGGAGCAAATGCAGGCGGGCATCTGAGACACCAAGACCTCGCCCTGGGGCTTCATCCAGCAACTGTTACCTATGATTAAGAGTCCGTATCAATCTCGATGTCATGAAAGTCACCCAGACCGTGAAATCCCCATGTTCGGTGTGGAAATACGGCATTTGATGCATTTTTGTTTGAAATGCGTTAAATCTGCGTTAGAGGGGCCGCGGGGAGTGTTTGGGCCTCGGCGGCCAGGAGAAATCGTGCCGTCTCGCTTCCTTGCGGAGCAGGGCGCACGGATCCAGCGGTTCCTAACGGCTCATCCATGACAAACTGCAAAAATCGCAGAGATGTTTGCCACGGTCGGCCTGTGAAATCAGCCTCCTCTCTAGGAATGAGAAGCCTCCGTAGCTGCGACCCAGGGCTGCCCGGCTGGCTGCGGCTTCCCTGCCAGAGAGCAGCTCCCAGCAGTGGCCAGGCAGGCAGGGAGGCAGGACAGGGCTGCACAGCCTCCAGCGTGCAAGAGATGGGAAAGCAGAGTGAAAATGGTAGTTTGATGCCCCACTCCATTAACCTGGCAATGGCATACATGGTGAGAAGGGGGTTTAAGCACCCGTGGCCTTTCATTCATGAGCTTTGTGCAGCACGGGCTGTAAAGCTACTCTTTGGGTGAGACTCTCCGCTGGCAAGTACGATGTGTTTTAGCAGCCAGATCGCCCTGGGATATCCCCAACCATTCCAGCCGTCCCTCGGGATCCCTGCTTGCACCTGCAGCCAGAGGGGAAGCGGTGAAGCCTGTGCTGTCGCGCCAGAGGAGCTGCTTGTCGCTGTGGCAGGGCTCGGGGTCTGCCCCGGGTTTCCTACAGCTCAGCCGCTTGCAGCTACGATTCAACAAACGTGCTGATTGATAACTCTCTGGAGTGCATTTTCCCTTCCTTTCCACATAATGTCCCAAACTCAGCTCTCCCTTTGACAGTTCCCACTTGCAGAGCAAAGATGGGGGGTTTTGTCCGAAAAAGGGGCACGTCAGAGAGGCCAGAAGCGGATCCCTCGCTGAGCACAGGGGCCTGGCAGCGTTTGTTTGTGCGAGGTAGAGTTCTCACGCTCTAAATATACAATCTGTGATAAGGGAAGGGAAAAAGCCCAGCATGGAAATATTCCTTCTGTAAGAGAAATAATTTGCTGCTGCTAAAAATATATGTTCATATTATTCCTGCCTTCGTCTCTAGCTTGATGGGAGAGAGTGCACGCAGGCTGCCCTCAGGGGACTCGGCTCCGCGGCACAGACCCCAGGCGCTCGCAAAGGCCGTGCGTCCGCTGGGGCTGGAGGGATCGCAAGGGGGAGGGAAGGGGCTCCTCGTCTTCGCACTGGTTTATCATCCCCATCTCTTTCTCAGGGCAGTAAAACCGTGATACGGGGTTACCCTGAAGGTCGTAGGAAGTAACCTCTAAGCAGGTGCTGACAGTGGGAAAGGAAAGTGATCCGCAGTGTTCCCAGAGCAGCTGGGAGCCCGTTCCCAGCCCTGGCTGCACAGAGAAGCAGGAACGGCTTTGTTCAAGGGGGACGCATGTTCGGATCAGTGGGATATGTGTAATCCCTTCCTGTCTCATCTGCAAGTGTCCCGGGCCTGGTGCTTCCTTCCCTGATTGCTGCTCCCGGGACCCTGGATCCTCATTCACAAGTGCTTCCGTGCCCGTGGGCGAGCGGAGCCCAGCCGACCTGAGCGGCGCCCCTCGGGGCAGCACCGGATTTCCCAGGGACAGCCCCCGGGCCAGGAGACAGAGCCTGCCCGGAGAGCCCTGCCTGCCCTGCCCGCCTTGCCTCTGCTCTGCGGTAGTGAGTGAGAAATGAACAGCATTTGCTGCTGCCATGGCCTTGGCTGGCAGAGCCTGGCACGGCTGTCTTGAAGCTGGTTAGGAACATCTCTGTGAAGTCATTCCTGTTAGAAACAGGAGAAATCTTTGGCATTTTCTTGCAGATCTGTCTCTGGACCATGGTAGGTGGACACAGTGTCTGCTCAGGAGCAGGTTGTATCTCCTATCTTGAGAATGTGGTCAAGGAGCTGACCTGGCAGAAGGCGGCCTTGCTGCTGCAGAGCTGTCAGTAATGACAGACCTTAAACCCTAGCAGACCTTGCTGCAGTTTTTGTAAATCATATATTGCCTTGGCATTGCTTTTGTTTTGATTGTCAGAGAACTCCTGCCCCATTTGTGGCCCAATATCTGTCCCCAGAGCATCCCCTGACCATTATTTGTGAAGTTGCATTAATTTCCAGGTAGGTGACTGGGAGGTGGTAACAGCATAGTTTCAGTTCAGGATCCAGCAGCTGGACCACTTGGCAGGGAAAACATCACTGTAAAACCTGAAAGATGCCTTTTTTTAGTGCATCCTAATTCAGACACCCTTTTTGAAGCTCAAACATACCCTTAAGGATCAGGCATGTTCACAGGCAAGATCATAACCAAGGTTATTTCAAGAAGGTAATGAGAAGAATCTTTGCTGATCAAATGTGCTCCAGAAAGCCCTTTGCAAGCTGTGTGGTGGTCACTGAACATGGTTTTGAAGCATTGCTTGCTTTGTCAGGTGAGCTGACGAAGGGCAGCATACATGACTCGTGCTGGCTGGGCTACAAACCTTGCCCAGTCTGTGCTCCATCTGGCCAAGGTGGGTTTTGGAAGTCTCTTGCAAAGCCTGGAGGAGAGCTGAAAGGGATTCTCTTCTAGATTTGCTTAAGGTAAATGTGACATCGGTGGAAGTGCTGGCTGACAGCCTGTAGGCGCAGGAAGCCATGTTTGGTGGTGCAGAGCGTGTTGCACCCTGGCATGTCCCCGTTGCCCCCCACCATCACCCAGTTGTGAGGGTGATGGGGAGGGATAGCTGTCATGCATGGGCATGGTGGGGCAGCAAGCAGACTTTGCCAGGAGTTTGTAGAGGAAATGTATGTCCGTGAGGTGTGGGTTGGATGCTCTAATCACTATGGTTGGAGCTACAGCAATAGCACAGCATGTTTCAGCTCAGGTTAAGGACTGGCAGAAATGCAAGACATCAACCCCAGAGCAGACCGGGTGTCAGGCTGCTCTGGATTCGTCTCCGTCTGGACTTCGGGGCATGGTTTTGTGAGGACATTTCACTTGCCGGGCCTGTTTGTGCAGCACTGGCTGCGTGAGTCAGCCTCGTATCGACCTTCACAGGGAGCTGCAGGTTTCCTTCTGGCCTCAGCGGAGCCTCCAGGACTCTGCCTCCGCCCCGACGGGGCGTTTGCTCCCCATGGGCTGCCTGATGTCCATCCTGGCACCATGTCAGGAATGTGTGTGTGCTGGGCAGGCCCAGCAGGGTGGGGGAATTGCCACCGAAAGAAAGGGAAAAGCTGCCTCCTTGTTTTTCCTGCTTCAGACCCTCTCCCATTTCAGTCGCTGGGAAAGGCAGGGTTCGGCCCAGCTCAAGGTTACGTCCTTCTGCTGTCTGGCCCTGGGCCAGTAAGCGTGAGAGCGAGCTAGACACAATAACAAGTATGTCAAACACAGGATCACTTCCCTGCAGACCCAGGCAAGTGTGCAAGCAGCGCTGAGAAGGGGTTAGCAGAACAGGGCTAGCGGTAGGTCTAAAGCATGTCAAAGCTATTAAATAGCTTTTTTTTTGCCAGATATTCTTCCAAAAAAGGGACCCTCCTACCTCTGCACGACCAAGTTTTGGTGTGCAGAAGTTCTGCCCTGTCAGCAATTCTGCTTCTCGCTGGAATGGGGTGAAATTGGGTGATTTTGCAGAGCCTGGGCGCAGCCTGCTTTAAGCCAAGGAGACAGAAGGGGTGGCTGGGCCTTCTGCTCAGCCCTTGATGTAGGCAACCAAACACTGGTGATGGCCCATTCTCCTGCTCCCATCCTCAAGCCCAGGCAGGATTTGTCTTTTGGATATGTTGGCTTAATGCAATGGTTGGTCCTTGGTAAGAGCAAAATCAGGTCAACTGCTGCCCCAGCAAGTCAGTATAGCAATAGGGTCATGTATTATTGAAGGTCAGTTTAAAATAGCCTTTATCTTGCTTAAAACACAGGGAAGATGAAGTGGATCTTAACATGTGCAGACATGGCCAGAATGATTTATTTGTGGCTTCTTGTCACTCACTGCTCAGCCTGCTGCCAGTCTGCCAGGGAGAATGGCTTTGCTAGGGAGTCAGATATTTGTAGATTTTCTTTTCCTTTCACCCATAATGGAAATGTTGGCGTTTCTCAGTGCAGATGGAGTTTGGTTTGGGAATGGAGCTGAGGAAGAGCAGAGGTCCTCTCCCCTCCCTCTGCGCTCTGACCACCACCGCACTGGGACCAGCCAGCCTGCTCCTGGGTGGCTCACGCCAGCCCTCACCAAGAAGAGGAAAAGGAGACAGGACAAGTGTGGTTTAAGGGAGACTGCTAACTGGAGTATTTGGGATAATTAAGGAAAGATGGTGGGTTAGGTGGTGAGAAGGGATTGCTCAGAGATTTCCTTCCACGGTCTGTTAGACTGTCACTTCAGTGTTGACCTCACTCGAGCTGTCGGGTTAGTTCTTACCTGGCTCTTGCAGCAGCTGCCTGCCTCAGCCAGAACAGGAGGGTAACAGCTGTGCACTGTCCTGCTCTTGCTAAAGGAGAAGTGTCAGCCATCAGCTGTGGCATCAGGGCTCACACCCAGCAGCAGTGACTCTGTGTGGTGGGACTGGCCCTGCAGCAGCCCCCTGCGAGCCTTGCGGACCCGACCCGACGGTCACACACTTTGAGCTTTGCTTTTTGCAAATGTGCAAAAAGGTGGAGGGAGAAGAAAGCAGTGGGTGCTCAGATAGCCTAGACCTATACCCATCTGCCGGCTGGCCAGCAGGGCCAGGAGACTGCAAATGTGTGGAAAATACAAACATCTTCTGCAGAGAAGCGCCGTGCTTTTCTGACAGTTCAATGCATTTTTGTCTTTCATTGCTACTTGCTTTCCTGCCTCTCCTCCCCTGCTAAGTGGAGACTGGGAGCCCATGGCTGGTGGTGCCCTCAGCACATGGCAGAGACACACTGTGCCACAGAGAGCACGTGGGCCTGGGAGAGCGATGGCTTCACAGCTGGGAAATGGGGGATGCAACACATCCACGTTGACAGGAGAAGCTGTGCCAGAGCCAGGCCTGGTCTTTTGAGCCCTGCCTTAGTGTCTAAGCCTTACAGTGGTGCTGAGGGTTATGCCTTTGGGGGAAGGTCCTGGCAGGTTTTGAGTGGGCACCTGCAGCCATGCCCGGCATTCCACCATGCCTGGACAGCCCGAGGAGGCAGCACGTGCCCTTGCTTTCAGCAGAGGAGAGGCTGAGCCAGGGCCCATCAATCCATGGTCAGCGTCTGGTAAGCTGCCACGACCCGCAGGGCAATCCCATCTCATTTGCTCCTTGAAAGCTTTTTCAGACCAGTGGGTCAATCAAAAGACCCTGGTGAAGTCAGTCTGGCTGCACCACAGGCCAAACCCTCTGGAGCCACGGCTTGCACAGGCATAGTGCCCCGTCTCATGTGTTTCCCACCATCACGCCATTGTGAAGGAGCTGCTCCAGCTGGTGCGTGAGGTTTGAACCCGGGGCCACAGCCAGGAGCGCTTGGCACGTCCGTCCTACCTGCCTGCGAGTAACTCTGTGCCACTTGGATGTGATTCAAGCTGCAGCAGCACCGTCATGCTGCGGAGCAGCCCCGGCTATGACAACTTAGACTCCAGTAGTAGAAACCTGGTGATGCAAGGGGTCGGCTTGCCTGCCTGTAACTCTGGCCTGCGGTTACCTTGGTGGGACCCAGGTAGAGGAGGGTTAATGCCAGCGAAGTGTCCCTGTGCAATGGCCTTTTTATCTATCTGATGTGATCCAGCGCATTTCCTGGTGGAGTGGTTTGCGTCCGGTCCTTAAGGCTGCTTGGCAGCAGAGCAGAGAGGAAGGCTGGAAGTAAACACAGGCACTCTTGGATCAGTAGCTGGGAAAAGCAGTGAGAAGCTGCATGGGATTGCCGTCTCCAAAACCTCCTTGTTTCCTTGCCTCACAGACAAATGGCTTCCTGCCAGGGACAGCACACACTGCGAGGCACCGCGGCAGCACTGTCCCAGCCCGCTCCCCCGGCACGGCACGGCACGGCACGGCACAGCACAGCACAGCACAGCATGGCTGCCAGCCCGGGCTGCAGCAGGCGCTCTGCCTCTCAGGGGGATTTCCAGCCACTCACATGGATCAGGGACTTAAAGTGGTTTTGAGCTTTGTGAGGTTTGTGTGCCTGACACCATGAAAGCCCACAGAAAATCCTGGGCTGTATGAACTTAAAGTATCGATCTGTTTTGGATCAAGAGTACTGAGCTGCACTGGAGCAGCAACAGCCACATCCATCGTGCCAGGGACAGGGAGACCTGCTATGTCAAATACCTGCCATCGAGTCCTCTCTTAGCACTAAGGCTATTTCACCTTGGGTGTACAGTTGGTCCCGGCGGGGGGGGTGATGGGGATTTTGGTTGCTAAAGTCCTAATTTCTGAGCTTTCACCTTTCTCCTTTGAACCAGATACTGGCTTGAGCATGTCCTGGAGTTTCCTCAAATGAACAAAAGAAACATGTTTCTAGATCCCTGCCTCTCTGGGGTCGGGTAGGAAGACATCATCGTTTTGAGCGACTCCGAGCTGAGTCATGAAAGAGGACTTGACTCTCCCACAGCTAACCAGGCAATGAGAGCAAGACCCTGTCCCTAGAGCGCATGTTGAACAGCAGCACTGAGCTGGAAGTGAGCAGCTGAGGTGGAGATGTCAGTGTTTGGTTTGGATAGATGATGGCACAGTCATGCTGCTGTGGACTCACCAGCGGTCACCTCACCTCTTCAAGCTTTTCCTCTTTTCTAATTCCCAACAAAAAGCAGTGCTTTTCATGGCTTCTCCTTGGATTTGGACAAATGTAAATATACAAACTCCAAGGTTGACAGGAGATCAGAGATTTTCTTCCAGATATGAGACAGCTACAGAAATGTCCAACATAGAGTAAGGAACAGGAGGTTGCTTGAGTCCACTCTGCTGAGTATGTCTGCCAGGAGGGTTTCCCAAATAATGAAACCATTCACCTGTTTCTGCTGTTCTTTATCCTGTACACTTAAAAAAAAGGGGAAAGAACAATAAAGATAGAAGGTTTGAGGCTCTTCTTAACATCTCTGTTTTAGATGATATATCTAGTGTTTGGTTACAGAAATAAATAATCCATCACGTGGAGCCACAGCTGAGGCTTGGGGTCTGAACATCTCTGCACTTCACTCCGGTCTGTGCAGAAAAGGAAAGCAGCCACCCGGGCTAATTCAACAGAAATACCCTTAGTTTCTCATGGAGGCGTGGAGTAAAAAGGAGCATATTTCCTCAGCCTGAGCTTCCCACAGTAAGGTCAGTAATCACAAAATGCACCAGACTGGAGGGTACTGGGAGCCCAGTCACAGCATCTTCCATGTCACAGGCTTGTTCTGAAGCCTCTCTGTACGCGTGAATGGAAATCGATACTGACTTCACGGGTTTGCAATGTAGTCGCTGCTGGCCATGCGAAAGGCAGCCTTTATCCTGGCGGTGAGTTTGCCTTAGATTCCCACTGGGGCCTCATTTGAATTTCATGTCTCAGTGCAGAAGGGCAGTTGGCTGATTTCATGTTCCCACTGTCTCAGCTCTTCTCAGCTCTTTATATCCATGGACTTTCCTGGATTTTCCCTGGAAGGAGAGTCCGACCCGCTGCTTTCCCTTTTCTTACATGCCATTTCTGCTTCAACCAACCACTAGATGTATGAACAACCAGTTCACATTTTTGTGTGAATGTGCTGGCAGCCTGGAGATGAAGGGGCTGTGCTCACCTCAACTATTGCAGGGCATTGCAGGTACCGCGGGCCATGCCGATGGACACTGACACTGGCCATCAGTGTCACGCAGAGACTGGCACTTGAGCCATCAAGACTATTTGAAAATCCATGTCCCATACAGATGATGTGCTGGCTGCTGAGTTGAGCACTCTCTCTCCAGTTACCACTCGAAGAAGGGATAGGCTCATTTTTGCTGTCCTGCAGAAGTCCAGCAAGGCCACGTCAAGCTGAGCTCCTTGCTCATCCTCACAGGATGTAAGATTTGGGCTTTGCTGTTGGTGTGTGCAACATCCCTAGGAAGAGGGTTGATTCCTCATCACATGAAGTTCTTGAGCCAAGATAGGATGCGTCTTGCTCCATCACAGCTTGCTGACTGGATGCTGGTACCTCTCGCCGTGCTTTGATCTGTGCCAAGCAGGATCCATTCAGCTTGTTATTGATCCCCAGTTCTTCAGTCAGCCTGGAGGAGTGTCCAAGAAGCCTTTGCTCAAACACACAAACCAAGAGCCATTAGTAGAAAAGCTTTTTGTCCTTAAATATCAAGGCTTCTATGTTTATTTAGAAAGAGTGAAAGGCTCTGCTTCTCCAACAGATCTACAGCGCTATGCTACTGAGAGTTTCCCTTCAGTTTAGCGTCATGGCAGGAGTGTTTGGAGGAACCATTCTGACCCCAGACACGCCCATGTGTCTCCCAGGTGAGAGGCAGCTGCAGGACGCAGGGGCTGAGGGAGCAGCATCCCTTTCAGACTGAAACAGCATGCTCAGCATCCTTGCATTTCAGAGGAAAATTCAGGCCTTTCCCTGTGTTTCTACTCCAGCCGTACCCTCTGGTTTCCCAGCAGTCTGCCCAAACCCAAGCCCGAGCCTTGCTCGGGTCTGTCTCTGACTTCCTACCACTCCCACTTCTTCCTCTGAGGCCCATGTAGTCCCAACTGAGTGGATGTTCACAGGAGATCTTGCCAGGCTCATGGATCAAAATAAAATATTTGGAGACTTAGGTTTTTCATGAGCATGTTCCCTGAATCTGTTCACAAGAGGAGCCAAGTCCCTGTGCCGAACAGCCTCCTCCTTGTTGCAACATGCACACGCTTGCCTTCATATTTGCATGTCTGAATCCTTACTCACACCTCGGTGAGGCACAGCACCGCGCGCCTGCCTGGGAACTGGAAAGGGGACGGTGAAGCCTACACTTTAGGGGAGCGATGTGAGAGCATGTATTGCATTTTTGGGTGAAGGCAGGACGTTGCACTTCCTTTGATGGGAAAATGAGTGTCAAAGCCCCTCTCAGCCCGTGCGCTTGGGTTCCTGCCTTGCTGTGGATTCCTGTCTCTGTACATCGGTGCTGGAAGAGCCTCCTGGCTGGAAAACAGTTCTTGACAGGAGCAGTGAAGAGAGCTGGATGCCTCCTGTGGCAGTGCCAGGGGAATCTGTGGCACTTAAAGCCTCTCTCACTCCTTTCACAGTTCATGCCCCTGTTGATGGGAGCTGGGGCTGGGGGAGGTCCAAGACAACACAGCTGTGGATGAGCAGCATTAGCCAGTGCCCAGTCAGTCAGTTGTTCTGCCAAGTATTTGCAACAGGGATTGAACTTTCCTTCTCGGCTGAGTGCTGTGAACCAGCTTGGGGTGCAGCAACTTCTGGTGTGGCTCTAGCAGCAGCCCTTGGAGGGTCTCAAGCTGCTTTCTTGCCACTGGTTAATGAGCTCTCTCCATGCCCTTGAAAAGCAACCAGTTTCCTATAGCTACTGGTAGAGCTAGGGAAACTGAGGCATGTGGGGGTAAAGTGATGGCTCTGTGCCCTGTAAGGTGCCAGGGGTACTCTTATGTGTCTCTTGGCTGCCCTTAGCTGTTAGACCCAAGTTACTTAGTCAGTGTGTGACCTTTACTGCTTTGTATAAACATCACTGTGACTATAATGTGTCATCAGGCTCCGGTTATTCCCTGAACTTGTGTCTGACTTCTCCTGAGGAATCTGATTATGTTTTTCTACCCAACATGGACATAGCCCAAAGGCCCTGGGACTTTGTGAATGGAGGGATTTTGCTGCCTACAAGATGCAGTGTGAGGTTCCAGGTCAATCTGTGAAGTTGAACCAGAAGGAAATGTCAGTAGGGAGCAGCCTCTGTGCAAACACCCCAGGTCCCTCTGCTGCTTTGGGGGTTTTGCTTGGATTTCTTCATCCAAGAGCCCTTCCTGGGATCCCTCAGCATCTTGCAGAGGAGGAGGATGTTGCTTTGACTCCCGGTCCCATGAAGCACAGAGGGTGCATGGTCATCCACATCCTGCTGGTGTTTAATTCTTCTGCTGCTGGGTGCAGAAAAGTTCTGCGTTAAACTTAATCCAGTATTGCAAGAGCTGGAGTCTGAGAAATGTTTGGGGTTTCTTCCTCTGTTAAGGTAGTGAAAGGAAATGTATGGAGAGGAAGGGATCTCCCCTGAGCACGCACAGAGGGGAGGGCAGACAGCTATTAAATATGGCTGTTAAATTCTCTTGCTGGAGAATATCCCTCCAATGCAGTTCGCCCATTGCAGGATCACAGCTGTAGTGCAGACATGCAGAACAGACTTGCTGCAGAGACCTTCACGCTGCGAGCGGCCAGTGATTAATGGACACCGGACTTGTTGGTCTGGATGAGCCCTTCCAGCCCAGTTCCTGCCAGTCCAGCCAGCACCACTATGCCTATAAAGCACTGCAATGGCTCAGAGAAACTGCAGACACGGGCAGGTTGCTGTAGCATGGCAAGAGCCACTCTCCATCATTTATCAGCAATCCTGGTCAACAGGGGAGGTCTCAGATGACTGGAGACCTTGCCAATGGCAACTGGAGGTTTGCCAATGTGATGCCCATCTACAGGAAGGGTCGGAGAGAGGATCCGGGGAACTACAGGCCTGTCAGCTTGACCTCGGTACCAGGGAAGATCGTGGAACAGTTCGTCTTGAGTGTGCTCACATGGCAAGTCCGGGACAAGCAGGGGATCAGGCCCAGTCAGCATGGGTTTACGAAAGGCAGGTCCTGCTTGACCAACCTGATCTCCTTCTATGACCAGGTGACCCGCCTAGTGGATGAGGGAAAGGCTGTGGATGTTGTCTACCTCGACTTCAGCAAGGCCTTTGACACTGTCTCTCATGGCATGCTCCTTGAGAAGCTGGCGTCTCGTGGCTTGGACAAGTGTACTCTTTGCTGGGTGAAAAACTGGCTGGATGGCCGAGCCCAGAGGGTTGTGGTGAATGGGGTGAAGTCCAGTTGGTGGCGGGTCACGAGTGGTGTTCCCCAGGGCTCGGTGTTGGGGCCGGTTCTGTTTAATATCTTTATCAATGATCTGGATGAGGGGATCAAGTGCACCCTCAGCAAGTTTGCAGACAACACCAAGTTGGGAGGGAGGGTCGATCTGTGTGAGGGTAGGAAAGCTCTACAGAGGGGTCTGGACAGGCTGGGTTGATGGGCCGAGGCCAATTGTATGAGGTTCAACAAGATCAGGTGCTGGGTCCTGCACTTTGGTCACAACAACTGCATGCAGCACTACAGGCTGGGAAAGTGGCTGGAAAGCTGCCCGGCAGAGAAAGCCCTGGGGGTGCTGGTTGACATCCAGCTGAATATGAGCCAGCAGTGTGCCCAGGTGGCCAAGAAGGCCAACGGCATCCTGGCCTGTATCAGAAATAGTGTGGCCAGCAGGAACAGGGAGGTGGTTGTTCCCCTGTACTCGGCACTGGTGAGGCCGCACCTCGAGTCCTGTGTTCAGTTTTGGGCCCCTCACTACAGGAAAGACATGGAGGTGCTGGAGCGTGTCCAGAGAAGGGCAACCAAGTTGGTGGGGGGCCTGGAGCACAAGTCTTATGAGGAGCGGCTGAGGGAGCTGGGGCTGTTTAGTCCGGAGAAGAGGAGGCTGAGGGGAGACCTTATCGCTCTCTACAACTCCCTGAAGGGGGTTGTAGTGAGGTGGGTGTTGGTCTCTTCTGTCAGGTGGCTGGAGATAGGACGAGAGGAAATGGCCTCAAGTTGTGGCAGGGGAGGTTTGGGTTGGATATTAGGAAAAATTGCTTTACTGAGAGGGTTGTCAGATATTGGAACAGGCTGCCCAGGGAAGTGGTTGAGTCACCATCCCTGGAGGTATTCAAAAAGTGCGTAGACAAGGCACTTCAGAACATGGTTTAGTGGGCATGGTTGATGGTTGGACTCGATGATCTTGAAGGTCTTTTCCAACCTAAATGTTTCTATGATTCTATAATAGGCCGATGTGAGGCTGGCAGGCTGAGAGGGGAGCAAACAAGACAGTTGTCCAACCAAGGGCTGGCAGGAGCCAGCGCAGCACTGGGCACACCATGGGCAGCCCTGGTTGAACAGAAGGAGATGGTCGGAGTGGTCTTTCCTCATGCTACAAGGGCTAGCATTGCCCCAGCATCTCAGGTGCCCATGGGATGTGTGTCCCGTGATGGGGACGAGCCCTTAGGAAGTGAGATGGCTCCAGCACTGCATCTCACTGCCCTGCTCTTGGCCGCAGTGGGGGCTTGGAAACTCTCCTGCAGCCTGATGCCCCCTTCCCCCAGTGGCTGTAGCTCCCAAGGAGCCATCAGGAGCCTCACATCGAGGTGTCCCTCAGTCCTGCCGTGAGCAGAGAGGCTGTCACATGTGGGGTTGGGGTGGAGAACCAGCTTTCTGGCTTCGCTGACTTTGTAAATAGAAGGAAGTAGGAGAGACTAGAAATCTCTGATTATCTTCCAAGGGGACTCCCATCCCCTCCGAGGCATGTCTCAAATTCCCAGCCAAGGCTGGAGCCATTCCAAGAGCTGCAATGCTTCTAGTCCTCTTTTGAAGCACTTTTCCTTTCCTCCTCTCCAGTAAAAAACCTTCTCAGGTAGTGAAGCCCCGAGCCCTGGTGCACAAACAGCCTGTGGCTGGAGCACGCAGCTGACTAACAAGCTCCCGTTTCTCTTCCTGCCGGAGGGGAGAGCTGTTCCAGAAAAGGTGCTCCAGAGGAGTGACTTCATGCAGAACTACAGGTTTGGAGTCCTGCTCCTGGGGGGTTTGCTCTCTGCTCCGGCAACCGCGGGTATCCGCAAGCTGGGTGTGTGGGCAGGACCCTCTGGCAGTGCTGCTGCTGCACGGCAAGCCTTTGTTGGTGACCGGGGCACTCTTCCTCCAGCAAGACATGCTAGTGCAGAGCTATTTCCCAGGGCAAGTTCCTAGGGTTTCCCTCCTCCCACCTACCTCTTTCCTCCAATTTTGTGGATATTTGTGGGTATGCACTAAAGGCACTCTGTGCTGCACGGCTCAGCAGAGCCTCAGCCTGCTTTGGAGAGTAGCTGAAAGGAAAGATCTAAAAATAATAATAATGATTATCGAGTTCTGTTTGATTCCAAGAATCTGCCCCAGCCCCTGGAGCTGCACCAGGCTGGCTGGGGCAGACATGAGCACCTGCCCAAGTTGCTCCTCTGACAGCCAAGTATGGGCTCGGCACTGCAGAAGGCAAGCAGCATGGAGGGCTTTGGCTAATGGGCACATTTTGAGCATCATCGCTCCCTCTGGCAGGACATCTCTGCCCACTTGCCAGGTCCAAGGTAGCATTAAGTTCTCCTGTGAAGGCTCCTGCTCCCCTGGCCCAACACAAACAGGATGGCCCATGGCCTCGCAGCCAGGAAGACTGTGAGTCACCAGCAGCTCCCTCCTGCTGACAGCAAGCCCTGCCCATTTCCCATGGCGGTGAGGCAGGGTCTTGAGGATCTGAAAGGACAAGGAATGGGCTACGGGGCTGGTGGGTGGGAGGAAGAGGTGCTGCTGAGGGAGATCAGGGAGTCCACAGGCAACAGAGAAAAGACCAGTACTAAAAAGCAATTTTGGTAAAGCAAGCAAGTCTGAAAGTAAGGCAGAGTCCAATCTTGTCAAGGTTATTAAAGGAAATAGCAAAAGGTGGGTTGCACAACTCTTGGAAACTGTGCAGACGTATAAATGAAAAGGGAAGTGGGGCTGATATGCACTGAGGATGGGACAGAGATGAAAGATAATCTACGTATAGTCCTGAAAGAAACAAAATGAAAACTTTGCCCAGGTTTTTGGTAGCGATGGGGATGCTGGCCAAGGGTAGAGAGGCAGGATGATGGGTGGCGGTGTATGGGGATGGGAGATGCCATAACCAACATGGAAGCAGCAGTCAATGATCTTCGAGCATGCAAACAGGTAGGACCAGCTAGCGTCTCCTCCAGAAATGAGAAGGGGCTGGCACAAAGCTGAAGTCACGGAAGAAGGGTTTGTAATAAATCTGTCAAACCACAGGGGTTGGATGGTTTGGCTGGAGAACAGCAAATAGAGGTCTATTTATTGGGGCAGGGAGAATGTGTTCTTGGCACGTAGGAGTCTATTAGTCTGAATCTATTAGTATGCAAAGCTTTAGAATAAACATTAAAATAGAGAATAATTAAGAACATGGAAAATGGATAAGATGAGATACGGATTTTCTGAACGTAAATGATGCCAGAGTAGGTAAAAAAACTGATCTTCTCGACAAAGCAGACAGGATATATCTAATTTGTCTGGTCTTCAGTAAAGGAGAAATATTAAATCAATTGGAAGAGGAAGGTGCTGGGCTGTGAAGACTGTGCTAGATGGGTTTCTCAAAAATTGGCCTTGGAAATGATGTTTTTTCACATTTTTAATGGCCTTGGCACAAAACACAGAAAGTGCTAATGAAATTTGGTAATTACCCGTAATTGGGAATCATCATCATAACAAAGGAGTTGGGGGAAATTACGCACAAAGAACTGGATGCCCTTCAGAATAGGAAAACAAGGAGTGAGGTGAAATGACAGAGTCAAGGAGTCAGGCACAGAGGGGTGTGCAGCTTGGATTTCTGCTCTGGTGTGGAGCCGATGATCACCTGGAGCCAGACAGACTCCAACAATGCGAAAGGCACCTGTGCACACGTCAGCCCTTGAGCCACTGGAAAAGGGCAGAGGAGGGAGGGGAGGAGAAGAAGCGCTGCCCTTTTCTGTGTGATGCATAGTTGAGTTTGGGGGCCTGTTGTGGTATGATGTAGAAACCGAATGTGTGGTGCAGGGGTCCCGCTTTTGGTTGTGGGATGTTGTGACGGGGCTGTCTGTGTCCCCTGATGTCCTGAGAGTGTTTGTGCTTGAAACCTGAGGAGCGTTCACTCTTCCATGCCCTGCTTTCCTTTCTGTCTCACAGGATGTGATTCATTGGATGACCTGACTAACTTTAACATGTCACTGCTGTCGAAGGAGAAGGTCCCACTCCACCTACCTCTCCTTGGTGCGCCCTCCTGAGCTCAAGCGGCCGCTGAGTCTCCTGTGACCAGCCAGGAAGCCAGTTCAGTGCACTGCAACAGCAGAAAACAAACCTGGCCAAAAAAAAGGAGGTGGTATTTCCATGCTTGCAAGGTGAATGGCTCCTCTGTGATCTGAGGTTGTGCCAGGACCAGTCCAAGGGTGTGAGCAGGCACTGAGAGGGGGTCAGGGAAGGGGTGTTCCTGAGAAGTCCCCTCTTGGCAGCAAGGAGCTTTGAAGATGGCTCCGCTGTGCCGTGAAACTGTGCCCTGAGCGTCAGTGCCCAGTGAGTGTCCAAGGCAGGTTTCCTGGGCTAGAAGGGTCTTTGCTCCGACTTTACCCTGCTTGGGTAACCCCTGTGTGATGATAGTGTCCAGTTCTGGTCCCCAACAGATGGAAGTCAGATGGGAGCTCCAGGGAAATCTGTAGGCAGATCAGGGAAATGAAGATGCTGCCTTACAAGAGGAGATCTAAAAAAGCCTGGTGTGGTCAGCTAAGGAGAGGGGCTGGCTGCGAGGGGCTCTCCCTGCTAGTGCTGGCTGCGAGGGTTGACATGGACGTAGGATGGCAGAGAGATGTGGAGCTAAGACAACAGTACACAGGAATGAAGGTGCAAAGTGCCATGAATGAAGCCAGGCTGGAAATTAGGAGGCTCCGAATCCCCAAGAAAGCAGGTTTCCACACCTTGTCCCACTGTGAAAAAACCCTAACTCAATTTCTGCGGGGACTAGAGGACATGGCACTGCAGGAGCAAAGCCCAGCCTCAGGAACACACAAAGTCCCTTCCCATCCCGCATTCAGGACTCCTTGTGTGTATGATCTCCTGTAATCAAGGTCTGACTGTGCAGACGACAGGTTTGCAGGTTTTCTTTTGTCTTTGCCAGTTAAAGAAGGGACATATGCTTCTACTCCCATGGTTGCACCCCTTGATGTGTCCTTGCTTGTGCTCCTTATATGCATGTGAGCACTGGGGTTTTGTTCCCTGTGTCCTGCTATACAATTATATCTCCTAGCTACGCTGCACTGCAGATAGTGAGTAATACTCCAGCCTTAAAAAAAAATCCCTCCTGGCTGTTATTTCTGCAATTTGCCAAATCTATTTGCACTATTGCTATTTGCACCATTTGCTACTTGTACCATTTGCCATAGTCCCTACCAGATATTGGCACTGGCAGAGTGTGACAGAAAAAAATGACAGTTTGAACACGTCCCTTTCTTTTTTCTAATGATCCCATGATACGGTATTTTGTGTTGCAACACAAAGGATCACCTGAGGCGGTAGAATGGTGAGAAAATAAGCCTATTAAAATGTTCGAGCTTACTTAACTCTCCGACAACATTAGAGGATAACTAGTAAGTTTTTAGCCAAGTCTGTGAGTCATCTTGTCCTTCACAATTGTCACAGCTCGGCTCATCTGTTCAGTGTAATTGCCGGGGGAGAACCACTTGCAGCAGAACAGGAGCCGTCGTGCTCAAAACAGCGAAGGACCTGCAGTCAGGTTCCTGGTCAGCATTAGCAAGTCACTGAAGCCCAGCACCTGAAATTAAATAAAACCTAAACCCTTTGAATAGCTGAGATAACCCATCAGGAAATGAGGCTGATGATTCTTCCATGTGAAGCTTTTAAAAAAATTTTTATTATTATTTATGTAAATCAAATGAGCTATCAGCACTATTTGGATCATCTCCTATCTCAGGTACTGAGGCCTCCAGCCTTCCCTTGTAAAATGCTGGGAAAGTGGCCCATTCATCACCAGCCACTGTCAAGTGTTTTTTCAATCTGCTCCTGATTAAGCAGCATGGTATCAAGGGGATAATTGCTCGTTGGAATAGATCCCAGAAGAAAATCATTCAGTTCTTTCTTATCAGGTCCTTTCTTGCGGGGCGAGATACCCACAAGACTTATCTCCCTCTTCAGTGCTGGCCTGTAATTACTATCTAAGCAGCTCATTAGAAAACCTTTATTAAAGTGTAATAGTTGAAGCTGAAAATAAATGAAGGCTGATGCTGCGGTAAAGCGCTGCCCTCCCATGCGCAGGCTGGGGCACCCATTGCTGCCCCATGGGGTGTTGGAGCAGGAGCTCACGCTCGTCTGCCTCACAGCCACACCGGCAGGAACGTTTGGCAGAGAAGCGGGGCCATGGCGCTCCATGGCATATACCAAACCCGGGTATGTCACTTGTCCTGGTGCCAACCTGCCTGTTCTGGTTGCATCACGGTGTGGCTCCAGCCCATGCTGGAAGTCTACCAGGAGCTGAGCTCCACGTTCAGCCCATTTCCATGCCTAGCACAGGATTTCAGCAGCTGGGAGGCATTGCAAAGTTACGATTACAGCCTAGAGAAAATGGAGACCATAGCAATAGCATTTTAAAGAAAAAAAAATTTTACATACATGGGAAATGTTTTTATATTAATTTATTTGCTGGTAAAATGTTCACGAGTGTGGGCCTGAAGTCTTCTCTGTGTCTCCAGAGCACAGTCAGCATTAGCACAGATTTCCCCCCCAAACGTGCTGCAGTCCTGGCCAGGTTGGGTCTTATTTCTCTGGCTGTAAAATGTCTTAGGGAAGGAACGGACATGCAGGCTCCGTACTTCCCTGTGTCCTGGCTCCCTGACAGTTTCAGCCCCAGAGGAGTCACTTTTTGGCATTAATCTTTCACTGGGTTTTTCAGCAGGAAAACCACAAATGTTTAATAAAAATCATTGCAAAAAGCATGCCAGGCAGCGCCTGGCAAAGTGTGCATGTGTGCCCTTTGGGCTGGCGTGCATGCTTTGCAGAAGTGGGCCCTGTAAATATTTTCTTGACATTTAGGAAGTTTAGAGAAGTGTTTATTATTTCCCTGCCAGCTTGACAACCCCAGTGTGAAGAAGGGAGGAGATGTGCGTGGCTCCCTTCCCTACCCCCGGCAGGACTGCCGGCTGTTCCTTACAGCAAAGTGCCGCTATAGGGCTTGTGGAGGGCTTTGAGCTGGTTTGATTTAGGAAAGCAAGAAGCTACAGCTGGTGTGGGCTCGGGGTGCTCCTCCCTCCCTTCTGCTATTGCAATTTGGGATGACAAGATAACACTACCTGTAATTTGTTCAGCCCCTGTGTTGGCTGCAGAGTTGCTCATGGAGCTGCAGGTGCAGGGGTCCTGCCCCAGGGAGCAAGCGTGGCCCAGGGGGCACCCTCGGGCACACCTGGACAGCTGGGCTGACCTCCAGTCAGGCGTCTAAAAGTGGAAAAACCATGTCCTGTCTGGGGGTGGATTCAAAGCCCAAAGCAGAGCCAAGGGTGTTAGCAGTTACAGGCACCATGAGCTTTACAAGTGTCTTAGAAGAATCCCTCTGCACTCAGAAACACACTTGGGTTTTGCTTCCACTTCGTGAATCTTGTGGAGTTACTGAAAACTCTGAAATATGTAACTCTTCCAAACACGGCAATGTGACTGCTGAACCTCCCATCACCTCAACACCCCATGATGTACAGTCTGCAGACAGCTGCAGCCGGGTCGGTGCTGAGGGGCTGTGGAGCTGTCTGAATCAGGTGGTTCAAGAAGCAGCCAGCTGCAAAGACGTACCTGCAGCCATCCCAAAAGTCTTGTTTGGGAAGTGCGGGATGATTTGTGTGGGGCCAGCGTGTTACTCTGCCCCGCGGCACGTGTTGGCATCTTTGCAGTAAAGAGCAATGGAGTTGCACGAGTTGTAGGAATATGTCTGCTGGTATAGTGTAGTGCCCAGTGTACTGAGTACCTCCATCCTGGAACCAACTTGCTATGGAGTTGAGGGAAGATCGAGACAGTTCTGCAAGTGTCAGTTTAAGTGCTGTTATCAGCTTGGTGAGGAATTCACGCGTTTAGCAGGTTTTGGTCCAGCGTAAATGGAGTGATTCTGTGTTGGGGGTCCTTTGAGGCTGTAAGTGAAAAACTGGATGTGACCTGATACTGAAATGTTGTCAGCATCCATTATCGCTCGCATTCCTACTCAGAAAGCTCATTTGGGAATCGCTTTGTCTTTGGTTTGGATACACACATCCCGGCCCTCCATTAGCTCCTGTTTCTGTAGCAAAGCTGCACAGCTCTCAGCAGCTGCGCTGTGCAAGGCTGGCGGGGATCCTGGCCGTACCTGCAACAGGCTCTGCTCAGGCTTAATGAGCTTGGAGCTCATTAAGTGCCAGCCTAGGTGGGTGTCCCTTCCTGCAGTCACACTTCTAACTGTGGTGTAGATAAGTCCTCTGCGTCTTTCAGGTCGGTCCCTTTTAGGCACAGTCCAGCAAGTGTATAATGATGGAAACTCTTGTGGGGCTGGCAGTTTTCTTAAACTCTCAATTTTGTATATTTTGATTCTCATTATTTTATTTCTATTTTAACCAGAAGAACAGCCCATGCTGGGCTGTCAGGAGCTGCTGGACTGATGGAGGGGAGTCCTCCCATCACAGCAGGGTGTAAAGCATCGCATCTGGGCATGTTAGCTTTTTCTCTTTCCCCACTTCTGCCCACTAGTTTTCATACTGATTCCTTGAGGTTTCATTTTCTCTCAGTTTTTGTTTCGGTGCCTCCTAAACAGACTTGGGCATCACCTGTACTGTGGGTTTCTGTATTTGACTGGCAGGTTTGGTATCTGAATAGATCGATAGCCATGATGTTGCACTAGATATGTATTGAACAGAGAGGTAGGCAGGTGAAGAAGCTAAAAATGACACCAAATAATTCATGAATTAAATGAAGAGCCTTTGTTTCATGAAGACCCAGTGCCACAGCAACTTCTTTCTGCCACAGCAAAGGGAGGAGGAGGAGGATCCTGATGGACCCGGGGAGGTGGGAACATGGTTGTTCATAGGCTGTGCAACCAAAGAGCTGAGTGTGACTGGTCCAAATTGCCTGGCAGTGTGAACTCCTATAGCTCCTGCTGAGAAAGCTGAGTTTAAGAATATCCCATGCATGACACATGCCTGCCTGAGTAGTTTTTGAGGGAAGGACCTTTCCGTCCCGCACTGGTCCCTGGGACCTGATGCCATTCAGTGAGCTCAGCTACTTCCAGTGCCTGGAGCCTTCTGGGAGGAGGCAGGAGGCAGCTGTCTGAGAAGGAAAGGAGAGAAATAGGTAACTGAGACTTCCTAAAACTGCACGGGCTGCAGGGTAACTGGAAAGCAGCTGTGGTGTTTTCAAAGGTGCACACTAGACACGGCCGTTCATGATTAAAACTCTGTCAGCTGAGAGTGGTGATGCAGCAAAAAATAGCTGGGTTTTTCATACGATACTGCCTTTCTCCAGATTTTAATGGAAGCTTATCTGACTAAGCAGGCATTTTTATATACTAGGTTTTTTTCTGACACATAAACACAAACATTTTCTACCTCCTCCTGTGCTAAGGCAGTTGGTGCTGCTGGACGCTGCTGTCCTGCAGGGGAAATCCACAAAAATGTACCCCCCGTGGACGTCTTCCAAGAGCACATCCCTGGGGACGCCAGCTTGGGGAACCGCTTTGTCTCCGGGTTTATCAGACGAAGAACCTTGGTGCATTTATCATGCTTAAGGTTAGGGAAATGGCATGCTTTCTCCAGGGAAGGCAGCGGTTGGATTAAGAGGAGATATCACACCCCTGTGTCCCGGAGGCTCAGCCAAAAGCGGCCATCCGGCACGGCGGGACGAGCCCAGTGCTGGGCTGGTGCCCATCTGCGCTCGCAGGGTGACAGCCCCTCCGGCAGCAGGAGTGTGGCTGAATCGCCTGTGTCACAGGCAGGGCAGCTGCTGGGCGAGAGGCCATGGGGGCTAATTGGAACACTTCCTCTCAAATGTGTTTTTTACATGAAGCAGACTTCTCGCCCGGACGCTGGCCTTCACAGCCTTGGTCTGTGAAACTGGATTTTTGGTCAAGAAGGATGCCCCCTGCTCCCAAACAACGCAAGCAAACAACAGAATGCTTTTGAGTGTTTTTAACCAATAGTTTGCTTTAATAAATATTTCGTAAAATCAAAACATTTTTAGCAGAAAGAATAATTTCTCGATTGTCAAAGTACCAAACCATAGTATCTCCATTACCAAGCAATATATTGCTGTAGAACCAAGATAAGACTGCAGCAAGCGTCCTGAGCTCCTCTGTTGCCGTATTTGCTTGGAAGTCTCTTTCCAGGTACATTTCTTTCCAGGGCTTTTCCCATATACATCTAAATGTATATACTCTGTTACATATAGTATGTGTATAACATACACATATAAATGTATATATTCTGTATATATAATATCTTCTATTAACAAGGGGAGTCTAACTGTGTGCCCGCAGCATCGGGAGGCAGCAGCAGGAGCTCAGCCCCATGGGTCGCTCTCTCCCATTGAACTTTTCTCTGTTATTCTTGGGGAAGCTGAGCAGGGGTCAAGCCCAGGCAGGGAAATGAGGTCTGGGGCTATGGAAAACTCAGACCCCAGAGCCACCTCCTATTATATAGATATAAATGGAATGGAAAATTATTTCAAATAAAAGTGCACTGCCCTCTGAGAAATGTTCTCACAGAACCGCCTCTGAGAGTGCCTTAGCTCTTTATCAGAGCACAGAGCTTTGCAGCAGGGGGGACCACCGGGCAGCGGTGACAGTGAACGCAGCATGCCAGAGCCAGGGACGTGTCACCACGGCTGCCTCCAAGAGCACGGGACCAAGCGCCGTGGCCAAGTGGTCCGTGCTGCTTCCCAAGCACCACGCAGGAGGGTGATTCCCTGATGCTTCCCTCTCCCTTCATGCCGATGATGGATCTGCATGTGTGAGCCGGCCAGATCCACATCCCCAGGAAAGAAATGGGACTCGGCTCTGGCGTTCTCCATCTCTGCAGGGCTGTGTGAAGTAGCGCAAGGACAGCTTGGTGTGCAGAGTGCGACCCCCACATCCTCCGACTGCATCCAAATTGGTCTGAATTTTTAACAACATCTTAATTAGGAGTGTGGTGCTGGGTTCTCACAGCAAGGCACAAACAGGGAAGTGCACTAGCCATCCCCTCTCTGTTCCCAGTTCAACACCAGTCCATTTGCTTCTCTGCATGTGAGAGTGAAGTGTTCATCCTCAGGGACAAAAATAGACACAGAGGAGCCCTGCTCTCCCAGGGTGCTTGCATGCAGCCACGTGTGGCCAGCTGGAGACAGCGGGACGAGGAGGTGCAGCATGAGCAGTGGCTATCCGACGGGGTACGAGGAACAGGGGAAAGAACAAAGTGAATGTGACACAGCAGTGCCCGGGCACTGGCCTTGCCTTCTTTGTCACTTGTCACTGCCAGCCCTGTCACCTCCCCGTCTGTTAGCAACAAGGCTTTGCAAGAGAATGAAGTGCCAGGGAGCAGGAAAGCTCATGGAAGGAAGAGGAGAAGGGCGCAGGGAGATGGGAGAGTGGGGCTGCACCCACGGCAAGGTGTAACAGCTCTCCTGGAAGCAGGGCTGAGCCTCCTGCGGACGGGGTTTGCGAGCCGAGTGCAGGTCAGAAACAAACCGCTCCAAGGGGCGCGTGGCGCTCAGCTCAGTTTTCTTTCCCACCTGCAAGGCCAGACTCCTGCTGCCTCCCAGCACCTCCTAAAAAGCAGGGCGGGGAGGGGGTCCCCCATTTAGGGGCTGAAACACAGCTGCCTTGTTTGCTGGTCATAACTGCAACACCTGCACAGGCAGAAAGTCCTGTAATTACAGCCTGGGCTGCAGGACATGAGGGAGGTGGAACAAAAGTCAATGAGCTCGTGCAAACATGCATGCAAAGTAAAGCAACTGGGCAGATATTTTATTTGCTTTTTAAGGAAACGTTCTTGAAACAGCCACTTAAGGACTTCATCAAAGGCAGAAGGCAAAAATCTAATGGGCCGTTTGTCCAAAGCCTTGTGGCAAAATACTGAATCCTAATTTAGTACCCAGAAAGAAACTGGCTTGGTTCATTAAAAATCAATTTGTAAATGCCCAGAACATAACGCTGTGATACAAACCAGGCACTAGAGACTGGTCAAGAGCAAGCCCCGCAAGCCAGTCCCTTGTCCATTTTCCTGTGTATCTAAGTGACCTGCTGGATAAGGGGAGGAAACTCATGATATGGGACTGAGCTTGCAAATACGCCTAAGTAGATGTGGTTGAAATGTGCCGTGCCAGGTTTTTGGATGGACAGACAGCAAAACCTCCCGCAAAGGCACTGGACGACAATATTCTTCAGCCTGTCCTCATCAGGTGGCATCGTACGTGTGCCCTGTGCTCTGGAGATTGGCAGGTAGTCTTCTGTCCCAGGTATCCTGTGCCCTTTGATGACATAATTAGGAATGCACCCATTAAGGGATGCAAACCATTCATGTTTTTTGGAAGAGAAGCTGCTGGAGAAACAGCCAGTAGTCACCAAAACCCTTCCAGTCTCTCATTTCTCTCACAAGATGAAAAAAGACAGGGCTCCAGAGTTTGGCTAGGACTAGTTTATTAGTGTATGTCTTATTTCGGTCCTGAAGAGGAGGACAGAGGTCAGGCATGAGCTGGTCTGTAGGTTCAGGAATATCTTTCAGCTTAAATTCATGAAGAGGAACTTCCTGGGCTTCCTACAGTGCAAAGGCAGAGAGCATTACGTCCTGAAGCTGCGTGGTTTTGTGCTTATTTGCATTGCTGTCATTTTTATTAATTCAACCAAGTACTTAGGAAGATATTTTATAAACTGATTTACTGAAATACTAGTATTGAAGTTAAAAAAGAAAATGGATCTAGTTACGCTCAGCACAGAGGCAATTCAAGTGATGGTAACAGCCTCTCTCCACCCATCCAACACAGCACTCTGAAGGCAGTAAAATGCAGAGGGTAATAGAGCAAGTTTCAGGTGGGTGATCTTCAGTCAAGCAAGATCTTGAGAACATAGAGATGCAGCCTTGGTAAAGCCAGTGAGAAGATGCATACAAGTTGGGCAAGCAGAATGTAAGGTGGGATTTGGGGTGACAAAAAGGGCTGGTGGTTGGTGCTGCTGGTGCATGAGAAGCAAAAACCAACCTGCAGCTTGTAGGGGAAGAATAGAAAGGGAAGGACATTGCAAGAAAACAAAATGGTTTCTCTGCACCCTCCTACCCCATGGGGGACATGGCAAAAATATGGTTCATTCGGACAAGAAGTGCTTAGGAGTTGCTGCTGGGTTTATATATTTTTCCTACTAAGGCAATGGTGTGAGATAGTGCTTGGACTCCAGTGTGCAGTAGCTTCATCAGGAGATTTGTTCCACTTCTCTGGCCTGCTAGTTTCATGATTTTGAGTGTCTTTGGGGAGTGTATGAAAATCCGAGGGGTGTGAGCAGGCTGCTGTGCAATCGTGTTGGCAAGCTCTATAGCAAGGACAGGCAGAGGCTGCCACTGTGGGCAGGAGAGTCACTCCCCAGTGGGAGCTGAAGCAACGAACTGCAGCATGGGGAGGAGCAGAGGGCATGTGGCCATGCTTTGACTGGAGCTGGTAAATTTGCCTGGGTATGGCAGGCAGAGAAGCTCCTGGGCCGTAGGTGACCTCTGGTCCTTGGTGCCCAGTGCTGTGTCAGAGCTGGGAGGAGAACGGTCGGTGCCTGGGAACGGTTTTGCTGGTAGGGGATTAGTCATTGTGGGGTTTGGAGCAGGGTGAGTTTGGAGCAGACTGGGGACTTCTTCACTTGCACCCTGAGATAAGGGGGCTGCTCTGCGCTCACCTGCATGTGGAGACATGGCAGTTCGGCCTCCTGGCAGGTTGCACCATCAGTTTTTCTTCACTATGGTGATCTTATGGGCAAGGGACTGCATTTTTCACCTCTGAGGGTGCCATCCGCCAAGGCCCCAATGTCAGGGTCAGGAGTTGCTCTGTGCAGGTGTAGCTGCAATGGGGTGCTGTGCTATTCCAAGGGCAGCTCTGCAGGTTTTGCCAGGGAAAGCTGATGTGGTATTTAACCCACTCTCTGCTGGGTTCAAGATATGACACAAAAAGGTAGAGATTGGAAATCTCTGTTTTACATGGGAATACCAGGCACTGGTTGGGCTTGGCACTCTGCAGGCTCCTAGCCCATGTTGCTACAAAAAGTAATGCTATGGTGAGCAAAAAATGATGTTACCATGAGGTTTTAACAATCTGCTGGTCTGCTTAGCTTTATGCTTTGGAATAAAGCCCGACATCAGTGCCTGCGCAGCATGCCTGTGCCGGCTGCTCCAGGGGATGCTCCGTTGTGGAAGGTGAAGACCATCAGGATGGTGGTGGGGATCCACCTCCCCACATAAGGAACCCTGTGGGGGGACCTGCCTGCCTTGTCTTCAAACACCGATCTCAGGCATTGCAGCAAAAAGCATTAAGTTAAGTGCAGGCAGGGCAGGCTGGTGGAGAAGCTGGGTGGTGGGAGGCTGGATCGCAGGCTGCCATCCCAGCCTGGTGTGTGGGGTGCTTTGAGCAAGTAACTTCTCCAGACCCCAGTTTCCCCAGTGAGTGCTCTTCCCTCTGCACGGTGCCTTCAGAGAGCCCCGAACAGGGCAGATGGTGCCTGCAGCCCTGCAGAACCTCAGCAAGGTCCCTCCATGGCCATCAGCATGGGGCTCGGCCCCCAGGAGCCGTGTCCCCTGGGTGCCGGCAGCGTGCCGGCAGTGCTCCGCTCTCCTCCCGCGTGGCAGGCCGCGCTGCCCGCTGCGGCGGGCGGATGGACGGGCTCACGAGCACTGTTGGGAGCACGTTTTTTCCCAGGCAGATTACGTAGCCTTTTTAGCTTCACCCCCCCCCGCCCCAGTACTCCCCCCTTCCTCTGTTATTTTGGTGCCTTTCCCCAAGGGAAACAAAGTTAACTCAAACACTGTTCCCACCAGAAAGGCAAAAGCTCCCCCCCCCCTTTTTCCTTCCTCTTTTGGGTTCAGGGTAATGTGTCCCATGACAAAACAAGCACAAATCCCTGCACGAAGTGCTTTGCCTTTCTCCTTAAAGGGAGAGTCTTTCTCCAGAGTCCCAAGGGCCATTACTCCATCACACTGAGGTGCCTCTCAGATAGAAGGACGGTCAAGCTGGACTCTTTTTGCCTGTGATGAAAGCAGCCCATGCCCAGCCATGGGGGGCAACGCTGGTGGGTGGAAGTAGGTCTTGTAGCTGGTTAATATGAAGTGGGGAGCAGTGGTGTGCCCAAGAGAGCCAGGCTGGAGATCTTATGGCTGAGCTTCAGCCATCCCCAGTGGAGATGTCTCCATGAGAGTGGGTTGTTCAGGCTCCTTGGCAGCCCGTGGGGAGACAAGGTCCCTCCTAGGACCCTAAAGCAAAAGTCCAAGGTGGAGCAGGAACTCAAAACATTTGTCTCCACAACCTGTAGGAATGATGGGTGAGGAACTCACGGTACTCATCCTTCCCCACTGCAAAGCAAGATGTGATGGGTTTATGTGTGGGAAAAGACCACCTCAATCCAAATCACCAGCCTGTTTCCATCAGCAGAAGCATGCAGGCAGGTGACTCAGTTATAATGTTTAATTGGAAGCGGCTGATATTGGTCTCTGGATGCGCATTCACAGGCTGTCTCACCACGGGATGCCAGGCTGTACCTGCCTGCAGGAAGGTTTTAAAGATATTTATGAGTATGGGCTTTTCCCACTACTTTGGGAAGGCAGATTTCTAGTTTTTCACTAATTGACCCATAAAACCACCTTCTTCCCAGAATGCACTGGTCACCACTTCCCTGCCTACTATGTCAGAGAAAATTTAAGTGACTTTTGGGGCATGTGGCTGCTGCATCCTCCTGTCCTGCTTGGAGCTGAGCATCTTCGCTCTCTGCAAAGTCACAGTGTGTGGGTGCAGGCGCATGGCAGACAGGCTGGCATCACAATCCTTCACAGTTTATCACTGATACCACAGTCATGTCCCTGGGCCTCCGCAGAAGGAACCAAAGCAGCCTGACATACATTTTTCCTTGTAAATGCTGTTTTCAGGATTCCCTCCACCCTTGGATTTCTTTTAACAATTTTTAACGAATGGGATTTTAATGCACCCCCCTAAATAGAGAAGCTGTAAATATTTATGTTTCCTGTACAGGTGATAAGTGAGCGGTGGGAGCCTGGGGACAGAGGGGTCTTTCCTATTTTTGCAACTCATTAATTTTGCATGATGAGACCTTGGCAGCTTGCTCTTGGAACCTGCGCCTGCAGTAAGGTGTCTGAAAGGGAAAAAAAAAAGAAAGAAAAAAAATTGAAATAAACCCCAAAAGCTAGTAATTGCTTGTGGTGAAAAAGGCAAATGAAAAATGTTATTTAGATTTGCAGTTTTTTAAAGACAGAAAAAACATTTTTGTTCAAAGACATTGAAATCAGACTATCGTTTTGTTTCAGATGTTTCCAAGGAATGCAGAACTTGGAAATGGTAGGGAAGTTTATGCCTGGTGGCCGGGGGGCTCTCGGTGGCCTGGGTGCAGCATGGGGGCTGTCCTCTGAGACCTTCCACAGCAGTGACATCTGGGGCAGGATTTGCTTTAGCCTCAAGCAGCTGTCTGCTTTGGGTGGGACAGATCACCCCATTCCCCTTCACCGAGCATGAGCCGAGCCTGGCTGTAGGCATCTCCAGCCTGAAGGAGATGAGTAAGATGGACCCCTCAGGTCTCCACTGAGTTTGCGCCGACGCGAGAAAGCCAGTGGGACAGCAAAACATCCACTTTCTACCAAGATCATTTAGTCTTATGGCCGGAAAATCTCCCTGCTGAAAATGTTACCTACTGCTACACAGTGCAGGATCCAAGCAGAGGTGTGGTCCCAGTCTCATGCTGGCTGTCAAAGTCTCAGTTTTGTTCCCATACTGTGTCCAAGATGGTGTTTCTGCCTTCAGAGGTACCTTCCTGGCTGGTGCACAATGATTAATGACTTCCAGGTCCCAAAGGTGTGGATGTGGGAGTGAGAATCACGGAGCAGAGGGAATACAGCTCTGGCATAGGATCTGTGACAGCCTGGCTCATCCGTCAGGAATGCCGTGATGGAGGGGACGTTCCAAGTGTATTCAGCATGGGAAAATATTTTATCAAAGAAGCTTGGAATAAAAAAATAAAATTAAAATCTAAACATGAACGCTTGACACAGTGCCACATGAGGGCTATTTTTAATTTCCTTCCTGATCGTTCCACTTGTTTTCATCATCGTCAGCTATTTGAATGATGGAATTAGTCACCATATATGAGATGAAGTAAACAGAGAGCTCGTGGTTTCCAAGTGAGCATCATCTTGACTCGCCTAAGGGACATGAGAGCCATGGTATGCCGATGCCCATGGATTTGCCGCCAGCCATGTGTGACCTGGTGACACCCAGGACCTTGTGCTCAGTTGGGTCTATTTGGGACAGTGATACCCAAAGGAGGGCCAGGATGCTGGCTGTGGAGCAGCTCTGCTGCGAGGACTCATGGTGGACGTGTTGGACATACTTTTACATCTTTCTTTGGGAAAGGTGCTTTCTGTGGAGTTGCTGGCGTAAAAGAAAATCCAGGGATTTTTAGAAAGAGGGAAAGCAAGCTCGTGCTCCTTCCTCACTGCTCAATATTTTTATTCTGATTACTTTTAGCTGTGCAATTAATGAGCTGGAGAAGCCCTTGCTGAGAGCTTGACACACATACAGGCTTGACATCCCTCCTGGGGGCAGCCATGGAGAGAGGAAAAGCTGAGCGCTGGTTATCAGCCTCAGCAAGTGCTAAACCGGATCATCCCTGAGCACCGGGTCCCAAATTTGCGAGGTGTCCTGCTGGGTGGCTGGGGAAGGCTCTGGTGCCATAGCATGGCCATGACCCGCAAAGGCACCTCGCAACTGCAGGTGACACAACTGTGTCCTAAAACGCCATTTGCTCTACGTGCTTTGAACTGCTGGTTGCATGGTACGTTTTCTTTCTGGCTATTTGTTTTCTTAATGTACTTAACTCAGGGCAATACTAATTTCTTGAATTTCTAGTCATGGCTTGTCTGTGCTCATTGATTTCTTGAAAAAAATAAAGTGGTATTTGGTTGCTGTCGTAGCTGGAAAATACTTGTCAATATAAATGGAGAAGTTCCCTTTTCACTGATCCCCGGAGGAGGATCCCTGTGGTTATCCCTGTAACAGCACGTCTCAGTTATGGACCACTTTCCATTTTGCATACTTTAGCTGATCTATTTCCTAGTCTTTTGAGTTGAGCTCCTGAAGTTAAAGGGAGTTACTGGAAAGCCAAAAAAGGAGTATGTAGGCTAATGGCTTTAGAGCTGGACTTGAATAATACCTGTTCATTAGAGAGTGGCATTGTATTGCTTGGGAATGTCTTTCTAGGCAAATTCTGATATATTTAAAATATTACTTCTTAACCACTGTATCAGTTTTGAATATACCTTAGCAACTGATAAACAATGATCCCATTTAATTGCAATACTAAATTAAACACCTAACTATCCAATTGGGGCACTGAATCCAATGCTGGCATTGCTTGTGATTTCGGCTTGCTGTAAATTGGTATCAAGTCCAAGAAAGATTAATAAGATCACCTGATGAAATGGTACTAGTCCCCTTCCATGGCTTTATGCTTCCGTTTATTGCTTTAATGGAAGATTTGCGAAGGGTTTTGGCTGTTGCTGTGCTATAAGGAGGAGCCTGAGGCAATAGGGAGATTAAGCTGGGCTGGGACATGGGGCGCCTGTTCCTGGACAGAGGCAGTGGCCACCCCCAGTGGAGCAAAGTGCCTGGCCCCCTCCCTCCCTGCCCTGCCAGGCCTAATGGGCCCACAGGTTACAGAGCTACGTGAAAAATCATTCAGTTGGCTTTGGCTTATTTAAAAATAAAAACTCATGCGCAAAACTGAGGTTATTTGTTTTTACAAAAGTCTGGAGTTTCCCACAGTGGGCTGTTACGTTTGGGGACTGTTGGAGCCAACATCCATTTTTTCCTAAGGTAAGGAGCCTTTCTTACCAGGATTGTTAGGATAATAATCATGACAGACATTTCCTAATTAGTTGTTAATCATGGGCTGGCCTTCCTGACACTTTCTGGGAGCTGATGCTCCTGCCAAACCCTTTCCGCTCCCTCTGCTGCAGTCCCCGTGGCCAGGCTGTGTCCCCAGAGGGACGCTGGGATGGTCCGTGTGCTTGAGGGGAGTCATGGCAGGAGCCTCTAAGCCAGAGGTTGCTGGTGGAGCAGAGGTGCCTCATGGGCACACATGGCTGGAGGAGATGCAGGAGGCAGAGACAGGCTCTCTTCCCCACAGGGAAGGCATTTGGCAGGGCCAGGTGGTGGAGGATCCTCAAGGGCAATAGGTGGCAGTGCACCAGGTGGGACCTGGCTCCTGCCATGGCTCCTCAGCCCAGAGAGAGGGGGAGAAGGAGAGGGAGGGCTTGGGAAGATGTTTTGTGTTTTTGAGATTTCGAGACCCCAGTGGGTGAGGATGAAATACCCATGTTGGGACTCTCAGCCTTGCCCAGGCTGAGTATCACCACCACAGTGAGGAGCGTCATCAGCCATCTCACTGGAGGCACCAGTCCAGTCGTTACCAAAGCTCCCACTGGGGCTGGATTCGGTGATCTCTGATTTACCAGGTTTTCTCATTTACAGCACTGTGCTCTGCTTACACACACAGCATGTCCGAGCTGTCGCGGGATCGCCCCATGCTTCATGCGAGGGGCGTTTGCCGCACCGGCAGAGGTGATGGGAGCTGACGGGCATCACCACAGTGCGCCAGGGGACAGCCCTGCATGACGGCTCTGCTTTTGGCCCTGGCAGCACCACGGTGCGCTTCCAACAGAGATGCAAGCACGGGGCGAGCGGGAGGGCAGAGCAGCCACCCCAGCCCTGCGCCCCACCAGCCTCCCTGCGAAGAGCCGCAGTGGGAGCCATTTCTCACTGCGTTTCTTCCCCTGCAGACCTGCCCTTGCCTTTGTGAGCGTGCGAGGCCACGGCAGCATGCAGGGTACCCGCGCCGGCCCCGTTCCCACACTCATAATCCCTGGGTCATGGGAGACACAAAGGAGGTGCCGCGCCGCTGGGAGCTGGGGTGGGGGCAGGAGGGGCAGCCGGGCAGAGCCAGCTCTGCTGCCGCTGCCTCATTTCTTTCTCGCTGAGGATGACCTTCAGTTTTCTCCCTGCTAATCCCTCCCTTTAATCCCCTTCTCCTCTCCTCACCCGGGTCAGGGTGCTTTCTTGTCATCTCCCTTCTTCCCCGGCAGCTCCATCCTGGCCACTGTCATTAAAGGCCAGATCCAAGCCAAGATGTCTCCATCACCTGCACGCTGCAGCCCCTTGCTGATGGACAGAGGCCAAAAAAGGGACTGCAGGAAAGCTGGAGGTGCTGCCAGTAGCACCAGGCTTTGCTCTTGCTCAGTTGTACATGAGGTGTTAAGAGGAGTCGCTCAGAGGTGGATCAAGGCACAGCTAAGCCCAGGTCCTGCCTCCTGCCGAATGCCTGGTTGGAAGCCAAAACCTGCAGAGCCCCTTTGCTGGGTGGCTGAAGGAGATGTGGGGCTGAAATCCCATACTCCCATGGGCCCCACGGCAATACTTCACTCTTGGGTTTGCTCCTGGGGCCGGGGCCCTGGCTGAGCCCTTGCCCCTGCCCAGGCGGTGCAGTCCCTGCCAGGCTGTGGCTGTCGCAGGGCTCTGCCATGAAGCATCCTCGGCTCTGGGAGCCAGAGGCAGGCACCTGCCCCTGGGCATGGGCATCACCGCCGCCAGGCTCAGCACCAGCACCACTGGGGTGTAACGTCCGGGACTTGGCTTTGGGGGGACTCAGGCAAAGCTTCCACATGAGGCTATCCAAAATGAGAGGCCCAAACCTGGCGTTTTTAAAGCACTTTTGGTCCCATGGGGCTTTAGCAAAGAGGATGGCTTTCACCACTGGGCAGGAGCATCATGGCCTCATGGCTGCAGGGTTGGCAACAAATATCTCCAAGCAGATGCTGCACTGATGCCCCAGCTCACCTCATCCCGCTTTCTGGGCAGGCTTTGAGCCAGGGTTGAACTCCATGAACTCCACAGCACCTGAACTCGGGTGCCTGCAGCCAGCATGGAAGCATCCATGTGAGATGTACTCAGGTGCCTGAATTCTTCTTTCTACCTGTTGTTTGTACAGAGCCTGGTGCAGCAGTGTCCCCAACCTCGGCCTGGGCTCCTGGCACTTCCACAAGGCAGATAATCAGCGTGATGAGTAACAGCAAACTGGGTTAATTACAGTTTGGGGACCATCAAGAATTAGAGCTGCATTTCTGGTTCCATAAGGGCTTTACTCAAAGTCATTACCTCAGAGTAGAGATTCAGGGTCTGACTTTTGGTCCTGATTTGTGAGTCTTGGCTCCCACACTAAAACACCAGTATGTTCTCTATTAAACTGTCTAACACAATCGATTTCCAGCCTATACTGCAGCTATTAGATGAAGTGCTCGGCAGCTGTGAAAGTGAAGGAAGTCAATAGTTGTGTTTTTATTGGAAATCCAACAGTAGCATCCACATTTCCAGGCTTGTGTAGGATGCTGGAGGGCTGGAAGGGTGGGTGAAGCCTCATACACTGCAGATCTGTGGGGGTGCCTGCAGATTTGGAGCAGTTCCTTTTTGTAGCTGGTTTTTGGAAGTGCAGCTGCAGCTCATGAGATGTTAGTCCTTTTCGTCTGAGATTTCAATATTTCTAGTCCTAATACTTCGACACATAGTATGGTCCTTACTTACCAATGAGTTGGCTGCTCCAAAATCTCTTGTTTCAGGACCGCTGATACCTAAACTTGTCTCTGGTACCTGCCAGGCTGGGGGCTAACCTGGGCAGCAAGCTCCTGTCAGCGGACTGTGGCATCTGCCATGAGTCTGGAGGACCCTGGGAATGTGCCTGTAGTTTTATCCTGGTGATAAACTAAATCTCTTGGCATGATCCTGGTGCTCATGGGCTCAGTAACGCTTCCAGAAGGGCTGCATTGAGGCTGAGGGACAGAGCAGCAGCATGAAGCCCTTTCTGCTGACCCAAATCATGTAGTATCAGGGACCAGTGAGAAAAAAAAAACGAGGCTGTGGCAGGAGAAGCAGCTTGGGATGGGAGATAAGGTCTTCCTGTTTCCCACAACACCCTGGGTTTCTTATCTGCAATACTGCAAATAAAAAACACGGAGCCAGCAAGGCTGATTCCCACAGTACAGCAAAGACTCATCAGCATCAGTTTTCCCAGCAGCTCCCGTGTCCGTAGGAGGATGCCCGGGCTCCGGGATGGGCTTCCCTGTGAGACGTCAGCTCCGCGGGGGTTTGCTCTCCCCACTTGGCAGGCAGGGCTCTGCATGTCCTCTCCGCATCCCGCAGGATGGCTCCCGCCAGCGACGTGCACCCGTCAGTCCTTGCAGCATCTTGCAGAGGACAGTGCCCAGCTCTGCAGGGACCCTGACGTTGCAGAGTCCCACTGCTCCCATCCCCACAAGCTTCTTAGCTGCTGCCAGGGAGGGAAATGCAGCCGTAGCCATGCCATGTGCTTGGGGGTGGGAGCCACGTGCCAAAACTCACCAGCACAATTCGCTACCCCAGAGGGGCTGAGCTGTGTCTCTCTGCAAGCATTTGCACTCAGGAGCCCTGTCTTCAGACGAGCAACGCTTACAGATCTTTGGAGCAAGTGTTGGAAGTTTGCAATCTCTGCTCATTATTTTATGGAGTTTGATGAGGTTTTGAAATGTGGGATCTCTCATTTATCACCTGCATTAAAACAGGGCAACTTATTTCTGCACCAGTCTTTCAGAGTGATGGCTGCTTCTCCTTGCCATTGCCCTGTTTGCATTCCCCATTTCTAGAGACATGTGTGATTCTACCCTCTCTCTGTGGAAAATAATGGGGAAAATGCAGGTGCTGCTGGTCTGGAAGAATTTTATCAAGTAGGATTTTGCTTAGCTTGGCTGTTGAAGCCCCATCTCCCACTTCCCAGGAGAAGTCAGAGACATTGTTAAAAAAATTCAAGGTTGCCCAATATGCCATTAAGAAAGACAGAGCATCTCAGCACAGGTTTGGCCTGGGCTGGGTCTAGCAGCACAGAGGTGGAGCAGGACTGGGACAAACTCTTTTGCTCTGGGAATTTTTAAGCAAGAGGGGATTTCACAGCGGGAGGACACAAAAGCGGTGGAATAGGGGCTCATTGGGCCAGGCCTGTCCTAACGATGGAAGGTTTGCTCTGCCTCTTAATGAATTGCAGAATCACACCACAGCGAAGCTTTTAAGTGCAACAATGTCAAAAGCTTTAAGTAGTTGTACAGGCTTTAAAGGTGTCTAACCTTTGACTTGTCAGGAAAAAAAGCAGGGAAGAGATTCCTTTTTCCGCTGGAATAAGTCCAGATTGGCAGCCCCTACCCAATTAGCAGCAAAAGCCACTAACGACGCAGCATGTGCAGCTCTGGCCTCCGACTCTTCTCACAGACCTTGTGAACTCTGGGACTATTTTCTTTTCAGCCACCCTTCGCTGACAAGATGCACACACTGGATGATCCATCCTGGGAGAAATCGGCTCTGCTGGACCCTGAACCATTTCGGGGGGAAAGCAGCAGTTTCTGGGTGCCGAGGGTGGAGCTGTTAAGAAAATCCCCTTCCCTCACTATTACATCTCTCAGTCTCTGTTGTATGAAAGTGTATTAACATTGTTAACATATATACGAGTTCACATGATACACTGTAATGTGATGAGGTAGTGGAATGTTACTGGAGACTGTGGTAGTGTTCATGCTTAAGTAACACAAACTGAAGGACAGCCCGGCCCTGGAAATAAGGTTTCCCTTCACTGAAGACATGAGAAATGGAGGGTTGTTCTTGCTGGGAGCCAGGCTGCACAGCTTGCAGCATCTCCGGCAGCAGAGCTGGAACAGCGCATGGCTGGCTGCTCATTTCTCTCCTCAATGAACCACCCCACACATGGCTACAGGGGTCGTGGCACCGTTGCTGTTGCTGTAGCAGTTCCTCTGGGAGCCCTAAACCTCAGGAAAATACCAAAATTCCCCCTGTGAATCGCACCGTGTGTCTGTTCAGGCCCGTGGGCTGATGCCATCAGCTCCTGGGAAGGTCTTTGACCATGAATGAACATCCCCTTTGGGGCCAGTGGGCTGTAGCACAGCCTGACCCAAGCTGGGGCCAGCTCCTGACACAAACTGCTCTGGATTTTGCTTTTCCCACAAGCAGTTATATTCCCCTGTAGCCCCCTGTCTGGGCTATTAATTACCCTGCTAATAGCTTTGAGCTGCCGCTTCTTCCAGGAGCTGCTCCTGGGCAGAGCAGCCGGGAGCATCTCCCTCTCCTCGACCTTCCCAGGGGTGCTCCCGGTTGGCTCTTCCCACGTGAGGCATGGACATGCAGCTCCAGCACAGCCTCTTCTCTGTCGCTGTGAGCTTGACAATGCATTCTCCTTCCTCTCCACCACCGCGTAATCAGCCATGAGCTAACAACCTGCCAACTCCGGGGTGTGGGACCCTGTTTCCCCACGGGCTTTCCCTTGCCTGGATCCCACCTTCCTCATGGAAGTGGGTGCAGAGTCCAGTCCTGTGCAGCTCATGTCTGACCCAGGTGGGGCTCATTACGAGTGTGCAGGCTTCTCACCCAGGAACAAAAATGCTGGGTCAGTGCAGCTTGGACATGATGCAGAGGGACCTGGGGTACTCTGCAGAGGGGGCTGCCGGAGGGGTGTGCAGGGTCCGTCCCTTGGTGGCTGCCATGGGGTCAGAGGGACCGCAGGAAGCAGTGGCCTGGGAGGGGATGCAGGGGTTGTTGGCAGTGGGGAAGTGCTGACAGCTGGCTGGGGAAGGGGATCTCTTGGAAAAAGCATCTGGAAGGGACATTTCCCCTGTGGGAGCTGTGTATACTTGGGGGAATAGATGTGCTGCTCTCCCTGGAAAAATGCTGCCTCTCCCGCCACCTGCCTGGCCCTGCCTGCCCAGTCAGCTTGCCTGACCTACAGACTGTCATTTTCAGCTGTTTTTCTCCCCAGATCTTTAAAATTGAGCACCACTGTGGAGAGGATGCTGGAGCCCATTCCTTCACTAGGACCCAGGGAGTTGCTGCCCCATGTTACTCCTTCCAGGACTTTAGGCTTCGCTGTGGTTGTACATGAATTACTCAGAGCCCTACCTTTCACCAGCTGCTTTCCCTGGCTTGTTGCTCCTTTTCTGCTCCTTTTCTGTATGATTTGTCCCTAAAAATAAGGGTGGCCCTCCCAGACCTGCCTTCCAGCTCCCATGGAGCTGCTTTTCCCAGCTCGCAGTGCCCAGGGCAGGTGACGCTGGGTTGGACCCTGCAAAGTAAGGCAGAATCAGACATTATTAAAAACCCCAGAAAGTGATTTCATTAAGGCCATAAAACAGCAAGGCAGCTAAAAGCAGATAAATCTACTAATTATTTGCTCATTAAAAAAGCCCTCCAATAAATCCTTTTAAGGTGATCCCATAAATCTCTCCAACATCATTAAGGCCAGTTGTCTTCAATTCTTATCTCCCCCCCAGGGAAGCCTTTTATAGGCCTACAAACACAGTGTTTTTAGGATTTGTATTGCAGATATAACCAAAGTTTGATGAGATCATCCAACAAAAGTGACCCTCTGTTCCCCGTGGCAGCAATCAGGGAGCAGCAGATCCTCCCTGGGGAGGCAGAAGAAGCCCCTAGGACTGGTCTGAGACCGTTAGCTCTCATCTCACGTCTCCAGGAGCCACTGCTGTGGTGTCACCAAGCCAGGCTTTCTGGAGGGCTGTACAGACACTGAGGCTTGGCCTGAGCTGCTACAGATGCCTTTTCCTGGCATTGCACAAGCATTTGAGCACAAGACAAGCCTGTTTGCAGCCAGTGGGCCTCCTGCACTGGGTGCATGCAAGGATTTGCCCACCAAAGGGCTGGGCATGGGACCTGCCTTGGCCACACTTGGGGTAGCTGGATGGAGCCCAGAGGGAAGGGGCCTTTCCACTTCGAGCTTCAGTTCTGGGTGTATGTGTTCAGGGGCCATCTGCGCAGCCCAGATCGTTTTGCTGAGCTGTTACTGAAAACCAAATGAGCCTCACACAGGTGGCTGACCCCCTCCGCACAGTTCAGCTGCAGCCTCAGGGGAACAGCCCAGCCCCCAGCCTAGACATGCTCCGAGGGCCAGTTCCCCCGGGGTGTATTAAAACCTGCAGGAAAAGCTTCCCTCATCCACCCTGCACGGGCATTTCCCCACTGGAAAAAAAAACCTGAAACCTTGAAATGGATGCAAGAGACTTTTTAGCATGCATTTTTTGCCCATGCAGGGTTGCTGCCTGAGATGGTATCAGGTGCCTTCTTCTGCAGCGCTTCCACCATCACAGCTTCGTTTTTCCTTTCCTGCAACCATGTCCAGCCCTCCTCAGCCCTGGGACTGCTCGCTCCCATCCCAGGGTACCTGGGCAGGAGCTGGCATGGGGGAGGTTGGCACCAGCTCCCCGCGTTCCCCGGCTGTGCTGTGTTCCTCTCTGCAGTGCCAGCTTTGCCTGCAGCGCTGAGTTCACAGCCCGTTTTCTAGCCAGCACCTGTATTACCAGCATTCATCTTAATTTGCTCACTGCAACAAGATGTCCTCGCTGGGGTCTCATTCTGGTGACACAGAGACTGGGACTAGCTGATGGTCCCAAGCTCAGGAGATCTTTCCTCCTTAACCAAATCACCTTTTGGGCACAGGGCAAGTGGCCGGGTGGCCTCTTGATGTCCCACCATTCAGCCACCTTGGGCGGAGAGCCTGACAAGCACCAATCATGACAGCAGCTCCTGGGGAGTCACTTTGCTTATTACTCCAAGCGATTAATTAATGGCTGCTTTGGCTCAGGTGTTGCTGGGCAGGAACGGACACAGCCCCAAGCTAGCTGGGAGCTGAGCAGCTGTGGCTGCACCATGTGTGGGCCCGGCTGGGGTTGGCGAGGACCCTCCAAGCCCTTGGCTGGGTGCAGGAGGGATGAGCATCCTTGTGCTCCGGCACCATACCATGGACCCACACAGCCTGTCCTCACGCCAGGGGGTACAGAGAGGAGTCGGGATGGTGCCTTGCAGTACATGCACCCTGCAGCATCTCACCGCTGGCCCTGGGGGCTGTGGGCTGTTCAGTCAGCTTTCAAAGTGAGATTTCCCAAGGGCTTTCAGTGTCCCAGCTCAGCAGCATTCAGTTATCTCCTTTCACCTACTGAGCTGGATCTAAAATATAACAGACATTGAGTGACAAGATCCTGAGCTTTGGCATCTGGATGCTGTATGTAAGAGATGCTCCGAGAGTTTAACTCCCAATGGTCCTGGGGGTTTGAGCAGGAGAAAGCTGGGTTATTTGTCCTCTCTCCCTGCTGAAATGGCAGTGACTTTATTGTCTGATTTTAGTTACTTTTTTGTCTGAACCTGGTGGCTTCCCAGCAATCCTCAGGATGTGTTTTATTCCTTTGTAGCTAGAAGTTTGCGAGCCAGCAGACGGTCGGTAGGAGCAGTGTGGTCTCGGGTGCTGGGAGCCCAGCTCCCACGGTCTGGGCACGGGGCCATTGCCGCAGCTCCTGGTGATGCAGCCACGCTGGAGCTGTCTCCCCCAATTACCCCGCACCCTCTCACCCTGCCACCATGGGATCGGGGAGCAGTTCCCCAAGCCAATGTCACCAGCAGCCTGATTTAAACTCTTACCAGCGCAGAAGTTCAGATGTGAGCCTGATGCCGCTGCTCGAACCTCGCCCTGTGTCCCCATCCCCTGCTTCTGCTCAGGCGGTGGCCGCTGGCTGTCTTTTAGTTTCAAGTTTTATTGCTCTGAGATTACGGGCCTTGCAAGGGGGTTGTTTCTAACCATCCTTCTCTTACTGAGCTGATGTGTCACTTGATTTTATGTGTGTTTTCCTGATAGGTTGTGCTTTCTGCCTGTGAAAAGTCTTGCATCTGTTTTATGGAGTCAGGCCAATTCAGCCAATGCCACTAAAATCCTCCGCAGGCACCCGGCATCCTTATCCCAGACACCCAAGAGTGTAATCACTCTTTCCAAAAAAAAAAAGTGAAGAAAAATGTTTATTTTGCATCTCAGCACATGCAAAGGCTCCAGTCTCCGGGCCAGGGCGTTAGGCAATCCTGGCTCTCCTGCAGGATGCATCTCCATAGAAAACTGCCTTTTTCTGAGACCTGTTGACTCAGGGTGATGCAGATGCCGTTGTGGACTCGCCAGACATAGCCAGGCATGCATGCTGCTGCGGAGGTGATGGGGGAGGCAGGAGACCAGCGAGCCCTGATTGGCACTGGGTGCAATGGCGTTTGGGTCCAGAGCCCATCACCCAGTCCCGGGGCAACAGCCAGCAATGACAGCATGGCTTTTTCATTGTCCATGTCACGGTGGCAACTCGAGCCACAACTTCTCCTCCCCGTGTGTCTGTTGGAAAGGACGTGGAGCTGTGCGGGCTCTCCCCCCACCGCCGCCGCTGCTTGCCAGGGGTGACAAGCCCCAGAGCTGCCTTCCCATGGCGAGATGCTGCCTGCCCCTGCCCTGCCCCCTCAGCTTCTCTCTGATGTGGCTGCCGAAGGATGTGGGGACAATAAAAGTGTGAGTACAGAGAGGTGCTAAGGTAGGTGAGGCAGTTGGTTTCCTGTTAGCACCAGTGCGACAAGACAGGGCTCTTCCCCGCTGCCTGGAGCGAGCCGGTTCCCAGCCCGCTCCCCGCACCACAAGCTCCATTTACAGTTATTTACTAAAACAACACAGAGTGTGTGAACTCCCTCTAGGCCAAAAATAACTGCCGCCCCATTAACTCGAACTGTTTGTTTGTTTTCAGCTGTTTTCTGCCCTTATCGCAGGCAGGGAGATGGCCTGCTGGGGGGCTGGGGAGGGGAGCAGGGTTATCGCCCCCCCCCCGCGATTGCTGGGGAGAGCCTTTGGGCTTTGAGCCCCCCTCAGTCCCTGCTCTGGGAAGATTTTGTTGCACTGCACAAAAAGCAGCAGCAACCAGAGCGTATCTGTGGGCTGGTTGGGTTTTTGCTTGGTGTGCAATGGGGGCTCCTGGAGGTCCCCCCCCCGCAACGGGGACAAGGCAGCTGGGTCAGAGTGAGATGTCCCCCAGCCCTGGCTGCTCGCCTGCTTGCCTCCACTGGTTTTTGAGGACCCGATTTGATTGTAGGGCTGCAGCAGAGGCTCGTGGCTGCCTGTGGCTGCAGGTGTCGGGGAATGGGGCCAGCAAATGTCCCTGTAGGTGCTAAGCAGGGTCCTAAGCAGGGTCTCAAGCGGGGCTGAGCAGCCCGAGCTGGGACTGCTGTGAGTGTGAGTGTTCCCGGGGAGCCGGAAGCCCCCGGACCCTTCCCAGTCCCTCCTAACCCCACCTGTGGGATGGGTTTTGCTCAGTTTTCCTGAGATATGCTGCGGAGGGAGATCCCCAAATAGGCATTAATTTTAATTCTTAGTCTTTAAGCCAGTTTTCGGAGCTAAGAATGATGGTTTTTACCCTCTCTGCCCCCAAAATCCCAGGAAACCCATCTTGGTTATCAACCAGCTCTAAAGTGAGGTAAAAAACTTCAAAATCAGAAGTCGCCGTGAAAAATGCCCCGGATGCCTGGATGGAGACAAACTGCTTTAAAGCAAAAAATAACACTTTTCCCATAATTGCCTGTGACAATATTTGCGTTCACATCAGGTAGTCCAGAGCCCATCCCTGCTGACATCCCCAGTGCTCCTTGCCGCGATGCTGAGCACACGCACCTCCCCGGCAGCCCTGGGAGCCCCCACACCTGCCCTGCCCAGCCGGCAAGGGCTCTGTGCATGCCAGCTCTTCCTTCTCATGCTTTTCAGTAGCTGCAAACATGTAGGAAGATTTGGCAGTGTCCCTCCCCGCAGGCATGGATTTGAGGGGGCAGGGGAGGACCAGGGAGGGCTGCGGTCCTTCCCATTACCCATCCTCACTGCCCGGTGTGTCGTGCTTTCTTCAGCCCACGTGAGAAGACATTAAACGGTCATCTCTGCCTCCCTGTGCAGTGGTCTGCTCTTTGGCTGCTTTTCTGTGGATGCAATCTGTGTACGGCTCCCCTTTGGCTCTTCTCTGCCCTGGCTTTTTCAGTTCAGTCCATGCATTTTGCTCCCTGTTTTATATGGCATAAGATGTGGTTTTTCCTTTTTTTTTCCCTCTTCTACCTTTGACAATCATGTTTATTTAGCAGGTGTTTCTTGCACTTAAGAGCACATGCGAATTGCAGCCTGCTCTGTGTCCATCTCACATTGCTGCTGTGGTGGGGAGGGATCTAGCAAAGTCCTCAGTATTGCTCTTGGGTCTTGTCAAGACAGCAAGGGTGGAATTTGGGCATCAGGGAGTGCTTCTGAAACCCCACACACCACGGGTGTCCGCAGGTTTCCCTGGGAGGGTACATGTCACCATCCCTTTAGGAGGGAGCAAAATGCAGCAGGACTCACCACCTTACGCAAGCACAAGTGACCTGCCTAGGAAAAACCAGGGGGTATTGCAGGGCGGTTAAACTCCATGTTTTGTCACTCCCCAGCCACGGCCAGAAAGTCCCTTAAATGGCCTGTTCCATGGTCAGAAATAAGAAGTTGGGTCTGTCATGAAGGAGAAGGGAATATTTTGTAGGCTGGGTGAAATCAGAGCGTGCCAGTCCTGTGCAGGTTGCTCTCTCAGCTACTTCTGCATCGCATCTGTGCGCTCTCACCTCCGCAGCGCGCTGGTGCATTTGGCTGCTTTGCAGAGGTTGTGGAATCTCTGTCTGCCTGATTAAAATTTCATAGGGAAAATTTCATAGGCTCCTTCATAGGGAGCCAGGCTAGGGAGTTCAGTAAAAATGGCTATTTAAAATGTCCCCAACATGCCTCATCCGAGGATCTCCAAGTACAGTTGACTTTGTGAGGAAGGGCCTGGTTCTCCACCCTGGGGAAAGGCTTCTCAGTGGTGGCCTGTGGGAGATATAAATTTATCAAAATGGTCTTTTTGCTTCTGTGAGGAAGATCTGGCCCTGTACAGAAAAATTACAGCCTTGCCTGAGTGCCGGCAGTCTCTGACAGACTTCCTCAATATAAACCATTGCATGCAATCGCTGTTGCACGAATGTCTGTGTGTTACCCTCACTAAGATAAAGTGGAAAAGTCAATGAAGAACTGATGGAGCTGAAAGAAATATTATCTAGGAGGTTATGGGCTGCTGTAAGTCACAAAGTGTGGAGCAAAGCCCTTTCTTTGGCAATAGCAGTAGCTGTTCAAGTTGATTCATTCAGGCAGGGAATGCCCCAGGCTGTGATTGTCATCCAAGATCATTTTATCTCCAGTAGCCTGTCTGTGGAGGAGGTTAATAGCAGCAGAGCTGGAAACTGAGCTTTGGGCTGTGGGGAGCACAGCAATAGGGAGATTTTCTTCCTGCTCAGGGTAACTGGAAGATTTTTCAGTTTGGGGTTTGGGTTGTGCAGAATGAGCTGCCAGCTTGGGTGTTTTATTTGTTGACCCTACTGAAATGTTTATAGTTCTCACCAACGTGATTTCTAATTTCAGGGTGTTCTTTCCAATACTTCTCTCCTCTTCTGACAGTCAAACATTTTTCCCACCCAGCAAGCTTCCTCTTACATGACAGATGAGGACGATTGCTCACAGCACATGAGAATTTCTCACCTTCTTATTTTACTGACAGTCTGCTCTGGTTCGGACTTGGCAGGTGTCCCTCTCTTCTTCAGTCTGTTCGCAATGAGACGATCGCCCTGTCTTTATCCATGGAAAGCCTTTTCCAGCCCTCTTTAAAGATGCCCTGATGTTTCACAAAATCTGTGACATCTCGCATCTAGTTTACCCTGGGGAAGGAAAGGCTTCAGGGGGATCCAGTCACAGCCCATGCCTGCAAGGGTGTTACAAGGCAGTCAGGCTCTGCGGGGAGGTTCAGGCTGAGCAAGAGGCCGTGGCTGTGCATTGGATGGTCACAGAGAGGTTTCCACTGTGGTGATAATTAGGCGCTGATGAGCTGACCTTGGTGGAGCATAGCAGACCCCTGGCTCTGCCCACTTGCCTTGTGCAGAGCAGCGGGGTGGTCCTGGTGGCGAGGCCAGCCCTGGGACCCCCTTAGCTCCCCTCCCTTGGGGAGCACCGTGCTCACTGAGCCTTGGCACTCCATAGGAAAGGATGGTCTGGGATCCCTAGCACGGCCAAGCGTGGCATGGCAGCCTTGGAGGCACTGGACACGTACCTGAAGCCTGGTGAGCTTCAGGTCTGCTGCCGTGGCCACAGCTCCCGTGGGTTGGAGGTGCAGTGGTGGGGTGCGGGTCAGCAGGACTGGTCCAGGCTTGCCGGGTGTGAATGTCACTGGGTACTGCTTGCACAGCACATGGATGCTCAGGTATGAATTACATTTAAGACCGCTGAGCCAGAGGATTCTCCCCCAGCACTTTCCTGGACTCATGTCCCCAGGAGACCCCGGCCGTGGGTTTCAGAGCTGGGCATCACAGCTTTCCAGGACAGCAACTTTGGCCCCAGTACACGTGATGTCCCCAGTGGCTCGGGTGATGGTGTTTTCCCTTCAGGCTTTGCAGAGTAGCAGGACACATTTATGGTGCTGTCTGGTACGGGAGGTTCCTCACTTCTCCTTTCTTCTCTGGGAAAATGTTCAGAGAATCAAAAATAATAAATTTTAAAAGACACAGTATTCTCTTTTTCTAGTTCAGGGAAGAAGTCAGTGCTCTGTTAAAGATAATGGAGGCATGGATGTTTACTGTGTGGAAGAAACCACACCTGGTTTGCTCCCAAGTCCATCATCTCCAAGGCCTCTGACAGCTCACACGGAATGAAAGAGAATCTGGAAATAGGGCTCAGCACAAAGCCTGTGCCTATGGTGCCTCGCTGGTCTGGCTCTCACTCCATGGTGGGCCCACCTCAAGCACCCCTCCCGGACCATTTTCTAAATGCATTTTGACAGCAGGGAGCTTTGAAGGCTGCCTCTGCCTCTCCCGGAGCAGAAATTTCCCCTTTCCTGCCTGATTGTGCGTCCCAGCTTCAAAGTGGTTGCAGAGTGCCTATGGCTGGGAAAACAGGCGTAAAATTAATTCGATGTGAATAGAGGGTCTGAAGACACTGGAGAGCAGGAAACGCCTGTGCTGGGCTTGTGTGTTGGCGTGAGCTATGTGCACAGGGGCTGTGGGCACCCCAGAGAAGCCCCAGTACACCAGTAGGTCTGGCTGCCTGCTGGGACCGGCAGCGGTGGCCGGCAGATGCCAGCACCCTTGTCAGCTCTGCTTGGCATCGTGCTCCCACCATGGGCCCTGCTTTCGGGGAACCAGCCCCTTGACAGGTCTGCAGTTCAGGGAGATTCGTCTCACCTTCCTGGACACTTTGAAATGTTGTGTGCTTCAGTATGGGCTATTCACCCATAACAGTGGTTTGGAGAGCAATAGGTCTTGGTCTCTGATGTCCCTAAATGCTGATGGGGAGAGTTGTCCTCAGCTGGAGTCTCTTTCTCCCCAAGGACAAGGAAGGGGTCCAGTGGGCAGAATGCAGTTGAACACAGAACTCAGGGCAGTTTGAGTCCTGTCCCCTGGGCCTCTGCTGTGCATGGTGCAGCAGGGAATGGTGGGAATAGGGCAGGGAGCTGAGGCAGCATGTCTGGCAGGCGAACGCATGTCCCCGTGCTCCCCTTGGCCTCTGCCAGGCTGCTTCCATGGGTGCAATATGGGGAGAGAGGGGGAAATGGGTTATTTCTGCCCATGGCATAAATGCAGACCACCTCACCAGCTCGTTCGCTGGAGGAGTAGCAGTGCCCACCAGCAGGACACTGGCCCCAGCTCCCGTAGCAAACCTCGCTGCAGAGCCAAGGGCACATTTTACCATTTGGCTTTTGCTCGTGGAGGGGTTTCAGTGCTGCAGTCGTGGTGAGAATTCACATGTGTTCCCGACCACGGTCTCATCCCAGCTGGGCTGGATGGCACTGCGGCTCACTCCGGATGCCAGTGCTGGGTGCCAGCCCTCGGTGTGGGGATTGGCACAGCCAGGATGATAGAGCAAAAACCCCCATTTGAGTGCCGCAAGGTATTTGAGCTCCTGCCATGCAGCAGGCTCACTTCCCCTCTTTCCTTTTGTCCCTTTGCTGGCTTTGGTGCAATCCTGCTCGCCAGTGCGTCTCTCTGCGGCACTGCTCACAGCCCCGAGCCTGGGCAGTGGGCTGAGCGAGGTGACAAATACCCGGACACCAGGACTATTGTTTATTTACTGTCGCAGCCCTGCAGACCCCCGGCTGAGCCTCTGGGCACTCTGACCACTTCATCTTTTTGTTTCCTTCTTCACACATTTTTCTGGAGGCTGAGTTTTCATATCTCCTGTTTGTTTTGAATGCCGGGGGTGGGGGGTGGGGGCGGACACGCGACTGCAAATTCCCAGCCTGGACCATGCTGAGTCCGCCGCCTGCGCGACATGGGGCAGGGGGGTGTGAAAGCGCCTGCTGAGTACATGCTCACGTTGCAACAGCGAAACCAGACGCCTGCAGCCACCCCACTCTTCATGTGGTCACAATGGCTGTGGCCCCCAGGGGAGCAAAGCAGCTCCCGAGCCCCCACTCCGACATGCGTGGGCAGGCGCCTTCAGCTCCTGCAGGACCTGGCTGCAGCATTTTGGGGAGGATGCTACGCTGGACTCACAGCTGTAACCGGAGGGAGGAATTGGGTGCTTCATCTGTAGGGGGTTGGGGAAGAGGGAGGTGGGAGCAGCCGGGAGAGTTCATCCCAGACAGGATAGTGCGTAAACCTGCTCTTGGCACGATTTTATTTTGGCACAAATTTTCCTCCCAGCCCAAGGTGGCTCCGTGGCTGCTCAGTTCCCTGCGGTTCATTGCCAGCAAACCCAGCCATGTAGGGGGTCAGGGCTGGGCGAGCATGGAGGGGACACATGTCCCCCAACAAACCCCAGCTCTGGTTCACAGGATGGTGTTGGGCTGGGCTGGACAGAGAAGTGAGCTCTGCAGGGACAGGCTGTGGGGACTGCTTGCTGTGCCATTGCAGATGCCGGCTGGAAGCAGCCAGCTTGAGCAAGGATTCATCTGTCCTGAGTCTTCCCATGTGATTTTGTTGGGCTCCGGTTCTGGGTGATGCTCAGCCAGGCTGATGGTACTTGGGGGAGCACGTCCCACCAGAAAGCCCCAACAGCACCCTCTCCTTAGCCTTTATTTCAAAACAACACACAAGGAGTTTCATGCCAACCTCAGCAGCTCCAGCACATAGTTGTCCTGTGTCTCAGCACCAGTGTAGAGAGTCCTCTGGGGCCCTGGCCTAAAAATCAGAGCACTTTTGGGTGCTCAGGGTTGTCTGGCTTTGCCCTCTGCCTCTGAGGTCACTGAGCCGGGGCTGGGCGCGCTGCCCGGAGGGTTCCTCTCGCATCCCGGCCGGCTTCAGCTGTCGCAGCCGTCTCACCTCTCCCAGCTGGCCTTTCCTTGACCATGCTCAGGACCTCCTCCCTTTCCTTCCCACATCCTCTCCTGCCATTTGGGAGCAGATCCTGTTTGTGGTGGACCCCTGAGGGTTTCACCCACTGGGCAGTTCCTTGTTTCTGGCTGCCGGTTTGTCAGATCCGGTTGGGGTTGTTGTTTTTTTGACCAATTCTTCATACTTTTGTGTTTTCATTTCTGTTGCTGCTTTGCCCCAGGTGCCCTCCAGAGCAGCCCAGCAACACACCAGGGTAAAGGCAGGCTGAGGACGTGCACGCACGTGCAGGAAGGGCAGGAAGCCGGGTGCAACTACTGCCTGGCAGCACGGCACAGTGCCCAAACCGGAGCCTTTGGTGCTGGGCTGGCAGAGACAGGCCCACGCTCCCTGCCAGGTCTGCCTGGTGAGAAGCACAGGGACAGCAGGATGGGGTCACACCAGGCTCCGTCTCTGTCGGAGCCTCCAGCAGGTTGGAGCTCCCTGCAGGGACCCTGGCTTTCCTCTCCTTCCTGCAGAAAGCTCGAGGAAAGGTGAGGCTTGGATCTGCAGAGATGCAGCAAGTGAGCTGGATTCACTTGCCCATCATTTGTCCCCAAGTAGGTGTCAGCAGGTACCTGGGGAAGTGGGGTCACCCCTGCCTGCGACAGTGGCACAGGCTGGGTCCCAGCTGTGCCTTCCCCAGGGTCCTGGAACTGTGCCGGGGTGGTTCATAGCAACGTGGGCAAGGCGGGAGCACCCAGGCTGGCCTGAGCACCCTGCACTGTCCTTAAGCATCCAGGCTGGCATTACCAGCCATGCTGATATTAAGCACCTAGAGTGGCCTTAAACACCCAAACTGAAGTTAACTCCTAGACTGGTGTTAAGTAAGTAGCTGGACTGGCATAAGCACCCAGGCTAGCGTTAGCATCTGGGCTGACCTTAAGGACCCAGACTGGTGTTAGCATCCAGGCTGGAATTAGCTCCCAGGCTGGTGTAAAACACAGGCACCAGCACCCCAGGCTGGCAGGAGCACCCAGGCCAGCATCTCTTGACTCCCTGGATTCAGGGGGAGAAGGGCAGGATCGGGCTGCAGCAAAGCATGAGGCTAGAAAAGGGTTTTAGTTGGATTTGGTTGAGCTTGCAGGAGAACAATAATGGCCCTTGTAGAGCTGAGGAAAACCTGGAGGGATTTAGAGTAAAGCCAGCAGCTATTCACCGCTGACGGTGGGGTCCTGGGTGTCTGACAGGCCCTTACCATATCCCTCTGGATCCTCATGTCCCCCAGTTAGGTGGCAGTGCCTCCTCCAGGGCAAACCCCCTCGCTGCTGGCACCCGTGGGGTGCCGCAGGGCGCAAGGCGGCTGCAGCCCGGGTGCTGCTGCCTGCTAGGCCCAGGCTAGCCACCATGCCCAGCTGGGGCACGGGGTATTTCGGCATGGCGGGGTGCAAAAGCCAAGCACTAAGTAGGGCTGCCGGACTTGGGGGTGACAGCAGCTGTGCTACTTCGGGCCCTCTGCAGCAGGGCAGCTCCCCAGGGCTCTGCCAGCTCCCTGCCTGGCCTTTGGGGACAACGTCAGCAGGAACTGGTTTGGGTTAATCCAAACTGCCTGTCCTGGGTGCCACAGTGGCACTTTCTCAGCTCCTGACCCTGACCGAATCGACAGCACTAACCCCAGCCGGCCTCTCCCCGGCCCACAGCTGCCCCCACGGGAGCAGCGAGAGGGGCCGTGCTGAGGCTGCCACCACGTTCCCCTGCAGGTCTGGACCCTCCAGCTGAAACAGTTTCTGTCTCCTGAGGGATTTAGGGGCACTGCTCCTGTTCACAGCCCAGGGCACAAATCTTCTGGCAGGCCAACAGCCCTTGCATGCAGTCAGCCTGGGAGTGGGTCCCAGTGGAAGCTGCAGTGGCCATGCCAGAGGCTGCCATCCCCAGATGGGCCAAGTGCCGGAGGAGCCATAGCGTGGCTTTTGGGAGGATATTCCTTGGGGAATGCTGAGGTGCTGCAGCATTGGGGAGTAACGGGGTCTTTCTCAGTGTGTCCCTTTTGGGGTGCCTTGGCCTTGGCGGTGAGTAACCCCGAAGCCTGGAGCAAGGCCTGGGGGCTTTATCCTGTGAGACCACCAGAACAACGGAGGGTTAAACCGCACCGTACCCGCTCAGCCAGGAGCATTTTTGCCACTTTACTTTCTCCCTGCTCTTGCAACACAAAGAGCAAAGCTGCCAGTTTGCCCGGAATGACCTCTGTGCCCTACAGACCTAACCCCTTCCTCAAAAAGACAAAAATCCCATTGCCTTGCACCTCCATCTGTTTAGCGAACAGTTTAACCTAACAAGATTAGTATTCGAGGTCGTCTCTTCTTCTTTTACGTTTTTCCCCACCGTTTGCAAAGAAAACAGCATTAGATTTAGGACAAAAGCTTGAAACCCCTCATTTGTAAGTAGCGCAGCCTTTGGAAACTGTTTTGTTCCAAAGTTATCTGGGGAAAGGGCTTGCGAATCCTCCCCTAAAGCAAACAGGAGTCGGCCAGGGGGCTCGGCCCCGGGGAGGATGGAGCCCAACCCAGGGCATCTGTGCCCAGCTCTGCCCACTGTGGGGTTGGGGAAATTTTGTCGGTTTATTCCCCCCAAGGAGGTTTGTGAAGAGAGAGGGTTGTGGTAGCAGGGAGAAGCTGCGTTGGGGTGGCTGCAACAGGAGGCAATCGGGATTAGAGTTTCCGTGTTCCCCCATAGACACCCTCCGGTGATGTTCCAGCACATACCTCCATCCCTGTTGGGAAAGCGTGGGGAGCACAGGCTCATCGCCAGAGGTGATGAATGCAACTGCCGCAGGAGGAGGGTCATGAAAGAGCAGTGAGCATCAAAGCCAAATTAACCTGAGAGGGGACGCAAGTGCTTTTTATTTTATGTGTGTGCACGCTTGTTCCTTAAACACCATCACATCCCACCACAGGCCCCTTCTAGCAGGCTCAGCCACCCGGCCCCCCGCTGCAGCCTGGCACTGCCCAGAGGGGTGACGGCCTAAAGAGTCCCCGGGGAATTGTCATCAGGGTTGGGGGAAAAAGGTGAAGGGTTTGATTTTCATTCTTTGGGACTGTTTTCCCCTCCCTCATCTCCCGCCCACCCCCTCCCTTTTTGCCACATTGTGCTGAGCTTGAATCAGGCCTTCACAAAGGGGATTAGAGGCCGGTTGCTGATAAATAGCAAAGCAGGTTGGAAGCGTGGGAACCAGCCATGGCGCAGCGCGGAGGGACATTCCTGCTCCGGAGGGCCGGGTGGGAGCAAAAGTCCGGGCTAACCCCGGGTCACCCGGGGGACCCAGCGCCTGAGAAGATTTGTTCGGACACTGGCTTTTGTTGTGCACAGTTCCGTGTCAGCCCAGCGTGTCTCTCGCTGCTATTGATGGGGAAGGAAAGCGCTATTGTCAGGCGCCCGAGGCCCCCCCTTTCACTCCTGCGCTCTTGGGGTGACGTCAAGGTGGTACGTGGGAACCCGACCGGCCAGCCTGGAGCAGGGCGAGCAGTCCCGGTGATGCTCCAGATCTGCTGGCCCACTTGCAAGGCGAGGAGAGATGCTTGAGGGGTCCCTGGGAGCTGAGCATCGCCTGCGGGGCCAGGAGCTGTGCTTTGCCCCTTGCAAGCTGTCCCGGTGCTGCCGGGAAAGCCGGGGCCAGGCAGGACAGATGCTCCAGCAGGCAGCTGGGTGGGAATGTGGAGGGCGTTTTTCTTTATCTCAGCGCTGGCGTTATCAGTGAAATTTCCCAGAGGGAGGGGGTGAGGCAGGATCATGCCAAAAATTCATGCCGGGAAATGGCTGCTGGATGAGAGTGCAGCCACCCAGCCCTGTGAATCCCAGGGGCGTCTGCAGTGTCAGCTCTCGTCCCACCTGGACACCTGCTGATGGCTTGAGCATTCCCTCATCCTCAGGCTCTTATTTGCTGTCACAGTTTTAATCTGCACCTGGAGACCCTGAGAAAGGTGGGAGAAGGGCCCAGGGCTGGGTCTGACCCACCCCTCGGTCCAGCTTCTGCTCCGGCCTCTTTTCAGGAAAAGGACAGGCAGGGAATTTCCCCAATGAAGCACTGAGCAGCTAAATGAGGCTCAGCTGCTTTGCATCTGGCGCCAAGGCTCGCTACAGCATCGCAGAGCATCTGGGGACAGGCAGCGTGCCAGGGAGGGAGCCTGCTGGGAAAATCCCTCCATCCCGCCTCCAGCTTTTCCCCCTGTGACCTGACAGCGAGGAGCTGCAGGTGACCTTGAACCCTGCAAGCTGCCTGGTCCTGGTCGGGCTCTGCATGTTTCATCTACCATCTCTCGTCTCAGAAAATGAGCTGAGCACCAAGACTGGGGCTTGCTCCCAGCCCTCATTTCTCCTCTGAAGCCTGATTTTGCTGCCGAAGGCTTGCTGAGAGCTGAGGCTCCAGTACCCCATCCTCTAGGGTCCGTGCAGGGACCACCAGGGCAGGGGTGGCTCCAGATCCGCCCCCAGAAGCTCAAACAAGCTGAAGCCAAACAGTCTAAACAGCCATATGCAAGTGGGACCCACAGGCTTTGCGTCCAACAGAAAGGCAAATAGGGGAGACTGACAAATATATTTGCTGCCGCTGGCTCCTCCAGCTGCATCCCACCGTGTCAGAAGTTAAAACAAAAGCCTCCTCCATGAGCTGGGATTACCCTGGAGAAACGGGGTAGCCCAAGCAGGACAGCGGGAACGTGGCTGCTCTGCTGCTGAAGATGCACACTGCCCTTCCTGGGAAATCTGTGTGGGCAGCCGTGGAAATGTTCCTGGAGGTCACTTGGGAGTCTAGGAGCTGGAGAGGCAGTGTAGCTCTGTTAGGGCTGGGCAATGGCCAAGTTTTTTTCAAAGAGCCACGAAAAAACAGGACCGGCTTCCAAGAAGCAGGATTTTCAGCACGCGCTGGTCTGGGTCCTTCCTGGTGGGTGGAAGGAGTGAGTCGCCGCCTGGCCGCATTTTCGGGGCCTTGCCCAAAATGCCTCCCTGGCCCCATGCATGCCTGAGGGCAAGGACCCACCATGCTGCATGCCACTGCCACAGCTTGCTTGTGCCCGAGTGCTGACTCAGCACATGGCAAGCCTGGGGTGTTCCTGGTGAGCCTCGGAGCATGTACAGATGTGGGGCAAGGATGGGGATGGCGATGGGGATGGGGATGAGGACAGGGATGCCCTCCTGCTCGGAGCAAATGGGGTGCTTTCAGACACATGACCCTTGTTCAGGTCCCTGCACAAAACCAGCCATGTTGCCCAGGCTCCCCAGGACACCCGCCCCACACTCTGCCTGTCCACCTCCTCTTCCTCTCCTGTGGGCGCAGAGACCCACAGGGCTGGAGGGAGCTGGGGTGGGAAAAGCCTGAGACAGCCGAGTCCTGCGCGTCACAGTGTTGTCCTGCACTGTTGGTGCGTGCCTGGCTGTGGCACATGCCGCAGGCACGGAGAGGCAACTCCCCAGCACTGGGAAGGGGATGGTGCTCTGGGTGAGGATGCTTCTTCCAGCCACTGCCCTTTGGGTGCCCAGCCTGCTGCAAAGGCATCTCCTGCAGCCTCCATCAGCCCAGCACCCACCCATCTGCCTCAGAAACCCTGCGGGGCACTGCATCACCCACCCCCAGGCCAGGCTGAGCCCCCCTCGGGTGCTCAGATGAGCCGTCAGACAAACATTATCTCCGGCCTCTCCCACCACGGCTCACCCCTGCAGACTTGCTGAAGGGACCCAGCCGGTCGCTGGCAGCCATGGGCTGCTGTTGGATTTTTCTATAGAAAATAAATAGTCCTGCAACAGGAGAGGATTTTATTATTAGTATTAGTATTATTATCAGGCTATCAGAGTCACCAACTTAGCCCTGCCTAATCGAATACAGCTGTTTCCTGTGCACTCAACAACAGGCCTGACGCTCTGCTGTCCTCCCGGCCGGTTTATTTAAATAGGTAAGATCCGGATTTCCGGAGTGAAACAAACAGCGCCGGACACCTGGACCGCTCCAGCCCTGAACCCTCTGCGCCCCGGCAGTGCCCCCACTGCCTCTCTGAGCCTTCGGTCCCCTTTGGGGTCTCCTCTGCCACTGTGACGGGGCAGGGACGGCTGGAGAAGGCGCTTGTGGAGGTGCTGCTGGTGGCTGGTTTTATGCCTTTATTCCGGTGCTGGGAGAGGGCCAAGTGCAATTGTCCCCTTGTCCCAAAAGACCACATTTGTCTGGCTGGAGTCTTTAAGGCATTTGTCTGGGACACCTGAGGATCAGACCTCTCCGTTCCATCAGTGGGATGCTAAACCCATGTGCCCCTCACACAGCTCTGCAAACCGTGGTGCTGTGTGTCCCAGGGGAGAAGAAATGCCCTAAGTCTGTCTATCTGCGATGAGTTAAAAGGATAAATAGTAAATGTGAGAAAAGGCAAGTAGCCAGGATGGCTGGGGTTGGCAGGGGAAGGCAGGCTGGGAGCATCAGTGTGTGTTAAGACAGACTGTCAGGTTTTGCTGGGCTGAGTTTTGTGACTATTTTGCAGGGTTACATTAAATTTGGATGGATATTAACCTTTCAGTTGCTGCAATCGTGCAAAACAATTCAATTAACAAAAGGTGCTAATTGCTTCCTTTTAACTGGTGTTCAACATTTGACCAGCCAGAAAGCAGGCTTGAAAACTGGGTTTCTCGAGGATACCTCACTGGGACTCGTGAAGGCACATGGGGCAAACTCCCCGGGACTTCTAAATGTCCCAGTGTGACAGATCTGAGCTGGGACAGACAGGACGGGTGTGTTCTGCTCGGGCACGGATGCCTTCCTCATGAAGGGGTTGGGTCAGACCAGAGAGGACCGTCCTGCCAGGGCTCCCCTCCCCCGTCATCCCCGACCCCATCGCCAGCAGGTTTGCAGCTCGTGATGCTCATCGGTGGCAGCCCCATGTGCCGGGAGCCACGGTGGCTCTGCTGCCTGCGGCCCTCCCTCAGTTCAGAGCCCCCCTTGCCCGCAAGCGTCACCGTTCCCACAGCTCGTCCCTTTGGCTCTTTGCAGAAGAGCCGTTTGGTGCTGTGAAAACTCTTTGGTGTTAATTACTGGCTTTTTGGGTGCAGTTACGTGACATGGTGATGCTGATGTGTCCTGACACCATGTGCCCATGCGGTGTCCGTCCCAGCATTGCATTGCCCAGCTGGGGCATTGCACCGCCGGCCTCAGCACAGGCAGCTGAAGTGCCAGTATACTCTTTGTCTGGTTTGTAGGATTTGGATGGGGCTCACATGGCTCCCCGGGGTGGGTCAGGCTGCCACTGCAGCCCATGTCCCCAGGCCTGACGGCCCCAATGGCACCGTTACTGCTCCCTGTCAGAGCCGGTGCACGCAGTGATGCTGCTTGGCGTGCGCCCAGCCCGGGCCGTGGTCCCTTCCAGTGCCACCACTGGGATGGCACCCATGGGTGGGTGGTTCCCAGCGACGGCTCGGGTCAGAGCTGCCCCCGCAGTGCAGAGCTGGGAGCCGCATGCAGCTAACGCCGGCAGTGTACGGCTGCCATGGGGCAGCTCTCGGTCTGGGCTCACATGGGAATCCTGCAGTCAGGGTGCTTCATGTGAGCCTGTTGCTTTCCCTTTCTTATTTCTTTTTCTTTTTCGTGTCCTTTCCCTTTTTCTTTTTCTTCTTCATTTTCTTTCTATTTTTCTCTTTCTCTCTTTCTTGTTCTCATTCTCTCCCAGCTTTTCACATGACCCAGCTGTGCTCTCTTTGCAGTTCATACCCACCAGGCATCTTGTTTAATGCTACTCGTAAGGATTCACAGCCCTTTGGCAGAGGTATCACTCTGTCCCCATGCCCAGACACCCTGACCTAAGTTGTGATAGTGAAGCCTTGTCACCTTTATACCAGAATCCAAAGATAAGCTGTAGCAGGACCATAAACTGCTGGGTTGTTTGCCAGGATGATGGTGAGCTTCCCTCCCACCTGGGCTGGTGGTCAGGCAGGGTGGCCGGGACGGTTCCTTCAGGCTTTAAGGCCGGGGAACCACCTCGTCATCCATCATGGGCAACACCAGGGTGGCACGGATGTCTGCCTGCTGGGATAGATGGCTCCCCATCCCGGCGGGCTGGTTTTGCATCGGCACAAGTTAACAAAAATGAGCGGAGTTTGAGCAAACATGAACGAGAGCAGGTGCAAGCCCAGCATCCTCTCATTTGCAGAGGGAACCAGAAGAAATCCTGGTGCTTCAATTTCTCTGCAGGCACCTGGGAGCAGCCAGATTTTGGGGGTCCTGAGCACTTTGCTGGTGACTGCAGAGGTGACAGAGGTGACTGCTGATTCCAGGACAGAGGTCCTCACCCACCACCCCCCTCCCAGCAAGCGGGACCTTGCAGGGCAGCCAGGTTGCCAGCCATTTGGTCCTGGCAGCGCAGGGCCAAGTGCCGATGCCGGCACGAGTGGCCGGTGACGGGGGTAGCTGCCGTGAGAGGGGAGTGATTTGCACCTCCAGGCGGGAGATGAAAGAGATGCTGGCGCTTGGAGATGAAAGAGCCGGCAGGGCCGCGGCGCAGGGCGAGGACGGGAGGTGAGGGGAAGCCCCAAGAATTGTTTTTCTTCTCATCTCTGCCGCGCAGCAGGACGGTGGCAGCCAGTGCTGGGCTTTCCCAGCGCCGTGGCGGTGCGGGGCCCCGTGCCGAGCCCCACGCCGCAGCACTGTGGTCCCATCCCAGCTCCCGGCTGAGATGCCGAGGTAGCAGCGGGACCCGCTGAGCATCCGTCAGGGCATTGCATGGAGGAAGGGAGGCTCTGGGGGTGTTTGTCAAAGGAGAAAGGGTGCAGGGGGGTGTTCTGCTCCTGGCCCTGCCCGTGACAGTGCTGGCTGCTTGGGGTTGTTCCTGTCACCCAGCATCAGGTGCCATTGTGCAGCAGTGACGCAGCAGTGACACAGCCTTGGGCGAAGTCTCCATCTCTGTTTTGTGCATGGTGAGGCCGGGGACAGGACTCGGTAGCTTGTCTGAGAGTGGCAGGGGAATGGCAAACCTCAGTGTCCCAGTCCCTGGGACTCCTGTCCCCAAGCAAGAGCATTCCCGTGTCACATCATCACGGTGCATCATGCAGTGGGAGCCCAGCATGACTAGTGCCCTGCCCTGTGCTGTGCCATGCTGCCATTGTACACCATGCTCCCTTTAGCTCAGCCCTGGGGTTTCGGGTGCAGGTGCAGATTTGGCTGCGCCAGGACCACCTGGGTGCTCTCCACAGGGGTGGCTGTGTGTCGGGCTGGTCTTTCAGTGTCTCCTCTGCCATCTCCACTCAGACTCTGTAATTCAGCAGGGCACAGGTAGCACCCGGGTAGGTCCCCTTTTATCATGGGGGGATAATAATCTCTCTTTAGCCTCTCCTTTGCCCGAGAGTAAAACTGGAGGAGCAGGAATCCTGAGGGCAGTCAGAGTCACCATGAGCTGAGCGGTGTCTCCTGGGCTGCCAAGGATGCTCTGCTTTAGAGGTCCCTGTAACCTTCTGCATTGGTGTGGTTTGTCCCTAATGGCTCATGCAGAGCAGTGAGGGCAGAGGCTGGTGCTCTGGCAGATCGGCACCCACACCTTCCCCAGAAAGCCTTGGACTTGGAGGTTTGGACTTTGACTTGCCTTGGACTTTGAGGTTGAGCCTCCAAGACCAAATGGCAAGCTGCTTCCCTCCAAAGCCTCTACCCAGGTACCTGATGAAGGCCCATTTTTCATTTCCATGTATCATTTTTGTATGCAAGAACTTGTGTGAGGGCCTGGGCTGTTGGTTTGAGGAACCTCAGCCTTGCAGGTACCCGTGAAATGGGGCTGAGCAGGAGAAGCTCCCACCCAGCTGCTACCTCCAGCCCTCCCTCCCAGGGCAAATACCGAGTCTGCTTGCCCTGGGCTGCTCAGGCAGAGCTCAGAGGGTTTTATCCTCCAGCCCTGGCCCTGTGCATCCCAGAGCTCTGCTGGTCAGGGGCCCTGACCAGCAATGGCCACAAGAAAAGAACAGTGAGGAAAAGGGCACTGAGCCCCCTGACATAGCAGGTGGGGACCTGCAAGGCTTCAGGGACCCGCAGAGAGTGTTGGGTGAGGATGCTGATGGAGCCAAAGAGGTCTCCAGCTTGGCATCTGCATGAACCGGACCGCAATGTGCTCATCACTGCATGGTCTGAACTGAAAAATGGGGGTGGGGAATCACTTGTTTCAGCTTAAAATGTTGCATTTGAAGTTAATTTTCCTTGCCTCAAGGTGGCTTGGTTGGTTCTGAACCTCTTTGAAATGATTGGGTTCAGGTGGACCTCCGCAGGGGAAGCGGAAAATCCAGAGCCGTCCTCTAAACCTATCTCTCCATTTGTGTCTCCTGGCTGGTCTCCCGGCAGGTCCGGGGCTGCTGCCTGCCCCGGGAACGAGTGTGCTTGCTCAGACGACGCTGTGCATCTCTCATGCTGGATCCAAGCGTGCTGGACATTTGGAGCTGGGGAGGAGCTCTGGGCAGCGGGGCTGGGCTGAAGGCAGTGGACAAACCCTCCTGGCCACTCCTCTCTCACAGCTGCAGCAAGTTTGACAGTGCTCTGCCTGCCCCTCCCTGGAGAGCATTGACCTCTTCAGGACCTGTGGGATTCAGCTGGCACTGGGAAGCCTGGGGACGATGGCCAGGGGGACGAGGGTCCCGACTCAGCTCTGCGCCTCTCCTCTGCACCAGCTCTCCCTCCTCCTGCCTCATCCGCCCTGGCTGCTGGGTAAGGATCGCTTCCCACCTTGCACAAAACTTAACACCCGTGGCCTTGGCTCAATTTGTGGCTCAAGGGTACTTCTGAACTATGGACAGGCAGTGCTAACTTGCCCACATGCTCGTCTCCGTTACACAGACACATGTGTGCAGAGGTGCTGCTGCAGTCAGTGCCAGTGCAGCGGACAGGCTTTGCCCTCACTGCCGCAAGCGCCAAGGCATCTGTGTCGGGCGATGAACTAAATCTGCCGCCAGATTTCCCAGCCCATCTGCTGGACACTAAGAGTGAACCAAGAGTTTTTTGAAACCAGCCCAGAAATGCACCAGGAGACAGCCTGCGTTTATCATGCTTCTGCTTCCCCCTGAATTCCAGTCCTCTGACATGTTTAGATCAAGCCTGATGACCCAAATCTGACTGCAGCAACTGGGAAAAAAAGTGACCCACTGAAAAGAGCAGCCCAGGAGAGCAGCCACGTGTGCTTCAGGCCACCCTGGGCCGCTGCACCCAACCACACCACAGAGGAAAGCAGCCAGGCAGCACCGAACCGTTTCACCAGTTTTAATTCAATTACTTTGCAAAACAGCGTGTAGCACCGATGACACCTTCATAGCATCCCATGGAAGCAAAACAGCTCTGGAAGCTGTTGCCTGCAGCCTGTGTGAAACAGCTTAGTGGGCTTGGGCCAGGATCTAATAAACATGTGCGTGCAATGCAAAAACCACCTGCCTCTTTGCAACGGGACCCGCTGACAGAGCTGGGGGAGCACCCCATCCCTGCCCCACACTGGGAATGGGCCAGCAGCTAGTTGGGGGACCTGGAAAAGTCCCTCAGCCCTTAGGGACAGGCAGGTTGTGGGAGCTGCCTTCACAGCTGACTGCAGGTGGAGGCAGGCAGGGAAGGAAGCAATGGGCGTGGGGGGGCGGTGAAATGGGCACAAATCTCTCCTTCCTCCTGCTTTCCTCGTTAGAAGCATGGAGCTGGTTGAGGCTGCAAGGCAACAAGTGAGTGTGGGATTTGTGGGGTCTTGCAGCCATGTGGGAAGGCAGGGATGTGTCACCAGGTGTGGGACTCTTCAGGCATTCAGCACTTACTGTGACCCTAGGCACCTCTGAAGCCCACTTCCCTGAGCTGTCAAAGGTCTCCAGCAAAAAGTGGGGCAGACCAGATATTTCTGAAGTGAAGAAATCAGGAAAACTTTTCTTTTTCTCACACACAGCCCAATCTCTCCTCTAGCCCCTTCTTTATCTCGGCATCAAGCAGCTGCGATGGGCAGAAGCTCAAATTGCCATCCCAGACAGGTCTCATTTAATTAAAAGCCTGAGCAAGGAGGATGTTACTCCAACTGTTCATCTTCTCAGGCGATGTCTGCCAATGTCTGGGGCAGGGAAATGTGGTCCACAGTGATACACGTCCCATCCCTGCTGCTGCCATGTTTCCCAGGGAGGCCATCGCCTGCTGTGCTCGGTGCTCTTAAAATCTTGCCGCTCTGGATGCTGACCTGGGGCCTCAGGTGTTGTGCAGATGGGTTTTTCCATGGCTGGGTGATGCTTTCCCAACCTCACTTCCCACCTTTCAGGGCAGCCTGAAGGGTTGTGGGAGTTGCAGTCATTACAAATCCCAACCTGCTTTGGTTAGCAGTGCGGGAAGAACCAGCCTGAGCCCTGCAAACTGCTTAGGGGCAGCCTGGGGTGAGCTGCAGCGGCTCCAGTGGCTGAAGGGGGTCTGCTGTCCGGGGACCCCTGTCTAGGGGACAGCTGAGGCAGCGTGCCCTGAGGGGGAAAGGCTCCCTGCAGCATAAACCCCACGGGAGGGAGTCCCCCTTGCACCTCTACCCACAGCCCCATCCATCCCTCCCCGGGGGGGACAGGCAAGGAGGACCCCAGCCATCTCGGGGTCTGGAAGAAGGACCCCTCACCCTGGGTGGGCTTCCCCTGCTCCACTCCACTGGGGCTGCATGCCTGGCTGGCCCCCCACTCATGGAGCCTCGTCCTCCCCCCCGGAGCATCCACTGGGGCTCAGCAGGGTCTGCATGGAGCCAGTGGGGCCGGCTGGCCCCAGAGCCCCTGCTAAGTGCTTGTGGGGTTGGGTTTTTTTCCACTCCTGGGAACCAAGCATCAGCTTTTGTTTGCGAACAGACCGTAGCTTTCATGTGAAAAGGTTAGTACAGTATGTTAGTTCCTAATGAGGGGATAATAGAGTCTGATTCTCACACCCCGGGGACTGTGAGGTGACAGCAGCACGGGAGAAGGGTATTTAACACCTTCGCCCTGGGAACCTTTTCCCTTCCCAGCCGGAGTCCCCGGGCCTTGCCAAGAGCAGAGAGGAGGAGTGCATTGCAGCACCTTTGTCCCAGCTTCCCTCTCGTGCCCCGATCCCATCCCATCAGCACACACGTCCTTGCGGTGGGGGCAGCCAGCGGAAGAGCCTGGGAAACAGTCAGCCGACAAGTTAGGATCTGGCCCCCCATCACTGGCTCACGGTGTCAAAATGTCCCCAGCTGTGGGCACTGTGGGGAGACTGTGGGTCACAGTGCCTGTCAGGGACACCGTCCCCAGGGCCGGGTGTGCGGGGAGGTGAGGGTGAGCCCCCTTGGTGTGTGTGCTGCCCAGATGATGGGTGCCCTCAGTCTGTGTCCCTGTGGCTATCACCTCCCTCGCTGCCTTGCAGCCGTGTCTGTGCCAGGACTGGGACTCATGGTGCATCCTCGGTGGACCAGGATTTGGGGGCATACATGTCCCACAAAGCCCAGGCAGCGCAGCACAGCCTGGGTGCCATGTGGGGAGGCTTTAAGGGCCCTGCTGCCCTGCCTTGCTTTTCCTAGAAAAATCAAGATTCCTTCCTAAACCCAGCCTCCCACCCCATCCTGCTGCAGTGGCTTAGGAGGGGAACGAGCCCTACGAGTGCGTGGCACCTGGGGACAGCCCCATGCATGGCCGTGGCCCCCTCCATGGCTGTCAGCCATCCACAGCCATGTGTCACCCCAGGAGGGTACCAGATACAGGTCAGTGTTGCCATTTTCTTGAGGTTAACAGCGTCCAGCAAGGGCAGCCCAAATGCCAGGGTGGGGTTTTGCAGGGACAATTGCCTGCCCAGTGGCAGGAACCACAGCACCGGTGGTGGTTGGAGGCACGGAGCCTCGCCGGGGCAGGAGAGGAGCCTCCCTGAGGAGCATGCTGCTGCTGCTTCTCTAAGGGGAGGCGGGCTGAGTTAGATTAAACCCCTGGCTGCTGTATTTATTGAGGGAGTTCAACTCAGACTGCCTGTGTGGGGAGCTGGAATGTCCTCGGAGCAAGAGAGACCAGTTTTGCCAAATTCCACCCCCACGGGATGCCAAATTACAAGTGTCATTGCCTGGGCTGTCACTCCAATCTGCACAACACCTTCCCACTACCTAGCAATCTTAGAAATGGCAGATTTTTGTAGTAACCCTTTCCTGGGTGACCTGTTTCTTAGTGAGGTTGCATGTGGGAAACCACCAGCTTGCAAGTCCTCAGCGAGCTGGAGCCACCTGTCCCTGGTTTGCTGCTCCTGCAGGATCATGCTCAGGTGGGATGAGGGGTGCTGCAAAACAGCAGCTGAGCTACATCGGTGCCAGCAGCTCAGCGCTGCCATGTCCCCTCCACGAGGCTGGGTCATACATCAGAGCATGAGGGGTGGGGGTTTTTTGGGGGTATGGTCTGTGCCTGCTAGAAACAAGGTGCTGAGGTATTACTGCAACTAATGGCCAACAACTGTGTTTAATAACTTGGGGAGGGCTGGCTCCTGTCGTGCTCACTGGGCTTTGCCAGGTCGCCATCACCATACCCGTCCTGGGCATCCAGGTGATCCATGGGGGGTCTTCAAGCCACCATGTCCCTGTCTGCTGACTTACACCCCTCCTTGCTCCCAGCAGCACCTGGCTTCATTGCTCAGCTCTTTTGTCCTCTTTTCTTTCTCCTTCATTCTTTAAAATAGCAGGATGCCAATTCCAGCCTCACTGGGTTTTCCGACAGCACCGCTTGAAAGGTGTGTGCTCTGGTTCCTGCATCTTGGTTGGTGGTGACTCAAAGCCAGTGGCAATGCCTCCCTGTCCTCCCCAGTGGTGCACAGTCCCACAGGCACACAGAGCAAGTGACAAACCCCTCTCGGGGCTCTGGACTGCTTATGGAGCCGGGCTGTCCTCTACTCCCCAGAAAACCCAGAGGAAAGCGAAGGGTGGGATTTCAGAAGGAGACAGGCTTTGGGTTGGTTCTTTCTGCAGGGACCACTGCATCCTGAGGCTGGTCATCTCCCCCAGCCTGCTGAGCTTTGGAGATCTCTGGGTCAACTGAAAGTGTGGGAGCACCTCTGCTTCCCTCGGGAACAGAGAAGGGGCCCAAGCCCAATATTGCCTGCCCAGGCATGGAAAAGGCTGCGGGGGGTGGGATAGGGGAGGTTGGGAAAGCAGTTACTTAAGACCAACCAAAATGTCACAGCGAGGTGTGATGATGGTCAGTGCCTGTGGGTCAGCATCGCAAAGCAGCCAAAGAATGAGAATCCAACATTTTGCTTGTCTGTTGGGTTATTTTTAGATGTCCAAACCTCTGGAGCAGGGGAGCCAAACCATAGTCCAGGCCTGGGGAGGGGAACCAGCTCCCCTGGGACTGGCTGTGGGAGTGATGAAGTTTGGGAAGAATCACTTCACTGAAGTAGGAGCTGTGAGGTCCAAAAACCTATCAGGTCTGAAGACAGAGCTTGTCGGCTGTGCTATACAGCTGCTGTAAGGCATGACGTTAAAAATTTGCAGGATGGTGGGTTGGAGAGGCACTGACCTTTCTTAAGGTGCTGCACAGACACATATGGGCAAGGCAGAGTCACGGTCCCTCTTCTTCAGTGGCCAATTTCTGGGTCGTAAAGGCTTGATTTGAGGCTGTCACGGAGCAGCTATTGCCTGGCTCTCCTTTGCACCGGGCTGACATGGGTGCAGACACTGCCTCTTGCTTCTCCAGGCTGTGCTCCCTCGGCGGGAGCAGGGACTCCCAGGTGCCACGGCGGGGAGTGGGCAGAAGTGCCAGCGGCTGCCAGCGGTGGCATGGCCCGTGGTGTGCCCGGCTGCACAGCCCCTTCTTGGGCTGCTCCAGCTCGGACCTGTCCTCTGGCCTGACCTCCTTGCTGGCCTGAAGGCGGGTGGATGGGAGCAGGTTGCCCACCCTGGTACATGGGCTCACATCATCCGTGGGCCCAAGGGGCATCTTTCTCGGTCAACCTGCGCGAGCCCATTTGTACCAGAGGAGACGTTTTCCAGCTGAGATAGCTTGGGCCTGAGAAGCAGACATTCCCTTGCTCGAGTGTGCTGAAATGTTTAATTAGAGTTTAACAGCAGCCTGGGAAAAAGGTGTCTTGTCATATTTCTGGGCTGCGTTTTGTTGTTGAACTGCTAGCCCTGTATGAGCACAGCCGAGAGAGACCTGCCGCACAATGAGCCCTTTATGTGCCTCTCCCCGCGGCTCGCCCCGACCCTGAACTTTCCCATTAGCTGTTGGCGCGCTGCCCTCACACATGTGCCCGGGAGGGAGCCGGCGCTGCTCCGCACGGGGCAGCCAGGACGGCACGGGGATGGGAGTGCACAGCCACGCAATGGCTTTTCCTCTGGTTTTCAGGTTGGTGTTGCAGGAGAGGGGACAGTGTGGGGTGTCTGGAGGAGGCGACATCCCACCAGCTGCACTTGGATGTTCGGATGAGCCCAAGGTGCCCTGCTCTGAAGCAGGCGCCGGTGTGTGGCCATAGGGATGCAATGTGACGGCCATGGCAGGACACTGGGGTTCAGTGGGATGGCACCCGGGGACACAGCGTTCGTCTGTGAGGGAGCCTCACCCAAGTGTTTCTGAAGATGCTGCCCACATAGATCAAAGATTTAATTTCTCAGACCCCAGCAGGATTCAGACCTTGGTCCCATCCCTCTGCCCCCGCGCTGGGAAGCGAAGATGTTCAGCCCTGCCCAGCTGGTGGAACCAGCGAGGCTGCAGGACAGGATCCTCAGCCCTCTCCATCACGCCCTGGGCACCTGGGTGGACCCTGGGGAGCACGGCTGCCATCCGGAGGGAGCTGGGGAGGAATGCGAGGAATGGAGCACACACCTTCCTTCCCCGACTTCACCTCCAAAAAGAGCCCGTCAGCATTTTCCACTCGCAGGTATTTTTTTCTGCAGGGTGAAATTAAAGTTTTGCCGCCACTTGCCTGCTGATGTCCTGTTCATCAGCGAAAGAGCAAAACCAGGTTTGGTGAGGTTGGACCGCCATCTGTCCCAGCTTTCTCTCCTCCAGTTGGCCAATGAAACAGTAGAGAGCAAATCCCTTGGTTTCAGCAAAAGCCTGAAATAATGCCACATGTTTATGAGTATATTATTACCCCGTTTTACCTTTTTTTTGTGTGACACAACCATGTGATTCTATAGATAGCTCCCCAGGCTTCCCACTGCAGTGAGAAGATGTGGAGATGTTGGGGGCCCCCCAGAAACACGCCTGTCTCACTGCAGTGACCTCACATGTCACCAACACGCTGGGGTCATGTTAGCACGTCTGGGAGGTGTTGGGCTGGGAACATGGGGAATCACTGCACGAGGTCTCCCAGGGTTTCTCCTGGCTCCAGCAGCAGTGAGTCTTCCCCCAGGCTGCTCCCAGGGGCTTTCCTCTTGTAGGTCCCAGTCAGCAGCTTGCATGGCTTCTTTCTGAGACTGTTTTTTGGGGCACTGTTTTGGAGAAGCCCTGCAAGAGCTGGTGTTTTCCCTCGAGGTGAGATGCACATGGTTGTTCTCAAAGTAGGTGGTGCTCCCTGTGAGCTCCTCTGTGCTGGAAATGGTGGCAGAGCCCAGCTGTGTGCCTTCGCGCTCTGCTCCCCCATGGGGTCAGCTGTACCACGGAGGCCAACCATTGCATCGGATGGTGAGAGCCTTCCAAAGGTGCTTGGCACCAGCCTGGTCCTCACCAACATCCCTGCTTTTTCCACCCTTGTTCTACCAAAGGTTTCTCAGTAAGTTTGGGGCCCCTGTGGCAGCATGTGACCTGTGCACCTTCATTCACAGTGTGTCCTACAGCCATAACGGTCCAGCTTTGGTGCCAGAGGTGACCAGCCTTGGTCTCAGCCCTGCCAAGAGTTGTCCAGAGAGAAGGATGGTGGCAGGATGGATTGGAAACGTGGTCCTGGGTGTTAAGATTGCTCCTATTGCCTGTGTTTTCCTCTGTCCTGCTCCAGATGTGCAGGCAGTGCAGGCAGGGGCTGATGCCTTTGCTCAGAGGCTGGCAGGTGATGCCATGGAGGAGCTGTGGGGACTCCTCCAGGCATGGTGATGAGAATGAACTGTAGCAGGGACCATCCCAGACTGCCTGGGAGGATTGTGCAGAGGGACTGACTGTCACCGAATTCACTGGCAGGACATGCCATTTCCACGATGACATCCTGGCCAAGCTGTATGACCAGCAGCACCATCATACCCTCTGTTGCTGCTCCATTTGTCAAGAAGCTCCCCTGGCCCCAGTGGCCCTGTGAGATGAGCAGGGTCTGCACTGAGAACCACTTTCTCCCCAACAGTCTTGGCATGTCTTTGAGCTAATGCAGGCAAGAGTATGGGATTTTTATGCTCTCCGTGAGGACGAGGCCAAGTCTCAACTCACAGCAGGGAGGATTCAAGTTAGATCTTGAGCTGCGAGGAGAGCAAAGCCTGGGGAGACTGGGCGGCTCCATCAGCAGAGGCTGTTAGGAATGATGGATGGCTCACAGGTAGGTCTGCTCCTGGCCTGGGGCCTCTGGTGTCGTGGTGGCCCTCCACATATGGAACATCTGGGTAGCTGCTGCCTCAAGGGAGAGATGGGCCCCTGAGCGCTGTTGACCCCTGGCTGGGCTGAGAGCAAGGAAAGAAGCCCTGCCTGGGGATCTGCAGGGCTGTCAGAGAGCAGCCCTGATGCCACGGTGAGGGACAGCCGAGGCTGAGACATAGCTTCTGCATTTTTCCCCCTGCTGATGGCAGGGGGGGGAGCGCCCAGCCCCGGGCTAGGGACCCACATGGAGTGGAGATGCCCATGATGTGGGATGAACCTGCAAGAGCACCCACCACCCCAGGGCGCATTTCAGTACTGCTCACGTGAGGGAAGGATCTGGCCCTCTTGGGCTCTTGCAGCCCCTTCATGCTGGCAAGTGTTTGCTATGGGCTCCCCCCAACCTTGTCCCCAACATCCTGGGGGTTGAGCATGGGTTCGAAGGGGCTGGTGTCTTCTCTTGGAGGGGCTTTGGGAGCTGCAGGGCTGCCAGCCAGGACAGGGCCAGGGTACTCGGCACTGGAGGTGGCTCCTCTGGGCAGGAGCAAGGACCTGCTGAGCGTTTCTTCTTGCCAATGAGTGGAAATGAAAAGTCACCAGGAGAGACCCAGGGGACAGCACAGTGACAATGGCACCCGGGAAATAAAGTGACCTCAAGAGAGGCAAATCCACCTGTGCTGCGAGATATTTACCTGCGATGGAGAGCATGTTCCAACTTCATTGTAACAGTAATGGCAACAACTGCATTTGCAAGGGCAAATATTTGCTCCATCTCCACACCCCCAGCCACTGCAGAGCCCATAAGGGCTTCCCACCAGCGGCTTCCCACCAGGGTGGAGTGTGCAGTGTCCCTCCTGTCCCACCTAGGGATGGTGACCAAGCAAAACAAAGGGGAAATAGGAGCCCCTCACTCTGCTGTGCTCCTGAAGCCCCCCTCTCAGGAGCAGCAACCCAGTCCTGGGTCATGGCAGGCTCTGCTCAAGATAAGGTCACAGTTTCATTGTCCAGAGCTGCTGAGCACCTCCACCCTCCATGGGGTGCTGGGCACCATGGGCACGTAGACAGGGTCCTGCTGGCTGCCCACAACAGGCAGCTGCCAGCAGGTGCTGGGGTGCCTGGGTAAGCCCACAGCGCATGCAAAGTGCCCAGCCCTGTGGGAGCGAGCAGCATCCCCCCCAAGGGCATCCCAGCTGGGAGGCCAGAGCCTGAAGACAGAGCTGCCACGGGGGCCCCGGCTCCACCAAGCACCCCGGGGAGGGTGTGAGTACCCCAGAGAGGGTGGCTGCTGCCGGCATGGTGGCTGCATGCCAGCGGGAAACCACATTGGCCAGGCCATGGCACACCGGGGTGGCTGCCAGCTCCTGGCACACCTGCAGCAATACGCCATGCAAACAAACCCACTGCACCGTGGGGGTCTGCAGGCAGGGGCTGCCTGCACCCTCCGAGCGCTCCCCCTTCTCACCAGCTGCCTGTATGCTGCCTGCGACCAAGCCCCCGCCACTGCCCACCACCCCAGGGCTGCTGGCTGCCCCATGGGAGCCCTCCTGACAGCCCCCAGAGATGCTGGGCAGCGACCCGCTGAGTCTGGCCATGTTGTGACACATGTTGCGTCGCATGCAGCCATCCCCCTGCCCGTCTGGCTGCGGTCCACCTTGCCCATCTGGTGATAGCAGCATGCCCAGGAGGGGACAGACTGGGTTCAGGGGTGACACTCGTCAGGAGGGGCTCTGGGTGCGAGGTCTACATGCTCCCTGCCAGCCCTGCAGCACATGCTGAGCCACAGCTCATTCCCAGAGCCTTCCTTGGCCAAGCAAGGGTTGTGCAGCCCTTCTGTACCCTGCCAGAGAGGATCTGGCCTTCATGCCCGTTTCCTTCCCTACCTCCTTTGTGGCCAGGGGGTGACGGTTTCTGGAGCAGTCCCACGCTCATGGGGACCACCCCAAGGTGAGAGATGGTGCCAGTCTCTGTGTGAGGCTTTCACCGGGCTTTTGGGCTGCTGCCATAGCTTGCCCAAAGAGGTCAGGATAAAGCTCTGTCCCCTCTTCTGGGGACATCATCTGTCCTCAGCCCACAGCCTGAGTGGTGAAGGCTGAGCGGGGGAGCCGTGTGCCCTCCTCCAGCACCAGCAGTGCAGCCAGCCTGGCCAGGGAGGCTGGTGGCTGCAGATAGCTGCAGCAGGAGCAGCGTACCAGGAACAGCATCACCACCTCAGTGGGCTCGGGGTCCTGGGTGCACAATCTTGTGGCAAACACGTACGGGGTATGACCTGTCAAACGTCACACAGAGCTGAGAGGTAGGATGGAAACCTCTGCTGCCAGCAGGAGCCCTGTGGGAGGTTATTTCCCCGCCGTCCCCAGCATCACTCCTTCCCCTTCTATTCTGCAAAATGTCAAACCTGCTTTCAGCCATTTTCCATCTGTGTGCTTGTGTGTTTGCCACTGCCTGAGCCCCGCGGGGCTGCAACTCTGGGCTGGAGTTGGAGTTCCGGACTGTCTTGTGCATGGGATCAGGGAGCCCTGGGCTGGGGGGTTCTCTGCTGAGATGCTGCCAGAGCTTTGCTCCTCTTCTCATCACTGTCACTGGGTGTGACAGAAATGGGTTTGCTCATGAGCTGTCTCTGCTCATCATGGCTTTTTGATGTCGGGCTCAGCAGAAGCACAGGGCACAGGTTTGGGTTTACTCTTACGGGGCCACTGGAAGGCTGCTGCCTGCTCAGCTGCCCCCCAGAAGTAAAAAAAAAAAATGTTGCAAACCATTTGGTTGGGGGGAAAAAGAGAATGAACCAAAAGGACTGGATGGGTTTTGCTAAATCCAAGAGGAGAAGGCTGTTAGGAGTCACAATGGGACTCGGAAGGGGTCTGAAGGGAAAAGTGACTTCTCTGTGGAGTGGCTGGTGACAAGCTCTAAGAAGGGTTACGCAGGGAAATGGTCTTGGCATTGGGATGCAGGGTGGGTATTGGCAGGGCAAGAGAGCCCGGAGCGAACACGTGAGCGAGAAGTGAATGAACTGGAAAGCATCGAGCCAGAAATGCCTCCCAAGGCGGAAAGGCAGAGCACAAGGGAAATGAGAGGGCAGGGAAGAGCTTGGTGTTGAATGCATGTGGAAGTGGTTGGACTGGGGGTGATAGGTGTGGGAGTGATGGGAGTGGGGAGACTATACTGGAGGTGATGGGAGTGGGGCTGATGGATGTGGGTCTGGTTGGTGTGGGGTGACCAGACTGAAGGTGGATGTTGTGGAGGTGATGAGAGTGGGTTGATCATACTGGAGGTGGTGGGAATGGGGTGACCAGGTGGGAGGTGGTGGGAGTAGAAGGCAAAGCCTCCTCCATCAGGGGGTTGGTGCTGCCCAGGCGAGGGGAGCAGCCGCTCTGCAGGGGACCCTCCAAAGCACAGGCAGGAGCAAAGCACAGCTGCGCTGAGCCAGCAAATATCCAGAGCCTCCCAAGTCCTCCGGGATCTCCCTTCCCAGGCTGCCAAGGATGCTGCTGGCCTTTCAGCATCTTCATCTCAGAGTGAGGAGGAGGAGCTGATCCTGTCAGGTCAGCTGGGCACGGGGTTCTGCCACCCACGGTCCTGCCCTGCTGGGGAAGGGGCCATCTCAGGGAGCGGAGCCCCAGCTCTGCTGCCACGTGGGTCGTGCAGCCATGTGTGGCAGTGGGCTGTGCGAGCACCGTGCCTGCTTGGGTTTCTCCTGGACTTGGTGGATGGTAACACGCAAACCGAGATGCAAAGTGCGTCCCTCTGTCAGGCTGCTGGCGAGCTGCCCGAGGGGCCCCGCGGTGTTGCAAATGTGGTATCTCTGCCTTAGGAGCTTTTCTTTCTTTATTAAACTAAAGGCTGGCTTTGGATGTTGGGGGGTCTGGGGCTCATCTCGATGCATGCCCAGGACATTGCACCACAGCTGATTTTTACAGGCTCCTGACTGGCAGCGCTGGGAGCCTGAACCAGTTGCAAGACCTCATTAAGTGCTGAGACTGGCATGCATGGGACCCTGGGGCAGCTTTTACTGCTCCACATGTCAGGGCCGGCGAGACACCCTAGCTTGTGACTTGAGCCCAAAAACCTCTGCCTGCCCTGCACAGTCATCCTGTGCTGCTCCCTGCCAGGTATTTGGGGAATCCGGGGCCCCGTGTGCCACTGGCAGAAGGGTGCAGGCTGGAGAGCTGATGCGGGGTGCTGGGAACCCAGCTGCAGCACTCGAAGGGTTCGCAAGTGTGTCAAAGCAGAAAAATGTGCTGGGAACAGCTTTGTCCTCCCTCTCTTTGACTCTCTGTGCACACCAAGCGAGGCCAAGTCCCAGTGCAGGCAGGGAGCCACCGCCTCCTCACCAGGCTGCTGCCCCCGGCCCCGCCAGGGTGGGCAGGGAGGTATTTGGAGGGTGCTGAGAACTGTTTGGCTCGTGGCAGGCGGAGTGCAGGCTGGCAGGGAGCCTTGCCTTCTCCCCCCCAGCTGTGCTGCACGATGGAGGGCTGGGAGGACGGATCCAGCTCAGCCTGCTGCAGGGCTGTGGCTTTTCCCCGGGGGGGGGCCGTGGGGAGCAGGTTTGGGGGCAGCCTGAGTCGTCTGCGGAGCCAGGGCTGGAGGGAATTGAAATCCTCAGGTGCAGGAAAGTCCCTGCAGCTCATGGTGCGGAGCGTGACGGTGGTTTTGATTTTAGCAGAATTTAAGCTTCTGCTTCAAAATGAAAGTATCCAGCCCTCTCGGCTGTGGGGAGCACAACCCCCTGGCCACGTCCCAACTGCTGCCACGCAGCCGAGGGGCCAGATCCAGCACCCATGGCTGTGTCCAGGGCAGGGGGCTAGCCGCTGGACCATGCTGGAGCTAGTTTATGTACTCAGGCTTTCCCCACCTTCAACCAATCCATCCTGCAGCCCAAGGGTTTGCCTGCCAGGGTGTGCTGCCCAGGAGGAACAGACAGACCTCCTGCAGGTGGGATCTGGGGAGGTGAGAAGGTGCGTCTATGGCCATTTCCCCAAGGGCCCACATTTGCAGTGGGGTGGCCGGGCAGGCCCATGCTGGCCCACGGGCGGGTGCTGCGAATGGTTTGTTACCTCTGTAAAATACTGTGTTCCCTTCCTCTCCTGCCATGGCCAAGCTGGCAGCAGCCGCTTCCCCGACAGGCACCCACGCTCGGCCCCAAGGAGCCCGGCTGGTGGCACAGCCTGGCTCTGCTGCCCTTTGAGCCCAGCCTGGGGTGAGTTAAGCCTGGGGATGAGCCCAGCCTGGGGGTGAGCTCCTGCCTGGAAGTGAGCCCAGCATGGGAGTGAGCTCTGCCTGGGAGTGAGCGCAGCCTGGGGGCTAATCTCAGGATGGGGGCTAATCCCAGCCAGGGGTCTAATCCCATCCTCGGGTCTAACCTCAGGCCAGTTGCTGAGCCCAGCCTGGATGCTGAGCCCAGATGGGTGCTGAGCCCAGTTCAAGTGATGAGCCCAGTTCAAGTGATAAGCCCAGCCCAGCTCAGCCTGGGTGCTGAGCCCATCCCGGGGCTGAGCCCTGCGAAACCCAGACTGGAAGAAAACTGCTGTGCCTTGCTCTGTCCATCCCTGTGGGGTAGGTGACAGCCCAGCCCGGCTGCAGGACACAAGCCCAGGGTTAGGGGGCTTTCCCCCCAAACCCGCTATGTGGAGGCAGCCTGGGCCCTGGCCGCGCTGGGCAGCAGCACAGGCAGCAGTGCAGGCAGCAGCACAGGCAGCAGTGCAGGCAGCAGACTGGCCCGGCTGGGCAGGCATCCTCCCCGGCTGCCCGGAGCCCTTGGGAAAGGGGGCACCGTGCCCCGGGCAGCCGCAGCCTCATAATGCCCATCTTGTTCTGCAGGCTGGGAGCGCATGGGGTGAGCCTTCCCTGCCCCTCCTCCAGCCCGTTCCCAGCCTATTCTACCTTATGTGTAGGAACTGGTTTTTCTTCCTGGGCTATTGTTTCCGCTGGATTGGTTAGATTGCTCCAGGCCTTGCTCAGATTTCCTTTCTCACGCTTTTTTTTTTTTTTATATTCCCGTTTTCTGCTGCAGCTTCTATTCTCGCCTCAATTAAAGCAGCAGGCGCTACCCGGCGGGTGGGGGGGGTCTCACCTCCTCCCAGCTTTGCCCCGATGCTCACTGTGATTGCCCAGGACGAGGAGCCAGGCTCCAAAATCATGTTACTGTGCTGGGGAGCCTGCTCTTGGGTCAGTAAAGGCAGTCTCTGCCCTGGACAACCTGCAGGCTACACAAGCTTCTTGGGCTCGAGCTGCTCAAGTTTCCATTTTTATGCAGCTATGTCCACTAAATCAATTTTTTGCTTTAGTAAATAAAAAGTGATGGGTCTGGTGCAGCCCTACAGTCTCAGGCATGGCTCCCACAGAGCAGCGTGCAGGGTGGGACTGTAGGGGTTACCCCCCGGGTGCTGAGCCAGGGTGGCACCACGTCCTTCCCACGATGCTGCCACCTGAGGCGAAGCTCATCCTGCTGAGCTTCAACTGCTGCTTCTGAGCAGAGTGGGGTGAATCCTGGCCCTCCTGGACCAGTCCTACCCCTGTGGCACAGATTTAAGGCCAGGCTTGAGAAGGGACACCTGCATCTGGCCACCGACCCAGGTGGTGGCAAGATGCGAGAGGGCTCCTCTGTGTCTGCGGTGGGTTAGCTGTGATGAAGTGTTCCCAGCCTCAGCGTGGCTGGAGGAGAGGGGAGCCTGGCCTGCAGAGATAAGTGGCTGGAGGATGTGGCTCTGCTACCCAGCTCCTTCTTTCCTGCCACACCACACCATGGACCAGGCAGAGGTGTGGGCAGGATGTCCCGGTGCCTCAGAAGACGCTGCCCTCTACCAGGAGGTCTGGCACGCCAACAGAGAAAGGCAGGCAGCACGCAGATGGTATCTGGCTCCAGCTGGGGAAGCCAGCGCGTCCCCTGGGGGCCTCCGCATTGCACCGTGGGCAGGCTTGGGTTCCCAGATAAAAATAGAAGCTGAAACATGAGCCCAACTTCCCCGGCCGCTGCATCGACACCCAACTCTGCCTCTGCCCGCGCACCCGCACCCCTCTTGGCCACTGCGCCGTCCTGGGGGCACCAGCCCGTGTCACCCCAAGGACTCCCCAGGGAGGGCAGAGGAGGAGGCAGCGGGGATGCAGGTGAGGATGCTCATGGACCAGATGGCCATAGAAGATCAGAGCCATGCAGCCACCTGGCCCAGGGTGGCCTCAGCCACTTGTATAGAGCTGAAAACTGCTCTGGGGAAAAGCAGAGAGCTTTTGGGGCACAGCTTCCAGCCAGACACGGCTTCAAGGGCTCAGTACAGGGGCAAGGAGAGAAATTCTCTGACATACATTATATAGATGGTCCCAGGACCTCAACCAGAGGAGGGGCAGCTGCCAGGGAAAGCCAGAAGGAGCAGGAATAAGGGCAGCTGTTGTCTTAATACATAATAAAGATCATTCCCTAAAGCTTGTCCAGCACCGGGAGTGGAGGACGGAGCCCCGGGTACGGCTGCATGTTCAGCCAGGAGGAAGGTGCAGCAGCAGAGCTGAGGCTTTGCATGCTACACTGGGGTTTCATGGTACCTGGGTCAGGCAGGAAATTCAGCTTCCAACACGGCCAACGTGCGTTTGGGTAACAAAGAGCAGTGCCGTGCCTGAGTGTTAATGATCTGGGTGTTGGACTCTAGAAAGCAAAGCTTCGGTCCTTTGCAGTTTCCAGCGCTCTGTCACAGTCAGAAAATGTATCTCTGTGACCCTTTCCATTTCTGGTGCAAAACTGTGATGCTCCTGAAGGTCTGGGGGATGCTTGGTAGCCAGATTTCCATCTGCATTTTAGTTTTTGGGTGAGACCCTTTCAAATATGAGCTGGTGGGACATGGACCCTCACTCTGTTTCCAGCACTGGGGCGATTTCAGAGCTCAGGTTGGATTGGTTTTTCCAGCCCTCACATTCACCAACCTCCAACATCCTCTGGCCAAGAGCTGAGCTCTCACCTCCAGCTGGATAAAACTCAGTAGCGTAATGAAGAGGAGCAGCAATGAGCCGCGCTGCAGGGAGCTGGGCAAGTTGACCCTTCTCCTGCCGTGGTGCAGGGTCCCCTGGGATGACTCGGGAGCAGACTGGTGCAGGAGGTGTGTGCCCTGGAGCCACGTGGTGCAGGTTTGCACACCCAGGAGGAGTTAACCCTCACCCCAGAGGTGGATATAAAGCACATTTTTGCAGGCAGGAAGGCAGCGTGCTGGCATAGGGCTGGAGGAACAGAGGCACCGGTGGTCAGGCAGGGAGGAGGGTGGGAAGGGACAGTTTGCCCACCGGCCCCCAGCAGCTCCTGGCATAGAGCTCACCCTAAACCAGAGGCTTCGGGGATGCTGCGTAACCTCATTATAAGGCAGTTATTACTGGTTTGGCTTTGTTATTAAACTTGTAAGCGCTGGGAGCCTGTCCTGGAGCAGCACCCTGCTGTGCTGGGTGCTGTATAAACAGGGCTTGCGGCTACGGTGAAGGTTGGGTCAAGGGTGCTGTGGCAGCTCCAGCTTTTTGGAGGGGCTCAGCCCCCATCTCAGCAGCTCACAGCCCAGCTGGGAAGAAAAATGAGCAAGTGAGACTTGAGATGGCTGAAAGGCAGCTGGAGGAGACAGAGGGACCCGGGGCGGGGGGGGGTGGCAGGGAAGGGGGGGGTGAGCATCTTTTTTTTCCCCTGGGAAATTCAGCTTTGCATGTGGGTTTAGGTGTAATGTCGGGTGAGATTCTCATCACTGCAAAGGCCTTGAGGTACCAAAAAGGGCTTTCGGTGTCGCTGACAATTAGGCGCCGACTACCCAAGGCAGCATGATGGTGAGGCGGCAGCGGGATGGGGTTTGTGGTTAGGGACCTGCAGCCATCTGCGCGGCACTTGAGGGAGCACGTGTGTGCCGAGAGGAGCAAGAAGCAGAGATCACAAACCCCTGGTCCCGTCCCTGCCGGATGTTGAGCCTGCTCTGGCAGCCTCCACGCATTATCTGGGGAAGTGCTTGTGCTTCTCCTCTCCTCCCATCCTTGCCCTTCTCCAGGGGAGCTGACAGACCCCCAACCCAAAAATCACATCTTTTCTCTTGCTCGGAGCAGCTGCAAACTGGCAGGTGAAAATGGAGGGGGGGGGGTACTCTGACAAGGAGGCCACAGGAGCTGGGGTGCCCTGAAAGGGAGCCAGTGGGAGCTGGGGTGCCTGCGGAGCCTCCGGGGCTCCATCACCTCTGACCTCCCGTTCTTGCTGTCTCCCAATCTTGTCAGCAGAGGAGCTCCGCTAATTTGCTGGTTTCAGCGCCCGTGGTTCGTGCTCCCAGACAAGCAAGGCCCTTCTAGCTGTCAGGTGAGCCTTTCCCAGAGCTTATGCAAATGATACTAATTAAAGGCATTCTTATCTGTTCGATTTCCCACACCTTTTGCCTCCGAGGGGGATAGAAAACTTCATGTTTTAACTCTGTATTTTGTGGCAGTCGGAAGGACTGCCTAGGGAAAGCGTTGGGAAATGCAGCGGGTCACTCCTGATGAGAAGAGCTGGCTTATGCAAGTGTTGAAACACTTTATTATGCATGAGAAACCTTCCAGAAACGGATGACTAATAGCAAAGCGGGAGCAGAGAAAGCAGTGGGAACGCAGTACCAGGCTGGCATGGGATCCCATGTCATCTTACCAGCTTAGCAAGGTTGGGCTAGGTCAGCACTTGCCTAAGAGACCTCTCAGAGTACCTGGCTGGTGATGAGGGAAGTGATGTTAATGATTCAATAAACAAAGCCCTTCCCTCTTTGTGAACCAAAATGCCCCTGTACGATGCCAGGAACCCACCAGCAGCCCCGTATTTCCACTAGCAGCATGTTACTTAGCTTGGATGGCCATAAAATTACCAGTGCTCATTGTGCAGGCAGGTCTGGTGGAGGATGCACAGGCTGCATTCCCATGTGGGACCATCACGGTCCATCTCCCAGCGTGGCTCTCGCTGTGCTGTTGGCAGACAGGGCTGCCCAGGTTTTAGTGGCCACTCAAGACTGTTGTGTGCACCAAGAGCCATTGCTCCCTGGAATGACCAGGCTAACACACCAGTGCATCTCATCTGCTGCTTGGGTGGGTTTGCTGGTACCCAAGGACAGATGTTAGACTATTTGTAACAGAGCAGGAGCAGCAATATGCACCTTTAGGATAACCAGGTACTGGTGATAAGAAGGTCAATGAGAAAAGCTCTTGGAATAAAGGGGAAGGGAAACAGCCCAGCCAGCTGCTTTCTGAAAATCCCCTTGGAGATGCGGCTGTCCCAGGGGCCTGGCTCACTGCCGCTCTGCACCTAGAGGTGGCCTTTGCACCTGCAGGGTGTGGGAAGCTCTGGCAGGTGGAATTGCTGAGGTTTCTGCTCTTTGTACAAGGACCTTGAAGGCGCTGCAGGACAGAGGGGAATCTGGCCCATGGTGTTGCTGTAGAGGAGAGTGTCTGAAGGTCAAAGCTGTGAGTGCAGCAAAGAGGAGCTGGAGACTTGGAAAAAGCATGCAAAAATATACACGTAGGCAGATGAGCATGATCAACTCCTGACTTGTGTTTGGAATTTGCCAGGTTGTTACCTGGTTTTCTTTCATTGTCTTTCCCACCATCTCCCTCCTTGCTGGGCGGTCTCTGCTTTGGGTGATGGGCAGGAGGTCTGCTGGAGGCAGACCTGTCTATCTGTAACTCCTGGGCTTGGAGGCTGCACATAGGTAACCTGTGCTGGGGAGATGGCTGGCTGAGCCTGAGCATCCTGCGTGTCTGTTCTGGAAAGGTTTCTAGTCTTGATAAGTGCCTGAAAGAAACTCTTGGATGCTCAAGGACTGTGCTTTCACAACCAAAATGAGAGTTGCAACCTCCATCCGGAGGAGTGGCCCTTTCACCAGATGATATCCATCTCGGAGAGAGGGAAAGAAAGAAAGGGAAGAGGGTAGGCGGTGAGTAGGAAAAGAGATATCACTCCAGGTGGCTGTTGAATAGTCTTGTGATATGTCAAGCAGAAGACGCCCAAGGAATTGTCCTGACATGAGCTGCCCTGAATTGCCCCAAAGAGTTCACACCAGGCACTGTTGTCCTTTACAGCTGATTTTGATGTACTGAGGATTTCCCAAGCCAGAAGCTCTCCAGGCAGAGGGTTGTGTCTCACCAGTAGAACCCTTGCCAAGGAGATCCCTTAGTGACGTTGGCCCATGACATTTCTTCAGCAGAGCAGATGGAAGGAGCCCTGTGAGCCCAGGGACCATTTTGGGAACAGCTCCTCTGGGCAGAGCTCAGCATCACCAAGGTGACTCAGAGCACTTTGGAGATGCAGTTCTCCAGGGTATCAAAGGAAGCAGATAAACTGACTCCACTGCTGTCTGAACTGCTCATCTTCCACGTGTGTTGGGCACCAGCGTATGGACCCCAGGTGAGCTCATGCCACCATCTTCGGCCAAGCTCATACTGGCTCCCAGGGCGCTTTTTGAGTCCAGAAGGTTTGGATTCTGTTGTCTGCTGGACTCGAGTTTTCTTTGAGCTTCTCAGCGTCCTGGGTGGAGGCCCAGAAAGGGGATGGGATGCTGAGATGGCCCCGGAGCTCCAGGCTGAAGCATCCAGTCCCTCGAGTCCCGGGAGGTTCGTGCGTCACTGCTGGTGAAATCCCCACCCAGGAGGGCTGGGAGAGGCAGGGATCGTCCTAAACAAAAACAAGCCACCAGACGGGCTGCCAGTATTGCAAAAGGACATTTCACCTGCCTTGTCCTCCTCAGCTGCGCAGGCAGGGAGAACCTCGCTGCGTGGCAGCTGCCCACTCGGCCGGGGGTGGCTCTGGCTGCTGGAGCTGGGGACAAGGCACCTCGCCAGGCTCAGGGACCACAGCAGCACAGAGATCCCCGCCAGCTCTCCTGCTGTGACATCACAGTCCCGGTTCAATGACATCACACATGACTCCTGTGTCACAGCTCTTGGTGGTGCCATCACAGAGCAGGCTGGGCTGCAGAGCGTTCCTCTGGGTGCGATGGATGCTGGCACGAGGTCCCAGGGCAGGAGCATACAGGTGCAGGTGTGACGGTGCCCAACACCGGGGTGCGGCACCTCAGTCAGGATGCCCAGATGGGCGCAGGGAGAGGGGACAGCAGTGAGGGACCGCAGTGAGGACCAGAGCTTCATCTAAGATGGGTCGCACCTGCTCCTCATTCTTGTCATGGACATGGCGACCAGGGCCTGGAGAGGCAGGGGAACATGTCACAGCCATCCCCACCTGCCCAGAGAGCCTGAATTCGGCACCGTCCCCGCCGGCCCTCCTGCTGAGCGGGCAGCCAGCACAACGGGGGGATCGGAGCAGGGATGCACTTGCCTGGCTTTGCCCAGCCGGCTGCACGTGTGCTGTGCGGGGGCACCCAGCACCTGCCCGGGAAGGGGCTGATTCACACGGGGCGCTGGAAGTCGGGCTGCCGTGGGAAAGCGCGCCCGCCATGGCTCCCGAGCGCCAGGATTGCTTCAGCGGGGGTGCAGCCAAGATCCATTTCACAGAGGGCAGAGCAGATCTAGGCTGGGATTTACCAGTGACTAAGCGTGTGCTGGCAAGGGCTGCCCTAGCGTGAGAAAGGCAGCGCTGCTCCTCCTCCGAGGTGTGCCCGCTGCTGCCCTGCGACCCGCAGCCCTCGGGGGCACCGGGGCACCCCACCATGCGACAGGAGCACGAGTGTCGGCGGGCTGGGCAGTGCTATGAGGTCTGTGGGGGGCTGCAACTGCCTGGCCCCCTTCTCCCAAGCTGAACTCACCCATTTTCTCCCCCATGGCCCAGCACTTACACCGGCCACGTGGACAGGCAAGACGGCATGAGCAGAGAACCTGTGGCTCAGCCCGCTCAGCACATTGTCCCCAGGGCAGGGCTGGGGCCTGGGGCAGAAGCTGCCACCCCCACCCTGAGCTGGGCACAGGGGCTGGGGGGGACCCCGAGATGTTGTGGGGGAGAAGCCGAAGCCTTCGCTGTCGGGTTGTAACCCCTGCTCGCAGCGGTTGCACCCCCCAGGCAGTGTTCCGGGGTGCTGCCATCTCCTGCTGTCTCACCGCCACAAAGATTTTTGCCCTTTCATCCACCCTGCTTCATGGGGTCCATGACTAATCCTGCCATGATGGATCTGGGGAAACAAAACCTTCCCAAGGAGGAAAAACCCATCCCTCCCCCAGCAGAGAGGGTCCCCACATCCCTACCCTTAAAAGAAAAGCAAGACCCCCACAAAAAAACTGCTCCGCATCCCCAGGCAGTGATGCTGAGATGCAGAAGGCTGCAGGGAGCTGTGTCTCTAGGCCGAGCATTGAGCCCAAGACTACCACCGGCCCCCGCACGGCAGCCACTCAGCCTGGCCTTATCAAGGTGGCAGACAGCCCTGCTTGCTTCATCTCTTCTGGCTCATTTTGGCAAGGCATTAAAAAATATTAATTGCAATTTTTTATTACAGCTAATTGGCACTGCTGCTAAGTGGCTTATCTGGCTCCTGAGCCCGCCCTGTGTTTTTGGGAAGCTGAGGGTGGCTAAGCCCTGAAGGCTGGGGAGATAGTGTGGGGCACAGAGCCTCACGGCAAGCGTCTGGCAGCCCTGGGCGAGTGGGAAACGCCGGGCTGCCCCTGGGCTGCCAGGGCATATCTGGCCCAGGGAGGTGGATTGTCCCTAGTTTATGACAATAATGAATTTTAGAGAAGCAGAGGAATTTGCCCGAGGTCGCTCCGTGCACCCAAGCGGGAGCCAGGAGCCCGTGCCCAGCATGCTGGCACTGCTGCCCAAACACGGTGGAGTGCTCCAAACTGCCAAGGCTGGGCATTAAGGTGGATTAGGTGTTTGTGATGGAGGGGAGATGAGCCCATGCCCACACAGGGTGCATGTCCATGCCTGGCAGGGAGGGCTGGGGAGGAGGGTGCTGTTTGCCCCTTGGGCCCCCACTGTGCCCATCCTGGGTGGCAGCTCGATGGCCGGGTGGTTTGGGACCTCTCTGGGAGCCTCTGACACCCCGTGCAGCTGGTGCTGCCGCTGTGCCCAGGAGGTGCCGTCCCACGTCTCTCCCACTGCCAGGCTCAACTCCCTTCTCCAGCATGCAGCCCCTTCCCCTGTTGTCACTGTCTCGGGGGAGTGGGGCCAGCCCAGCCAGAGCTTGGCACGCATCCCTGGGAGCTGCCCATCACCTCTGCCTGCCTGTTGCAATCCCACAAATCCCAGCAGGCACCCTGTGAGCCACACGAGAGCTTTGGGTGCCTGCTGGGGTGGTGACATCAGTGGCTCCAGGTCCAGCCTGTGCAGGCTGGGACGTTCTTGATCCTCAAAAAGACCGTCCCATCCTGCAGCATCAGCACTGACTCCACCATCAGAGCTGGCAGGGGTGGGAGCACAGCTCCACTGGGCAGCAGCATCGGGGTCTGTCCCACAGCTGAGGGTGACATCCACCCTAGAAGAAAGAGCCTGTCTGTCTCCTTCCCTGCTCATCCCTGGATCCATCCGTGCTTCTCTTCCCTTTTTCTCAGCCATCTTTCAGGATGGATCTGACCCAGCTGATGATGCACTGCTCCCGCAGGCACAGCTGAGCCTGTAGAGAGCTGAGAGAAGGGGAGGCTAAGGTGCGAAAAGGAGCCAGTGAGTTCCAGTCCTCCTTAGTCCAGACAGCTGAAGCCTGAGGAGATCAGATCCAATCTGATGGTATCGGGTGGCCTCCACGGGTTGCAGTGTAACCCTCCCTCGCATGAGGCTGGCAGTGAACTCCAAAGTGGCGTCTCCTTTCTGATTGGATAACTCCAGCGGCTGCTCTGGCTCCGCACAAATTCAGGTTCACTCAAATAAGATCATCTTTCTGTTTCCCTGGGGTTTCACCCAGTTTCGTTTCCCTGGGTTTGAACACAAGAGCAAGGAGGGTGCTTTGCCCTGCGCAGGGCAGGGAAGGCATGCTCAGCCCCCCACAGCACCAGTGCTTGCGGCTCACCCCAGCGTGAGCGAGGAGGAGACGGGCTGGTGAGCAGGAGCAGCGTGCAGGGGTCTGACCCACGTTTGCACGAGTAGCAGTTGTCTGATGCTTGCTGTGAAGATCAGGGGATTGCTGCAAAAATCCCTTTTAAAAGTGGTGCAGTGGCTTCCACGGCATTTGGCTGCTTTCAAGATTGCACCTTGTCCATCTCTGTCTGTCTGTGCTGCTGCTCTGTGGGGCTGGAGAAGCACGGCTTCAGGGACCTAAGCCTGGGCCAAATCATGCCTGGGCTGGGGAGGGTGTACCGGTTTTGTGGAGGCTGCTGGTGGAAATAACCTCCTCCTGCTGCAGAGCAGAGCCGGGACATGGTGGCAAGCTCATTTTCAAACAAATCATCCTCCCCCATCCTCCTTCAGGCAGCTGTGTGGGAAGAAGGGGCATATTGCACCTCGCCATGACCCCAGTGCTGCTCCAGCCAGCACGCCACAAACCGGCAGAGCTGCCGCGGGCCCACGCCAGTGCCCGGTCAGGAGGTGGAAAAACATTTCTGGTTTCAACAGGCTTTGGAGCAAAGCCCCAGGCAGGGAACTTGTTCTGGTCGGTGAAGTTATGCACCTCTCTCCCTGCTTGCCTTCGGTGCAGTGTGCTCGAAATGCTCTGCAAGCAGAAAACAGCCCCTAAAAACAAATAGCTGATGAAAGGTGTTGCGGCACATCCCAGCACCCAGCTGCCATCCAAGCAGGAAGGGGGAGAGGAAAGCAAAGCTGTCAGGGAGCCGGCTGCGATGCTCCCAGGGAGATTTAGTGCCAACTGCTTCTGGGCAAGCAGCCGACTGCGGGTGCTCCTCGGCAGTGGGGTTTAGGGAGCTCCTTGAGAGGTTTGGTTCCCTAAGGGCCGGCACCCGGTGTGTGCAGGCATTTGGAGACCTCTCTGGGTGCGTTTAGGCAAACCAAAGGTGGGGTTAGAAAATGAGACTCGGCGCTCGCGGTGCTGTGGCAGAGCCAGGCCAAGCACAGCTGGTCCATACCCCAGCGTGTCTCAGGGTCCATGGCCGTCCTCCATAGCTTCTGTGAGACAAGAGAGAACAAATCTTGAAGCCACAGCCCAAACTTTGGGTGTCTGCTTGATGTTTTAAGGCAACCTCAGTTTCTGGTGTTCTCTGGCATTGTGTAGGGCTGGGGGGTGAGGTCTGCTGGGGGGGGTGGGCAGCAGTACCAGCAGCCTGGCATGAAGGTGTGGCTAAGAACTGTAAAGATGGAGTGCCTCTGGAGAGGAGGTTCTTGTGGCTTGTGAACCCCCAAATTTGTGTCTGCTGCCATTCTGCCACCCTCCTCTCAGTGGGACATGCCTTGCCTCAGTTTCCCTCTGCCATGACGCATGCGACAGGGGACTGCCCAGCCTCTGCTGGGGGTGCCCAGTGTGTGGCTGTGTGCTCCAGGCAGGCAGGAGATGCCCGGGGAGCATGGCTGCCATCTCACCAACCTCCCACTCTCTCTTCTTCCAGGTGTGCAACTGCGACAAGTACCTGAAGGTCTCGAGGGAGAGGATGAGGCAGCTGGTGGAGGGCAGCAGGCAGGCGCCGGGGGATAGCGGTGCAGGTAAGTGAGTGGGCGCCGATGGCCAGGAGTGATGCTCTGACCCCGGCCCCCTCCCTGCGCTCCCACCTGGGACAAGCGGGACCGTCCTGCTTGGGCTGGGGAGACCCAGCCACCAACCTGCCGCTGGGCACAGACCCATAGGGCTCTTCTGAGCCCGCTTTGTGCCTGGTTGAGCTTGCGTATACAGAGCACAGCTCCCAGCCTTCTACCCCGGCTGCCCCGTGCTGCCCTGCGAGGCACTGGGTCATGCATGGGATTGCCCAGCCCAGGGTGGTTTGGTGACACGCCAGCAGTGGCTCAAGTGACAGCCTAAGGCCGTCGCCGCCTGACATGGCAAAAACTTGGGCTGCAAAATGCCTCCTGGCTGGCACTGCTGATGGTGCCTTTCTCACCTGCACGGTGCCTCTTAAACTAGGTCAGGCTGCGGGAGGAGTGAGTCAGTGCCGCCCGCTCAGCGAGGCTCCGGCGGGTTCGGCATGGAGGAAGGCTCCTCCATGCCCTGCCCCGAGCTGCATTGATCCCCCGCCATGCTCCTCCCCACAGGGAGCCACGTTTTGGTGGTGAGTGACACCCGCTGCAGGCATGCCAGGATGGAAACATGCCCCTCCCGCTGCTCCCATCCAGCCTGGGCTCTGCTGCCAGCCCTCGCATGCCTCACTTGCCATGCCTCAGTTTCCCCATCTGCTTGATAGGAGAGAGCAGTGTGAAGCAGCGGCTGCCAGGCGCTCCCGGCCGGCTGTGGCTTTGCTGGGAACCCCACGTGTGGCTCTGGGGATGAGGGACGTGGTGGGGCCGCTTTTCCCATGGTGCCGGCAGCCTGGGAGCGCTGCGCTTCCCAAAAGGCTGGGGCATCCTCCCCAGCGGTTTCTCTGGTAAGGGCACTCACTGTGTGTGTACCTCGCCACCAGCCAGGCCTGTTCAGCCAGTTTTAGAGTATGGGAAATAGAAATGCTGCGGTTTGCGTTCAGCCATGTGAGTGGTTTCCCCTTCCCCCTTCAGGACGGGGATGGTAGACCTGGGGGGGTCTCACACAGCACCATTGTTTCTCCACACAGACTCTTCAGGGACCCCCTTGCTCTACCCATTACACCATGTCTGCAACACCGCATGTCCCCATCGTGCCACACAGCCTCTCGCTGGGTCCCCTGTGTCCCTGGGGGTGTCTCATGGGGAAGGTCGCCTGTCTGCTGGGCTGGGTGGGAGCCCTGCACCAGGCACCTCAGGCATGACCTTATCGGGGAGCATCCTCCGACAGGGAGCATCCTCTGGCATGGTGTGGTCAGGGACCCAAGATGCCACAATGTCCTTGGGGGGTTGGTGTTTTGCTGCAATGGAGACATAAAATAGAAGCTGTGATTCCTGGGCAAGTGGTTCCTGGGCAAGCTGGGCAGGTGGCACCTGACCCAAAGTGAAGACCCCTGGGGACTTGTCAAGGGGGTCCCTGGGGTTCCGGCCACTCTGTGGTTTCCATTTCTATTCAGATTCTGGCAGGGACTGCTGGGATTTCGAGCATCAGTGTGACCTCAACTAGGTTGTCCCCAAAATGTCCCACTTTGGGTCAAGTTTTGTGGAAGAGAAACAGGGGAAGGGTGTGATGACAATGTCCTGCCGTCACTTGGTGGGGACAGCAGTGGCGGTGGTACAGGCTGGGCAGCCAAAGTGGGTTCATAAGGAAAATCTCAGTCGTTCCCCCATTTCCTTCACATTTTCCTTCTGGAGGGGGCTAGTGGCAGGGACCAGCTCTGCTCTCAGCCATGGTCCAGCGCACAGGGCAGGGAGTTTGGCACCCACAGCCCCCAGCTGCTCGCCCACACCGGGACTGGGCCCTGCTCTGTGACTGCAGCCCAGGCCATGTCATCTCATTCATGCCATGGGGCATGGATTCACCCCCAGGACTGTGGCCAGATGCTGCTGCTTGGCAAGAAAATGCTTCTTTCCCCCTCCTGTTTCCCAGGCCGGGGAGGAGCAGGCAGGTGCAGTGGGAGCCACAAATGCCGGGGCACCCGTCAGCTGTGGATGAGGATGGATCCTGCTGGACCAACACTCGACATAAGCCTGCAGCTGCCCAAGTGCTCCCAAGTCCCAGGGTCGGGCTGCAGACAGGCCGGGGCTGCTCACATTTTGGCTGCAAAACTTGGGCCAGTGCCACTCCGTTTGGCTCCTGGATTTTTATGGCAGGGCTTCCAAGTGATGAAAGGCAAATTATTCATCCTGTAATAGCTCACTCCAACTTGGACCTAGGACTTTCCCAGGTTTTAGGGAACATTTTCCCTGACACAGCCACATTTTCCCTGCATGAGGGCTTTGATGGAAGTGCTGGAAATAGTTTCAAGCCTCGAGAGCTTTGCCCTGTGATGCCTTTTTCCCAGTGGGATGCTCTGAGCAGCTCTAGTGCCTGGAGCAGGCAGGGGATGGGGCAGAGAGAGGCAGCAGTGCTGTGGGTCACTACATGGCACAGGCAAGACCTCGCTGGAGGCTGTTGGCAGCATGTGGGCTCCCAAATGACCCAGGGGGATGGGTTGTGTCACAGGCTCTCGTCTGGCCAGGGGAAGCTTCTGCTTAGTGTGGTAAAACCATCCAGCACAGGGCCCCGGTGCTCTGGGGATGCTCTGCCACGTGAAATCTGGTCCCTGGGAAAGGCGAGGATGGAGCACATTGGATCTGGTTAGGATTCGCCGAATGGAAAAGGCTGCTTCAATCATAAAATCAACCCTTAACATCTGAAAAATTTTGCAAAGCATGAAAACAACTGGTCCTGCTTTCCTTTGGGCTGAGCTGCTAACCAGGCATGCTGGAGCCTCTGCTCCATGTTGGAGAGAGGCGGAGGAGCAGGCGCAGCAGCTGGGGGTGCTCAGGGACCCTGATGCGGCACGCTGGGGAGCCCCAAGTTGGGTGAGCATCCTCCCTGACCAGCTGCCAAAGCTGGTACTCAAGACCAGTGAGATCTGCACTACCCATCTTCTCTTCCAGTGTCGCATCCCGCAGGTGCAGAATAAGCCCCGGGCAGCTCCGCAGGCAGCTGGAGGAGCAGCCAGGACATCCCTGTGCCGGGTGGCAGGATGGCGTGGGGCTGGCAGGGCTCTGAGCAGCCCAGCTGGGGCACCCACCTTGGCCCCACCAGCCCGAGTAGTGACTCAGGCTTTCTTTCCCTTCCTGGCCGTCGGCTCCGCGGTGAACCTGGCTGAAAGCTGGCAGAGGCAGCGTGCAGGCAGGCGGGAGGAAGAGCCACAAGACCACAGCATGGGGAAGGCCGTGCAGCAGTTCCAAGTTGGGGTGACACCAGTACAGTGCCGGCTCCCTCCTCTATGGCCGTGCACCGGGATGGCTGAGGGCATGGGCTGGTGGGACCTGCTTCCCTTAGGCAGGGGCTATGATGCACAGCAGGAAGAGGTCACTGCATGTCCACAGCCTTAAGGCTGGATGCAGTTTTTTCCTGCCGTGCTTCCCTGCTCTACAGCATTTGGCTTTGCCGTGAGCATCGCTCTGGTCTTACTGTGTGGGAAGGGCAGATGATCCCTGTGCTGTCCCAGGAGCACTCTTGCACCCATGGAGCAGCCTGTACATCCTCACTGTCTCACACCAGACCCAGCATGCAGGAGAGGCCAAGGCACCCTGGGTGCCTCAGGCTGCTCTGCACGCTTCTGCAAGGATGGGGACGGGTCCCTGACAGGCTGCACCCAAGGACCCAGGGGCTCCCCAGCCCCCTTCACGCTCAGACCAGGCAACCCCATGCATTTAGGCTCTGTTCCCACTGGGGTGCAGTGGGGTAATGGGAGCATGCTCATGTCTGTACCTGAGTGGGGCAGGAATGGGGACTGAGGAGCTGCAGCATAGGGCTGGGAGTGGGGGCTGTGGTGGTGAGACCAGCCAGAAACACCCCCCAGGCTCGGCTGGGTCCCACTCTGCCAGCTCCCCCTCTTCTGAAGAATTTTGTTTGCTCCTATGAAAAACCACTGCCAGGCTGGGAAGCTGGTGATATGTTTGTGGCTGTGGGTTTGCAGAGCTCTGTGTGTACCCACTGACAGCGGTGTTGTGCCAAACGTTCCCCGGGCAGGAGCTGGGGATGGTTTGGTGCTCCTGCCCAGCGCTGGGCGCAGGAGCCGGCAGGGTTTTCTCCCACAGCAGCACAGGGAGATGATAGCAACTGAAGGTGCCTCTTGCCTTGAGCTCATCCTCCCTCCTCCGCCCTGCGAACGTCTTAAGATCGTGGCCAGGCTGCTGCAGCCCAGGTTGCACAATCCCGGGTCCTTTGTCCTTTGCTTATCTGCCTTATTGAGGAGGGAAAGATAACCAGGCATCTTCAGTGCCCTGCAATCCAGTGCGTTTCTCAGGCTCGTAACTCCTCTTATCGGGTTCGATCTCTCACCGCAGCAAGGTTTCCCATGCACCTTTGTACTCCAAGAATGCTCCCAGGTCTGCTTTCAGCCTTGTGCAAAGCCTTTACGATGTGCGCTTTCTCCAAAACACCTCAGCCTTAATTGCCTAATTACGGACGAGTCTCCCGTGTGTGTGGCTGCGATGACAGCTGGGTGCGGCTGCCGGGCTGGGAGAAGGGCTCTCAGCTTGCACAAGCGCTGCCAGACCCGAGTGCCTCTCGGGAGGTGGCAGGAGGCTGCGGTTCCCGCTCCAGAGCCGCAGGGCGAGCGCCAGGTCCCCCGCCTGAGCCAGCTGGGACAAGTACCAGGCTCCTCGCCCCAAGGCCTTGGTCTTAGCTGGGGTGACACAGAGGGACCTGGGCTAGAAACGGGGCCTGGGGGGCAGGTTTTTGTGCAGAAGTACCTCGCTCCCCTGGGGAGTTTGGGTTACCAGAGAGTGCCCTGACACTGAAGCCCCGAGGGTGCCCGGGGCTCACACATGTGGGGACAGGTTGTTTCCAGCCAAATCAGGGCTGTGTGGTCTGGGGAAGGGGAATTGGGCACAGGTTCAAAGGAGGTTTGCCCTGATCCTGCTCTGTCCTGGCTTCCCAGGCCCTGCTGTGCCCCCTGTCCCGCAGTGGGGGGTCCCAGTGCTGTCCCAGTAATGCTGACCCAGGACTCCTGCGTTGCAGCTGACAGAATAGGCTGTAGGGACTATAGGTCACTGGTGTCACCATCACAGTGGCCTTTCAATGACCCCCACACCGCTAAGGGCCCCTCTGTGGGCAGGGGAGGGTGCACATCCCCCTGCCCGCTGGAGGCAGCCCGTGCCCTGTCCCATGTCCCTCCCGCTGGGCTCAGCGCCCCCCATCCATGAGCAGGACCTCACAGTGGGGCACGTGGAGCTATGGCTCCTGTCCCATCCCTGCCTTCCCTGGGGTCTTTGGGACAAGTCACTTTGCCCACCACAGCCCCCTGTTGCAATAGTTCTCATCCAGAGCTCATGTGGGACTGTCCCCGGATGCTGCTGTGCCCTTGGGGCACACACCCCTGGCTCTGTGTCCCCTAGGGTGAAGGTACTGTTGGTTTTCAGGCACCAGGAACCATGCAGTGCCCCAGGGCGTGAGATGTGGCTTTGGCGTGGGTCTTCCCCACTGTCACAGTGCTGGGAGCTGGGGCTGAAGGAAGGGGATCCCTCCCAGGCTGGCGGGGCTCCTGCTGCACCCCACCTCGCAGACCGTGGGGCCAGCCCAGCTCTGGGGCACGTGGCAGTGGTTTGGGCACAAAGTGGGGCTGCTGCGGAGGTGACAAGTGCATCATGTCCTGGGCTGCAGAGGTGGGATCCCACTGCTGAGGGTAGCCTTGCTCAGCCCAGGGATGTAACCTGGTGCAGAAGTAAGCAGAATTGGAGTCCTGCAGTATCCCCTTTCCCCTGGACGTTGCAGCACCCTCTGGAAGTCCTGGGTGGGACAGGGGACAGTTTATGCTATTCCCATGGGGTATTAATTCCCATGGGTGAGCAGGGGTGGGCAGATGCTGGAGATGTGAGTGGGCAGCACGTGCAAGGGCAGGGTATGGCCGCAGCTTGTGGGGAGGGCAGGAGGAGATGGCTCTGTGCTGAGCAGGGCTGCTGGGCTGGGGACAGCACCAGGGGATGGGGACAATCCTTGCTGCCTGTGGAGCTCTGCGGCACTGACACGTGTGGGTGCTCAACCCCAGGGTGCTGGGGGGGCTGCAGGAGGGCTCAGCCTCCCATTGGGCTCTGTCATCCCCAGTGTGACACAGGCAAGAGGGGGAGAGGTGAGCGAGAGGCAAAAGGGCTTTTTATTTTCAAGATGTTTTATAATGGGATTATTAGTTCCCAAGAGGTGTTTCGAATTGATTTGGTAAGGAATCACTTTCATTTCTCCTCCGCAGAGATGCGGTGGGAATCCAGCCTTTGGTGCAAACAGTCACAGAGCTCTGGAAACTGTAGATCTGAAAAACTCCCAGCACGCTGGAAGGACGCACTCGGCTCCCCTGGGCCCCACGCACCCCACACATGCCTTTTGCTCCATCTCCGGCATAACTCCGCGGTGCGCAGCATCCCAGTGAGACGAGCTGCAGCCCCGTGGGAGCAGCGGCTCTGCCGGGGAGGGGTCTGCCTATCTTAAGGGGGTGAAAGAAACCCCTTCTTCAAAAAATCCCTTCTTTTCCCCAGGAAAACCCTTTTTTTCTGGGGGATCTGACCTTTTCCCAGTGCGGTTTTCACTGTGTGCCCGGCTGGCACCCTGCGCCTGGCGCCCGGTGGCCCTTTCACCACAGCGGCAAGGGGAGGGCAGGCATCTTCAAAAGCTCTGGAAAGAATTTGGTGGGAGGGGGAGAAGGGGTTTTACAAGCTCCCATTCAAAAATGGTCACTTTGAAGTGATGTAGCATTTTCAACCCTTTGAAGAGCCACAATAAGGAGGGGGCTGGTGCAAGCGAAAGGCAAAACTACTGGGTGACCATCACAGCCTTTCTGTCCCCAGGCTTTTAAGGGATGAACTTTTCCTCCCTGCCTGCCTTTTTCTCACAAGCCCGGGGGGGTGGCATTGGGGTGTTTGGGGGAGCTGGAGGTTTCACCCCCCCTGCCATGCAGAGGAGGGGATCTGCAGTTGGTTTTGCCCCTCAGCAGCACGGCAGCTGAGGGAGCGTGTCGGAAGGGAGAGCAAATTGCCTGGGATTCCTGCAGGAGCATCAAGCGTCCATGCCCTGGCGCTGGCAGGGCTGGGGTGCTGCAAGTTTGGGCTGGTGAAATTTCTGGGGGCCTCCATGGTGGGGAAAGATGTTCATGCAGCATAGGCGCTGGCTGCTGGCAGTATCGTTTCAATTACGGTTGGATCTAAAAGTCCCAGCTGAGACGCAGGTTCCTCCCATCAGGGTCCTGGAGGCACATGCAGAGGCCTGGTGCTCGAGAGCAGACACGATGAATAGAAAAGGGGAAGAAAGGCAGATTTGTGTCCATGTGTTACAAACTGAAGATAAACAAGTGATGGCCCAGGGTTTTGCAGGGAGTCTGTAGTTTGTGTGCTTGGAGGCACATCCTGCAGCTTGGCCTTCTCGGCGAGCCGGTCCCTGCATGCCCAGGCTGAGGCCACCCCGTGCCATCGTGTAGCACAGGGCAGAAGGAGGCAGAGATGGGGCGAGGGCAGAACCTCTACCTCCTGCCATGGGGATCTGCCACCCGCTGACAGGCTCTGTCCCAGAGAAACCCCCGGGAATGGGGCTCTTCCTCCATGTCCCTGCTCCGGCCAGCTCAGGGATCTGCTGAGAGCAGCCCGGGTGCTTCACCACATGTCAAAAATTGGAGAAAATGGGAAATTGAGGTCACTGTTTTTAGTCTGAGAATGGATGTTTGTGTCCCAAGCAAATGCAGATGATGAAGGAAAGGCATATCCATGAGTGGAGCTGCAGGGCACTTGCCCAGGGCACAGCAATGGTGAGCCAAGCTCTTGGCTGGTGGCTGGGACTGGGCTTGGGGCTGCTTCCCCTCACGTTGTGGCAGCGGCTCCCAAACCCGTGCCACTCCTAGGCTGCTGTCCTGTGGTCCAGGGCTGGTCTGCAAAACCACCCTGAGAACATCTGCAGTGACAGCCTTGACCCTGAGTGTGTCTGTCTGTCTGTTGGGAATGGGGGGTGACTGTGCCCCACCCCCTTGGGCTGGTCATCTCCTCTGGGGAGGTGTGGAAGGTCTTGGGGGGCTCTGGGGAGCCCCCCTGAACCAGGGGCTGGTGTGAGCTGAGCCTCCCACACCTCTCCCAGGCTGCGGCTCTTTCTGCTCGTGCGGCAGCAGGTCCAGGCCCTGCCAGGCAGCCATGGGGTAGCTCTGCCGAGACGGGGTGGCTGTCCCAGGGCTGTCCTCAGTCTTGCTTTCCCCCACAACAATCGCCAGCATATCCGCAGCACTGGGATGCAGGGAAGAGCCAGCTGGGAAGGCTGGTGTCCCTCTCTGTCACAGCTGGCTCCTAACCAGGCTCCCTCTGATCCTCGAAAGGGGCAGGCTGGATGCCCCAGAGGTGCCGCTGGAGTGATGCAGGATGCCTTTTGTTGTCTTAATTGATGCCTAGGCAGGACAAGTCCCCCCCGGCCAAAAATGAGTCATCCCACAGCAATAACTGCAGCCGGCATCCCCGAATGCCAGGCATCCTGATGGATGGGACAAAGCTCAGCCCTCGGCTTCCGCCACCCGGATCCAGTGACCTGCTGTGCCCTGGCCATGGGCTGTGAGAGCCTGCATTGAGCTGCCAAAAATGCCGTGGAGTTTGTGGCGCTTGGTTTGCGATGGCAGCGATCCGCCTGCCTGGTGGGGCCAGGGCTCGGGGCATGCGGGGACAGCTCACGGGACATGGCCCCACATTGAGCCCCACGGTGCCCCTTGCCCGGGTTAATGTGACGGGAGGTGGATGTCACGCGTACCCCAATGCCCAGCATCCTCGGGCAGGCCAGGAGAGTTGGGGGTGTCATAAGAAGTGCAGACAGCTACTAATGGTGTTTTTTTCATTAAAGCAGCAGTAAGGGCTTCTCTTGCTGTTTGCTTGCCCTGTAATGTGGCTCAGGGAGGGCACAGCCCATCTTGGAGAGCAGCCTTGCCCAACCTGCAACAGGGAGGCAAAACCATTGCACCCAGTACAGCATCAGCACTGGTGCAGTAACCCAGACTGGAATAGCTCCCAAGACCATGGCAGACCCCACTGCTGCCCAGGCAGCAGCAGGACATGGTGGAGGAGGTGCCAGGTGGCTGCTGGGGAGCAGGAGGCTGGACGGGTGCCATGCTCAGAGCAGGCAATTGGTGGATGCTGGTGGCCACCTTTTCCCAAATTCATGGGATGTTCCTCCCCAAGATGCAGGGCAGAGCCTGGACTCCCTGCAGGGATGACAGGCCCCTCACAAGGGTCATTCGTGTGGCTGAGCACAAACCCTGCTCATCACACCAGTGCCTGATGGTTTATCTGCTGTCTCCTCTCCCTGCAGGCTGCCCGGTGAGGAGCAAGGAGAAGCCCAGCCAGAGCTGCGATGCCGCCATGCCAGCCTGCAATGCGGCCCAGCCCAGTTACACCCTGCACAGTGAATGGCCTGAGGGACTGGACCAGTGCGGGGCGTCCATGGTGCTGGCGGGGGGCACGGTCCTGCAGGTTGCTGCCATCCCCCCTGGGGTGCTGGACAAACCCGAGCTCACTGACTTCTACTGCTGCACCCGCTGTGGGAAGGTGTTTTGGGAAGGGTCCCATTTTGGACGCGTTGTCTCCCAGTTTCAGGATGTTCTTGTCACCACTGGGGATGAGCATCTGTGAGCTGAGCTGAGGGATGGAGACTGCAGGTGTGAACCTGGAGACTCCCCGGTGAACCTCAGCAGGTTTTGGGCTGTGGGTTTGCAGTGCGAGGCTGGAAGTGGGGGGGCTCTCATTTCGGGATCTGCCATGGAGGGGACTGTCACATTTGCACTGATGGTTCATGACAGCCCAAAAATACATGGCCTCCATGAGATCATTAAATCAGAGGTGGCCAAGGAATGGACCCTTTGCTTTATTTCTGCCTCCCTCCAGGCTGGGCATGGTGAGAGGGTGGCAGAGCTCTCCAAAAGATCACTCAGGCAGTGCTGACCCCGTGTCACCCATCAGTCCCCAGCACCCTTGCCCCAGTGCCGCTCTACCGAGTCACTTGCATTGGGGAGCCAGGACCGATGTCCCCAACAGCAGCACAGGGGAGAGAGAGCATCTCTGGTGCCCAGAGTGCTCTCCAGCCTGTGGGACACATGTCACGCCATGACCCATCCCCAGCGTCCCCTCTCACCCTGGTCTGGCTCTCCCAAAAGCTCTCCCGGCATTCCTCGGAGGTGAGGGGTGGGTGCAGGTGTAGGGTTCTGGGGGGGTGCTGAGCAGCGCTGGGCAGTCACAGGAAAACCTCTGGGTGCACCACAATGCCTGCTGTCACTCGCATCACGCCATGCTGGAGCCAGGGATGCCCCAGCAGAGCTGGACTGCTCTAGGGTGGGGGTTCCCATTGGTGCCAAAGCTGTTTGATGGGTCCGTCAAGCCACCCCGCCATGCCTGGGGCTCTGTGAGGCATGCACAGGAGTGACAGTGAAGTGTGTGGTACCACCACCAGGACCCAGGGTCAGCAGTGGAACTAGCCAGCATCCAGAGGAGGCTGCGCGGGCCAATGGGGGGACCAGGCAAGGCAAGGAGCCCAGCCGGCTTTGTCCTGCAGCTCCGGGCACTGCCATCCGATGCCTCCCGGTCCAGGGACAGGCTTAAACCACTCCACCCTGCAACTGAGGAGCATTTGCAGAATTCCTCCTCTAATCCCTGTTAACTGCCAGGCCCTGATGTTACTGCTAAGAGTGCCTGAGGGGCTCTTGGCTGAAGTGTGACATTTACGGGCCAGCGAAATGCCTGCCAGGGCAGCTTACACTACAACGCAAGACTCGCTTTCCCTCTCCAAGCACTCCTGGCCATGTGGTGCCAGGGGCTGCTTCCCCCCAGGGACATCTCACCCCCTGGCTCAGCCCTTTTTGGCAAAAAAAACCCATTTTCTACTTTAAACATTTCTCTTTCTATGGGCTCCTGCCTGGCTGTTAGTACAAGTGGCCCTAGAAGCTGACCGTCCCCACACTGTGCCCATCTTCACTCCCCAGAGCCCCTGCGAGTCCTGGCCATGGGCATGACCCCCTGGTGACACTTCCCATGGTCACAGTGTGACATTTTGTCCTGATTTCCATCAGAAGATGGCAGAGGACTCCTGTGCCCACCATATGCCCACCCCTCTGTCCCCATCTCCCTCGCAGCCCTGCCAGGGCCACACACCGCCCCTCATTTGCTGCTGCGGAAGGCTAGTTTCTTTCAAGTGGAAGCATAAAATAGCATCACCTCCTTCACCGGTGATGAACGAAGTTGAGGCGGATGCTAGCAGCACCGTGATGGCAGGGCTGTGACCATGGCAGCACGCACCACTAGCCCTGCCTGTGCTTAAAGGTAAGGACCTGTTTTGGCAGGGCAGGGATGCTGAGCCTGGCCCCTTCCCATCAGGACACACTGAGGTGTGAGTCCAGCTCTGGCCAGAAGCAGCTATGAGGATCTGTGTTTCCCAGGGGGTTTGGGGGGTTATTTTCCCTCCTTCTCTGCGTATGAATTGGTGGAACTTGGAGAGAAAGCTTCCTCCATGGCTAAGCATCACCATCATCACCACAGCAGTGTCTGCCGGACTGTGTTCATGGACCAGCAAGACCCCCTGCCCCAGCCACTGCTCTGCTTGCAGAGTGATGGATGTGCTGCAGTGCAGCGGCTAGTATTTTGACACTGGCTGCTGCAGATTGGCCTTAAATCCACTTTTTCTCTCCTCCCAGTCTGGTTTAGGAGGTTGCAAAGGAAAGCCTCACTGATGATGCCCCAACCAGAGATGTCCATGCCCAGCACAGTGCAGCCCCTACGCATGGAGGACGCAGGGACCACATCTCCTGCTGCCGAGTCTTTGGCTACATGGGGATGCTGGGTTTGGGGGGATTTCCCTGGGGAATCACTGCATTGCTGCCTCTCCTCTCTTCTCTCTCCTCTCCTCTCCTCTCCTCTCCTCTCCTCTCCTCTCCTCTCCTCTCCTCTCCTCTCCTCTCCTCTCCTCTCCTTTCCTCTCCTCTCCTGCCCAGCCCATGGTGGAGGGCTGGCAGGTTCTGTGCTTCCCACAGAGTCACAGCCGGGGATGGTCACGTCTGTCCCCTCTAATCCCCTGTCCCCAGGGTGGTCTCTTGCCCCGGGACCCCCCACAGCCCAGCCATGCTGTGGCACTGCCTGGCTTCCCCAAGGACTGGTGGCCATTCATCCTCCCAGGCTGGTGGGTGCAAGGCACTGGAGCTCACCACCCAAAACCAGTCTGTTTGAGCAAAACCTTCCCACCCCACTACCTACATAACCTCCTTCTCCATCTCTCTTGGTTTGCCCTGGAGATGGCTGCTTCTTCCAGAGATGGGCAGAAGAAAAAGAGGGATTTTCCCACTTGGCTGGAGGGTCCTAGGGCCCGGCACACCTTCCTGCACGTGCATTGACACCTCCAGCCATGGGGATTATTTCTCCTAATGGGATTAGAATGCCTTCTGCTGATCTCGCCCTCGGTGGCCATCATTTTTCCATCGATTCTTTCCATTTTCCTCCTCAGTTGCCTACATTCTTTGCATATAACCTGGAGGAGTTGTGTTTCATGTCCTGGTTTTCCAGCCCTGTGCTCTCTTGAGGTGTTAATGTGTTTTTCTTAATTCCCTCTTTAGCTAAAATTGGAATTTCCTCTTTGCTTTTACCCCCAGGTCATTTTTGTCATGTTTCTGGTGCAACAGTTTGGGGCCAAGTGGTGACGGCAGAGGATAAGCTGTGTTTTGCTAAACTGGCATCATTAAATGTACCTGGCCTGGTGTACTGGCAATTGCTTACAGGGCTTCTACTGCTGGAAAACTTGTACGGGGAGGGACCAAATATCCACTTTGCGGGTTTTGATACAGTCAGTTGGAGACATGGACCCTGGTTTTATGTGCCCTGGGCCAACCTCCCTGTCTTTGGGCCATAATTCACTTGTCCTGGGCCGTCAGGATGAGCTCCAGTATTGAATCGTGTGTCGGCGCAGGGCTTTGGCGCTAGGAAATGGCACCCATAATAACAGGTTTTTCTGCCTCTATGTCATGGGTAGATGTTTAGAAATCATCCCCCATGCCCAAAGGCAGCGTCAGAAGCAAGCACCTTCCTCCTGAGCAGCCGAGGTCCCTCCAGCCTGAGTCACCTCTGGTGCGGTGGCAGGACAGTGGCCTTGCTTGGACATGGACACACTTGGATGGAGATGCTTCCAATGTGCCAGCTGCAGTCTTGGCACTGTGGACTGTAGCATATGTTTTCTCATCCATAAGCCACCAGCTCTGAAGCTCTCCATCCTGCCATCCCTCCCCTTCCCTGCTCAGGGGCAGGAAGGCTGCCTGAGGCTGCCAGGACAGTTTTCTCCCTTCAGCCTTTCCCAGAGCCCTCAGGTGTCCAGGCTGGGTGGCCAGAGACCTGCGGAAAGGGGCACATGGGATCCCTGCTGAGGGACCCCCCAGCACCTGCCTGGGGCATCCGCTGCCCCATGGCTGCAGGGTGCTGACTCTGGCCCCTTGAGGACGTCCTGCCACTCTCAGCCTTGGGCTGGTGCTCTGGCTCAGGGGTTTTCCCATTGTCCCTGCATGTCCCGGTGACCTGTTCAATGCCTGGAAGCGGCATATCCTTACATTCACCCACCTCTGCTGCCAGCACCCCTGATGCTCTGCAGAACAGTCATCAGCTCCTCCAGCGCATGAGCCACCTCCTCCGTGAACGCTCCCAGCTTGTGCCTTGGCCATGTCCTTGTGGGTAACCAGACCCCCAGCTCCCCTGGAGCAGCACATGGGGACACTAAAGAGTGTCCTTTGAGCAGAGGGAGGATGAGGCTTGTGCTTTGCCAGCAGCCCCTCTACACCAGCCACTGGTGGAGGGTACCAGTGGGGTCACCCCAGCCAGCGAGCATGGGACTGCCAGCGCCGGAGGCTGAGCAGTCCAAGTCCCCCAGGCTCTGCGCGGACTCATCCATGTGTCAGCATCCTGCTGCTTCGGGGTTTGCTCTGGGAGGGCAGAAACTGGGGATGAAGCAGAGCAGGAATGCTGCAGAGCCTCCCGCTGCCAGCCCCCGCGGTGAGCGATGCTTCATCGTGGGATGAGACGAACCTCTCCAGACCCCGTTTGGGGGAAGCTTCTGAGTCACACAAACATCTGAGTCATCCTGGCCCCAGCCGGGAGTGGGGAGGTCAGAGCTGCAGTCCCAAGCCTCCCAAACACTTCCAGCCAGCCCATTGGCATTTTGGGGCTTTGCTCACTGGGTTTTTCAGAGCTGTGGTTTCACGTCTGTCTGCCACCACTTTCACTGTGGAGGGGAGCTGGCGGGGGGGACAGCGGGGCACGCTGACCCTGTCCCTCGCCCTGGGGATGGCTCCTGGCCACACAGCTGCCTGGAAGGGGCCCTTCCCTCTGATCCCTGGGGACAGTAGGGTCACCTCCCAGCACCTCTAGGACTTTATCTCCCTGCCATCTCCATCAATTTGGGGGCAAGCTCTTGTGCTTACAGCCTGGGCTGCTGGCAGTTGGCTGTGCTGGGGCAGGCTCACCACAGTGGGACTTGTTTTAGGAGAAGACCAATCCAGGGCTGACAGCAGCAGGTTGTTGTGTACATGTGGGCATGGCTCAAAACAGCTCCCAAAGGGTCTCATCCAGCTCCTGGGGGTGGGGGCAATGGCTGAGACCCAGCACAGCACCTCTCCCTTTCTGCTGCCCGCAGGAGGTGATGCCAAGGTGGGATCTGGGCAGCAAGGTCATCTCCAGTCATAGACACGGCCAACATCAAACTCCACATCGGACTGGCCTTGAGCAGCATCCAGGAAGTAATAAATTGTCCAGTTTTGAATGGTGGATACAGATCAAAGGGAATTAAACCAGCTCTTTAATGAGCCCACAATATTGTTTCCCTATCTGCCTACTTTAAAAAAAAATAATTTAAAAATCCCATTGTCTGTGCCATACTAATGTTTAACATTTATTAGGGCAGTAATGAGCCCTCCGTGGTTTTATGGGGCCTTTTGATCATGTGTTGGAAGGGCGGCTCCTGCAGCGCTTTTGTGGGGATACAGGCTCTGGGTGAGCTGCCCACGCCAAGAGCTCTTGGACCCCCAAGTTGCTTCACCTGCACTCAGCTCCTGCCTCTGCATTGCAAGATGTGATCACGGGGGGACCCTGTGATAAAACGGCACTGGGGAAGCGTTTTATCTCTGTTTTATCATGCCGACCTGAATGAGCAGCATCTCTTAGCCCTGAGAAATCACACGCTGCATCGGATATCAGGCCGGTTCCTCTCCTTGCCTTGTGTACTCCTTGCATATCCTTCAGAGTTTGATGGGGACAAGGTGTTTGGCACTTAGGCCAGCTTTAGTTTACAAATGAATATATCAACATTGTTCCTCATCAGGCAGGAATGTGCTTCCCTCCCTTCTCCCCCACCTTATCCCCATCCCCTTCCGAGCAAATTTCCTTCCTCCTGTAATCTGGAGCGGAAACCTCGCCACATATTTGACTGGCTCAGAGAAATCAGCTCGCTTTTCCTTGGCGTGACTTTGTGCCTTGAACGAGGGCTGGTCAGTCCCTAAGGCAGCCGGCAAGGCAGGGGAGCAGGGTGAGCACTGTACCGCTGCCCGTCCTCGATGCAGAGCTGCTTTTCCAGCCAGATGCTCCGATCAAGCTCCCAGTTGCTCAGCTGCCGTTTTCAAACAAACTGGTGTGTTTCTGGGCACGGACCCAGGGCTGACAAGCCCGAGGCTGGCTGCAAGCTCAGGCCTTTATGCTGCCCCACACCACGGAAACGCTGCTCCCACGGGCCGGGGGTCACCTCGGCTGGCCCTTCGCCGGGGGTAGGAGAGGAGAGAGGTGTCGGTGCCACGTGAGAAGGCAGATTTGCATCAGGAGGATGTTTGCTCCCTGGGAAATTGCCTGGGACCAGACCCTTCCCATCAGCCTGCCAATATGTGGGCATGACTCTCAGGCAAATGAGCTTCTACCCGCTCGCCAGGCGTGCCTCACCATGTGTTCCGCTGGGGAGGGCGTATGGCTGTGTCACCCCCCAGACTGCTTCAACCCCAGGGATGTACCCACGGAGCAGTCACCAGGTCCCCAGGCCTGTCCCAATGGGCTGTACCGTGTCTTCTGGGGGAACCATGCGGTGGGAGCAGTGGGGCGACGTACCCCCATCCCTGTGGCCACCATAAAGGAGCGACCATGCAGCGCAAACTAGTGGCCCCGGGGACCGCGTGTCTCGGGAAATGGTAATTTCCTAGCGCCAAAGCCCTGCGCCGACACACGATTCAATACTGGAGCTCATCCTGACAGCCCAGGACAAGTGAATTATGGCCCAAAGACAGGGAGGTTGGCCCAGGGCACATAAAACCAGGGTCCATGTCTCCAACTGACTGTATCAAAACCCGCAAAGTGGATATTTGGTCCCTCCCCGTACAAGTTTTCCAGCAGTAGAAGCCCTGTAAGCAACTGCCAGCGCACCAGGCCAGGTACATTTAATGATGCCAGTTTAGCAGAACATGGGCTCGAGCCAAGACAGTTTGGTACGCATGTGCTTGGCTGCGGTAGGGACATCAGCCAAGGCAATGCCGCAGGGTGGCCCGGCAGCACTGGGACACTGGCGCAGCTGGAGAGCCCTGCTTGTGGCACCGGGCAGGAGATCTCCAGCTCTGAGGGTGTCCCAGTTGGTAGCCTTTTGCCTGAACAGCATTTTCCCGCTGTCAGATACGGAGGCTGTAGGCCACATCAGAAGAGCTGCAGCATTTCCAGCAGGATAAGGACTGATAAGATGGGGCACTGGAATGATTGAAGGCTGAGCGGCAGTGCAACAACCCAACCCGCACAGCCCGGCACTACATCACCGCAGCCCCTGCGGGGAGTCGGGGTCCTCCAGCCGCAGGGCCAGGCGTGCAGGGATGTCCCCACCTGTGTGTCCCCCGAGGACAACAACCATGCGTAGGGTTATGACCATGCTTGAGTCTCGCTCAGGTTTTAAATCCTGTTTGTCACAGGCTGGGAGGGAAGGAACATGCAGAGAGCAGCATCCACTGTGGCATCTGCAGGAACCGGCAGACCCCAGCCCACGTTCCCACTGTGGCCTCTGTGGTGCAGATGTCCCGGGAGGATGGGGGATGCGTGGAGCCTCCCCTTGTCCCCAGGGCTTCCCTGAACCACCCGTGAGAGCTTTGCTCATGGTGCCTTGCTCCCTGCAGAGGACATGAGGCACCCGCACACGTCCTCACTGCACGAGCACAAGGTTTCTCTTGCAAAGCCCAGCTTCTGGCCTCGGGAGCTTTCTGCCTGCAGGACTGGCAGGGGCCCAGCCCCACCCCGGGCACTGCTCAGGTGCTGCTGAAGGCTCGTGGTGTGTGATGTGTCCATGGGGAGAGAAGGAGGCCGGTCCCATGGCCGTGCCACTGCTTGCACCCCGCTGCGAGCAGGGCAGCTCTCAGGCAGCACAGGGGAAGGTTTTCACCTGAGACACCCCCCCACAGCCCCGTCCCCGCTGCTCCCTTGCTGAAAGCAGCCCCCCGGGGCCGGGCACCCCTCTCCTCTCTCCCAAAGGTGGATCTCTACAAGGGAGACTCTTCCCACCCAGCAACCCCAGCCCCCTGGCCCCACATGGGCTCTCCCCTCCCTGCCCGCATCCCTGCGTTGGCCAAGCCCCATGTTTCCCCACCGGGGCTCCGGCAACCGCTTTGCCAAAAAGCCAGGGGCAAAGCACCAGCGGGGCCAGCGGCGGAGGAAACCTTTGCGTTTCCTCCCGGCTCGCAGGGAGCCGAGCAGGCAGGTCGTTCTCCCTCACGCGCCTTTTGCTGGGTCTCTGCGCTGGGAAGAAAAGCTCTCGTCTTTCCCACGCTCTCCGACACATTTTAATGAATTAAGTGGGGGCACGCCCCCTCGCCGCCTGCCCCGGATCCGTCCCCCCGGCTCTCCGGCTCCCTTCAAGGAGGCCTCCGGGGGTGGCTGGACTCTCACTGGCTTGTCCGCCTGGCCCAGAGGATGGGCACAGCCCGCTTGGAAGAGAGCTGGGACGTGTCCAGCCCAAGGCGCCCAGCACCAGGATAGCTCTGAGCCCCTCTGGCAATGCCAGTGGCAGCCGTCCCTTCCTCTCGCCCGCGGGCTCTCATGAGCAGGGGGAAATTTGGCCGTCACGTCACTCGAGGACGGGAAATTTGTTCCGCGCCTCCCAGCATGACCGTTTGCTTAAGGCATCGCAACACCGCGTCCCTCTCCCCACCTCCCGCCGCCGTCTGCAGCGCCGGCGCTTGCCACGGCTTCCCATCTTCTCAGAAGAGAGCAGATAAATCACTGGGTAGGACTACTGGTTTTGCAGGGCCCCACCAAGTGAGCACCGGGTGGGAGGAAAAGGGCCTTCCAACGCCTGCTGACAGCCCCTCTGCAGCCCCTCGCTGGCCAGCGGGCAGCCCGAGCCGTGCGGGGAGGCTGGCCCAGCCGTCGAACCGCAACTGGCTCCTCTCCGGTTACGGAGCTGGGGAACAAATTGGAGCTGAAATGCCAGGTTTCAAAATTGCCTTTTTATTTTCCTTTTTTTTTTTGCTTTTTTGCTATTTTCCCTCCCTCTCTGGCACTGTTCCCAGTCCGAGTCCTGCCCCCACCTGCCAGCCCTGAACATTTGCATGGCTGGGTCCCTGCCCAGGCTCTTTATTTTTCTCACCAGTGTCACTGGCAAATGCAGATTTGCTTGCGAGGATGTAACTCTGGCCAAGCCCCAGACCGGGGAGGTGTGAGCAATTCCCACTCTCCCACGGCTCGCTAAGAGGGCTCAACACCTCACAGGATACGGCCTGTAAATGCACGAAATCTGCTGTGCCGGGATATTCAGGAGTGGAAAGGACAGAGCGAACCGGCGGGAGCCGAGCCCCAACCCCAGGCTCCTGCCATCACTCCCACCATGCCACCTGGCTCTGGCAGAACCATCGCATGACCCATCCTTTTGCCAGCTTTGCCGTGACGGGTTTGCGGGGTTTAGTGCCAGGGCACGGTGATGGGCTGCTGTGGCTTCAGCACTCCCCGAATGCTGCTGTGCGGCTGTTTGCACTGCCTGGCTGTGCCGGGCCCCTGGGCACAACCGTAACTCCCCATGAGTCACCGTGAGTCACAGCACGTCCCACCGCTCACACCCAGCGAGCCGACATGGGGGAGAGGAGGGCAGGGATTGCCACTGGTGTGCCCTGTTGCCACCACGGCTGGGGTGATGGGGGGCAGAGCTACGACCTCCTGCCCAGGACGAGTCCCTCGGGGGGACGAGACAGGCAGGGGTGGGTCCTCTTTGCTGTCCTTTGGCAACCCTGGCTCCTGCAGGGACCCCGAGGCCCCAAGCCCACCACTGTGCCCTGTGCCAGCACTGCGGGGGCTCCATGCCTCAGTGGCACGGGGATGTCCTGGGAGAGGCTGCATGGACACAGGACACCAGAAGAGGAGCACCTGCAGCATAGCAGCAGCAGCAGCAGCCACCGCACTGTGCCGGCCACAAGCCCCTGACCGCGGTCACGTCCCATTCCTCCCTTTGGTGTGAGAACGATGTGCTTCAATATGCTTACATTAGAAAGCTGTGACTGGGAGAGCTCTGGCCTGGGGAAGCCAAACGGGGTGAGACACAGAAACCAGACAGGGATGGATAGGGATGGGATAGGGATTGGGATGGGATGGGCACAGGGGAGAAGATGGGGATGAAGATGGAGATGGGGATAGGACGGACGGGGATTGGATGGCGATGGAGATGGGGGTGGGCATGGGCACAGGTTGAGGGTGGAGGCGGGGATGGGATGGAGATGGGCACGGACATGGGGACGTGTGTGGAGATGGGAACAGGATAGGAATGAAGATGGGGATGAGGGTGGGGATGAGAAAAACTAGCTGCAGAAATGGACTTAGAAAAGTAGACCCTTATGGAGGAGAAAGAGGAGCTGCTTCACCAACTCCTTACAGCCCAAATCAGGCTGGTTTAACCCTCCTCCAACAAAGGAGCAGGACCCAGCGAGGGCAGGAGGAGAGTCCCAGCCTTCTCCAGCTGCTGCCTTCCCCTGACAGCTACAGGGAAAAGCCACGGGAAAATGCCACAGGGTGAGTCATGCCCCGAGCTCACGGCCACTGTCCTCCGGCCATGTGACGGATGGCTCCGAGATGGCATGTTTCATTGATTGGGGATGAATTTAGCAGTTGGGCGATTTCTCCCTTTCCATCCCCAGATGGACACACCGGCACGACCAGGTGACAGCATCTAGCTGGCCAGCTGCCCCCGGCGTGGCTGCTGTCACCTTGTTTTACAACACGCTCTTTCCTTTCTTCCTGCACCTCCTGCTCCACTCTGGCCGACCAAATGCCCAGCAGACGCGGTGCTGCTGGCCTGGGGATGCCGCTTCCCACCCAGCCTCTGCCGTTTGCTCCCCGTGGGCCAAACGGGTGCAGGGAGGGCCCCTCCAGCGCGGTTTTTGGTTGATGCACCATTTTTGGTACCTTTTTGCCCATTTTCCTGCCTACCCACGGTGTCCACACCAGGAACCCGGTCGTCAGCTGGGCAGCGGATCCGACCCCCAACTGAGTCACTCCAGGGCCGGCGGGACCTGGTGGTGGGGGCTGCATCTTGCCCCCCAAAATCAGTCCCACCCGTGGATGCCCCAAACCTCACGCAACCCCCGCTGCGTGCCTCCAGAGGGGCCAGATCCCGCGGGGCTGAATCCCCGCGTCCTTCTCCGTCACCTGTCCCGGTTTGCTCGCGGGGAGATAAACCCGCAGCAAAACTGTGTCGCCCCCCATATTTGAGGCTGTTTGCAATAACCGCCCCCCCCCCAGCACCTCGGTGACGCCCATCCCCGCGGGGTTTGGGGCCAGCGGGTCCCGGCCGGGGGTGAGGCGGGGGTCGGCGGGGTGTCGGAGGCGCGGAGGGTGGTTGGGGACGGGAACAACCCGGTTCCAGCACAGCGCTGCGGGGAGAGGCGGGCGGCGGGGCCGGCTGCGGCCGCCGGGCTCGGCCCGGTCCGGCTCGGCCTGGGCGGTGGTGCCCCCTGCCTGCGGCCGCCGAGCCGAGCCGAGCCGAGCCGAGCCGAGCCGAGCCGAGCCGAGCCGAGCCGGGAGCGCCCCCCATCGCCGCCCCCCCCCGCGCAGCTCACCGGGTGGGGGAGGGACACCCCGGCTCGACTCCCCCCTCCCCGGGGGCGTGGCTTCCCGCTGCGTCCCCGCCCCCTCCCCGCCCGGCCGTTCCAATGGGCGCGCGGTGGCGGCGCCCCGCCCCCCGGCGCCGCGTCACGGCCGTGCCATTGTTATGCAAATAAAAGGGTGGGTAAAAGGCGCGGCGCGGGGCCGGCTCCGCTCCAGAGAGGCCCGGGACGGCGGAGCGGCGGAGCGGCAGCAGCGCGGAGGCGGCGGGGGCCCGGGGGCCGCTGCGCGGCGGCACAGGCACCGGCGGCAGCAGGGGCCGCCCGCCACCGCATGCCCGGGCGGGCGGAGGCGTCGCCGTCCATGCGGGGCGGCGGGGCGTGAGGCGGCGGCATGAGCCAGAGCGAGGTGTCGCCGTGCGCGGCGCCGCCGCCCAGCCAGCGCGTCTTCCAGGAGGCGGTGCGGCGGGGCAACACCAAGGAGCTGCAGTCCCTGCTGCAGAACATGACGAACTGCGAGTTCAACGTCAACTCCTTCGGGCCCGAGGGGCAGACGGCGCTGCACCAGTCCGTCATCGACGGCAACCTGGAGCTGGTCAAGCTCCTGGTCAAGTTCGGCGCCGACATCCGCCTGGCCAACCGGGACGGCTGGAGCGCCCTGCACATCGCCGCCTTCGGGGGCCACCAGGACATCGTCCTCTACCTGATCACCAAGGCCAAATACTCCGCCGGAGCCCGGTGATGCCGGGGCCGCCCCCGTCCCCCCCGCTCCCCGGCCGCCAAAGCTGCTCCCACCCCCGCGAGGGGTTTATTTGGCGAAGATTTGGGGCCCCACGCAAAACACGCCACCGTTCGCCTGCTTTTAAATTTATTTTTTTTGTCTCCTTCCAAGGGTTGTTTTCCTACTGTAATATGTTGGTTTGGTTTTGGTTTTGGTTTGGTTTGGGGTTTTTTTGGTTTTTGTTTTTGTTTTTTTTTTTTCCTCCATCTACCTCGGCTGCACTCACAGTATTCACGGTTTCAGTTTGACATCTGGTCAGATGCTTTAAAGGCCCCCCCCCGTCCCCTCCCCGCTAATATTTAATCCTCGCCCCCCTCCGCCCCCCTGTCCCTCCGACTTAAAGTATTCTGGCTCAGAAAGGAATTCATTTCAACGCTCCCCCAAAACCAACCCACCCGCCCGGCCCCCGCCGGAGCGAAGAGCGGTGCCAGCCCCGGGCTCCGGGAGCGATGCCCCGGGAGGGGCTGGGGCTGCCCGCGGCCCCTTCCCCGGCGAGGAAGAGCAGGAAAGTCTTCCTCTTCCTGCAAGCTTCTCCCCGTCTTTTCCCACCGCTGATTTTTCTTCCCTCCCCACTTCCCCGCCCCCGCCCCCCCCCCCCCCGAGGCGACTCCGTTGGAATATGACAGACACGGTTTTCTCACCCCGATTGCTCCCCTTTTTTTTTTTTTGGTTTTTTGGGGGTTTTTTGTTTTATTTTGCGTTGGGTTTTCTGCTTTGGTTTTCTTTTTTGGGTGTCTGAAGAAAGTCTGCGTCCTCACCCGCTCCTTGAATCCGTTTAGCACGCGTGAGATCCCAGGAAAAGACATTGAATCCTTCTGGTTTTGTGTGTAAAGGGGGATTAGCAAATCCTGGACTTTTTTTTTTCTTTAAAAAAAAAAAGTGAAATAAACTCTAGAGGCAGAGGATTTGCTTTTGCACAGAAAAGGGGCGCGAGCGCTCTCTGCTGCCTAGAGAGATGCCGGAAAACTACTGAAAATAGTTTGGGAACTTTTTTTTTCTTTTGGTGAAACTTGGATAACACTTCTCAATGCAGAACGATTCATTTGACGTATGTAGATTCACCCGCCTTTTATATTATATATATATACCTAAATATATATATTTATAAAAGAAAGGGAGGAAGAAGAGAAAGCCACCCGAAGTCGCATTTTGAAGTGACTGCACGTATAATCGCAAATGCTGCTTTTTATTGCTATGGCACAAGAACATCCATTTGGAAAATGCGGAAAATTTCAGAAGTCTCCTTTCTCCCGCTGGTCTTTCAGCCCTCTTCTCTTCGTCTGCACTAAACCATCCATATCACTGCCATCTCCCCGCTCTTTCTTCTCTTGCTCCCTGCATCCAAACCATTACAATTAAAAGAAAAAGAAAATAGTTACCTGCTGGTTTATTTGGGTTGTGTCCTAACTATTTATCATGTATGTATATATTTGTGGGTGAAGATTGTGAGCCTGGTTTTGTTTGAAGATGGTGGTGAGTGTTTCAAAAATATGGTTTGGGAAATATGCTTTTTTTTTCCCTTAGTCTTAAAACTAAAAAAAAAACTTGAGTCTGCCATGATTATTTCCCATTGCACTGAATATTCTGCTCTGTCTCTGATGGTTTCACCTGCAGTTTGGTTTTGGTTTTCTCCACTTCAGCAATTTGAGATGATTTTAAAAAGCTCCAGATTTAAAGAAGAAAATGGAAAAAAAAAGCCCCGTCGAAAGCATCTACTGTTAATGCTGTAATTTGCAAGGAACTGCTTGGCCGAAGTCTTTCTGTGAGCATGGAAGGGGGTGTCCAGCACTTCCACTGGTGCTTCTGTGCGATAGTTACGGGGTGGGAACAAGATCTTTTCTAGCGAGGTTTTGTCGTCGTTACCAGATGGTTGCACATTTATTTTTTTTTTTTTGACTAAATGGATTTGCCACAATGAAATGTCATAACATTTATGACATGATATTAAGAAGTGTATTGTAAAGCCAAGTTCTAGATGGATTTTTAAAAAGAAATCTTGGTTATAAACCCAGTCTAAAGGGAGCTCTGTCCAGTGTTGTAAAGACAACATGATGTAACCCATATTTATATTTTTATAAAATACCTATTAAGACTGTGAATCTCCTGTGTGAATTGCTGGGTGAGTTGTTTTAAGAAAAGTATTGTTCCTTTCCAGCTTCCTGGAGCTTTAGACATGCTGAGATTTTGGGAAACTGTATGTCGGGGAAGGGGGTTTGCTCTGAAATTGTGAGTTGATGTATTTTTACATCCCTTTGTATTTTACTGAAAAGCTGCTGCCCTTCCTAGTCCCTAGAGTTTCAATTTTCTATGCAACCCCCACACCCCCGTCTCTCTTGATCCTGAGAAGTAAAAGGGATGCAGATATTGATTCAAATTGAAATGAGGGTTCCCCCCACCCCCCTTGTTGGCTCATCGTGCTGCTGACCCTTCATGCCAAAACGGGGAGTACAAGAAAAAAAAAAAAAGAGGCAGGTGGGGGAGGCTCTTTCATGCATGACTGGTCGCCTTCTGGCAGTCATCTTTTTAATTATTATTATTATTTTTGTAAGAAGAATATATTGATAATGTCAGTGAAATAAGCAGACATTGAAGCTGATGCACAGATTGCTCCAGAAAGGAGTTTTTCTGTAGATTTTTCTTTAGATGCAAATACCTTTTTTAATTATGTTAATTAATGTTAAGAATTTTTAGGCTTATATTGAAGCTGTATGTGGGTCACTATATGATCATTTCTAACTGGATAAAGTCTGTACAGTACAGCATATTCCTGAGTGTATGATATAGACGTGTAGCCCCAGAGTGCGAAATTTATAAATAAATTTTTCATTGATCTTTTTATAAAAAAAAAAAAAACCACAACAAATGGCTTTTTCATTTGTTCATTCCCACATGGTTATGGGTGATGCTGGGTGGTTCCTGCTGGGGGGGGGGGGGGGGGGTGCCGGCTGGGCCCCCAGGGCCCTGTTTCGGTGTCTAAACCTGCAGCTCTTCTGGGGTTAAACACATCCACAGACCGTGATGATTGTTGCAGTGGATTTTGCGGGGGATGCTGGAGCATGCAGCTCCTGCCAGCCCCTTCCCTTTGGCTGGAGGAAGCTCCCTGGGGCTCTGGGGGATGTCCTGGGGTGTCCCATCCCAGCATTCAGGGGCTGGTGGAGAGGGGTGATGGCTCAGACCAAACCCTGGTGCTGGACGGGGCATGTCAAGTTTGAGAAGTTCCTAAAGAAGCTGCTTGCCCCACGGGAGCGAGGTGGGAGCTCTGCAGCCAGTCCTGGGGCCGCTCCTGTGAACCACAGCCATGAAGTGCATGTTTGGGTCTGCAGCCCCAGCCCCACCAGCTGAGCACCTCAGGGCTCCCTGCAAACCTTCCCAGGCTTTTTTATTCCAACCTGGGCACCGGGAAGGGTTTGGGGTGGCTTGGTCCTTGCCAAGCCCTTGTGCTGTGGGGATGGGGATCACCTCCAGCTAGAAGCTGCTGTCAGTCTGGTGGTGGCTTCGGCCACCCCTGGAAGGGGCATGGGGTCAGGGTCGGCATGGGGTCTCTGTCCCCAAAGGCATCTCCATCCCCTCACGTAGCTCAGAGCAGGCCAGTGCCCAGAAGTGGGCTGAGCCCTGCACCTTTGGAGGTTTTCCAGGCAGGATCCAGCTGCTCCGGGCAGTGGGAAGGAGCAGAGGCACCCCCCTGCCTGCACTGGCTGGGCCCTGCCCACAGCCGGGGCTTTGAAGACAGGGTGCAGGTAAGCCTCCCTCACTGGCAGCACCGTGGGTTTTTGGATGAGGCTTTTTCTATATCGATAATTTTGCCAGCTCTGGAAATTGCTGAAATCCCTGGGAAGTTTGTACCATGCACAGTCTGGCTCCAGGCTGTGGGTTCCCAGGGATGCCAGGAGTGGGTGTCCTGCAAATGGCAGTGGGGAGGAAACCTGAGAGAAAAGGCTCGGTGTGACCTTTCCAGGTTGGCCAACCTCTGCTCTGATGTGCCAAGCCCTGTGCCACCCAGCTTCAGCGTGGGTCAGTGCCTGGGAGGGACACAGGCAGCTGCCCCAGGGTGTTCCCGGGGACACGCAGCCCACCCAAGCGGCAGCCCAGTGTGGAGAAGATGGGCACCAAGTGACCCAGCTGGTTTTTAGCAGGAAAAAAAACAGATGATGCCAAAACCACCATTCTCAACCGTTGGTGGTCCTGTGGGTCATCACCTGGGGGTCAGCAGCAAGCCCCTGAATACGGCCAGATCTGTGGGACGTGTGTGTGGGGCGAGCACCGCTCCCCTTTCCTGCCATGGTATGATTTTGTCCCACTTGGGGCACTGCGTGACACTGAGCCACCGGCGAGTGCCACCAAACCTCCCACCGTCACAGCGCTTCCCAGGGCCGGGGCGCTGCGGGGTTACACCTGCGGGTGCAGCTCACCCCTGCCTCTGCCCCAGGCTTGGGATGCTGCAAAAAACTCATCCAGGCGCTCTGCTTTGGGTTACCACAGGGCTGGGCTCAGACTGGATTGGCTCAGCCCTGCGGCTTCTCGCTGTTTACCTTGTCCCAGGGCTTCAGCCAGCCGGGCTGGGCCAGCCATGACCTCAAGGACGGGTTTTTCCAAGGATATGCAGCATTTCTGCACACAGCTCCTCTCTCCCCACGGTGGACAGAGCAGGCTGGGGCCTCTGGCAGCCCCTTTGCAGGGGATTTGGGCTGGGCGGTGAATACAAATCGCACCCTGCTGGCACCGAGCCCAGTGCCCACGAAGCTGCCCTGTGTCTCCGGGCTCCCATGTGTGATGGCCCCAGCAGTGGGGACATGCCGAGGGCACAGCCAAACTGCGACCCCCCCAGGGCTGAGCCCCTCGGGGAGCAGCCGCCCCAGTGCCGGGCGCCCTGCACGGCCCGTTGGCCACCTCACTTTGCAGCTCTCTTCTCTACAGCAACCCCATCCAAGAAATCTAGGAACTCCAAAGACTTGCGCTTTTTTCCTTTTTTTTTTCCCTTTTCTATTTTTGTTCCAATAAAAGAAAAATATTGGATCGTTTGGTGGCGTAAGCACATTCTTCTGGCATTTTTGCGTGTCCCTGGCTGCGCGTTATTGTCCGCTGGCCGCATTACGTAGGTGCTGTTGTTCCAAGAGAAACCAAAGCAAGAATTTGAACTTTCAAGTGCTTCCTGCCATTGTCTTTTGCTTTTGTTTGTGCTACTGACTCCAAACCAGATGGATCGGGCTCCCCTCTGGCCACGGGGGCGATGGGAAGTCAACACAGCCCGGTGTGGTTTGACAGCTTTGTCTTCTCTTCTATTGCCCGTCATCCGTCAAGCCCAGCCATCGGAGCTGAATCAACCAACGCATATGGATGGGGGGGGAGGAGGTGGGATTTTATTTGAATTTCAGGGAGCTTAACACAGTAAGTAATGAATGAGAAAGAAAGACGGCGAGCGGGCGAGCGAGAGGGGACGGGCTGTAATCAAAATTCAGTACATTTTAAATAGATGCTTTGTTGGGCGTTTGTATGACTATGATAATGCTGCAGCCTGCAGATCCGAATAGGAGTTACCTTTTTTTCAAAAAAAAAAAAAAAAGTCACAATCAACTTCTGTTCCGTGCTGGGGAGGAGCCGGCAGCTTGGGCTGGCCTCTTTTCCAGCCTTCGTATTTTGCCCCTTCTCGAGGCTTTCTGGTCTCCATCCCTGCTGTCAGGGAGAGCCCCTCTGCGTGGGTGGGAGGGGGTGGCTGGGCAGGCTGCGGTCAGTGGCACCGGGGTCCACAGCACGTCATGTGGGACACGATGGCTCATGGTTTTGACCTATTGTGCTGCTGACCCAAAGCTGCTGTGGTGTTTGATTCTGGGACTCGGTGCAAAGGTCTTGGCCCCCCAGATCCCTCCCAGGCTGGGGCTGGAGCTGGCCACCCCAGTCCTGTGCCATGGAGTCATTTTGGGCCCTTCTTGGGATGTACACGACCTTCACACCCTGCCATGAGGTGGGTACAGGGTTTTCAGTGCCAAGATCCCATGCCCTAAAATTGCTGTCACTCTGCAGACCTCCATGCTCGGGGGGATGTGTTGTCCCAGGCCTGGGATGTGTCAGCACAGGCACTGCAGGCAGCTTGCACTTCTCCTTGGTGGCAGCGAGTGTCCCAGGGAATGACACTACTCCGTTGTGTAGGCAGGAGAAACATCTTTCTTCTGTTCCCAGAAATTCTTCAGCTGCCATGTCCTACTGCCACCATGAGCACCCATCTCTGGGGGTGCCCAGCAAGGGGTGCCCAGGGAGAGGTGACCCCCTGGGTCTCACACCAGGTGGGATGCAGACCTGTGGGTGCAATGTAGTTTTTGGTTTCTTCATGTTAGCAGGTTTCTCTTCCTGACCCCGAAGAAATGGCCAAGGAGGGCAACATCCTGGTCTGGCTTGTTCTGGGGAGGACAGTGGATGGGGCTTGGGTCTAGACGGCTGGAAGGCTGCTTGGGTGGAGGGATTGCGGGATGGCTGGGGAGGGATGGGGAATGGCTGGGGAGGGTTGGGGGGGATTGCTGAGGACGTGGAGGGATGGAGGAATGGGGGGTGGCAGAGAGGGATGGGGGAATAGAGGCATGGCTGGGGATGGACAGAGGGATGGGTAGAAGAATGGGCAGAGGCAAAGCTGGACAGATGACAAGCTGAGGGTGGCTGGGGCAACTGTTTTAATTGGAAACTCCTTGTTTAGCTTGACTCCAACAGTGTTCTGTGGCTGGGAGCAATCTCTGAGGGCAGGCCAAGGAGAGCAGCCCCTCCGGCAGCACCCTCACGAGGTGGCAGACCTTGGCCTGGCTGAGCTGGAGATGTTCTCCTGCTGCTCAGTAGGAAGAGGCTCCCCAGAAGGTGCCTCCCCTTTCCCCTCATCATCTGGGCAGCAGCCCTGGCAGCCCGGAGAGTGCAGAGGGGCACAGAAACCCAGCCACGAGCATCATAGAATCATAGAATCATAGAATCATTTCAGTTGGAAAAGACCTTCGAGATCATCAAGTCCAACCATTAACCATGCCCCCTAAACCATGCCCTGGAGTACCCTGTCCACTCACTTTTTGAATACCTCCAGGGATGGTGACTCAACCACTTCCCTGGGCAGCCTGTTCCAATGCCTGACAACCCTCTCAGTAAAAAAATTTTTCCTAATATCTAACCTAAATCTCCCTTGCCTCAACTTGAGGCCATTTCCTCTTGTCCTATCTCCAGCCACCTGACAGAAGAGACCAACACCCACCTCACTACAACCCCCTTTCAGGTAGTTGTAGAGAGCGATAACGTCTCCCCTCAGCCTCCTCTTTTCCAGACTGAACAACCCCAGATCCCTCAGCCGCTCCTCATAAGACTTGTGCTCGGCTGTTCACTTCAGCCCCTCCAGTGGGGCAGTGCACAGCGGGCTGTCCTCGGCCATGGCCAGCACTTGCTCACTGACAAATCCATCCTCCCCATCTCTGATCTGGCCCAGCACCAACCAGCTTCATGTTTATCCCGGGCAGTCTGAACATGCTGGCAGCATGGCTTGCTCTGCTGTCTCCCGCCTCGGTGCCAGCCCTGCTGCAGGCATGGAGGTCCCGGGGAGTCCAGCACGGGGGTGCAGGCAGACACTCCCACGCAGCACAGAGCAGAGGCAGGGTTGACCCAGGGAGCACGGTGATGCGCACCCCTGGCTGGAGGGGACATGGCCAGGCAACAACTGGCAGCTCTACTAAGCTTCTGTGATGCGTTGGTGGGGCAATGTGAGGCTAAGCCTTTGCCTGGGGCCTGAGCAGCACCCTGGGACTGATGGTTTGTGCCTGGAAACACGAGGGCACAAGGAGCAGACTCCTGGCTCCAAATGAATTATACAACCAAGGAGAGCCTCTGCCTGGAAACGGTATCTCTGCGGCCTCCTTTCACCCCTGGGACTGCACTGCAACCTCAGTTCTTGTTTTCTCCAGCTGAAAAAACACTTCTCACCTATGCCCAGTCAGCAGCAATGTTATTACACACGATGCAATGGCACAGATGGACTCTGAATGTGCCCAGCGCTCTCCCAGGTTTTCTGCCCGGGACCAGATCTCTGCCAGCACACCCCTGCTTGCTTGGGGAGCTCTCACTGGCATGTCTCAGAGTGGCCGTCCCTCTGCAAGCTCGGGCAGGAGCGGTGCGGCAGCTCCCTGAACACCTGAGTTCCTTTAATTATTGTATTTTCCACTCAAGTCATCCGGCAGCTGGAGGGTTCTGCCATGCAGCAGGTGGAGGAGCTGGAGGCACTGGTTGCATGCTTGCAGCATGCCCCAGGGTTTTCCCCTGCTGCCCCATCCCGTGCCCAGCCTGCCCCATGGAGAGGAGTCAGGTCCTGCAGCAGCCCCACACCTTTGGGAACCACCAGTTGCTGCGACACTTACTGGGATCTCTCCCTGAATGGTTCAGTTCGGAGGTCACAGCTGGGGGACCCCCAGCCCTGGCCACAGAGGGCTGGGGCACTCTGAATCCCTGCAGGAAGAGAGGTGCAGGGTCGCCCAAGGCAGCAGGGCTGTGGGTGCAGGAGGGTGCCAGCCTGCGCATCCCCGTGAGCAGGGGGGTACAGGGCATCCCTGGCCTCGCTCTGCAGTGCCAGGATCAAGCCCTCATCCCGCAGCACAGCACGAGGCTGGGGCAACCATCCCCAGCGGGTCCTCGCATTTCACCCTGCTCACATTCACAGCTACGGTGACAACTCCGAGCTGCCCCCGCCCCCTTTTCCACTCATGACTCCCCCTCATTCAAAGCCTCTGTCCTTTTAAGCTATTTTTTTCCCCTCCTATTCATTTCCTGGACGCCTCTATCCTTTTCTCTTGCCTAGCCCTTCTCCCGGAGCAGCTGCTATGCTAATAAGCATGAGGCAGAAAAGGGAGAGAGCCTTTGCAGCGGCTGGGGAGGAGAGAAAGACCCCAGAGCCCTCCAAATGCTAAATAAATCCAAGGCTGGAGCAGCATCCCCGAACAAAGAGGCCTGGCCTCCCCCCTCTCTTCCCCTTTTCCCAATTCCACTACCTTTTCACATTCAAATCCATTAAACAGCGAGCAGAAAGACCCCGAGTATTCATAGCATTGCATTAAAGAGAAAGCCCCGGGGTCCCTCTCCATCCCGGCCGGGCCGGAGGGAAGGGCTCTCCATCCCTGCCGGGCTGCCCGGGGGCTGTCTGCCGCAGGCTGGGAACTGCCGGGCTCCAGCCCCTCGGCCCGGTGGAAGAAGGACAAAAGCCCCCCAGCTACCGCACAGGGAGATGAGTTGCCTTTCACCTGTGTTTCAGCTTTCTTCCCCACCTGGGACCCTTGAGCTCCTCCATCAGGAAGGGCTCCTGGTTTCTGCAGGCAGCATGGGCAGCTGCCGGGGTTGGATGGGAACGGCATGGGATGGGAGAGTCTGGGGGTGCAACAAGGTGGGGACCCCCTGTGTCTTCTGCCCGTTGACGGTGCTGGGGAGTGTTACGGCAGTGACGGGGCAATGGGGACACCCAAATCTTAGGGTGGTGAAGATCTCCCACAGACAAACCCAAAGGGCAGGGCTCCTGGTCTTGGTGGAGGGTGAGAAGGGAGAGGGCTCCTGCAGGGCCAGGCACAGCTGAGGGCCACTGCGACGTGCCCACCGGCCCCTGGGCGAGGACCAGCCACCTCTGCCTCACCACAGCTGGTGCTTAGCCAGCAGGGCAGGTGCCTTGTGCTGATAACAGAGGTCCTTTATGCCAGAATTGATCATTTCCTACCCATTTTGCCTATTTTGCCCTAGAGTCAGAGCAGCTTTCTGGTGCAAAGACCTCAGACCTCGTTCCCTGAGCAAGAGGATGCAATGATGGAGGTGGACGTGTAGGTGGGCTCCATGTCAACTGTTAAGGCTGGTGGTGGGTGGTGGGATGGCTGAAGGGATGTGACTCTTCTCTGGAGGAGCAATAGATGGGCATTTTCTTCTGCCTTCTGGGACAAAAATGGAGACGCACCTCCAGAAAGGATTTTACACTTTTCTCTGGTACGAAGTTTCTGCTGGAGTCACAGGACTCCAGGAGATGGGGCTTTTAGTACCAAATATTGAAAAATGTTTTAAATTCATGGATTTTAGCATGTGAGGATTGAAGCTGAGTGATGCCAGCTGGACCATGGAGACTGTGATGGTCACATGTGGTGCTCAGGAGGCAGCAATAACTGGGATCCTGCCTGTGCAGCTTAGTCAGTGGGGTGGGATTCAGCTCTGACCCTGGGGTGTCCATCCAAGGTGGTGTCTGGGCTCCTTCGCAGGCTGTGGAAGCAGGGGAGGGATGGCAGCTCTTACACCTAAGCTGCTTCTGCTGCTTGAGGTGTCCTCACATGTCCTGCCTGGCCTCTGCCCCAGGGTCTGGAGGCCATCCCATCTCCTAGACTTGCACAGATGTCCTGGGCACCCTGGGGGATCTCACCTGGCACAAGGTGGCTATCTGTTGGTGCCTGAATCCCGCTCTCTATCAACACAATCAAGACTCTGGAAGGTGATCAAGGCTGCCCTGACAGGCCACCTCCATGTGCTCGGCCATATCCCGCCCTGGGCTCCTGCAGCCACATTCACGTGGTCACCAGGGCTCCATCCTGACCATTGCAGGTGCTGCATAGCTTTGGGGTGCATGAGGGACCAGGCCAGCAAGACATCTAGATCAGAAGATGGGGAGAGGTGGGACAACCCTCAGGAAACCTAAAATGACATTAACCACTACATGGGACATGGGGCACGTGAGCTCAGACCCCTGTCCCTGCAGTGCAGGGCCCCAAAGTTGTGTGTGTAGTGCCCTGAGGTGTGTCCCTGCATGGGCACCTGGGCTCCCCGGGATGCTCCTAGCAGCATGGGATCCCTAGGGTGCCTTCACAGCTGATGCTTCAGGGCTGTAGGACTTTGCTGACCCACCCCGTCCTTGCTCACCACTGCAGACCACCAGCTTCTCAGCCTGGAAACATCTTGCTCACTTTGGGGCCTTGCTGGGCTCCACGAGGGATGTGTTCCCCAGAAAACAGAGCTCTCTGTGGGGGATGTCAGCAGGGACCCGGAGAGGTTTCTGAGAACAACCTCCCCCTGTCCTGTGAAGGAAAACAACTCCAGCCAGGAGTCTCAGCCTCAGATTCCCAATTCACAGAGAAGGGGGGTGTTTCTGTCCCTACCGTGGGGAACTCGTGTGTGCAAACACTGAGGATTGACCCAGCATGCTAATAACACAGAGGAGGCTGTGCTGCTCCAGCTTTGGTGGACTGGCCTTGCCTTGGCAAGGGGGGGTGTCCTTGGGCAGGGACAGCAGGCACCAATCCAGCACTGCCCTGACCAGGTGACTCAATTCTACCTGCTCCTCACCTAAGACAAGATACGGTCAACCTGGCGCGGAGGGTGCAAGAGGCATGGAAAGACCCAGATGCTGCCGACACCACAGTCCTACTCCTGGGTGACTCCCGATGTGTGTCCCCATGGGTTTGGTCAGTGGTAGGTGGCCATTGCCCACCATTGCCCTTGGGGGCCCCTCATTCCCAGTGTGACCCTGAGCCCATGCTCCACCATCTCACTCTGCTCCAGCCCCTCCCAAGGACCAGCCCCAGCAGCAAAATCCACCCTGCCCCAGAACTGCCCTCAGAGCAGCCCAAAGACCAGAGTGTGACAAGTCCTTCATCATGTACACACTGGTGGTATGGGGCAAATGGGATCAGTGGAAGGTCTGAATGCAAGCCACCACGCCCCATCTGCACTCCAAACTGCATGGCTACAGGAAGCGCTGAGAGGGGCAGTGAACACTACGGATTTTGTGGGGAGTCTTGTATGAGCGAATGTGGTTGACGAGCAGTGGGGCACCACCATCTCTGACACCAAGGCTGTAGCTGAAAGTGCCCCAGCCCTTCTCCAGGCATGCAAGTACAGGCCTAACCCTGCTGCAGGCTCCAGCCTTCCTCTGAGCGCTGAGCAGTGGTGCCTGCCTTAAGCTCCTACCCTGCAGGATGAGGCCCATAGCTCTGCTGGGGCGAGGGCTGTGAACATCCCAGAGACCCAAATTGCCCCGCATCGCTCCCAGGCTGGTCCAAGGGGTGCCCCAGCTGCCTCCTCATCCTTGTGGGGCTGGCTGGGGACACTGTCCAGGGTTGGACTGGCTGACCCAAGGGACCTGCAAGCACCATAGCATGGCTGTCCTCCACCGTGGCTGCACCCCGAGGAGTTGCAGCATGGTAGGACCATCCTGGTCAGGTCTACCTGCAGGAGCAGGTGGGACAGGGGTCTGGGGCGTCCCTCTGATGGGCTGGCCAGAGAGAAAGGTCCCTGCTTAGCAATGCAGGAATGCAGGTCGGGCTGAATGCGGCAGAGGCGGGTCTGATCTGGTGCCCCACTAAGCCCCCATTCTTTCCCAGCCGGTGCATCTTGTATTCAGGCTGCCTGCTCCTAAGCAGAGCGTCTTTAATCCTTCCCTTGTCTCCTCCATTCCCTTTCAGGCCTTTGGCCAATGGGAAGGGGATGAGCAGCTCTCTGCAGGAAGGAAATTAAAAGCGAGGAGGAGGGTAGGGAGGAGGAGAGCAAGGGGAGGGGGACTTGGAAGGGGAGACAATCCTGGAGTGGAGATGCCAGTCATCGGGGTCTCAATAGCCCCATTCACCCTGCCCAGCCACACAGAAAATCAGGGTCACCAGGATCCATGCCCTGCCTGGAGACAACTGTTGCTTTATTCTTTATAATTGCTGGAAAACGCAGAAAAGTTCACTTGTGTGTGTGGCTGGCTCCGGTGGGGGCTGCGCCGGGGGGCGCAGGCGGTGGAGGGGCAGGAGGGACGGGGTGAGGCCGACACGCAGCGAGAAGGGACAAAAAAAGCAGCCGCACGTGAGGGTGGAGGCTGCGACCCGGCACGGCAGAGGAGCCATCTGTATGGCTGGGCAGCCCGAGCAGCAGGCGGCTCGGGGATGGGGCGCTGCGCCGGGGTGGGGATGCGGTGGCATCGCTCCCCAGGCACACATGGGAAGGATCCCCTGGGGTTTTGGGGTGGAGGGGGCAGCCCCAGGGCCAGCAGCCAGGCAGCAGAAGGACCTGTGCGGACAGACAGGTGTGGGCAGATGGGCAAGCATCCCCACATCACTGGGCACAGAGATGACTGGGCTGATGCTTCTGGCTGGAGTCACAGCGACCGGGCAGCTCGAAGCACGTGCAGCCACACAGGGGCACCCAGTGGCACATTGCCACTGCGACCTGAGGATGCCGACACACCTCCCAGGCAGACACATGGCCATGCCACCTCCACCTTGAGACCCTGCTCCAAGGGCCACCCCAGTCAGGTGGATGGCTCCACCCAAGGTGGAGCTCCTATCCCTCTGCCCCCATGCAGCCAGCCCCAGGGATGTCCTGGAGAGCACGTGTGCAGCCTCAGGGCTCTGGGGAACCGGCTATCCCAGGAGCCCTCTTGCTCTACCATCCGCCTCTCCTGCTCTGCCATGTACCCAGATGTGGCTGAGCACCAGCCTTGAGACACAGGCCACCATGGGTCATGTGCCACCGATCAGCAGCCCAGCAGGTCTGCGCTGGCAGGTCCACAGGTGCCACCCAGCTCTGAGGGGTGGTGGGTGCCAGGGGACACTCTGGGAGCAGGACACGAGTGCCTGGGCCACAGATGGAGCCAGTCCCAGCCTGTTTCCCTCAGGGACATATCTGCTCATCCTCCCCCAGGCTTTCTGTGAGGCCTTTTTTGCCTGTCACAGCCCCCAGATTTGGGTTGCACTTCCCTCCCCGGTCCAGCCTTTGCCCCCCTTTGCTCTGCCCTTTGCTGAACACTCAACTTTTCTTTCTGAAGAGCATCAGAGATGTGCTAGCCATGCTGGTGGTCCTGCCTGCTCTCATCCTGCAGCTCGTCCTCAGCCCACAATGCGCTCCCAAGCACTCTGTGACTCACGGGACACAAGGCAGCATCCTCTGAGGTTTCCGTGATACCCGTGCCCTCTTGCAAGTCCTCACCTCACCCACCCTGTACCACCATCCCTGCCTACCCTCTTGGCTGTCATGGGGCTGGCAAGCCCAGTGTGAGGAGATGCAGGCAGCACCTGGCATACCAGCCAGCCTCTGAAGCAGGGGAGATGCCTGCTGAGCATGGCCCAAGCCTCCAGCAGGTCTCCTGACCAGTCCCACAATTGCTGTGGGGTGTTCACCCTCAATACGAGGCTCAGAGACTCCCCTCTGCCACAGCTGGGATGAGGGAAGTCAAAAACCTCAGGGTAGGAGCAGAGCCCCCAAGCTAAGGAGCACGCAGTGGGCAGGGAGGAGGAGGAGAAGGTGAAGAAGGAGGAGGAGAAGCAGGATTGTGGAGCACAGAAAGGAAACGTGCTGCAGAGCACAAGCATCCCATGCTGTTCCCAGGCAGAGGGGCTGTGGGACACATCACCTCCCTGAAACCCAGCCCATGTGCCTGCAGCCTCAGCTCCCTTCCTGGCAGCTGTTATTTTAAAGCCATAACTGCAGCTATTTTAAAACCATAACTTGACCAGCCCTGATCAAATGCAAACAGAGACCTTCCCCAGGCCACAGCCTGGGCAGACTCAGACAGGAGCATAACCACAGATAGGGGACAAAAAGATGTTTGGGAGATAAATGGGGCCCTGGGTGTTCAGAGCATTTGGAGAAGGACATGAAGCAGAAGTGAGGGGTGCTGAGCCCTGATGCTGCCAGGTGGCTGGCCCAGGAGGAAGGGCAGAACTGGAAATGCTTTCACACCAGTGCTGAGAGCACAAGGGGAAATGGAAAGCTTGGCAGCACACGATGGCATCGTGCACCAGGACAAAGAGACCTGGGAGAAGTATGGTAGCCGCTGAGGTGCAGTGATGCCCCAGCTACCAGCTTCATAGGAATGACAGAGGAGGGGTATGTTTAGGAGGTGGATGGTACAGAGTGAAACAGTGTAGGAAAAAGTGTGTGAAGAAATCTTTGCAGGTGAAAATCCCAGGTTCTAATAATAAAAATGTAAAATTCAGATTGCACACAATGAGAACAGTAAGTCATGTGGAAATATTGAGACTAGAAAACGTGCAAGCTCAGATGGTGGAGGTGGGAGATCACTCCCCTCATGTACAGACCAGCTTCATCTATATGAGATGTAGAGATACGATTTGGCGGTGCAGTAAATGAAGCCTCTTGGAGTGGTGAGATCTATAACCCACAAGTAAAGATGCTGTTCTGTGCTGGATCTTGAGTGCTTGGGACCAGGTTGAAGAGGTACTGGGGGAACTGCCCCATACTAAATACCACAGCACTACTAGGTTTAACAGTGCAGTGGGACAGAGAGCACCAGGTATATCCCATGATAAGTTCAGGAAAGGGAACTATGTAGAAATGGGACATACTATCAAAAAATACCCCAAACCTAAGATCCTAAGCATAACCTGAAGGTTGTTAAATAGGATGTGAGAAGCCTAGGCAGAACATGTGCCACAATTCAAAAAGAAAATCAGGTGGTTCAACAACTCCATTCCTGGTTTGATGGGAGAGTTAAGGGGAGGTACTATGGAAAATGCTGATGTTTCAGAAAGAGAAAGCTTGTCTAGGAGAGAACAGGGAAGTCCACAAAACCTGACAGTTCTGCTAGAAACAGGAGACTAAAAAGCTAAAAATGGATAAGCAGAGCACCCTGAAAAAGATGCTATAGCTGGTTGAAGAGCATGCCCTTAAACCATCAAAGGCAGAAAGCCAACTAGTGGCTGAGGGGATGCCCAGGGTCTAATGGGACCTTCAGGATGATGAGCCCGCACGAAGAAGCTCAGTGTTCTCCCCTGTTGGCCAATGGTGGTGGGGAGATCCCCAGGCCTGGCACACGTGCTGCAGCAGATTGCTCAGAGGAGCCGGACCAATTTGAAGTAAATCTAGAGGAAGCCCCAGACTGATGGGACACCATCAGCGTGTCCCCAGGGCAGATGGTGTTTGCTCATGTATGGGAAGAACTTATATGTGAAACCGCAGAGGTGCTGGCTGCAGCGTGGTACCTCTCCTTACAACCAGCCAGCAGTTGTTGTCTCCTAAAAATTGGAGATTCTCATTGCTGTACCACCAGTGAGACAGCAGAGCCTGTACAGAAGGGTGGGATTGCTGAGCATGTGGCTGAACCCAGAGCTGGGGAGAAGCTGGCAGGGGTCTTGCAAGAAAGGACCCTGTCTCAAATACAGAGGATCCAGAGGATCCTGTCTGGATTGTCAGAAAGCTTCCGATGAGGCACCAACCCAAAGGTTATTAAAGAAATAAACTTGCTGTGGGAGCAGAAGGAAGGCTCTTCCATGAACGGAAAGGTGGTTGAAGGATCAGAAGCAACATGTAGGGCTCTTCAGGATGGAGGACAGTCAGCAGTGGGGTCCCCCAGGGACCAGCCCTGGGACCGGTTTTGTATTTGATATCTTCATCCATCCCCAGGAGAAGACAGTGAAAAGGGAAATCTTCAAGTTCACAGACGACACTGAGCTCTTCTGGATGGCCAAAGGCTGTGTTGATGGCAAGGAGTTTCAGAAGGACCTCCCAAAACCAAGGGTCAAAGAGGTAGCAGGTGAGCTTTGGTGTAGAGAAATGAAGGTGATGCTTCAAGGGAGAAGTGATCAGAGTGGGGCATTGGCATGGAGATTGGGACAGGTGGTTAAGCTCAGGAGGAGAGCTGGGAGCCATCACTGACCTGGTGATTTGAGAGAACTGTTAATGGGCAGCAGCAGCCAAAAAAAGTCATCAAAATGTTATGTGATCAAGAAGGGTGTTGGGAACAGGATGGAAAGTGTTCTGTAGGAAGTAGAAAATCTTGGTGATCCCTCATCTGGGGTGCTGTGTGCTTGAACTCTGTTTTTTACAGCTCAAGAAAGAGATAGAGGAGTTGACTTTCTCTGGACCTGCTCTGTAATAACCGAGGAGAAGAAGCACCTGTCGTATGAGAGGGGACTGGAAAGGATGAGACTCCCCTGGCTGGAACGGGGAGGATATAGTCAAGGTCAAGGGAGGATATGACTGAGGATTGCAGAATCATTAAGGTGGTGGACAAGATGAGCATGAAACTGTAGGACTCCAGCAATCCTTGGAGTAAGGAGTGCTAGCAGGTGATGAGTTTGAAACAGAAAATATAAAACTTCTTTACATAGCAGGGTTTGAACCTCTAGAGCTTGCTGCCGTGGGGGAAAAGGAGCCAGGCAACATTGGCAGGTTCAGAAAGGGACTGGACGAGCTTGTAGACAACAGATTCATAAAGGGACACTGAAAGGACTAGCCAGGAATGTCTCCTCTAACCCATAATAAAGCTGGTGGGGAGTGGGAGAGGAGGGGAGTCAGGCCCATGTAAATAAATAGCATCTCCTTTTTCTACTGCTGGACACTGAGTCCTGGTGGCCCTTACCTCTGCAGAGGTCCTCCTGATGTGTCACCAGCCACCATGTCAGGGCATGGGGCCTTGGGGAGCTGCTTGCGGTGCCTGGTATTCCCGCAGGTTCTGCCATGCCTCCTGCCCCCATGCCAACCCCACTGTGCCCCTGCAGCACTGCCTGGCCCCGTGGGGGCTGCTGGGGGCTGAGGCCTCTCAGTGCTGGTGGGGCTGGGGGAATTTGGTCTGCAGAAATTTTCTGGTGGTTTCTCCCTACATTTGGTTTCTGTCCAAACCGGTCTGAAACCAAAGCGTTTTCTAAACTTCCTGCAAACTGGCAGCTGCTCATGCCCCGCAGCTCCACTGCTGCCCCGTCTCCCTGCCAGAGCAATCCGCAAGAACGTCGGTCCTTGAGCACCCAGAGCTGCCTGTACCAGCTGCTGCTCTCTGGGGCTGCTGTGCCTGGGACCCCAGGGCCCCAGACCCCGGCATCCCATGAGCCCCCCTCCCTGGAGAGCCGTGCCCTGCAAAGGCTCCATCACAGCCCTGTGCTGTGGCAGCATGGGGGGGGGTTCTCCATCCCCATCCCTGTGACAGCAGCCATTCAGTGATCCTGGCACGAATGCAGCCGCAGCCTCGGGGATGGGGACAGTGAGTGTGTTTTCAGAAGTGAACAAGGAGATGGGGGACTGCACCACTTCCTTGGCCTCTCTCAGCACAGGCAATGTGCAGGAGCTGAGTTTTGCAGCCAGTACAGCTGCTCCCCAGCTTTCCCAGTGAGGATGGTGCCCATGGGCCCATGGTCACAGCCACACGCTGCGTTCAAATGTACAGAAGAGGAGAGGACTGGGCTGGATGTGCCCCAGGCCTGCAGGTTCCTCAGCTGTTGTCCTTTGGAAGGGACCAGCTCCCTCTGCTCCCTCTTAGCATCAACAGCAGGAGGAGAGGAGCTGAGCAGCAGCTGCGGAAGGACGACCGATGCCAGGGTCACACATCCTCCTCCCTCCCCTGCCAGGTTCCAGCATGGGGCACATGTGCTCCCAGTAAAGCAGACTGGTCCCCAAAGAGGATATTAAGGAGCACATCCTGTGTTGTTCACACACGGGTCTATTGCTGTTTGGGCACATTTGCCCCCACGGGGCATTTCCGTGCACGAGTGCAATGAGAAGGCCTGTTCCCTGAATGGGCAGTGCACGGGCAGCCAGTCCTGCCTCACTGCCTGCCAACTGCCCCAGGGCAGCACAGGGCTCCGGCCCCACTGTGAACAGTCAACAGCGATTCTTGCTTTGCAGAGCCTCTAGGGCCAGTTCCCACTGCCTGTCACTGCCAGCCCTTGCTGCCCATCGCTGCCAGTCCCGCTGCCCGTCACTGCCAGCCCTTGCTGCCCACGCTGCCCGCGGACCTGCCCCGGCCCCGCCGCCGAAGGAAGGGCCGCCCCGGGGGGCACAGCGGGGTCCCCCCGCCCGCCGGGGGCTGCAGCCAGGCGGGGCACGGCAGCGGGTCCGGGCTGTCATTCCTTACCGCCGGCTGCCACCTAGCGCTGGAGGGGCCGGGGGCAGCCGGTCCCCTGCGCCGGGAGGGTCCCCCAGGCCAGCTCCGGCTTCCCGCAGCCCCAGCTCGGCGGGGCTGGAGCCCAGGGCTGCTTCTGGATCGAGGTGGGCTCCTCCGGAGGGAGAGAAGCACAGGGCGGGTTAATGAGGTGGGCTTATTAAAGGGGTCTCTGCGCCACATCCACATTTCCTCCATGCTCCCGAGGACACCCCAGGTGTGGCACGAAGACATGTGTGTGATGAGATGCTCAGGCTGCCCCTGCCCGGACCGCTGCCCCCCCAGCAGCCCGCAGTGGCCAGGCAGCGCATCCACCGGTCCTACGCAAAGGGCCCATTGGTGACCCGCGGTGGAGACAAGGGGTGAAAGTCCGGCCGGCTCCTGCAAGCGTGCCTCCGGCTCTGGCCCTTGTCTGTAAATATTGGGCTGCGGGCCGACCCAGAGAGGGGCTCCTGCCCTTTGCTCTGTTTGCTGTTTCCCTTGGGCTGTTTGGTTTCAGTTAATCATCATGCGAAGGCAAACAGTGGTGGGGAGGGACGGCATGACCCATGCCTACTGCATCTGCCGGGACCAGGGACCCTCGGCTGTGGGGCGGGTGACACCCAGCCGTCTCCTGGGCATTGGCCACTGGCTTGGGACCCCCGGGGAAGGGGGTCCAGAAGGGGAGCAGGCAGTGCGGGCTCTGCTCCCTACAGACACTACTCAGGATTAGGCAGCCTGGAGTGAGCGCAGGAGACCCCTCAGTCCTCTCCTCTCTGCAGGGTCAGACTGGTCTGCCAGGGCTGGGGACACCGTCGGGGCTCTCTGCAGGATGCCAGGGCAGGAATATGAATCCCAAGGTAGAATAAAGGAGACGGACAGGTCCTGGCCCTGTGTCTGGACCAAATGGTGGTGTAGAAACAGGCAAGGGTAAGGAGCTCAGCCTGGCATGGCGGGAGGATGCTCACCTCCCCTCCTGCACCCCACACCAGCTCTCTGCAAATCCCCACTGCTGCTGAGGGCAGCAGTGAGTCCCAGGGCCACATGGCCAGGGCCGTGCAGGGCCACCAGCTGCCCCATGCCCCCCCGGCAGGCCCCCCCCAGCCAGGCTGGCCAGCCCCGCTGGCTGCGGTCTGAAGGTCACACTGCTGCGCAGTGGGGACAGCGCAGAGTCCGGGATCCCACTGGCATGCTGGGGCTCAGCGGCATTCCGAAGCCACCAGCCATGATGTTGTGGGGTCTCCTTTCCCTCCTCCTCTTCACCGTGGCTGGTGGAACCCCCATCAGGGACCAGGATGAGGATATCCAAGTGCAGGAGAATTTTGAGGCTGAGCGGGTAATGGCGGCTTGCGGTCCCTTAATTCTGGGGGCAGAAGGGATGGGGGGAAAGCTTTGTTTAATTTTCCTCCAGAAAGAAGGGTGATGTTATCTATACCCGTGTCAGGCTGTGTAGGACAGGTGTTGGCAGTGTGGCCCTCCCTGGGTGCTGGTCAGGGGGTGCCAGCCTGCCAGCACCAGCCTTTGGGATGGCCTCACCCCGGAAAATTTCCAGGCAGGGCAGCTGGAGCCTGAGCGGCTGGGACAGATGAATCCTGTGTGACATCTGTTGATCTGCCCAGCCTAAGAGGTGTGGGCAGGGCCCGCAGGCAGCCCCAGCACACAGGCTTCATGCGGGATGCGGGCTGCCTGAGAGATCTCCCGCAGGCAGCCCTGTCCCCCGCCAGGCTCTGCGCAGCCCCACACGTGTCCCTGGATCTGGGCTCCCCTGGGACACACAGGGGGATGCCAGCCTGATGCCTCCAGCCCTGCCTGGTGGTTAGGGGACCCAGGAAAATCCTGCTCGGTGCTGATCTCCTTCCCAAATCCTGCAGCAGCTCTGGCCTTGGCACCCTGTGCCCCCCCAGTTGCTCTCTGGGACATGAATATTTCAGCTCTGCAGAAAACCAGGAGACGTCCCACCTCAGTGGAGAGGGCTCGTGGTGGAGACTTTCCTTTCTTCTCCCCGCAGATGTATGGGAAGTGGTATGACATCGCCATTGGCACAACCTGCAAATGGATGAAGAACTACAAGGAGAAATTCAGCATGGGCACGCTGGTGCTGGGCCCTGGCCCCAGCGCCGACCAGATCAGCACCGCCAGCACCAGACTGCGGTATGGGGCACTGCCGTGGGTGCTCGAGCCTTCTCCAAAGCCATGCCACCCAGGGGTGCTCTGTCTCTCAGGGGCTGGGACAAGACACAGGGGTTGCTTGCTCTGGCTGGCATCAGAGCCCTGAGGAGGGGCTGGATTGGGCTCAAATACCCAATGCCTTGGGCAGGAGGATTTCTAGTGTCCCGTGCCATGGCCTCGGTGGCCCAGACATGATTTTCATGCAATAACCAGGAAAAACAATCACTCCTAGCAGCTGATTGTTTTCATCCTCCCTCCAGGCAAGGTGACTGCACGCACGTCTCGGGAGAGTACCAGAAAACCAGCACCCCTGGCAAATACACCTACTATAACCCCAGTAAGTTGGGCTCGCTGCCGACCTGCTCAGCCCCAAGAGCTGCGGCATGGCTGGGCGATGGGAACCAGCGCTGGGCACAGCTGGCAGCTGGGGAAGGGGTTCAGGAGAGCAGGGCTCAGAAGCCACACCACAGTTTGTGTCATTTCCAGCCAAAGTATCGAGTGAAGTTGAGGGAAAGAAGCTGTTTCAGCACTGTCCCTGCATAGGCATGGGACTATGAGATGTTCCAGCAGATCCCTCCTGTCCCCAAGGTCCCAGGCTGGGGCAGGCTCCCACCAGCCATGGTTCAGGAGCGTTGGTGGTATCTCAGTTGTCCGCAACCCTTGGTTTCCAATCCCCTCAACTAAGAAGACACTGGTGAGCCTAAAGGGAGTCAGGGTTGTATCAGAGTCTGCTTCCCCAAAATGAGCTATTTTCTTGAATTAGCTGCCTGACTTCAGGCCCCAGCTCTGGGGCTGTCTTACACTGCCCCATTTCTCCCTGAGGGGCAGGAATGATGTCCCTTGTGTCTCTGTCTCACCCAGAATGGGACGTGTCTATCTGGTCATACGTGCTCCGCACCAACTATGAAGAATATGCTGTCATTCTGATGAAGAAAGAAAGTAGTTTTGGCCCAAGCACTACCCTGAAGCTTTATGGTATGTCTGGCTATGGCACATGTGGGCAAACAGGCTCTGGGTGTTCTCAGTGCAGCTCAGAAACACCACCCGAGGGTTCCTCAGGTCCCTTGGCCTTGAGGGAACTGACCATGGCTTTGGAAGTGGTGCCTTGGACCAGCTCATCTTCAGCACAGCAGAGGTTGAGTCTTATGGCTCAGCTTAGAGCCACATCACACAATGAATGTCCAAACCAGCCTGTTGTTTGGGATGGAGGTGGCAATATCTGCTTGGAAGAAACCGAGGCCCTGAAGTGGCAGGAGACGCTGTCTTTCATGACTGAGAAACATTAAACCACTTTTTGTCCAAACCCTTGGTCAAGGTTGGTCAAGAATAATGGAGGAGAGGCTGGGAAGGACCAGGAGGCTGATACTGGGCCTGCCTGCAGCTGCTTTAGCTCTGTGGGTTGATGGGTGGTTGAGGGGCTGCGTGCAGACCGCCTCCCATGCCAACCCCACTCACAGCCTGTTTGCTTGCCCAGGGAGGAGTCCGGAGCTGCGGAAGGACCTCATTGACGCTTTCCAGCAGCTGGCTCTGGAGATGGGCATCCCTGCAGACTCCATCTTCATCCTGGCCAACAGAGGTAACCCACCCACCACGTGCCTCTCCTGCTGCCTGTTACCCCAACATGCTGGTGCACTGGGGCTGCTCCTTCTTGGTGTGTGATGCTGGGGAGATGGGGGGATGGTCAGGATGGAAAGAGGAGAGACGAGGGCTTTGGTAGGATGGGATGGGAAGGAGATATGGCCACATATCAGTCAGGCTTCCACAAGCTTCCAGTTGGTGGGGTCCTTGCTGGACTGTCAGGTCAATGCACCCACAACGCTGTGCTGGGACGTGGGCACAGGACACCCAGGGACACTCACGACTGCTCCCCATGGCTGGGTACTCCCAGGACCTGAGGAGTTCCTTGCTCAGCCTGGGGTTCAGAAGGTGCTAGCATGATGCAGGTGGGTGTGGGGATTTTAGGATGATGCTCCTGTGAGTGGGAAGTGGAAAGAAGCAAGGGGGGAAGAAAGTTGGGGTGAAACTGGGAGGGCATCCCCTTCCTTGGGGTCCTGTGTGTGCATGGTGCAGGACCACAGTGAGATGAGTTTGTCAGGATGCCTCCCCTCTCACGCTGCTGATCTTCTTTCCTGTCATCTGGGCCAGGTGAATGTGTTCCTCAGGAGACTGCAACTGCCCCCCAGGTAAGTGGTCCAGCTGGGGCTTCCTGAGATGGATCAAGGCTGGGGACATTCCCTCCAAGCCAAACCCACTGGAGACCCTGTGTCTGGGGAGGCTCCGTGGGCAGGACACATTGGGAGATGCTCTTTCATCTCCGCTGACAGGCTTTGCCTGCAAGGACGGGGGGACAGGCAGGTGCAGGCTGCAGGGTGAGGGTCCTGGGGGTCAGGTGGGAACTAGGGCTTGTTTCCAAGCAGAAGGCAATGGCTCTTTCCTACTCTGATTTTTTTGTGGGGTGAAAGCTCCCGCATGCGGAACCTGGTGTCTTCTTGTTCCTTGCCTACCTGTGGGTGTCCCAGCCAGGCTGTAGACCCCCTCTCCAAGGATGGGGAGGCAGCTCAGCATCCCACTGGTCCTTTGGCTACCATCACTCAGCACCTCCCAATCTCACAGGCTTGAGTTTAGAAAGATTTTCAAGAGGGGATGGGACTTTCATAGGCAAAACAACAACCCTGTTGACTTGAGAGCAGGTAACACACCACCTTGCCTCAGCGAAAGCAGGGACACGTCCCCAGCAGAGGGCATGACTGGGACACTGTGGGTATCTTTATCCACAACATATGATCCTGGCCCCCACACAGGATGAGCACAGGGCTGGGAAGACCATGAGGTGTGGAGGGATCACAGCCTGTTGACCACAGATCAATGACTGGAGACGTGCTGGGAGCACCGAGGAGCGCTGGAGCCTGCACGGGCTGCAGCACCCAGCAGAGCTGCCCCTGACATAGCCCATCCTGGGGGCAGCGGGGGCCCAGGGGCAATGGGGTGGGCAGCAGGTCCCACAGGCAGGGGCTGACCGCAGCTCTGTGCTTCCTTCCCCGTGCAGAGGGCACGGAGAGCAGTCCTGCCCCCCGAGGAGGGCTCAGCCGCGGGACCCCTGCCCCCTTACATTGGCAATAAGGAAGGTACGTCCCAGGGGAGGGGAGCTGCATCGGGCGTCCCCCTGCCCTGCATCCCTGTTTGCCTGTGACAGCCCATGCCACACTTGTCCGCAGACTCGTGCCGGCTGAGCCAGGACTCCGGGCCCTGCAGTGGGATGGTCTCCCGCTTCTTCTACAACTCCTCCTCCATGGCTTGTGAAACCTTCCTCTACGGCGGCTGTCTGGGCAATGGCAACAACTTCTACTCAGAGAAGGAGTGCCTGCAGGCGTGCCGGACAGAGGGTGAGCAGGGCGACCAGGAGACATTCCGGCAGGGCGAGGGCACGGGAGGTGCATCAGAGGGGCTCCAAGAGTGGCCTCAAACCCCACATATCCACCATCCATGTGGGAGGCTCTGAACCCCCTGCCCTCAGAGCAGCCCCCTGTCCCCACAGCTGCCTGCAGGCTGCCCGTCGTCCAGGGTCCCTGCCAGAAGCCGGTGACGCGCTGGGCCTTCGACGCAGCTCAGGGCAAGTGCATCACGTTCAGCTACGGAGGCTGCAAGGGCAACGGGAACCAGTTCTACTCAGAGAAGGAGTGCAAGGAGTACTGTGGGGCTCCTCCGCTGGCAGGTACCCTCACCTTGTCCGCACCCTGCCTGGACCGCACTGTGCTGTGCTGGGGGAGCCAGGGCAGCAGCCTGCACCATCTCCTGTCCTGCTCTGGGCTGGGTCTGGGTGTGCTGGGTCTGCCTGGGATGGGGACAGGGCTGTCCTGGATCTGGGATGGATCTTGGGATGGGTCTGTCCTGGGTCTGGAAGGGTCTAGGATGGGTCTGTCCTGGGTCTGGGATAAGCCTGGGATGGGTTTGTCATAGGTCCAGGATGGGTCTGGGATGGTTTTGTGCTGTGCCTGGGATGGGTCTGTCCTGGGTCAGGAACCCTGATGGACTGAGGAATATCGTCATTAATCTCCAGACAGTATTGCACAAGGGGACTGTATAGGCTGCAGACGTACTGAGGCCACAGCTGAACTCTCAAAATGGTCTTGATAAAAGGGAGAAAGTCCCCGAGCAGGCTGGGGTGCAGTGGGGAGCAGCAGAGGCGACAGCCCCTGGACATGGTATGCCAGTGAGAGAAGAGTGACTGAAAGATTTTCAGGTGGTGAATGGACCCTGAGACCAAATAAGGATGAAACCAGGCTCCCCACCAGGGGTGTACCCTGTGTGCGACACATGCCAGACCCTCCAGCTCTAGTCAGCACAGGGGTTTCCGTATTGAACCTCCTTGGGAGACGCAAGAGGCACCGCTCAGCCGTCGGGTGAATGGACAAGCAGGTTTTCAGGAGCATTACAGGGGAAATCTTCCCACAGAGAGGGGCAAGCTAAGGGGTCTTCAACCACAGCCAGCCCTGGGCGAGCCTGGTCCCAGCGGGGCTGAAGCTGGGGTCTTACCATGCCCTCACGGATGGGAGATGGGGCCAGAGTAACATGTCTTAGGGAAGAGCCCATCTTTTATTAGCCTTGTCACCAATATGAAGTCCATTAATGCCACCGTAGCGGGTGCTGGGACACCAAGTGACAACCCAGGACAGTATGGGGGTGCATGGAGGGTCTAGACCACTTCCCCCATCACTGACGGCAAGGACAAAGTGAGAAGTAGCAACCATCGCTACCTCTCTGCGGGGCAAGGAGGGGGTCTGCGGGTCTGTCCGTCACCCTGTGCGTCTCTCCGCTTGCAGAGGACGAGGAGTTTCTGCATCTGTCAAACTGACGTGAGCGGAGGACAAGCTGCCGGCACCTAGCACCAGGGTCCCGCAGGAGTGTGCCGGCAGCTGCCAGCAGCACAGGAGATGCCTCCAGCAGTAAATGTCTCTAATGTGACCAACGGGCCCAGTGTCCATGCTCGAGCTGGTGGGAAGCAGGGTGGGGGGTCCAGGAGGGGCAGGGGATGCTGTGGGGTCCTTGCTGGTGGGGTGTTCCCCCCGTTGTGGGGCTGCTGCGTGCTCCCCACTGAGTCTCTGCCCCTTCCTCAGCCTGCTGCCCTCCACCCATGCGGTGCTGGGGTGGCCAACGGGGGCACCGAGGGGCTCAGGGCATCCTGCTGGGTGGGGTTTGGTCCCCCATTTCCCAGGGGATGACGATGGGCAGCCGGGAAGGGGTCAGCAAGGGGGGGAAAGGGTGCCTGCTCCTCCCTAAAAGTGAATAATTGCTGCTGCATCGCGGTCGGGGTGGGCCTGAAGTAGGCCCAGTCGTGGGCCAGGATAGGGATCATGGGGAGGGTTGGCGATCATGGCGGGGTTACATGGGGTGTACAGCAAGGGATTACAGGCTGTCAGAGGAGACCCTGAGGGGTCACAGGAGGGAATTATGGGGTTATGAGGGTCACAGGAGGGGATTACAGGGGTTATGGGGACCACAGGGGGCTACAGAGGTCCCAGGAGGGGATTAGAAGTGTCCGGGGGGGAGGGTCCCAGGGATGCTGGGGTGAGTCCAGGACAGGATTATAGGGGTTATGGGGGTCACGGGGCAGCTACAGAGGTCCCAGGAGGGGTTTACAGTGTTTATGGGTGTCGGGGGGACTATGAAGCTCACAGGAGGGGATTGCGAGGGTCTTGGGGGGTCTATGGGGGTCCCAGGAGGGGATGACAGGAGTTAGTGGGCTCACACGAGGGGACTGCGGGGGTCTTGGAAGGGTTAGGTTGCAGCTGGCCTTGGGGAAGGGTCACAGGGAGTCCTGGGGGTCGCGCCCACAGCCTGCCCCGGCCCGGCGGGCCCAGGACACACGCAGGCCCCGCCGCCGGCCGCGCTCCGCGCCTCGCTGGCCCCTGCCGGCCGCCGTAGCCGGCGCCGCGCGCGCCCCGTCCCCCGGCGGGAGGCGGAAGAGGCAAGATGGCGGCGGCGGGAGCCCCGCGCTGCCTCCGCTCCCCGCGCCCGGCCCCGAGCGCTGGCGCCCGGCGGGGCTGAGCCGCCGCCCCGGCCCCACCGCCCCCTTTCCCCCGCGCCGCCCCGGCCCCGGGCCATGCCCGGTTAGCGCCCCCTCCCCGGCAGACGGCGGGGCCCCGGCTGAGCCCCCCTCCCCGCCGCGGCGGGCCGGGCCGGGCCGGGCCGAGCCCGCACACCTCCGCCCCGCCGAGCCCGGGAGGCCCCTCATGGCCGGACCGGCCCTGCCCCAGCCCTGATTTACCCGCGCGTCCCCCTCGAGCCGTGCCCTCCCCCTATGCCCCCCCCGGGGCCGCCCTGCCCCTGAGCCCCGGAGCAGCAGCCCTTTTCCTGGAGGTGGTGGTGCAGGTGTGGGACCAGAAAGATGTTCTCGGCCCTGAAGAAGCTGGTGGGCTCGGACCAGACTCCGGTCAGAGACAAGAATATCCCCGCGGGGCTGCAGTCCATGAACCAGGCTCTGCAGAGGAGGTTTGCCAAGGGAGTCCAGTATAACAGTGAGTCGGAGCCCAGCTTCGGGGGGTCTGTCGGGGGGCACAGCCGGCCCCGGGCGGGAGGCCAGCCGCATCGGTCTGTCCCGTCTGATGCCCCATAGTGTGCCGGAGCGTGCCCGGGGACCCCGGTGGGACTGCGAAACGCATACGCTTTCCTTGTGCGTGGTCGTGCTTTTGCCAGTATTCACCCAAAGCCAAGTTTGCAATTAAACGTTAGAGCTTGCGAAATGTGGGAGGAGTAAGGGATGGGAAACTTTTATCTTTCTGTGTGGGACTTAGGAACCTGTAGTGCAGCAGTGTCCCCAGTCAGCAGATGTCCTGAACGGCTGCCTGCTTTCCGCTGACTGTGGCACAAGAGAGAGTTCCTTGTAAATCAATTTTTGTCAGTTAAACCATCAAGAGAGTAACTCCCCTGAGCGTGTGGGTGACCTTCCCTGCAGCCCAGGATAATGCTATTTATAATTAAGCTCTGGTGGTTATACGATAAGGGTCTATTGAAAAAAGCTCTGCCCTGCCAGGCTTTAATAAAAGGTGAGTGATGTATGCCTTTATGTGCCCTTGGCACATAATTTCATTCTGACTGTCTTTGCTGCAACTGATACGTTTGCTCATTTCTCAGGGAACATTTTCAGAATTTTTTTCCTTTCAGTCTTGAGGCTTACGGTTGTGTTCTTCCCTTGAGGCTCAGTAAAGGTTATTTCTAAAATAATGTTTCAGGAGGGCACTGCAAGTATGTGAAATACATCCCAAAGTAACAGTTGTGAGACGGGGATGGTAGTTATGTCATCCTTGCTGAAAATAGAGGTGGTACCAGAGAGCACTGCGAGTACCAGGTCATCTGTGTGGATCCAGGCAGGCAGTGAAGTCAGATTGCAGAAGGCCGAGAGGTTGGCAGTTGGGAGAGAGACTGATTTGTAAACATGGCACTGAATAATTTCTGTAAAGGCACAAGTGTTGGAGGAATAGAGCTTATGTTAGATCTTAATCTGAAACAGAAAGTGAAGGGAAAGGTTAACACTTTGGGGCTTGGGGCTTTTTTTGCTTTGTTTAGTACTATCACTATTGACTGTGCTTTTGAACTGATGTTTTGAAGCTCTCTGCTTTACAAGGGAGAGCATATGTGCCTTTCTCCATAGCACATCTATTAGATATGCCAGTAGTACTTAATTTAGAAAATTAGTGTCTTAGCAAGCAGTCATGAATGTGAACAGAAGCACGGTGTTATTGTTAAGAGACTTGATTTCCAGCGAGAGATGGAGGGTGAGGATTATTCTGCCTTGGAATACAGCACTGCATCATTAAACATGTACCTGGAGATCTGCTAGTTAAAGACTATTGATCTGTGCAGAGGCTTCATGCAGCCCACAGACCAGAACATATCCATGTGCTTCACTGGTACGTTTGAGATCAGGTAGCTAATACCGGCGTGTGAATTATGTAAGAGAAAGGCGTTGACTTTTCAGACAGTGAACGTTTGTGCTGCGAACAGTATGGATCAGCTGCATCCTGCTGGCACAGCAGTTGATGGGGCCAACTCTTTGTTACGTGTTGACTAACTGCATTGTTGACGAACCTGCATGGATGTGTACCTGCTTGCCATTAATACAGCAAGGCCAAAAATGCCAACAGCTGAACTACCAACTGTAGCTTTGCTGCTTTTTGTCTCATTACCAAAAGCCTCGGGAAAGCTTTTTGGTTTGTGCTCTGTCTTACCAGGATTTGTGTTCTAGTTACTGCTTTCATATCTGGAATAAAACTGCAGCTTTCTGTCACTGCCTTAAGGGAAGCTTTCCAATCTCCATAGTAACTCTTCCCAGGATTGCTGTTATATAATATTTATATGAGATATGGGCAGGCTTACGAAAGGGCTTCGAGCACCCTGCGTAGCCATGGCACCGGATAGATGGGGTAGGTTCCAGCACGGTGAGGTGGTCTCAGTTGAAGGTGGGCTCTGAAGGAATGTCATTACAAGGGCCATTGCTCAGGAAGGGCAGAGCTGCAAATTCTATGCATTGCCAATGCTCCTTTCTTAGCAAATACATGACATTCAGCAGAGGAGTGCAAAATGTGTTTAGTAGCCACCGTTAACACACACAGATCTTTAAACTCCTCCGTTCCCCAGGAGCTGCCTAAACCTAAACCAAAGGGTGCTGTGATGACTGGTTTTACAGAAATGTTTTCCTTGCTTTCATAGACCATTACTGATAATGAACTGAAGCCTGTTTCCTTCCCAGAAATATATTTAGTGTGCCGAGAATGCCTTGGGTTGCTTGCTGATAAAGTGGGTGGAAAATGGCTGGGACATGGGCCTCGTCACCTGGCTCTTGGTGCCTCGCTGCAGGGCTCAGGACAGGCCATGCTGTGCCAGCCTTCATGGCTGTCCAGTACATTTTGTAACTGGACAGCCCCTGCGTTTGAGGTGATACTGAAGATTGTGTGGTGTTTTAGTGGCAGTGAGGATTGCAAGCACTGGATAGTATGCACCTCTAAGTTGAACCAAAATGATTTGTTTTGATGGTCTCTCTCCCACTCAGTTACGTTTTCAAAAGGAAGAGTATTGCAGGATGGGTAGGTTTAGATTTCTAATGAAATGATGAGAGCAAAGGCCAGTATTAGCCCCCGGCAGCAGTCACTTCCTCTGCATGGGACATCTTATTTCAAAACAAAAGCATTTTCATACTGCATTCCCAGAACATACACTCCTTATTTGCTCTCTTTTATCATCCGCACGGAGCTCCTGTGTTTTATGTGCTGTGGCCCAAATAACACCAGAGTTCCCTGAGCACTATGGAAGGTACAGAGATGAAAATGATGTGGGTCTGTACCATATATGTAATGGCTTGGGTGTTTATGGGGAGATCACGGTTCCAAGTATGGGGAACCAATCTTTGTGAAAACTTGCACTTTTTTTCCTGCTTGGGATAGCCTGAACTTGGATCAGGTCTGCTGCATCACCATTCAGATAGCTGTGCTGGCCCGGGGAAGGTAGCAGAGGCCAGAGCAAGTAGGCCTGGTGGAGAGAGCGCAACATGGATCTGTGGATCTCGTTCCTTTGGCAGCGGTGCTTGTTTGAACAAATTACAAGACAAATTACAGAAGGAAGTACCAGCACCAGGTTACGCAAATGCAAAAGTTTATGAAAGGCAATGATGGGCAAACAAGGGTGAAATTAACAGTTCTGGCTGGGTTACACCGGCAAGAGGATTCCCTGGGAGTTACCCATTGATGATCAGTGGCAGGAGCAAAAGACATGGAAGTGGTAAAGTTTCAGATCCATCTGTCCTATTCCCCAGAACACGGTACACCTTCTGCTCTGGACTTTATTCTTAATGCTGCATCCCGTGTGCACACCACTCGACAAACCCCGCTGCTGTGTGTGCCTGGAGCATGGGCTGCTCTCCTGGTGAGCTGCAGGCTTGCCCTGAACAGTCACCAGTGCTGAAATACCAAAGTCAGTAGCTCCAAGAATTCCCTCCAGTCCCTCCCCTTATTACTTTTCTGCCTAAAATGTGCTTTAAAAGACAGAACTTAATTAATACCATGTATCCTTTTGGTAAGCATTATAGTCATTACTTCTTTTGTGTTGTTTGAGAGTAGTAATTCCCAGGCTCTGATTGTAGTTTTGTTAAGTATTTTCATTCAGCACTATTCCCAACAGAAATGCTTCCCCTCTTCCTGCTGTTTCCCACCTTCTCTTGTTTTCTCCTGCGGCTAACGCAGGCATTTGTTCAACATGTGGCAAACCTGCTTTGCTGTCTGGCCTGTCCCCCCCAGGAAGTGTGCTTGGGGTGTCTGCAGATCAGGTGTGCTTCTTTTGGCAGCAGAACCAGCTTAAAGCATTTTAATTGCAGCCTTGTAGCCACAGTCCCAAAGACCTTAATGAGGGCAAGGTTATGACCCTCTGTATGGGGATTATTAGCAGAGGAGTTTGGGGATCTTTGTTGTGGGGTCTGACATCCTTAGTTGCTGCAGTGTCCTGGAAGAACATGGGCAGAGCTGGGAATTCCTGATTTCTAGTTCTGAGTTGGTCTGAGACCTGTTCTCTGGGCCTGTATCTTCATTGCTCTGCTTCCATTTCCCCATCCGGAGAATGGAAATCCCTCTGTTTTTCCTGATGCAGTGAGACTATGAATAAAGTGATTTGTTTAGCTTTTTCCTCACATCTTGATCTATTCCCCATCCCTACCCTTCTTCCCACAGATATTTCTCCTGTCTTTGCTACAAACCTATGGCTGTTTGCAGTAAGTACTGATTTAACTTAAAATCAAAGTTAGGCAGTAATTGTTACTGTCCCATAGGTAACCTCACCCATAAATACTGGTCCTCTTTCCACATTCGTACACAGCCCAGGCCTGTGATGTGGCTGTGCCCTGAAGCTCACTCAGCTCTTCCTGTATTGGAGATGCCTGTCATTGAGTTGACCTGCCCCAGCCAAAGTCCCAAATACAGATTTTGTTTTGCTAAAAATGATTTACATCACCTGCCTTCTTCCTGTTCTGTTTTTAAAGACTTTTTCTTTCTTCAGGAAAAAAGTCAGTGAAAACTCATGCACTATGTAGGAGGAAAGAGATCCTAACATGGAGAGTGCTGAAGCTGGAAAGGGCCGTTGGACCTGTTCAAACTGAGCATGTGGTGCCACAAGCACCCTACGTTGATCTAAATGTGAGCTGCTCAGGGGTGGGGGTCATCTCCATGCCACTCCAGCCATGCCTCCTGTGTGCTGCTCCTACTGCTCATGCAGCTGGGCACTTGAGCTAGAGAAGAAAACTGAGAATGAATAATTTTGGGGTTGGTTTTCAGCCAGTTCAGTTCCTTGATACAACTCAATACGTAGCTGCATAAATAACACTGTTGGCACTAGGAAAGTCCTGGGGGGAGATAAGATTGCCCCTTCTAGGGAGAGCTCACAGTTAAGTCATCTGGGAGGGATCCTGAAAGTGTGCCTTGAGAGCAGCCTAACTATTTAAGGAAAGGTCTGTTTGTCCTTAAAACTCACTGTTTTGGTATCTCCTGCTGCACTTCATGGGGGAATGTGAATTTTAAAATGCTGTCTAAGGTAGGCAGTGAGAGGATTTAGAAAGGATTGGGTTTTAAAGGGGACAAATGGAATCTCATTCTGCCTATGCCTTGGACTTGCTGCATTAATTCACAAAAATCAAAGGAATCCTCCATTGATTGTTTCACCATCTGTAAGTAGGAAGCAGAATCAAACACATGGCAACAGGAAATGCAGGAAATGGTTTGTCGTCTGCAGAGATGCTCTGGGACCTGTAAGTGAAGTCAGCCTATAAATATGAAGTTCATTTTTGCCTTTTTTATCCTTTTGCTATTTTAATAAGTAACTTTGTAAAAGAATAAACAGCAGTACCTTTCAGTGTACAACAACAAAAGCACAGTGGAACTGCAGCACAAAATTTCACAGACTTTGTATATGTTGTCTGTTTTACCTTAAAGTTTACCTCTTAAACTTTTTTCTGAAATGCCTGCAATAACTCCTGAGTTACAACAAAAGGCAGCCTTCAGACTGAGATTTCCTTGCCCAAATGATGATGCACAACCTAATGCTAATCACCTGAATCTGCCATTAGATATCTCCAAGTGGCCCATTTTTCTAGGGGATAATAGCTCCTATTCAAAACTCAAGCATAAAAATTCTGTTTGTCAGCTTATGTTTCCCAATAGCCTTGTGGTTGCCACTTAAAACAAGGATGGTATTTAAAAAAAAAAAAAAATCCCGTAATGGAACAGAAAATTTAGAAAACAACACATACTGTTTTCAGAAAGAACAAAGTAACGTTAGGGTAGACTCAGGAAAGTTCATGATATTAATTGCTACAGAAGTTACTTTGCCAGGTTGTATGAGTTTATGATATTTTTGACACTTCCTTGGGAGGGTTTGAATGAGTTTCTCCATTGACTGACTTTCCTTGCTGTGGGTACAAGCACATGTGCACAAGCACAGGCAGGTGGTGGTAGATCAGCTGAGTGGCCTCAGCAGCTGGATGTGAGGCCAGTTGGTGGAAGCAGAGCTGTTGTACCTTTACCCGAGACTGCAGTTGCTGAGAATGCCTTTGCTGAGTGCCATCAGTACACCTGCACCTAAAACCAGCTAAGGGCTGGCTCCTGTGGTAGAGACTGTCTCTCTGACACATGGAGGACCCACAGAGATTCAGTGTCTCTTGGTTTTATTTCACTGTTATTTAAGTGAGTTTATGTCCCCAAAGGGGCATGCTTGTTTTGGTTCAGTTTAGCTTGTTTCTAACGCATGTTAGGTAGACTGATTTTGATTTAATTTTAATCAAACTGTGGCCATCACAGGGGCAGTTTAAGATAGACCCCTGTGAGCATAAACTACCTTGCCCCTTGTCCGTGCCAAGGATTGCCTCCTCACCTGAGACTGTCTGGGCTCTGAGCTGGAGCAGCTGAAGAGCAGTACACAGTCTTGTTCTGCTTCCCCTGGAAAAGAGGATGCTGCCCCAGTGCAAGAAAGTTGGGGATAGCTGAGAGCAGTGGCAGCTTAAGTCTGCGGTGATGTTCACCAGAAACTGCCTCTCAGCTCTCCCAACACCATCCCAGAAGAACGGTTTCACCAGTGCTGGGGTTCAGAGTCACACCCCTGTGGGACATAGGGAGCAGCACTTCTGAACGCAGGACCCTGCCTATCGGCTCAGCTGAGAACTGGTCCTTGAGCTTTCAGTGGGCAGCTGGGTCTAGGAAGTGAGTAGGAGGCTGAGGGAAGACCTTATCGCTCTCTACAACTACCTAAAAGGAGGTTGTAGCGAGGTGGGGGTCAGTCTCTTCTCCAAGTAACAAGCGATAGGACAAGAGGAAGTGGCCTCAAGTTGCGCAAGGGGAGGTTTAGACTGGTTATTGGGAAAAATTCCTTCACCAAAAGGGTTGTCAAGCATTGGAACAGGCTACCCAGGGAAGTGGTTGCGTTGCCATCCCTGGAGGGATTTGAAAGACATGTACATGTGGTGCTTAGGGACGTGGTTTAGTGGTGGACTTGGCAGTGTTAGGTTAACGGTTGGACTCCGTGATCTTAAAGGTCCTTTCCAACCTAAATGATTCTATGATTCTATTTTCTCAAGGAATGAGAAGTGTTTAAGGAGAAATGGGAATGATAGAGGAGGCAATTGAAGGAGAAGCTTGGCATAAAATGCTAGCAAAGCAATAGGGTATGGCAGAATGGGAATAAGTGCTAGGTAGAGAAGGCAGGAGGATGGAAGGAGCAGAGACTTAGCTGGCTGACGTTCTGCAGATTCTGAAGATTCAATCTTGATGTTGGTTCGTTCTGCTGTACTAGAGAGAGTAGCTGAATAAACACTAATTTTAATGGCTGAGACTCAGGTTTTTTGACAAACCCCATCATGCCTGTGTAATATGGGAGAACTAATTACATCTGAATAATGCTTACAAAAAGTTAACGTGCTTTTCACAGGATCCTTTGATTTGTTTTTAATCAACTTTATTTGTCTGCTTACTCTTTTCCCCAGTGAAAATTGTCATCCGAGGGGACAGGAACACTGGGAAAACCACACTCTGGCACCGACTGCAGGGAAAGAAATTTATTGAGGAATATATTCCAACTCAGGAGATCCAAGTCACCAGCATCCACTGGAATTATAAAAGTAAGATGGAAGAGGGTGGGGGGAGTGACAGTCATGGGACAGTGCCTTGGGGGTAGAAATTCCACTGCAGCCTTGTTTGCTTCTTTCTTCTGTGTCTGTTTGGGAGATAAAATGGTCTCTCATCACTCTTGTTATTTTAATTTGTTATTCACAGTTTCTCAGTCATGTTTTTTAATAACTTTACTCAGAAACTATATTTCTTATAAGTGCTAAAGGATAGGTCTTTGGAAGCCACAATTCAAGGAAAGTGTTTAATAGGTGATCCAAAAGATTTGAAATATTTGTGATACGCTTGACTTGTCAACGAAAACAGGTTTATTATGGAAATCTTTCTCTGAGGCTAACCCTGCTTTTGGTGTTACTGTGTGGCATTGAAGCGAATAGTATGGTGCAAACTAGTTTTCTGCTGATTAAAATATAAAGAGCATCCTGTAACTGGTGAAGGTAATGTTTTAAAAATTATTGTAGTACTAATAACTCTAGGCTGGCTTACTGAAGCACAGAATTATCTTATCAGTAGCTTTTTTAAAGTGCTTGTTTGAGTCTGAGAGATGAGATGTGAATTTTTTTTATTTTCCCCATCTGCTCTGACAGTATAAAGTGGCTGTGAAAGCCTTGGATCTTGCCTGGAGAAGACACTGCAGGCATTGAAATTGCATAAGGCTGTGATCCAACAGTGCATTAAGTCCAGCTTTCAGGTTCCTGATCAAAAATGCCACAGCCTTGTGGGATGAACTACTGATTCAGTATGAACTTGCTCTGTAAGACTGATTTTGCTTTAAAAAAGGTCAGCAGTTAGTTTGCCTTTATCAGACATTGTCCATCTGCATCACTCCAACCTTTTGTTGAATCAGGTACTCTCTGACTCCTCACAGCTGGAAAAAAAACCCATGCAGTTTGGGTAAACACAAAATTGGGTGCTTTGTCTAATTCACCAATCAAATTTGTGTTGCTGGATGATACCATGATGCCCAAGCCTCATGATAATGATCACGGAGCCACAGGGTGTGTTCACCAGCAGTCAGCCTTGGGACAGTGCTCTTTCAATCTCTGTTGCCTTCATAGGCTTCAGCGCAAGGAGAGCAAGCAGATACTGCTGTTGTATGTTCACAGGGAGCTGGTAACCAGAGTTCTGGAGACTTTTGTGCTCTTATGAAGACAGGCTTCCACATAAGTCAGCTCTCTCTGGACAAAGGTTGAAAAGGTTTGTAAGTATGGATGGATGGTTGAGATTTGCCTTGGATGTGGGAGAGAAACAGGTCATCCTTGGTCAGTGCAACTCGCGGTTTTGTCTCATTCAGGATCTGATGTTGAGCTAAGCCTGATGTCACAGGTTTTCAGATTCTTTCACGGGGAGTCTCCATGTGACCGTGATGCAAAGATGTGCCTGTTAGCTTCTACATTCTTCATAAAGTATTTTTATTTTGGGTACCATCTACCTGATGTTTTGCCTATTCAACTGGCCCAAGGCGTTGACAGATCTGCAGTGTTCATGCAGTGGTGTTCCCCATCCACAGCAAAACCTCTGGCATGTTGTATTTTAGCAGTGGCATCCTTCCCCCACACTCCTCTTCCTCTCTCTCAGAATATCAGCACATCGTTTATTGATATGCGAACATAGAGCTTACAAGTTGTTTGGATGATGGAAACTATCTCCAAAATAAAACTTGAATGCTTCAGCCTAAACAGGCTTAGATCAGAGTAAGAAATGAAATACCTCTTTCTTAGATATCCAGGTCTAAAGAGTGCGCTGAATGTTAATTGTGGTTTTCTACAATATCATAGGTAAAAACTTCAGAGTTCAGTTTCCTCTCTAATCAGCGTAGGTAATAAAAGTGCTGTTTGTAAATACAGCCTGGGAGTCTGGCATTTGAGTTGTAAGAGGCTTATTCATACCTAATTGTTTTTGTATACATGAACAGGTATACAAAATGCTTGTATACAGGTTTTTTGTATACATGCGAAAAAGTGTTTGGAGACGAATGGGTAGAAAGACCCAGTCATCTCGCATGTTTCTGCGTATTTTAGGGACTGTATGTTCTTTTACTGAGCCGAGACTTAGGCACTGGCTTTTTCAACATGGGTGCAATCCTGGGGTAGGAAACAGCTACACATGAGGCTGGTTTTTCCTGTATATTGGTAACTGCAGGTGTATTTGTTATTTCTAGTGATTAGTTCTAACATTGGTGTGATATGTTTCTGTAGATCTTGCTGGTTAGTGTTGACAGCAATGTGTAGGTATCTTGATGGACTTTTCTCAAGGTGAAGTGTTGCTGAGCTAGTCTAATTAATCTGGAAGGCTATACATGAAATTGTGCCTTTCATTTGTGTTTCTTTTACATTGTAAAACACTGTATTATTTTCTTAGTAATATTTTCCAGCAGTATAGGAAATTCTCCGTTGACCTTCTTAAAACTTTTTTTTAAAAAATAACCCCCTTTTTAAAAAACGTTGTAAGGTATGTTTCCTGCTGTGAAAACTTTCCATCCAAGATGGGTGATGTGGGCACTCTGAGAACTTGGCTCAGATCTAATTACTGCCCTGTTGGCTGAGTTAATGTGTAGAAGAAAAATAAAGTTTGTTTTTCCTGTGATCATGCTCTCAAGCTACCTTAAATAAACATTATGAGGTAGTTGGCAGCAAATATTTACGGATATTAATTAAATCGCTGTCAAATACTGAAGGATTCTTACGTTGCCTGGTATTAGAAGATATACATTTTAGATGTGGAACATACCACTTTGTCATATCTTCAGAAATTTTATACTGGAGGGATTAATAAAAGTAGAGGAATTTGAGTTATTTCTTCCTACTCAAAATGAACAAAATTACTTTTCTGTGCCAATTGTCTCTGTAATGGATATTGGTAATTTTTGTGTCCAAGTAAGGAGTTACCATTCCTGACCCTAATGAACACTTTTTTAGATTATGCTAGTCACCAATTTTATTCTCTGTTTGCCAGTCTCAGCAAGGGAGTCTGGAATAAAAATTAGCAAATACTTTTGTTCAGATACTTTGAATGCTTTATAGATGGGTGTGAGGAATGGCAGAGCTGCTCTGCTCTCTAGGATTTGTGATCCGAAGCATATGAAGTGAATTGTGTAATTGCATGAGAGTAAATATGTTTGAGGGCCTGTGAATTCCTGGTGATGAACCCACCCATAAAGCAATGATTCTTATTTTTAAATGAGCTTTCTTGCAACTGGAGTCTTCTCACACCTCTCCACCGTTTTCTGGGAAAGCAAGGTCTTAGTGTGCCACTGGCTACAGAGTACTTGGCCAAATAGCAACTAAGTAGAGATTTTTTGAGTGGTTGATCCATGGTTTATGCTAATCCAAGTTACTTAGTTAAAAGGATGAATTGGCACTCTTTTTGCTGCAACATGCCTTCCAAAGCTGTTAAGGTGAAATGCTGCTGTGTATGAGCCGTACCAAAGCCAACACAGCAGCACTAAAGTAATTATCCTCCTGTGTGTTCAGGATAATCAGGAATGAAGCTGGTAATGAAAAGGAAGAACTTACTGGCTACGAGCTAGCTGGAGCGTTGGTGCTAACAGGAGAAAAACCCATGTGGAAAAATTATTTTCTCAGATCTCGTGCAGTTTCTTTGTGAAATTCTGTGCTTCCCCTCAGATAAAAGGTGTAGAGCAGGTCTTTCTGGGTCAAACAGTTCAACTCCTCAGTTAGCCGGGAGTGCTGCTGCTCAGCAGGGTACCAGTACTGCGGAAATTACTCAGCAGGGGAACGAATCTTAACTGAGGGTGCATTTGGTTTTAGGGTAAGGAGGTGGAGATCTCTGGAGCTCAGAAGGAAAGTCCCAGTGCTAGGTACCGGGTCACCTCCTAGGAGAGCACTGCACATCACTCCAAGGGCTTACTTTTCTGAAATGGGGTTCCAGCTTCTCTGCAGAAGCCCCTTGTTAATGTGCTCATGTGCTGCTTCACATGGCACTGCTGGAAAGAACAAGCAGCCCCCTGGACTCCTCCTGTGCCCCTGCAAAGTTTGCCTGAGAAAGGAAAACATCTCCAGTCCTTTTGCAGAAAGTCTTGACTGTTGAAAGGTGCCAGGATTGACTTTGCTGGTCTGTCCGTCCCCTTGTCCTTCAGGGACAGCAGCAGCACTGCCAGTCCCAGCTGCAGGGTATAAATTTGGGGGCAGACCTCCACTAGCTGATCTGTGTCCCAGCACCTGCAGGGTTATGGCACACCCTGAATGGACCACAGACTCGAGCAGCCCACGTCACAGGGAGAGCACCCTGCTCTGCCAGTGCCTGCATGTGAGTAGCTGGCTGTACAGCTGGGTGCCAGGCGAGTGAGTAACGGGGAGTGGTTGGACTTCAGCTGTACCTGGCTTGATGGTCTGTAGAAATATTCAGGGACAGAATTAATTTGGGGAGTTCAGTTGTTGGAGCAGAGTTTTTAGTACTGCCAGCTGCTGTACGCTTGTTGTGTTTTCAGTCCCATCTGAGCCTGTGATGCACTGGCTGGGCTGAGCCTGGGCAAGTCTCCTGTTCGTCCTGTGCCCCACTGCCCTGCTGGCAAAGTGGAAGATAAGCGCCAGTTGCTATGAGGAAAAACAGAGGTTGATTTTGCTTCATGCATAAATGTAAAAAAGGATCTTTCTCCAGAAGCAGAGGATCAAAGTTTTCCTATATTCATCATCTGTCTTCACAATATTTTGAAATGTTTAAGTTAAGCCAGCAGTGAATTCAGTAGAGGAAATGTTTCCTGGCTTGACAATGATGCTTAGCTGAATTCTCATGCCATCCTATGAGATTATTTTCTACTCTGAGACATTGCTTTATGTTCAGACCTGCTCCAAGTACCAGCTTTTGCTTTGTAGCCTATAGCATTTCCAAAAAGCAACTGTTTCTTGGAACAACTTCCTGAAGATTGGACTGCTTATTTGGATTCAATAGAAACATCTAACCAAAGCTGCCCATCCCTCATGCCATCTGAGAGTTAAGCTGCTAGCTTTCAGTACCAGCAGTAGTATCTCTGTAGTTAGAATTTTGGTTGTCTTGCTTCAGATTTTAGCAACTCAAATACACGTTGCTGCTTATAATTTCCTGATGTTGCAGCTCGTTAAGAGGCAAAATTGCTAGTAATATTTTTCACAAAAGGCGACTTGAAATTTGCAAAGAGAATGGATTTCTGTAGCCGCAGGACTGTCTGCACTGTTTGTCATGTTTACATGAAGATGCTATTAGTAAGGTTGATCTTCCTTAAATGTGTATATTCCTTTTTTTTCAGTTGTACACCTTGCTTATAGACCAGACTTTATTCTCCAAATTAAATTTATATCTTTTTTGAAAGAATGTGGAAACCTCTGTATGTTATGAAAAGAATCTACACAAAATATTTATAACATGCTTCAAATCTGACATAAAAAATCAAGGAAATCTAGCTATCACTTATGTGACTAAGAGTCTTTAAGAAGTTCTTTAGATAGCACAGTTTTGGTGTACAACTTGGACCTTCAACAGTGGGCCTTCTTGTGCTGTTTGGATTGTCTTTTAACTCACTCAAGGATTACTTTTCTTTTGGTATTCATCTCCTACTTTCACAATGTTGGCTTTGGGTTAGGCTCTCTGTGGTGAGCATTGAGTATTGGTCATTTTAGTGAAACCCTCTGCTAATACTTTGTGTTCTTATTGTGCTTTTAGCCACTGACGATATTGTTAAAGTTGAAGTATGGGATGTGGTTGACAAAGGTAAGATTTATAACTTCCTTTCTAATGGAGATTCATTGTTCTTTCTCAATTTTAATTACAAATTTACATGGAATTCAGAAATACCTACTTAATTCTACTTTAGAAAAATGTCTGTACTTATTTTTTTCAAGTGCATGGATGTTACTTCCTGAAAAAATATGGAGAGAGGAGTCTCCTATGCTAGAGCCCATTATTTGGAATCTGAACTTCAGATCAAATCCAATATTCAGAAGCAGTTGTTTCATGTGCTCCGTGACAGATGAAATAGCCTGCTGCTTAGTGTATTCAGATTCTCTGAACTTATTATAAACTTCATCTTCTCTCCTTTATAGTTTTATATGTGTTTAGACATCTACTGAGTTCTTTGTTCTGTTTATAAAAGTTCTTGCCAAGCTGTTTTTGTAAAGGAATGCTATTGTTAAATTGATAAAATGTTATCTGCAGTGAATAACATATGCAGGAGGGAAGGATAAAGGAGAAGCCAATTGCTTAAATTCACTAAGGACAGAAAATGCAATATATTTAATCCAAAATCTTTTCTAAATGCTTAGCCAAGGGAAGTATTACGATGTATAAATACATTTTTCATTAGTTTTCTTCTTTTTTCAGAGTATAAAGTTCTATTTTATAAAAACAAACAGACCTCAAAAACATATGTGAAGACACAATCTGGGTGCAGTTGAATCTGTTCCCAGAAGGGGTTGGGGTTCAGATGTGAATCTTGACAGCCCGTTCTGTAGCCCCAAATGCAAATATTTTTTGGCTTTTAAAAGACATTTGGTACCAGCCAGACTCCTGGTTTAAAGTGTGAGTATGGTCAGGAAAGCAGCTTTACAAGTGAGCGTCTCTTGCTCTGTGGGTTGTGCTCCTTTTTTGTGTGTTTCTGTCAAATCTGTGTTTTGTGTGTTTGGCCGAATCTGTTGACCACAGTCATTGAAACTTAAACTTTTATGGTTTGGCTGCTGCTACCTTTCCTGCAGCCTTAGCTAGAATCTGTGCTGGCACGCGTTCCTCAGCAGAACTGCATCCAAGGTGCACTACCTCTGCGGCACCACCTGTGCAACTTCCGCATGTGTTAACACCAAAAAATAAGAAGATAAGTACAATAGGGAGTGGGAAAGGGAGAAATGTAATTTTTCATGTTAGCTAAATTGTATTTAAAATAGTAAAAACAAAAAGATAATTAAAGATAGCAGCTCTAGTTCAGATGCATAATGGAGCCTTTAGGTTAACCTTGAGCCAGTAACTTTAAATTAAAATCCTGAGCACTTTATCTTTTTATTCCTTTAAACCCCAGTTTTCACAGTGTAGACAAAACCTTACTTAGGTCAGAGTTACTGCTGAAGTCAGTCTGATTACAGTTTGGCTTTCAGATCCTGGGATGACATGTGCAGGGCTGGAATCTGAGCAAAACATCTGTTTTCTCGCTGCCTTGCAACTTTGGTATGAATAGATAGACAGTTAATTTGGGAATCATGTGGTTCCAGCATTTATTTCTGTGAATAGCTTCTCTGAGCAGAGTCATCTTCTGAACTAGAGACTTACTTTTTTGGCAAAACAGATTGGATTTGATATGTGCAGATGTTGATAACAGCTCTTCTGATATTGCTTTCATTTCTGACAGTGGGCCATGTGTTAAAAATCTCAAGGGACTCTCTTCTCTCCACTTTATATTCTTTTGAAATAAAACTCATTCTATTGAGATCCTACTTTGGACCACAGATAAGTGTTTTTATGGGATCAAATATACTTAATGTAGTGTAAAAATTCAGATCATCATGATGTAACAAAATCAAATCCTTTCCTATTGCCATAGCATTGCGGATTCTTGATAAGTACAACTTTAGGAAAATGTGCAAATTAACCATTAAGAGCTTGCTCATATCTAACTTTCATCTTATTGTTATGTCATGACATTTTTGTTCTTCCTTCTGTATGCTTAGGACAAAAAATCCTCCTGCGTGATGCTTTTGGTGAGAGCGACACTAATCTAGACTGTAGACTTTTAGTAGTGAAGTGTCCAGTGCTGCTGCAGCATAGTGCTGATAAGACCTGATCCTCCTTTTTTTCCTTGCCCACAAGATCCTGGCTAATGTGCATATTTAGAGTTGTGCAGAATGCTGTATTTATCAGGCTGGATTTGAAACTGCTAAAAAATCCATGTTCTGAACATGTGTTTCAACATACGTTTTTTTTCCAGGCTAAATAATTTGCCAGTGTTTCCCCATTTTGGACGAATTGTTCCTTGTTAGAGAAAATTAAGAGACCTCTATTTAAATTAAGATGTTTGAAAATGTATTGAAAGCCTGATGTAGGGATGTAGCTAGACCATCTAAAAGATGTATCCATAACCTGCAGTTTTCAACTTTAGTCTTGTAAAGCAGCTTCAGCCTCTTCTCTGCTATGCAGTGCTGCCATTCTTCATGTCTCGGTGTGAACATGCACAGGAGGATTTGGGGAAACTTAGTAAGTTACACCCTGAAAAACTTAATGTACATTTTTGCACTGAAGTTAAATGTGCTTTTACTAAGTGGTGTTTCTCCTCACGCTTACTAGCAGTGTGCCTCCCTGTCCTTGTTAGTTCAGCAGTGTGCTTTGATTTTTCCTTCCAGACTGTTTTAGGAATGCAGGAAGCAGCTCTGTTGGCCCTGCCTGGCTGATGGCTGGTGCCTTGATGTCATTTGTTTAGCATATGGGTGTTAATTTGGAAGTGTGGGGAGATTTGTTGTGAAAGCTTAAAACCTGTGAGGTTGGTTAGTGTGCTGAAGCAGGGGGAAATGGCAACTGCTGTATTGTATTGCTCCTCTTACCTTTTTCTTGACTCTTTGGGATATCATTTTTTTAATGTGCAGACTCACAAGAAGTGAGTCACTATGGACTTCCCTGCAGCCTTCTGTGTTCTCCTTGGGCCGGCTTAGAGAGCGGGGCTCATTTGTGTAATGATGCCGTTTGTTAAAATCTTAACAAGTCGAGCTTGCCCTAGCTATGGATTGTACTGAATTTTGTGCAGTGTGTGTAGTAATACCGTCTGCTTTGCTGCCCTTGGAACTAATAGAACGTAGGAAAGATATCTCAGCAAAAGTCACGGTCCTGACTCATCTTTCTGGCTTTGCAGCAAGTTGTGTAACTACTGCAGGTCATAAAGCTGTAACAGATCCTGAATGCAGAGAAGCTGCTTGAATGCAGCTGATTCAAGAACAGTTCTGATCTCCTGTCTTGTAACTTCTGCTAGTTTGGTTCCTGCATCTTTTCCCATACACTAACTGAAGGGATCAAATAATATTTTTTTCTGTTGCCCCCAAAATAGCATAAACTCTTTCCCTCATATTGGAGATTTCTTTCTTCTCCCTGCCACTTCACCCCTCTCCCTCCCAGAGGTGTGTTGCAAGAAGGGGGAAAGATCAGAACTAATGTTTCTGTTATTTTCAGGTGGCATAAGTTAGATAACACTGGGGATGCAAATATTCTAGATGTGTATTTTTGAATGGTGAACAGAAGCATCTCCCTCGCACTGTAGACAGCATTTGTTGGCAAGCTGTACTGATTCCTTGCTATCCTGCCACAAAACTGATGGTACATAGAGGTGCAGAGGCTCTCAGGTGCTGGCCACAAACCCAGTCTTCTGGTGTTCAGCAAGAACTGTTCTGTGGACTTTGGGGCACTGCTGCAGGGTTATTTGGTTTCACTGTTGCTATTATCCCTGTAATATTAAGGAGCAGTCATCATTTTAGGTAGAGAAGCTGAGCAATCGCAACATGAAGACCCTTGCTTTCTGATTGAGGCTCCTAGATTACACATCAGTGCAACCTTAAACACAGGACCTTGTTCATATAACAACACAATCTTCATTGTGTACTTGGCTTTACAGGCTGAATTGCATCTTTTCACTACATACATCTTGTCTTTATCTGGCTCATCCTGCAGTTTTGTTTACAAAAATAGACACTGTACATGAATATGCACAGACATGCGCTTTTCAGCTCTGTTACTCCTTTATAGATGACCTCCTTTATAGCAGTGATGAGCATCATGTAAGAATATTACTCATTCCTCTTGATACACACATAAAGCCCTAAGAAGGGAGAGGCGTGTGAGTCATATATTCAGTCTCAAAGGATTGGTTGTAAATATGTCCAGGTTGGAAAGACACCTTGATTGCTCAGGACAAGAGGAGCTATGAAGAGTATTTGTAGTTGCTTGGGCTTCTGTTTTAATACCTAGAAATTCAGGTCATGCCAAGCATAATTTAGCAGTAACTGCAGAAATAGTGATGTTTTGACATTCAGAGAAGCCACATGTATGCCACTAACTTGAAATGAATTTAATTGAAGTGGGAAAAGGCATGCACATCCTAGACATCCCACACCTTCAGTTGTGCTGGGAAAAATCAGAGCCCATGCTGGGATCCTCCAGGGAAACACACTGCATGAATGGGGAAGGATCACGATTAATATTTCTGCTACTTTCAGATGTCAACAGTAAGATGACACAAGGGTGTCCAACATTTTGCAGTGATGCACAGAAGCACCCACCAGACACAGTTAGGGGGTAGGGACTGGAATCTCCTGCTGTATCCTGCAGCATTAAAACTTTCATGAATAACTCTGTATTCATAACTATTTATCCTTGACCTGCATACAAAAAGAATGAAACACATTGTTTCATGTGCAGCACCTGGCAGAACCATGAATTTTACAAGTAGTCTTTCCATGTTAATCAGTGGAGTTGAATAGTTGGCGGAAGCTATTTTGGTCCCCAGTGTTGCAGAGTCTTTTAAAGAGTCAATGGGAGGTTTTTTTGTGGGTGCATCCAAGCTGCCAACGTGTTCTGTTGTGAGTGACACAGGGAATTTCTAGAAATTATGAGAAGGAATTCCAAGTCTTTGCCGTTACAATTTAGTTAATTCGTCATTACTTACACTAGAAAAATATGGAACAAAGTTAATTTAGAAGTACAGTTCTTAATTGCTGTCAGTAACATCTGGAAGATACTTGATACCTGTAAAACATAATTCGAGACCTTGCAGGGTTGTTCATTGTCCAGTGCTCATCATTTGATAAAACTCTGGAAACTGCTGTACATAGAGTTTAAATCATACCTGGGGGGTGAGGACAGATTTTTCATGGTATGTTCACACTAAACTTCTTTAGCACAAGGTGAAAGAAGACGTCCTCGCTCTTGCATATTGAGACTTCTGCCAATCCTTAGTGCTGAGTGTCTACACCAGAAAATCAAGTTAGCTGATTGCCACTCTGCTAATCCTAGGTACAGATACATGGTGTCTCCTTCTCTGTCTCCTGTGGTTGCAGGCTTTAAGATTTGGAAACATCATTACAGTGTAACTATGTAATGCAAAATTTTCAGGGAGCCTGAGGTTTAAAAACACCAACTCCTTTTCTGGGGATGCTGAGTCAAATGCCAGGGGTACTTCAAAATGTCGGTTTGTGAACTTATCCAGTGCTTACTGAAGCTGTAAGAAGAGGGAGAAGTCTCAGGGGGTCTGCCCTTTAAGTATAAGGGCTGTATTTTGGCATGTGCCTTAGAGGAAGCAGATGAGTTGGAGAGAAACCTGTAGATTTCTCCAGATGGGATTGTGGCTGTGGGACTGCAGGAAAAGTCTCTATAGTGGTTTTCTAGTGTCTTCTCCAAGTGTTTAGTCTGTTGCCTCTTGCACTTTCCTGTGAGCTCAGTCAGAGTTTTACCTGTCTTCTAGCTTATTTTTGTGTTTGTGCCTCTGGAGCACGTGGCTTTGGATGGTGCCTCTGGAGGATTTCCTTTCTGCACCTTTGCTGGTGATGACCAGACCTGACCCTTTGGCTCTGGCCTTCCATGCATGTGTACGCTGTCTCTCCTCTACTTCTCTACAGCCCCCTTGCCACGGTTTATTTGATTTTGCTTGGATTTCCCCTCGTATAAGTTCTGTCTTTTGGCTGTTAAATTCTCATAGTCTCCTGCCACCCCTTTTTTTTGGGTCACAAGTCAGCCCAAAGCACCCAATGGGCTCTGAGATTGTGTTTATTTACAAGACTGCTTGCTTCAGGCCAGTGACATAGCACAGCAACGTCATAAAGTCTCTCAGGAAGGCTGTGTATGTAGTTGTGCAGTTCAGTCATAGCAGCTCCATGATCTTTGGTTCTTCAACACTGACACAACAAAAAGTAGAACAACTCAGCTTCCCTTTGTGGCCAGGGAGTGCACCAAACCCTGCATTATTCAGTCATTGTGACTTTATGCTGTGAAGAGTGTGGTTTAAGCTAGCCCAGACTTTCATCCTGTTCATCTTTGAATTAGACTAGCTGGTATTCTTGCACACTGTAGCTGGTATTCTTCAGCAAGGCATGCCTATCCCATCCCTCCTCATTCCCCATGCTTGTAGTAGAAGTTGGATCTGCTTTAAGGTCATGTTCAAAACGCAGTGGTCCTGCCCAGACACATCCTGCGTGTTCTCTGCCCAGTGTAATGGTTTTTTGTTGTTTTTTTTTTTTTTTACAATTCTTTTTAAGGAAAATGCAAAAAACGAGGCGATGGTTTGAAACTGGAAAATGACCCTCAGGAGGTGAGTCACCTTGAACGCAGATGTCTGCCTCTTAGTGGGAGGCCTCTAGTCCACCTTTGGTCCGTGGAGAGTAAGTTCTATATTTGTTTCTGCTTTAAGGCCAGCCTGGCAGGCGGATGAGGGGCAATGTGATCCCTGATGCTGTTCACTCTTTTGCCTGTGCATTTTATCCCCGTTCCTGCCCTCACCACAACTTCCCTGCTGTTTTCCTTTCTGTCTTTTGGGAATGACCGCACCCCAGATGTTTACCCGGTGGCTTTGTACCTGTCTGCACATGGTCAGTGGCAGGAAGTCCTTTTGTAATGGACTTCTTGTGAGACCTGAAGAAGTCACTTGATGCCATGCTCTCTGCTCCTTAAAACTGGGCTAGCAATTACCTTTTGACACCCTTTGAAATATAGAGGAGGAAGGGGCAATAGAAGTGCTACCTAGCACGTAAAAGTAAACAGAGTGGCTTCCTCAAGGCTCTTGCATGAGTGTGTCTCCTTTGGATCTTTTGCTGTAGACCAAAGTGCTGTATGGGAGACCATACCACCACATTCCCCAAAACACATTTGGGCTGCCATTGCACTTGTATGGCATCTCTTTCAAAAGATGTATGATTTTATCCTCAGGAAAAAATCAGTTTAAAGGCCCTTGATCCCATGATCTCTGCTGCAGCTCTTAAAGAGCTTTATTGCTCCTGTGTCAGTGCCCCTTGGGGCTCAGTGCACAGACAATGTTCCGGTACTCGCTCCGTAACAACTTTCTTGAAATTTACGGGAAAGGCAGTGTCACTGATATGCAGAGAGCTGAGCACTCTGTTCTGGGGATGGGTCAGAGCAGTGAAGAGTTACCTGTTTCACCAGGGTACCAGTCCTGCTCAATCTGTGCGGTCAGATTAGGAGAATTTTCTTTAAAAATATTCTCCTATGGGAAAAAGCCTTTATGAGAACAGGTATCACAGCTGCTTCTTCCTTTGCAAACGTGGGTGCATTTTCCACTCCTGGGAAATGAGTGAGAATTGTTCCATAGGCACCAAATTGCAGCAGGAGCCTTGGAGGTTGAGTTGTGACCAGTACTGTACTTTGCAGCGTGCAGAGTCCAAATGATGAAAAGCAAATCAGGTACTAATTAAATACTTCCAGCCCTGCATGGGAGAAGCTCAGTAGAAACTACATCCTGGCTTTGTACACCAGAAGCATTAGAAGTACAGTCAATATTTGGGTCAGCAAAGAGATGGAATGGGAGCTGTGTCCTCTGTCCTCCATCCTGTAGCTTATATGGAGTTATCTTGCCAACGCAGGATTTGGGGGCGCAGAGGAAAGAGGCAGGGCTGCATTTTAGCATTTGCTGTTAGACCTGTTTTTTTCAGAGACTGGCAGGTGCTTCACATCCTGCTCCTGTGGGCCATGGAAGCTGTGAACCACCAGGTATCTTGCTTAAATAATGATGATGTGAAATCCACGGGTACTTCTTAGAGTGGCTGTCACTTGAGAAAGTTTGCTTATTCAGCACTATATCAGTTGTGTTCTGTACAAGCCTGAAGTTGAATCAAGTTCTTTACTGCTTCTTTGTCTTTATTTCCTCAGGCAGAGTCAGAAATGGCTCTGGATGCAGAGTTCCTGGATGTCTATAAAAACTGCAATGGTGTAGTGATGATGTTTGACATCACCAAACAATGGTAAGACATCTTCAGCAGCATGCACCACGTGATACTCACTTGTTTAGTGAAAACAACTGACTTCTAGACCTCTTGATTCCCAGATGGACTCTAGAGCTGATAACCAGCCTAATGAGTTGAAGCAAGCTTGTATCCCTTAAAATAATAGCTTTATCTTGTGATGTGTCTTAATATACTCCTCTCTTGTCTTGTTTCAAATGAGCAGTCTCCCTGTGGGCTCATGTACTGCAGTTTCTGATATACTGCTGTCTGAGGCTTGATAATTAGTGCTATCACAGGTGCAAAGTATGCTGGGCATGTTACAAACCCCTGCTCTCCATAACACAAGGGAAAGAGGAATGCTAGTGAGAAATTCCCAGGAAGACTGGTATTAGTAAGGATTATTTAGAGGCCCTAGGCTGCATTAATGTACAGAAATAATGAACTGCTCGTTTTGCACATCTGCTGAGGAGGGTGAGAGACATATGGGAGCCAGAGTGGAAAGAGGAGGTGGTAAGAGTTCCTGCTTTATATTTAAGCTTGTGTTTTGCAGGTTTGGTATGGGTCAGTGAGCCTGTTGACAGCTGAAGGGAGAGAATCCTTTTCTCCTGCTGACCTCACACAGTTTTGTAGGACTGAGGGAAATACTGCTGTAGGAGATGTGAGGTTGCTGGTGGAAGTGGATTATTGAACTTGTCAAGTTGTTTTTGAATAAAGAATGATACAAATATATTTACAGTTAATGTATTTCTCTGAGGGGGGCAAAGAAGCCACAGTCCTGGGAGGATTTTGGAAAAAAAATTTCTTACATTGGTTTTTTTTTCTGTGATTTGTGCATGAAACTGCTAACAGAATGATGTTTCCCACTCATCTGCCTTTATCTCTCTCTCCTATGGTGAAGGACATTTAACTATATTCTGAGGGAGCTTCCTAAAGTGCCGACCCACGTTCCAGTGTGCGTGCTTGGGAATTACCGAGACATGGGTGAGCACCGGGTCATTCTGCCTGGCGATGTGCGGGACCTCATCGACAATCTAAACAGGTAAGGTGGCACCACGGTCACCAGGCAGGGGAGCAGGCCTCAGCTACTCTCTGTCATCAACCGTAGATAACTGTATTGCTGCTGTGTTTCAGATGCACATCATGTTCATCCTCTGACCCTGTGCCTAGCTTTTGGGCTTTCATAGCTCTGAATGTCTCATACAGCAGCTTCAGCTTACACGATGGGCTCTTTGATCTAGGAGCCTGTTCTGAGCAGATTGTTAGCTATATTCCTGGAAACAGTGAGTGCCTGTCAGCATGTGCCTTTCAGAAGTACTTTTCCCAAGAAGTCATCTTCGTTCTGGATAGTCCTTCTCTTGTGAAAGAATCCTCTCCCTGCAGCACAGCTGTTCTCTGCTCCAAATAATTCTGCTACAAGAGAGCCAGCTAGTGTGGCTGTCTTCCTTGCTCTTCCTCTGAGAGCATCCCCACACAGCATTTACTGGGCACAGCCAAGTCATACACCTCCCTTGCCAGCCAGGCAAGATTATCCCTCAGAGATCTGAGGTGCTCTGTTATTTAGTATAAAATATTACTTGTTGGTCAGGTTTCAATAGACTGTACCTTTTTGTGTGGTTTTATGTTTTTAAGGCATTTTTTCATTTTCGTAGTCTCTTATTTGTTTGTGCCTGTGTCACACACACAGAAATGGTATCAGTTTTAGGCTTAATCCATAATGTAATCATTTCTTTACAAGTTCATCTCCGTATGTGACTTATATAGGTCTGTTTGTGGTTTTCAGACAAAACCTTCACTGAGAAATGAACAGCTTGTACAGCTGTGAACCCCCCAGTTTAGTAAACCAATGGCCCAGTATCCTAACATAGTATTTCTTAGTCTGGCAGCCGCATGACACTGCAACACGACAGCCGCTTTCTGCCACCCTTCAGGAGGAACAAAGTGTGAATTTTGTCTGTAAACAGAATAACAAGTCCCTAGCAGAATGACCTGCTAGCCTATGTTTGGGGACTGAGGGGTTAGCTTGTAAATGAGGATTGTTCATGGTATGTAATTCAGCAAGCGCCTCCTCTGTGTGTATGCAGTCTGTGTCCTTTGTACAGTTTTCTTCTCTCTACCTATCTGGTTGAGACAGGCCTCCCGGCTCCTCATATTTTCGCTATGCTGAGTCTTCCATGAAGAACAGCTTTGGCCTCAAGTACCTGCACAAGTTCTTCAACATCCCCTTCTTGCAGCTTCAGGTAAGACAGAGGGTATTTCTGTGATGTGCTGGATGGGTGGGACAGATTTAATTTTCTCTGTCTCTGAGGCGGGAATTTCGTATTTGGGGTTTCTTTTGTTGTTAAAAGATCCTGAGTAGATTTTTTTTTTTTTTTTGGTAAGAGTTGTTAAAACAAAATCGTGTTAGTACATTGGTGCCTGTGACTTAAGCATGTCTCTGCTTGCGAGAGGACTCTTCTGTGCTGTGTTTGCAAATGCTTACCTCTAGAGAAAGGCTCCAAGGTGATGAATAACACTGGCAAGAAAATTGCATCCAGTGGTGTAGTTACCAAGTAAAAAATGTTGCTTACGCACATTTGTTAAACTTTGTATTTAAATTCTGTTCAATTAAAACTTAGATGAGAAGAGATTTGGTCATGAACTGAACAGTTCAGGGACAACTGTTTGCTGAACATCGTTTCCCTAACAGTAACTGATCTGCTTGGATCCTATGCACATAGATCCAAGTCTCTCATTTCCTTCATAATTGAGCCTTCTTGAGTGGACTGAGTGGAAAGGCAAAGGCTGAATGGGCATGGAAGGGTGGAATTCTCAGCTGTTGTCCTTTAGAAGAGGACCTTCTGGGGTCAAGGTCCCTATAGGGGGGTCCCCCCTACAGGGGTCCTTTGGGATCAACAGCATAAGCTTTTTGGGGGTACATATGATGATGTATCATTGTTTTCTGTTGGATGGAAAAAAACAGGCAGTTGATCTTGATTATCTTTCACCAGTAATTAAAATGTCTGTGTGTATTTTTATACAAATAATCCCCACTGAAATGCTAGTTCAGAAGAAGCTTGAATATATTAGTGGATGTTACCATGTCCTCAGGCTGCAGAGCAGAAAGAACCAGGATAAGAAAACTGAATTTATAAAAACCCCAGTAAAACAAGTAAAACAATAAATTTCTGAGGAAGAAGCTGTAGAAATCGGAGATATAAACCCAACTGGCTGCGTAGTGGAGAAGATTGAAATCTACCAGCATGGTGTTGGTTAAATGTTTGGTTTTATAACCTCAGCTCCTATGGTAAAGTGATGTCTTGTGGAAATGGTGCAGAATAGTTAGTTCCCAGGTTACTTTTACTGATTTTGTAGATCTCTCCTTTTTCTCTCAAGTAGATGTTGATAAGAGGCAAAGACATTAGCACAGCCTTCCTGCCAGATTTGTTTCTGAAAGCTGCTTGTAATGATACTGTTAATAGTCAGTACGTGCGATGATTTCCCTAGCCATAGTTATAAGCAGGAAACACCGAAGCACTTGCAGTATCAGGTTTGCTTGGAAGCAGCTTTAGGATGCGAGTCTTAGGGGACCTTTCATTTAGATGTGCTATGTATAAGTAAACATGATCTATTAATCTGAGACTGAAAGCAATTAGGACACTTAGATAAGGTAATTGTCCCCAAAGCCAGAGAACTTCTTGGACAAATCTTGGTCTTTAGGGAAATAGAAAAAATAAATCTGATATAACCTTTAGTTGCTTGGAGATTCCAGTGACAGTTGCTTAGGAGAGGCAAGGGAAATAGGGTGACCAGCTGATATTTGTTATCCTGCTCAGTGGGCTCAGGGTGCCACTGGGGGTAGTCTGAAAGGTGCAGGTGCCACATAATTAGACTCCCAAATCTTGTGTTTTTCATGTAACGTAATTAAATAATTCAACACTGCAGAAAGAAACCTGAAAAGACTTCTCATTACAGTTTAGTTCCTAAAATGTGCAAGGGGAGATTTGGATGGGCACATATAAACCGTGCTTGTAAATATATTTGCTCTTTCTACCTCAACACAGAAGGTGGCAGTTGAGGAGGTTGTCCTGTGCCTGTCATTCAAGGAGAGAGTGATTAGACCATAGCTGCCTGGCTTTTCCTTTAAAACAGCAATGCCAAAAGTAATTCCTGCAGTTCTGTGCTCATACAGGGATTGCAGGCTGGTGCTTTTCTGTGCATTCTGAAACAAATCACAGCACAGGATCCAATGTGGAGATGGCTTGTTTCATTTCCCTCTGGTGTGCAGGAGATCCCTGGCCTTGCCATTCTGTGGCCGTGGCAGGTGACACTGCAAATTTGGAGGCTTTTGGTTGCTTCCACCCAGGTTTTGGGGCTTTACTTGATGTCAGACTTCAGCCAAAATGTGCTGCACTTAGTTTTTCCAGTGCTGCTTGCATTTGTGCCACAGGTTTATTAGAAGAGCTTCGTGCTGCTCCACAGTAGCTGCTGTTGGGTGGCTCTGGCCATTTTTCTGCTCCTGGAGACCCACTGGTAGTCTTGCCTTTGAGTGCACGGGGAGCCAGGGCTGGTGCCGCTGAGCCTGATTAACAACCAGTGCAGCAGGATGTTAAAATTTGTAGGAAAATCATGGCTAGAATTAATTCCTAAAGGTTCTGCTTATACCTTCAGAGAGACTTGCTAGTAGCAGGCTCCAGAAAGGAGTAATTTCCCTGGTACTTCGGAGCAAAGCAGGGTTAAAGGAGAGGAATGCTGCCAGGTATTAAATGCACATATGATTTAATCAGTCTCAGTTGACCTCTGAGGTTTCTCTGTGTTCCTCAGCCTAGCCTCCCACAGCTCTCAAGGGAAAGAGTTGGTCAGCTGTATATGAGATTCCAGGCTGTCCTTTAGTGGAGCTGATGTTCAGTGCATTGGTTTTAAGTTGCACATTTCTGTGTTCAGCTTACATTAATGCATCTTTCATGAAGAAAGCAGTGGCTGAAATTCATACCCCCAGCGTAGAGCATGTTCCCTCTAGCAGCCCAGGCTCTTCAATTATTTATCAGTTCCTTTCCAGGGGAAGGATTGTCAAACCTGAGAATGCAGTTTAGCTGTAAGTATTGCTGGTGGCCCACATAATGTGCAAATGTGATCAGGTCAACCGGGCCTTTGGATGCTGTACTGGAAGGAGACAAAATTCTGCAGACAGCTGAAATTGCCTTTTCCCAGGAAGTACTTGAAAGTGGCATTCAGCCAAAGCATTGGTCTGTAGCACATGATTTATTCCCTTCTTTTGGGTCATTGCTAAAAATAAGCTGTTTCTTTAATATTTTAATACCAGCATGGTAAAACAGAATTTATTTTTTAAGTATTTGCAAGTCCATTATTAGTGATGAATTTTTACAAAATTAAATGCAACTCTCTCTTAACTAAATCTAAGTTCTTAATTTACTGTGACCTGTGAAAACTGAAATAAATAAAACTCTGGTATATGTCTTACTGCCAAAGTATGAGGAAAGGCAAACCACTTGTTTAGTAAAAGCCATTATGTAAGTGCCTAAGGTAAGCATTGGAGAGCAGTGTCCCTTCTGTCTCTGTTTATTTAGCTAATTTGCTCAGCATTTATTTCACTCGACCTAGGAAACTGAGGACAAAGAAGCATAAAACTTGCTCTTTTTTGTCTCATTTTTGCTCACGCTGTATGAATAACATAAAAGGATGAAATCTATTACTTCTAAAAAATTGAATTTCTTGTATCTTGAATTCTAAAATCTAGAATTACTTATGAAGTCTTGATTAGTACTTCTGCTGTTTAGTGTAGCAAGTTTAAATATGTATAGCATGTTTTACTGAAATGTTCTTGTCTGTATACCACAGTAAAGGGAATTCGAGTTAACTAATGACTTCATAATTCTTTGTATACATGTTAATTGAAGTCAAGTTTCCATCTGCATAGAGCTTATGAATATGATGAATAAAAATTATCTAGCAAAGGAAATATGAATCAGTCCAAGCTCTTAACACAATGACAAACGTAAAAATGAAGAATCTAAATGTCCGAGAAGCAGTAAATTAGCTTAAATGATCATAGAAGCTCTTAAATTTCACGAAAGGCTGTATCTTCCAATAAATTAGCATGTTTAAAAGTTATCAACCACTGTGAATCACCTGGTCTTATAATACAAAATAAAAAGTACTTAAACCTTGCTTGCTGATCTAAGTCATGGCAGAATTTGATATAAATCGGCCTGTCCCATGAAGTGCTCAAGCTGTGCCCTGACTACTCTGTTGGACAGAGTATTGTGGTCTGTGTTCTATAAAGCAGATGAGTTACTTGGTCTTTAAATTTGTACGCTTTCTTGATAGCTCCAGAGTTGTCATGTCTACGAAACTATATTGTCAGTAGTATATGCATGTGGATACTGAATGCCATGGCTTTATCCAAATGTTTGTCTTCCCATAGGGATTTTATTCTGTAAATTATGTAGTAGATTTCCTTTTGTGCTTTTTACTCCAATGGGATCTTTCTGCAGTGAGCATATATGTTGTCAAACATGGAATTAACAATTCACCACGGTTATTGATGCTAAACTTTCAAAAATATTTGTCATAGTAGAAAGCTTAAATTTACATTGAGGATAAGGCAGTTCAGTTGTAAAAGCAAAAACCTTTGCAGCTTCAGGAAACCTGGGGTTTCTCTTCTGTCTCCTCCTGTCTGGGCAATGGAGCAGCTTGGCAGCCTGTGGCACTGGTGGACCCCGCTTTAATGGGCACTGTGCAGTGCCGTGAGTCATCGGACGTGTCTCAGCACAAGCTGTCCCTGCTTCCTGTGCTATCTAGTATGTAGGCAGTGGGAGAGGGAGAATTGCTGCTTTCAGGCGCTGAACACTGTGACTTTTGACTCCAGAATTTGATGTGTAAACTGACTCGCATGCCCCTCGCTCAGAGCCTCTCCGGGAGGCACGCGGGGTGCTGGTGGTGGGAGCCTGGCCATTGCCAGTGCCCAGCTGTGTGACAGCTGGCTGCATCTGAGTGGAGGGGAAGGGGCTCTGGAGCAGGGATTGTACTGTGGAGCGGGGCAGTGGTCACAGACAGCTCTAGTCTTGGCCAGGGGATCCTGAATCACGCTTCTGCAGAAATGGACGCTGTGTTAGCCCTGTGGCTTGGTGCTGTCGCAGAGCTAGGTCTGCTGGGCAGACAGGTGAGGAGGCTGGTGCTGGATCCACTGCAGGTGAGCCTTTGGAGCTGGCCATGCCCGTGCAGTCTCAGCTAACGCGTGTGGTTATTGATTTCTTCTCATTGCCATCCAGACTATCAGGAGGAGTGTCCCATGACCATTTGCAATTGATTTTGAGCCTTTTAAGCCAGCACTTCCCCTCAGCTAAGGTTTTTGCTTGGATTCTGCTGGAAAGGTGGAAGGGGAAGGACTGAATTAAGCTGTGTTACGTTAGTGAAGCCAACTCACTTTACTGCACATTTGAAATGGACTGGAGTGTCTGTCACCCATCTGTGGGGCAGAAACTGAAGGCAGAGGGGTAGTGACTTCTAAAATTTCACTGAGTTGACAGGTTGTGCTCACTTATCTACCCTAACAGTAAAAAGAAAATTATTGTGAGGTTTTGCATCAGCTGGGTCCTACTCACAGAGGGACTTTTTTAGCACAGGGAAAAATAAAAGATCAGAATTCACGGGTTGCACAACTGTTCTCTGCAGGAGTTGAATCTGTTCTCCAAATGCAACTGGTGGTGCTGTGTCTGAAAATCACCCATTGATTTATGGCTGAGTACAGCCTGCAGAACAAGTTACTTTCTTACACACAGACTTTTTTTTACTACTGCTTCAGCTTCCCTTTGTGCTTCTGTATTTAAATTGAACACCATGAGGGACCAAAGCTCCTGTTTAATTCATTGCTGTGGGTAGAGTGGTGACACGAGATCTCACTGTACCCTGTGAGCGCACAGAGGTCTGTTCCAATGACCCTACCTGCTCAGACCCAGCTTGTTTTTTTTTTCTTCAGAGGGAGACATTGCTACGGCAGCTGGAGACGAATCAGCTGGATATTGATGCAACTTTGGAGGAGCTGTCAGTGCAGCAAGAGACAGAAGATCAAAACTACGAACTGTATGTCATTGAGCCATCTTTTCTAACTGTTTTGTTGCAGTCTAGGTGTCACATGAATGTTGGGCAGCCCCTGCTATGGCACGTGGCCTGACTGAAGGGTCCAGTGAGTGACATTTAGGGTTTCTTTGGATCTTGTAAAATGTGACTTTGAAGTGACATCACCTGAAATAAAGCATGCGCTTGGGGATCCCTATGAAAGGGTCTGGTTCCTACAGGCACGTGATCTATGGGAGAGCAGCAGAAGTGGAGCTGAGCAGCACACCTGGAGGCAGCACGTGCTGAAGGGATTGTAGATAAGTATATTGCAGCCTCTGATGCTGAAAGGGGATATTTTCCATCTCTACTGCTCAGCACACAAGTTGGTTCCTCTTATTCTGGCTATTGCATTCCCGTGTATTGCGTGTCTTATGATAGACAGAAAGTAATAGCAACAACATTGTTGTCTTTTGTTCCCTTTGAATACTTCTAGACTCCTCAGTGTATTTCTCGTTTGAAATAGTGGCTAGTTCCTGCTGCTTTGTGGTCATTCAGTGCCTTGTCTGTTTGCTTGCTGCTTGAAATGAGCGTTTGCCAGATTTAGCCCTGCAAAGCCAATACATCTGTAGCACAGCGAACAGGAATCTCTTCAGATTTGTATGTTATTGACAACTGTGTTCCACGAATTCCCATTGCGAGGTCTTTATTGCCATGATGTGCAAGCCAGAAGAGTCAACCCAGAACAAACTGGAAGAAGATTCTTTACAGGCTTTTTTATTTGGAAGTTGGAATCGATGATAATGAAATATGCATGCACAGTCATTTTGACAAGCATTTCTCAGACCAAGTTTCAAGTTCTATAACCTTGGTCAGTGTGTTTTCCTTTGAGAGCATTGAAATACCCCATATACACACAAAGCAGTACTGTTTCCAGAGTGTTCACCTCATGCCTTTCCTTAGGGACCAGTTAGACTCCTCATGCCTTCAGCAGTTCTCTTAATGTCCCTACTCAAAGGACTGGGCTGTGCAGGCAGTGCTGTCAGATGGTTTTCCAGTTATTTTTGTGTATACTGCATCAGTAATGGAAAGATACTTAAAAGAATCAAGAGCTGACAGAGCTGTTCCAAACTTACACCAGAAGATCTTGCTACTTAGTCACCTCTCACCCTTACACCAGCTTTAGCATTTGCTGGACCCTCGCATGTGCCAGTTCAGCTCACAAATCCAGCCAAAGACTATCTTCTGCCATATCTACTTCTGGGTTAATCTGAGTTGGGCTGGCTCTGAGAAGCATCTGCTTAACACCAGAACTTAAAGGAAATAGGAGCAGCATGGTGCTGGCAGAGGTGGGATGGCAAGACCTCCTAGTTCCAGCAATGGATATTAGACTGGATCATCCCATCCAGTGTAACCACACCAACATACACCATTTTGTAATATTGGTGTGCTTCCACTGCCAGAGAGTAGCCTTTCTGGGTACGTGTTCCTGCAGAAATACTATGATTACTAAAGAGTATCATTTGCAATGTGGCAGCATCCAGAATCCTAGGGTCAGGCTGTTCACATTGGTCTAGGCACTGCGCACTAACAAGTCTAAAGGCCTGTTCTTGCCTTTTGCAAGCTCAGAGGAGCTTTTGATGCAGTCAAAAGTAGTGACCAGTAGTGGTGGCTAGCATCACCTCAGTAGAAGCCCCTGAGTCATCTGCAGAAACTTCAAAGCCAGATAAACATTTGGCCCATGTGTCAGTGCCCTGTCATTTTCCAAACCAGTTTGTGAGCACAGGAAGAACAGGAGATGGGGTGCATGCACCTGACGATGCCCACCACCTGGCCAGGCAGAGTAGCTGCCCTTCTGCTCTGCAGGACAGTGTGCTGCAGCAAAGTACTGCTGCTCAGCTGCTGGGAAGGGCTTTTACTGCAGGTGGCTAATTGCACTATTAGACTGCATAATTGGCTTAGCATGGCATAAGAAATACCTTAGCCATGGTACCTGATGGAAGAGGAGTTGCTAAAATATTAGAAGCCAGACTTTTCTCTAGGATTCTGGTTTAGCAAATAAACTGACATTTTTATGTAGCTGGCCACCTTCTGCTTTCACTTCAGCTGCTGCACGTTTATGTCTGTGTACTGAGACCAATGTTCTTTGCTTTCAGAAAATAGCACTTCTTTATAGAAAGGTCTTTAAAATATCCCTGGATGCTCCCTGGCTTGAGCCACTGATCCCAAAAGAAAAGCACCAGGCTGTGTCACGTCTGAATACTTTGATCACACTGACTAAAATAGAGTGCTATTTTAGGATTTTTGAGCTTTTTCTCACACGCCAGGTAGAAACAAATAGTCTGTCTGTTTCAGTGGCACCTTGGAAACAGATGAGCTGCAAAGGGGTTACTTCAACCCCAGAGCTGAAAAGTATACTCCTCCTATGGTCATTTTTTATCCCTGCAGGAGCTCTTCAGACTCGAGTCCTTTAGCCAAAGTCCTGATTTAAAGAAATAACCACACTCATATCGCAGGGAACTCAGGATTGGGTAACATTCTGATTCTTAGTAAACAGTTTAGGCTGGTGAACAGAGTATCTGTGGACACAATGACAGTACATGGTGGGAATCAGAGCTCGCAGTTGTGAGGCAGGTCTGCAGTGCTTATTATTAGGGCTTAGGAAGGTCCTTGCATCCATGCTTGTCAGAGGCCCATCATTTTGGGATTATCATGTTTAACATGCTACTTCAGTGGATGTCAAAATGAGCACCTGGTGCATCGTCCTCTGACACTTATCTTGTTGTATACAGCGTGTACGCTGGTGCAGTGTGACTTGTTGACCCTTGGCAGATGTGAAGCCCTTGCGTTGGTTGCTTCAATTTAGACAATACTTGGAGTTCTGCTGTCAGTCACCATGAATTGCACAGCAAGGGGAGGTGTCCACAGACACTTGGGGCTGCAGTCCATGGTGTGGCTGCTGCAGCACCTCCTCTGAGGCGATTCCTGCTCTCCTGCCATAAAATCAGGCCATGGAGCAAGGCGAGGTGACAGTGCTAGGACATCTCGGTTATTTCATTCACCCCGTGCACTTCTAGTAGCTGCTCTGTCACAATGACCGATGCTAAATTTGGATCGGTGAGAGCAGCAAGAGAACAAGAACCCTTCCTCCTGCTGCGCCTGGGTACCCGAGGACAGAATGTCATTGCTCCAAAAATGTGGATCCCAGAGAAGACACGAGGTGGCACACAACGCTGCCTCATCCACCTTATGTAAGCCATCCCTTGGCAGCCACTGGCTGGGCTTTGCCTGTGTAAGACACATTTAGATGCTTCCAGCTCTTTCCCTGCACTTAGTCTCCTCTCTGCCTGCCACACCTCTTCCTCTGGTACTTTCCCTGTGCTTTCTCAGATTTTATGTTTTCAATGCTGCTAAAAACACATTTTGGCCCTTTTTGAGTTCCTGAATTCTTATTAAACAAACAGCAATGACTTTTTTTACTCTGTTCTGAATTTGTATTTAATTTGCTCAATTCTTCCATCTTTAATTGTACCCAGCTTATCTTCTGTCACAAGGAGAACTTTTTTATGTTCAGTGTGCCTGTTCCCTCACCAAATGGTGCACACAGAGAAGTAGTTTTGGGGAAATTGTGGCAGCTTTTGCTGCATATTCATTTTTTTCAGGAGTAAGCTGCTGGTGGAAACATTTGCAAAAGTTAGTAAGCAGATTTAATGTATGGTTTTCATGAGCTTTTATGTTTGGCTGCATTTTTTCCTAGTATTACTCTTTTTAATATCAAAAGACATTTAATTTCGAGGGTTAAGTAATCAACTCTCTTTGAATGAAAGAGAGTTTCTCTTTTTTTTTCTCCTAGGAATTAATATGAGTTAGTCAAAAGGAATACTAAAGTTATTCTTTGTGAGAAATCCCATCTTCTTTCACACTCAGTTTTGAAAAGCTTCAGGAAATTGTCATCTATAAACCACTGTGTGATTGTTTGATTTGTAAGCGTGTAAAGTCCAGCTTCTTCACAGGAATTGTTCATAAGAAATGAGTTTTCAGATCATTTACTCCTTGTGTTTAAGAGCTCTTAAGCAAAGTGTTAGGCTTTGTAAAATTATATTCAAAGCAGTTGAACTTCAGATTATCTGACATACTGTATGATCCAAGCTACAACTTCTGCAGCGGCAGGATCTGTCCCAGGTTTGCCACATGACAGCAGTCCTCCTGGGTACTTTCCTGGCAGAGCCACATGGCTGCCATCTGCATTGTCAGGTCATCCTGGATAGCCAGATGCTACTGTCCAGGTAGGGAAAATCATAGAATTGTAGAATCATTTAGGTTGGAAAGGACCTTTAACATCATTGAGTCCAACCGTAAACATAACACCACTAAACCATGTCCCTAAGTGCCACATCTACATGTCTTTTAAATACCTCCAGGGATGGTGACTCAACCCCTTCCCTGGGCAGCCTGTTCCAATGCTTGACAACCCTTTCAGTGAAGGAATTTTTCCTCATATCCAATCTAAACCTCCCCTGGCGCAACTTGAGGCCGTTTCCTCTCGTCCTATGAATGAATGATGGACCAGTGACTGCAGAAAGGCATTTGCACTCTCCTGATGAGGACTCTTCTTTTGGGAGACACACTCCCTGCATTAGACAGCTTTATTCACTACAAAGTCATTGAGTGGGTTTGGGGGTTTTATTTGCTTGTTTGTTTTTTCTGTGTTGAGCACAGCTTGTAACTTTGCAAAGACCATGGTGCTGAGTAACGCTAGCACTGTCTGGCAGGAGGACCTGCTGCTAGAGCTGTTCTCTTGTATCTTCAGCTATATTGAAGTACTGGTCTGGAATCACACTGACTAAAGGCTGAATTATCAGTTAGGAAAGTAAAACCACTTTTGCTTTCTTTTCCCCCTACCCCACTTTTATTGTTTCCACTTGCTATGAGTCACTGTTGCCATCAGACAGATCAGGAGCCAACGTGTACTAGATGGGACTCTAGGTCATGTTTTTTGTGGGGGGCTGCATTAAGGACTAATTGCAACTAAACCTATCATCATCGATCTTGCTAGAGAAGTGGAGAACATGGAGCTTGTCGCATATGTTGTGGAGGGGGGGTGTTATCCTGCTGCATCCATTTTGCGTCAAGTGGAAAACCTGAGGAGCTCTTGTGGAGGGGCTGTACTCTCCAAGGCCTGGGAAGCAGGATTCAACCCTGCTTGGCAATTGATTTCACATTCAGGGGCCTGGGCTGAGGCGGGAATCGGGTTCAGTACCTTTAATGAGCCCAAAACAGACATGTGGAAATCTAACCCTCAATAACCCCGGTTAAATTAATGTCACACGGCCTATTAATCTTCATTTTCACAATTAATAAAATAACCCAAAGCCTTTCTTGCCACATGAAATACACTTGAAAAGTTGATCACAGCAATTTAGAACCAGGAGCCAAAAAGCTTCAGGCTGCTCCTGTCTTCAAACCTAAATGAACATGAGGGCTTACAATTTTAGGCTAACAAGTTCTTTTTTGCTTTTTTTTCTTTGTTCTGGGAGCAGAGCAAGAGTAACTTCAAGCCCTGATGAATTTTTGTTCTTGCAGAGCATGTTCATCTTTAAAATTGCATAAAAGTCTCCTCTTGCAAGCAGGTGCAACTGACAGTGAATCATTCAGGGGTTTTGAGGATGTGGACTTGTTACTTGGTCTGAAAAGGAAGGATTGAAAGGCAAACAAGGAGCCTGCATGGGTGAGGACAGATAACCCACCTGGACTTGCGTGGCATGTTTGCTGTCTCTATATCCCAAGTGAACAAGTGTACTCAGGTCACAGCATGAGTTCATCTTGTGCTTTAATAGGACCTGGTTGACTACACCTAGTGTGGACATGAAGCTGCTTGTTTCACAGTAAGATTTTGAATAAGTCCTTTTGCAAAGGACTGACAAAAAAGATAGAATGAGGAATGCAGTGGCCAGATTGTATAGAATATGAGAAAAAACAGACACGTGGCAGGTTTGGGCTGGTGTGTTCCCAAAACAGCCACACTTGTGCCTCTGAAGAGCGTGTGTAAAGCCAGAGAAAGCATTCATACATTATGTAGTATTTTCGAAGTGTGGAGGATGCTTAGACACCTCCATCCTGGAAATTACTGAGAGCTTGCTGGCAGCGTTTTCACGTATGCTGTTTTTCCACCTACCTCTTTCACGGAAGAAGATATGAATATGAAAGCTCAGGAGGGCTGGTTTATGCAGCCCACGTAGAACCAGTATCAGACCATCCTTATTTCCCCGGTGTCATGGCACACAGCATAGAGATTGGCCCACATGTCTGGTTGGAGATGAGGAAGGTGATACAAAGCACACGTGCCACAGATCTCCTTGGTGCTGTGCTGCGGTAGGAGCCTGTGTCGTGCTGTCCCCAAATAACCATTGTATCTTTTTGCTAAAAATAACTTGCTGTCTCTTATTCTTATGCCCTTTACATAATGTAGGTGAGCAAGGCATAGGAGCACAGGTGCAGAAGAAGCCTGAATGTGTGTTACTCTCGAGACTAGCTGAGCTGGAGGGAAGGATGACACTCTTTATAGTTCAGTTATATAGCATTTTTTCCCTCCAGCTCTTAAAATTCATGTGTTTCTGCAGGAGAAACAGGTGGTAGTCGCAGTCCTCCCTCCCTCTGGAGCTGGCTACTTGCCCAGAACAAAGCAGGTTGTTTCCAAAGTGGGCAGCTTTGGTAGTACAAAGTACAGTAAATCTTCAGATACCCTGATTTTGTAAAGTGTCCTGTGCTTTGTTGGGTCCAGCTTTAAGTACTCTTTCAGCTTCATATTCTGTATCCTAAAATGACTATATATGTACTTTGTATATACTTCATATAGGATCCTTGTTCCTTAGTCTTCAGTGTACAATCATCTTATCCTACCTGAGTCTACCCAGTTGCCTTGATGGTGGGACCCAGCATCCTGATCAGAGACTCAGAGGTTGCTTGGTTCTGTTTTTGTGTAGTGTTGGTGATTTAGGTGCTCACATAGGCAGTCGGAGAGCTCAGCTCAGCCAGGAGAGCAAGCAGCACTGGCATCAGTATCTTGGATGCTGGATGCAGCAGTGACCAAGCTTGCAGGCCTTCCAGCCAGGATCGCCGTTGCTATAAACAGGAACAGGGGTTCATGTAGATCAGCTGGGATTAATCTCTCTTCACAGTTGGGAGGCAGGAGTCTTTAACCCTGAGTAGGGCTTGGGAGGAGGAGGAATAAATACCACAAAGCAGAGCTATTCAGCCATCCTGCCTTCGCCAGGAGCCCTGAATCAAAGCTGGGAGGGGAGGGATGACAGAATTTAGCACTCAGTGCTTCTGGCATGGATCTGCAGAGCCGCATGTCCTGTGCAGGCAAGTCTCATGGATGACTTTTCAGGCCATAGCAATTCACATGGCTTTGTGGATTCAGAGCATTCACTTTGTTGGACAAGGGTTGAATTGCAGGTACCCTTGGCTTATCTTTCCCTTGCCACAGATGCCTTGTGTAGTCTGCCTTGAGGGATGCTGAATGGCATGTATGGTGACCCCCTCCTCAAGAAAGGACTGATGTGCCATTGCTCGGCCCTGCAGCATGTTGACAGAGATGCATTGAAAATACACTATTATATTCTTGCAGGGTGTGTGATGCATTGTGCACGTCCCAAACCAACCTGATGCAGTCTCCACAGAGCTCAGTGCAAGAGTTAAGCTCCTTTATGTTTTCTCGTTGGTGCGTGACAAATCATGCATCATTTTCAATGGAATGTGTTGTCGCATAGCTCACCCCAGATACTAGTCCCCTGGGAGAGAGGATGCTGAAATGGATGCTCTGTCGCATGCTCTGATCTTAGCTCTGCCAGGAGCTTGTTTTGTTGTAGCCAGTCTGCTGGGTGGAATAAGCACATAAGCCTTGCCCCAGGTCCTGGTAGAAGCATCAGTGAGGCTACCACAGCGTGGCGCTAATTTAGGTGCCTTGACAGTGGTCGCGGGTGATAGGCAGTAGACGGCCATGCGACAGCCAGGCTTGTTTTCTGCTCCTCCCAGGCATTGTTGCGATTGCAGCCTTTAGTCCGGTCTTCTGGAATGAGTGAGGCGAGTCTTTCCTAGCCATTCTCATGTGAACTTGGAGCAAGAACACTTGTTAGATGACTATTTCTTTTGCACTGTTGAATTTCTTCCCATTTCTGTCATTCAGGATCATCCAGTTCTTTCTGTATCTTATCCCTGTCCTCCTCTCTGTTGATGCTGCCTCCCAGCTTGCAACCTCATGAGCATTTCCCTGGTCTCTGTGCCACTTCACTGAAATGCTGAAATATAACTCAAGGCTAATCCTTGAGGAACTCTACCAAGGATTTCTCTCCTAGCTAATACGGCTTTTTAGTGCTACCCTTTATCTCCGCTTTAGCCAGTTCCTTAGTTAGGAAGGACTCCTGGTTTTCCAGTTCAAGTAACAGCTTCCTGGGGCTGTTGTTCTCTAGGGCTCCAGACACTGCTGGTCACAGAGTATATTAGTTTGTTCCTTAAAAGTGTATCAGGTTGCTTCTTAAAATGGGAAATGATATCTCAAGGGGGTTTAGAGTCTTTTAGCCCCTGCTGTTTCCTTTCTGCTTAGCAGTCATTCCAGTTAGGGTGTCTGTCGGACTCAAGTCCCTGAAGGACGAGGTCGTGCTCTGTATGGGAGAGAAGTCTCTGTTTTGACATACTTATTGCCTGGAGCACAATGGAGTCTGTCTGTCTTGCAGAAGCAGTTGAACCCAGAGCCTCTGTGCATGAGTTCATTAGGCTTAATGAAATAAGAGGCAAGTCCGTGACGTCCTAGATTTTATACATGATACTTCACTTTCAGTGTCCTCTTTATATCTCTCAGATGTGCAGCATGTAGCAGATTTTATTTTGAGACCATTTCATAGTAAGAGCCTGGCTTTCTGTTAGTGTTTCTTTGCATGCAGCTTGTGCAAAGACTGCTAACTAAATGGGCTGCAGAAGGAGGCTGCAGCAGGATCAGGCTTGGTTTCCTTTTTGAAAAGGATAGAGCATTTCACCCTCTCTAGCCGTACAGGCTTTATTGCTCTTCTAGTCAGGAATCCAGCCAGGACCACAACTTGCTTCAGAGCTTCTGCTGCTTGGCTCCACTGCCTCCCACACAGGGGGGGTTGTGTGCAGGGGGAGAGACTGCCTGTATATCTGCACATTGCAAGAAAGATAATTGCAGTCAGTCCTCTGCGAGCCCTCTGGATAGCTCTTTTCTTCTGACATTCAAGGATTCTCCTCTCAAATCCGTTCTTGGCTGAAAGAAGAGGTTTTTATAGCATTTGAGTTTTCTTGAACACTCTGATCTCTTCTGGTGAATCTAAAAATGTGTCATTCCTGTAGCACTTACTCCCTTAGAGACATATGTCCAAGAACTGACTTAAGGTTGTGTTTCAAGCCCTGGCATGTTGTTACAGTCTGTCTATCCAGGGAGTTCCCAGTAGCAGTGCAAATGTAGGTTTCATCCTGCAGTGCAAAGCAGGTTGGGATTCTCCACGCCTCGACGCAGATCAGGTGAGTTTAGCTCACATGGGTGAACCAGATTTATTGTGGCCCAGGGAGTCGCAGCATCACCGAAAGCAGACCGGTACCCTCCCAGCTCAGCACATAGCCAAAGCAGCCCAGCATCATGCTCGGTGCTCTGGTGAGCATGTTTTCTCTATTCCTTATATTTACAATTTATCTTCCTTGCAGCTTCCTTGAAATGATGGAAGCCCGAAGTCGAGGACACACATCGCCACTAACAACTAACGGGCAAAGCCCTTCCTCTGGCTCCCAGTCACCCATAGTACCTCCGAGCTCCACATCGACGGGCAGCTCCAGCCCTGGCACCCCACAGCCGCCCCAGCCGCTTTCCACAAGCTCCACCATCTCTCCCGAACCCCCCCCATCTTTTTCACCAGTGCCTGCACCCGAGGCCCAGCAGCCACATGCGCCTCCACCAGCTACAGCCTCCCCAGCACCTCCAGCTGCAGTCCCACCACCAAAGCGCAGCATTATTTCACGTCTGTTTGGGACGTCTCCTGCATCAGACCCCTCTCCTCCCCAGCCAGGTAGGTGCTGGAGTGCAGTGTCTAGGCAGGGTGTCACCCATGGGCGTTTCTGTTTTCCTTTCATTTTTACCCTGCGAGAGGCTGAGCAGACAGGTGTCTGAAGGGCACAGGCCCTGTGTGTGTGCAGCATGTGTCCAAACAGAGCTGCACTGTCAGTCTCTATTTTTCTCCTGATCAGTGTTTTGGTTTGTCTCTGTGCTGGGCTTGGATGGGGGCTGTGTCCAGCCAGCCAGCTGGGTGATGGGCTTCAGGAAGAAGGTAGTGAACATGCAGGAGACACTAATAAAATAACTGTCAGCTTCTCACCAGGAGCACAAATGCTTCTTGAATAGCAAGAAAAATTGTTAGAGAAGCTATTTGAAGCTCTGTCTTCACAAAAGTGTGGCAGCTCAAAGGGGCTCCTGTGTGTTAACAGAGAACAGCAGAGTGCTGGTTTTAAAGGTTATTCAGCCAGAAATGATCACGTAAGTCCAGGCTCTGCAGCGGATTCCCCTCCGGGGAAATATGCTCCTTCAGAGATGGTCTGAGGAGGAGGGCAGCTCGCCTTGACTTCTTCCTTAGCACTAGTACACAATGGAGCAGAGTAGCGCAGCGTTCATTCCAAACCCCTGCTGGACAAAGTTGCAGGGCAGAGGCATCGAGGGTTTTGTTGCATGTAATTTTACTGATCTGGACCTTAATTTGCCTGTCACATTCATTTTCTTTGCGAAGCTGACTGGAGCTGCAGAGCTGGCACTGCCTAAAAATCATTAGCGTGACATGGTTTGAATCACCCTTTGGAAATACCTTCCCTCTCAAACTGTCAATCCCTAGAGCTCACAGTACTCTTGAGACACCCACAGAAAGAAAGGAGGAGGTGCTGGGAACATGGTTTGCAGTTTCAGATGTTGAAATCTTTTAGTTTTAGATCTGCACACAATGTTCTGCATCCTAAATCTGTTACCAGGTATGACACAGTACGCCCATTTCAGTTTGTTTGACTCTTCCTACCCAGAAACAAACAAACAAAGAGGAGCAAATGTTAGAAATCCCTTGTCAATAAAAAAAACTTTGTCATATTGATACGTAGAAAAAAACCCAAGTAGTCTACTACCAGTGTTACAATCTTTGGGGTTTGGGTTTGGTTTTTTTCCTTCTTTTTTTTTAAATCAATCACTTGGCTTGAGAACTGTTTTAGGCTTGTGGCCTGCAGTCCTGATATCTCAACAGTGCTTTTTAGGAGGGTTGCAAAAGGCAGCTAGGAAAAGCTGATCTGTCAGTGTTATTAGGTTTATGTAGCATGCCAAGGGTCTGTGCCTCTACTGGAACATACATAGGGACTAGCTAATTGGAAAGCAGTTGAAAAATATGGGAGCTGCTATTTAAGCTTTCCCTTGAAGTCTTGTAGTAGTAGTTCTTTTGGCTTGTTTTTTCTTACACCAGCACTACTCTATGGCATTAGTAATAGTGTTATTCGTACACAAAAGTGATCTGAAAGCTGTACTAGTAGAGCAAAATCTAGAAAAAAAAATACAAATCTGGTTCACCCAAAAGAAAGGAGACTAGCTGTGAAGTGCTGTCTGGGCAGAATAAAAAGGTTGAATATTGCAAATTCTGAAAAGGTTACTCACTTTAGGCTTCTTGGTTATGTTCATTTCATGAGTTTTCATCCTGATACCTTGAAGATGGGTAAAGGTGTCTCTACAAATGAGCTATATTAAAGCGAGTCTCTATTTGCAGCAGCTCTTGAGCTTTTGGTTACACAGGGCATCTAAAAGCACAGTGTGAACAATTCTGCCTCTGACAGTTACAGCTGAAAAAGCAAGAGGAGGTGAGTGGGTGAACTGAACAGTCTGGAAAAGGTAGGAGAATGATGAAGGGACATCACACAGGAGCAGTGCACACAGCATAGGTATAAAATCTGGCTGTGGTATAGTAGCATTCACTGTAGAGCAGAGTCAGCTGCCATGCTAGAGAGTTTTTCAGACTATTTAAGAGCCCGGGTCAGCCTGGTGCATCTTAAACCACAGCGGCTGTGTGTGGTCTGTGAATGCTTTAGTGCAAGATTCTGTATTGGTTTGAGTATACTGTTCATACGCTTCCTCTTCCCTTGCTGTGTAGCTGAGGTCCTACTTCGTGGCTGCTGTCTGTGTGCTGAAGAGGCCCTGGGCAGGATAGATCTGTAAAAAGCAAATTTCTGTCTTGCTTGTGGTGAACACTGTGTTTTACAACTACTGTTGCTTATGCAGATGCTGCTGCTGCCACTCCTCCTCTCCACCCTGAAGCTCCTGCAAAAGTACAGAGCGTGGAAGACTTTGTTCCTGATGACAGCCTGGACCACAGCTTTCTAGAAGACCCAGCCCCGCAGAAGGACAAAGGGAAACCACAGACTAAACACCGTGTCGATAGTGAAAGGTAAGGAAGGGAGGATGGAGGGAGGGTGAGACAGGTACATACCTGGATGTGCAGTCTGAATGATGAGTTGGGCCTGGCTAACCTGTTGCAACTGTTTAGAAAGTGATTGCAGAGCAGTTAGCTGCCCCTAAGCCTTTCTGGCTGTGGTATAGTCAGTTGTTGATTGTCTCCCATTTAATGATACACACTGCTCCCTGGGAACGAGGAACAGCAGTAAAAGCTAGTTATCACCTTCCTGGTTTTGCTGTCTTGCTTTCATGCTCAGTGATAAACCACTGGGTTGCTTTGGGTGAGGAAGGGATTTCCCTTCTGGCCGAATGTGCTGAAACATTGGAGATATTTTCCTTGTGGAACACAATGCACTTTGCAGGGATATTATGTTTTGCCTAATGAATACTTTCCTGCTGCAGAGGCCCAAAGCATGGCCAGACTCCTTCATGGCCTGGTACTGCCATTCCTGAGGCATTATAAGGGGTTTGTGTTTGTTGGAGTACACTTGGGGGCACTCCATGGCTTGATGGCATTCTGGAAGGAAGGATGGAGAGGGTTATGCTGTTGGGAGTGTCACTGCATGCTTGCCTGCAGATTCCAGAAAAGTCTTAGGGGATGCCTTTCTTTTTCTCTCTAAATTGGAGGGATACAGATTTGATGAATGGACTGTTGGGTGGATAAGGAATTGGCTGGATGGTCATATCCAGAGAGTGGTGGTCAACGGCTTAATGTCCAGATGGAAATCAGTGATGAGTGGTGTCCCTCAGGGGTCCATATTGGGACCAGTACTGTTTAATATCTTTATCAGTGACATAGACAGTGGGATCGAGTGCACCTTCAGCAAATTTGCAGATGACACCAAGCTGAGTCATGCAGTTGACATGGCTGAGGGACAGGATGCCATCCAGAGGGACCTGGACAAGCTCGAGAAGTGGGCCCATGTGAACCTCATGAAGTTCAACAAGGCCAAGGGCAGGGTCCTGCACCTGGGTCAGGGCAGCCCCTGGTATCAATAAGAGGCTGGGGGATGAAGGGATTGAGAGCAGCCCTGCAGAGAGAGACTTGGGGGTACTGGTGGATGAAAAACTGGACATGAGTCAGCAATGTGCATTTGCAGTCCAGAACCGTATCCTGGGCTGCACCAAAAGAAGCATGGCCAGCAGGTCAAGGGAGGTGATTCTGCCCCTCTGCTCTGGTGAGACCCCACCTGGAGGACTGCATCCAGATCTGGGGTCCCCTGTGCAAGAAAGACATGGACCTGTTGGAGCAAGTCCAGAGGAGGCCATGAAAATGGTCAGATGGGTGGAACACCTCTGCTATGAGGAAAGGCTGAGAGAGTTGGGGTTATTCAGCCTGGAGAAGAGAAGGCTCTGTGGAGACCTTATTGCAGCCTTTCAGTACTTAAAGGGGGCTTACAAGAAAGATGGGGACAGACTTTTTAGTAGGGCTTGTAGCAATAGGACAAGGGGTAATGGTTTTAAACTAAAAGAGGGCAGATTTAGACTAGATACAAGGAAGAAATTTTTTACAGTGAGGGTGGTGAAACCCTGGCACAGGTTGCCAAGAGAGGTGGTAGATGGCCCATCCCTGGAAACACTGAAGGTCAAGTTGAACGGGGCTCTGAGCAACCTGATCTAATTGAAAATGTCCCTCCTCATTGCAGGGAGGTTAGACTAGATGACCTTTAAAGGTCCTTTCCAACCTAAACTTTTCTATGATTCTATAATTCTGTCCTCCAAATGGCAGATTGCTGGGCTTATGCTGTAGGCTGGATTTTCTTTTTTTCTTTTCTTTTCTTTTTTTCTTTTCCTGGCTTTGATGTTTTTAACCAAAAAAAGGGAAAAGGGATTGTGTATACTGAGCTGCTCAGACAAGAGGATGTGCAGCAAGCTGTCTGAAAGCAGACTGTCACTTAAGAGATGACCTAAGCGTACTCACAGGCTTTGCATCCCTCTGCTTAGAATAGTCCTTGCCTGCTGCCTCTTGTCATCAACACTGGATTAACCAGGAGAGTAATTAAATGCTGATACAGCTCATCTGTGAATGTGGTGGATTCTGTGTCTTTTGACATCTTTGTCATGATTCGGTGTTCTCTAGTTCAACCACAACAACTTAAATCAACGCTGTGTGTGAGGCTCAATGCCTGTCTAATGCAGGTCAGCCTGAATCATCATCCCTTGTGATGATAGAACACGTGGATGTTTTATTTAAAAAAAAAAAAAAAAAAAAGGAGGGGGAAAAAAAGAAAGAAAGGCAAAAAAGTGGTGGTTGCTAGAAGCATGCTGGCCTACAAAGAGTCTTGCTTGCAGCTGTGGCTGAGCTGGGATATTTTTCTTGTGTTTAACAAGGAAATGTCAGGACAGCCAAGCCTGACCTGCCTGGGGTTTACCGAAGGACTGGGTCCTGGAGTGCCCTTAGAGCTCTTTAGCTGCAGTTCTTGCTGTGGATAGGAGGTTGGATGTTTAACAAAGGCTTTTCTTGTCCAGAATGTCGGTCACTGGAAGCAAATAGGTGTTAAACTATACAAAAAGCCAAACATCTCAAACAGTGGTGCAGGAGCCCTGGTCCTTGGTTGTAGAGTTGTCATGTTCTTGGCTGCTGTGATGCCTTTCTGCACTCTGTCCCCAGTTTTGGTAGCCCTCCAGTGCATATGAGCTGGTGGGGGCAGAAAGAGAGACACTTTTGGGCTTTCCCAGAGCACAGAGGATGCTTGTTCACAGCTTCATCCTTTGATGACAGTGGTAACCATCTGCAGTTAGAACAGATCTGTTTCACTAGGAAAAGACCTTGCAGCACATCCCTGCAAATTCAGATGCTCATTATTTCTCTGCAGCTTGGCATCCATGTCTTGCTCTGGTTCCTTATGCAGTTCACAGTTTTCTCAGTGGTCTGCCAATTTTACCTTCCGTTTCTTGCCAAAAAGAGCCTACCACAATAAGCCAGATGTGCTGAAATTCAGAGATGTAGATGTGGTTCTGACTGTCACCTGCAATAATTGATTTCCTTCAGGATGCCAATTACAACCCCGTGGTGCCCAGGAGCAACATAAAAGTTCTGTAAGCACCGTCCCTAATAATCAGCTTCTACTGCAGTGAGTAGGTTGTTGTAGTAGCAAAATCTACTGCTGCAGAAATTTCTCTCTGACCTAAAGAACACAAAAGTTCTCCTGTGAAACCACTCAAACCTAATGGAGATTTTATTGGTTTTAAAAAATGAAATACTGGAAGCTGTTTTCCCCTTGCATCTGAGTGAGGAACAAAGCCTGAGAACATACTAGAGAGATGCATTCAGGTCTCCTGAACATTTTTAAGCAGATATCTGAGTGCTAAGCTTATGCAGCTTGCCAGCATTTCTTCTCGGCGTGCTGTAACCAAGTGTAAGCTCCAAAACTGAAGAGCCATTGAAGATGTGGCAGAAGAATGGGCTGTGTGTTGAGAATTTGTGAAGTTACTTCTCTTACCCAAATAAGAGGAATTGCCTGGCTGTCCATAAGCAAGAGTCTTGTAGTTAGGTCATGTGAGAACACCTTAGTGCACAGTGTGTTACACATGTGAAGCAGAGATAGTTACATTCACAGAATCACAGAATGGCTGATGTTGGAAGGCACCTCTGGAGGTCATCGGGTCCAACCACCCTGCTCAACCAGGGCCACCCAGAGCTGGTTGCCCAGGACCATGCCCAGATGGCTTTTGAGTATCTCCATGGATGGAGACTCCACAACCTCTCTGGCAACCTGTGCCAGTGCTTGGTCACCCTCACAGTGGAAAGAGTGTTTCCTAATGTTCATAGGGAACCTCCTGTGTTTCAGTTTCTGCCCCTTGCCTCTTGTCCTGTCATTGGGCAGCACTGAAAAGAGCCTGGCTCCATCTTCTTTGCACTCTCCTTCGGGTATTTAAATACATTGATAAGGTCCCCCCAAGCCTTCTCTTCTCTAGGCTGAGCAGTCCCAGCTCTCATGTGAGAGAACCTTTCCTCATGTGAGATAAGCTCCAGTCACTTAAGCACCTTTGTTGCCCTTCAGTGGACTCTCTCCGGTATACCCATGTCTCTCTTGCACTGAGGAACACCCAGAACTGGACACAGCACTCCAGGTGTGGCCTCACCAGTGCTGAGCAGAGGGGAAGGATCACCTCCTTCGACCTGCTGGCAATACTTTGCCTAATGCAGCCCAGGATACCATTAGCCTTCTTTGAGGCAGAGGCACCTTGCTGACTTATGTTCAACTTGGCGTCCACCAGGACTCCCAGGCCCTCTTCTGCCAAGCTGCTTTCCAGCTGGGTGGCCCCCAGCATGTATTGATACATGGGGTTGTTTCTCCCCAGGTACAGGACTTTGCACTTCCCCTTGTTGAACTTCAGGAGGTTCCTGTCAGCCCATTTCTCCCGCCTGACAAGGTCCCTCTGGGTGGCAGCATGGCCCTCTGTGCATCAGTCACTCCTCCCAGTTTGGTGTCATCTGCAAACTTGCTGAGGGTTAACCCTGCACCATCATCCAGATCATTAATGAAGATGATAAACAGGACTGGGTCCCGTATTGATCCCTGGGGTACACCACTAGTTACTGGCCTCCAACTAGAGTTTGTGCCACTGTTCACCACCCTCTGGGCCCAGCCATTCAGCCAGTTTTCGATTCATCTCACTGTCTGCTCATCCAGCTTGTATATCAACAGCTTCCCTAGGGGGATCTTATAGGAGACAGTGTCAAAGACCTTACTGAAGTCCAGGTATCCACTGCTCTTCTCTCACCTACCAGGACAGTTATTGCATCGTAGACTTTTATCAAGTTGATGAAGCATGACTTGCCCTTGGTAAATCCATGCAGACTACTTCTGATGATTTTCTGTTCACTCATGTGCCTGGAAATAGTTTGCAGGATTAGCTGCTCCATCACCTTCTCAGGGATCAAGGTGAGGCTGACTGGGCAGTAGTTACCTGGGTCCTTCTTCTTGCCCTTCTTGAAGATAGGAGAGGCATTTGCTTTCCTCTTCAGGAAAGCCTTCAGGCACTTCTCCCAGTCGCCATGATTGATCAAAGATTATCAAGAGTGGCCTCGCAATGACATCTGCCAGCTCCCTCAGCACTCATGGGTGCATCCCATCAGGGCCCATGGACTTAAGTATGTCCAGTTTTGCTTTGTCCAGGATCCCTGACCTGATCCTCTTCCACCAAGGGTGCATCTTCCTTGCTCCACATAATCCCCCTCATGTCTGAGACCTGGGATTCCTGAAGACCTGTCTTGCTAGTAAAGACTGAGGCAAAGAAGGCATTCAGTACTTCAGCCTTTTCCACGGCCTCTGTAACCAGGTGCCCCTTCTCATTGAGCAATGTGCCCACATTTTCCCTAGTCTTCCTTTTGTCACCTATGTACTTATAGAAGCCCTTCTTGTTGTCCTTGACATCCCTGGCCAGATTCAATTCCCTTTAGGCTTTAGCTTTCCTACTTCATCCCTGGATGCTTGGACAGTGTCTCTGTATTCCTCCCAGGTTACCCGTTCTTGCATCCACCCCCTATATGCTTTCTTTTTGTGTTTGAGTTCATCCAGGAGCTCCTTGTTCATCCGTGCAGGCCTCCTAGCATTTTTGCCTGACTCCTTATACACTGAGATGGACTGCTGTTGAGCTTGGAGGAGGTGATCCTTGAATGTTAACCAGCTTTCTTGAGCCCTTCTTCCCTCCAGGGACTTATCTCACAGGAGTCTTCCAGGCAAATCTTTGAAGAGGCCAAAATCTGCTCACCTGAAGTCTAGCTTGCTTTTTACCCTCCTCCATGCCCTCAGGATCCTGAACTCCATCAAGGCTGCCTTCGACTTCCACCTTCCCAACAAGCCCCTCATTTTTTGTGGGTATGAGGTCCAGGAGAGCACCTGTCCTCGTTGGCTCCTCTATCACTCAGAGGAAGAAGTTATCAATGCACTCCAGGAACCTCCTGGATTGCTTACACCTTGCTGTCTTGTCTGTCCAGCAGATATGGGGGTGGCTGAAGTTCATGAGCACCAGGGCCTGCGAACATGAGGCTGTTCCTATCCTTTTATAGAGGGCCTGATCCACTTGTTTTTCCTGGTGAGGCAGCCTGTAACAGACACCCACTATAGTGTCACCTTTACCTGTCCTCCCTTGAATCCTAACCCATAAGCTCTCAGTTGGCTCCTCATCCATCCCCAGGCAGAGCTTCATGCACTCCAGCTGCTCTCTCACTTAGAGGACGACTCCTTGGGGAAGAGGGCAAGGTCTTGTTCTCATTGTTGGAGCAGGATGTTATGCTGTATAACTGAACTGCTTCCTGAAATCAGGGGTGTGTTTGCTTCCATTTGTAAGAACTTGTTTGCTTTTCTGAGCTTCAGAAAGAGGCTGTAAATCTGGTATTTCTTGTCCGTTTTGTTGACGTAGGGAATTCTTGATTTTTTTGCAATGATGTCGTGTGAACTTCTCCCATTCCCTACTCCGTAACATCTCTAAACAATGGAGCAGGAGTTGACATGGAGCAGTAATGTTAGAAAAAAACACTTCTTTTTCTTAAGTGTGCTATCATTGAGGAATGCGCTCGTGCCTGTGGAACAAGGCTATTCTTGCCCAAAGATCAGACAGCTGCTGAGACTTTCAGCACTTTCTGATGTCTCTCAGTGTTGCTATAGCTAAATCCCAGCACAGATCTACAGAGATTAATGGAGCCCTGGGTTTTGTTTAATGGCGTGTTATGGTTCTCTAGCTTGCAATAAAAAGAACTCCCAAAATCAGTTTCTTTACCAGTTAATTAGGAAGGCAGTTCAATCTCCCAGTTTGCTGTTTCAGGACTTAATTTTCTGCTCTTTAGCCTAATGCCCTGAGCCAGTGTGTTATGTGACTGCACTGGAGGAGCTAATCTGGCTCCAAATAGGCTCCCCTCTTCCCTCCTGCTGGGTCAGGCTGGTCTAGGTCCATGGGTGGGCTGTAGGTATCTCAAAGTGAGTTTATGCTGCACCTAACTATTCCTATTCTGTCTTCTCAGCATCACTAGGCATTTATCTTAAACATTCATTAGATTTCCTTGTCCTTACATCTGAAGGGCTTTGAACTGGTTCTATGCTTTTATGGCATCTGTTACTTATATAGTGGTACCCAGCTGCACTAGACCAAGTGAGAGAAGCTGAGGACACTGGTTCACAGTAGAAGGCCCCCATCTCCTAGAATACAGCCATGCAGGCTCATCCTGTGGTGTGTGATTCCCTTAGCTTATCTGCTTTATTAGAGTTTGGGTTTTTCCTCTTTCTCTAGCCCCCAAAACTGATGTGGCAAGAGGATTCCACGGGCTGCCCATGGGGCTGGCTCCACTGGCCGCACGGCAGGGCTAGTGGAACACAATCGATCCAGGTTTGAGACCTTGTGCTCAGGCTGCAGCAGGATTTGTTTCATCACCGGCAGCCATTCTGTGTATACAACGGAGGGCTCACTGAGGAAACCCCGACATGCTCTTTGATCAGTAGCTCAGACGCAGACCTCAGCAAGCGTAGGCATTTTTGGTGGGTACCTGTGCCTGCAAACACTTTGGCTCAACAGTAAGGCAGGCTTGGCAGCGCATCAAGTGTTGGAGAGAGTGGTGCGATGTGCTTGTTTTTGCGTGCTCTGAATTCCTCCCAGCTGGAACCTCAGGACCACAAGCTGATGCTAATTTTGCATTGTCAGACCTTGTTTATACTGCAGTAGTGATTTTCCTGACGTATATTCACTCTACTGCTTTGCTCTTAAGCTGTCACTCAACGATTTGTGTGGAAGTTATAGATGGAGGCAGTGTGTTCACTGCAAAGGGAGATGACCCACTTTGTGCAGGTGTGTGTACACATGTGGATGTTCTGTCCTTAATGCTTTAAAGGATGCAAGTCTTGTATGGTGTGCAGTAGAAGGCAGCAATCTCTGAAGAGTCCCCATGCTTAATAGAGCAGTGACGTGTTAAAGAAATGCAGTGTCACTAGTTCAGAATAATACCCTGCCATTTTTAGGATGCAACTCCATTTTCTTTTCAGCGCATTTCAAGAGGAAACCCTGCCAGTGCTTCACAGACCTCAGAAATAGCTCACTTGTAATTTCTCCAGCCTTGGAGGCTGTTTTGGGCACCAGTTTTCTTCTCCTTTGTGTGGGATGGGCTGTGTGCCTCCTTTCTGGCTCGGTATGAGCGCAGCAGTGTTATTGATGAAGGGGCTCTTCAGCAGCCTGTCTCTGGTTAGTGGGGAGCTGCCTTGTGAGTCCTGAAAGCAGAGGGATCCACACCAAAAACAGAAGGAGGGAGCGGATGTGGGCCCTGATCTTAGCACTCTAACCCAGACAAGCATTGGTTGTAATCACTCTCAATGTGCTGCGCTGGTTGTCATAAGCGTGGTGTCCCATATGTCATAAATGACTCCATTATCTGTTGGCAGATGTATTAATTCTTTAAAACTAACTTGTAAACCAGTAACTAGCCATAAGAAGAGCCTGAGTGAGTAGTACAATCGTCCGGACTGTGTTAGGGCCTCGGCATTTCCCATCCCATCAGCCCACCATCCTCTACTGTCTCTGCCAGTGCTGGCCGTGTGCTGGTGACTGGGAACACCACCTTCTTCCAGATTAAGGATTTTAGGTTTTTGTGATTCCTTTTATGCCTCTAAAATCTAATCTGTTCCAAGCTATAATCTTTTTTTTTTGTCTCTGCATAAAAATGAAGGCTGTGTTTGTACAATCCATATCGAGTCATTAAAAGGACAGTGACTTGTGTATGGTGGGTTATCAAGAAGGAGCTGGGTATCCATTGCAGATAAAGCAAATAGAATGAGGAAAGGTGATGCAAAGGCTCATCAGCCAAGGCTGGGAAAAATATCTATAATCCTGACATGAGCAAATCCTTCAGAAAGTATTAAAATTGTTGAGTCCTGGGGACAATCATACAAGAATCCTCAGCTGGTAATTTCAGCTGCGAAGCTCTCTATCAAGATGCCTCTGAACACATAACTGTGTTACATCCAGGGAGTCTGACAAACTCCTAGCTCTAGAAGTGTGTCCTTAGGTTAATTTAATTTGGGGAATGTTAAAGCATGGTTATGGTGTCTGGGTAGCTGCCTGCTTCAGGGAGCACCAGAGAAATAGAAATAATTCCAGGAGGCTAATGGCTGCAAGTGAATTCCCATAGTCGTGGCAGTATGTGATCAGGTTTAATTACAGAATGTGGGGATTAAGGCAAGCAGTTCCCATGGTTTAATTGACTGATCCTTGCATGTTGGACTGGAGACGTTCTGATAGAGCTGAAGCAACAGACTGCTCTGTAGCGCTGAGGCTCACCTTTTGCAGCCACTTATTTTTAGCTTGAGTGGTAGCAGCCACTGTGTGACGCATCCTTCCGCGGCCCATTTTGTACAGGGCTTGTGCCACCACTGCAGCCTGCAGGGAGCAGGTCCAGCCTGAACAGCGTAGCAGCTGGGCAGTGTGCAGGGGGAAGGCTGGCAGTGCTGCTGCCCTGGGCTGAGGGGTGTTGACCGGAAGAGGCAGGCAAGCGGCAGTCTGCTTTCAAGGGGAGTCATGTCTGTCCTAGCACATCCTGGTGGTGCTGTGTCTGATCATTGTCTATTTTGCAGTGATGGAGAAGTGCCCGGGGGGAACCCCATGGTGGCAGGTTTCCAAGATGACCTGGATCTGGATGACAAAATCCCCAGCAAACCTTTGTTGGCAGCAGAACGGGTGCCCAGCAAGAACGTCACCCTCTCCAGTGAGGAGGAGGAAGAGGAAGAGGTGAAGGGCTCTAAGGTTGTACTCATACCTGATGAAGACATCGACACGGAGCAGGAAAAGAAAAGGTACGAAGCACGGCCTGAAGTGTGGGGTTGTGCTGGCAAGCTTGGGCCTCTTCTCAGTCCTGCCACTGACTTCTCTGCATCCTGTGGGAAATCTTGGTGTCTCTATCAGCCTGTTCCTTCAACTGTAAGCTGGGGCTGTATTTACTTTAGTTGTGACTGCTTTACACAGTGTTTTCTCCACTGCACCTAGGCAGCATGCCTTTGAGCACTGTGCTCCTGTGGTCACTGGTATGTTTCTGCTTGGGAATGGCCCAGCCTTCTTCTCAAGTTTGAACAAGAGACGGTAACTGAGTGCCTGAATGTCTGTTTGTAGCAGTGTGAGGAGGACAGAGGAGTAGAGTCTTGTGGTGAAGGGAGTGGAAGTCATTCACCACACACTGTGCTGGAGAACGGTGAACTGGATCACGTTCTCCACATACCACATCCTGTGGGTGATAGTCAGCTGTGGCCTGCTGGTGCAGGCACCTGTGCATCAGCGTCCACAGAGATACAAGGGTTATCTTCAGCCTCTGAGTGCTATGTGTTTGACCACCCTGCCCCCAGGATGAACTACGTTTCCTGTTGAGATGCACATTGCAGCGCTTGAGGCAGGCTCAGCTATTAATTGGTCATAGTGCTTTGCTTCACACAATGGGGGTGGACAGGCTCCGACAACTTGTTTCTTTTTCTCAGGTCTTCCAGAAATTCTCTGAAACCACAGAGTGAAGCAATTTTGACCAAAGCAACTGACCTGAAACCTCCTGACAGTTTACCTCCACGTTCTGGGTCTGAAAGAAACAGCAGCAGCAAGGTCCACACTAGCCTGCCTGCTGCTGCTGCTGCCACCCCAGCAACAGTCCAGGCGCCAAAGACCACTTCCCAAAGCAAAGGACATGCTCTCAAGCAGAAAGTGGTCAAAGAGGAAAAGCCTGAGGAGTCTGACAGTGATCAAGAGGGACCAATAGCTACTCAGATGCTCTCATTTGTAATGGATGACCCAGACTTCGAAAGTGAGGATTCTGACAGCCAGAAGAAGAAAATGGTAAATAACATGCATGAATCCCTGTGCGCTGCTGCGAAGCTGAACTTGAAGTGTTGAGGCATCTCACTGAGCAGGGCTTTCATCTGCTGTCCCATCTCTCAGCAGCAGTCGCAGCAAGTCAGGTGCTAAGCAACCTGAAGAGATTGATATAAGCACAAACCCACTAATGCTCTGATTGTTGAAGCCACACACGGCAACAAGGTTTGTGCTTATGGATTTTAATGTGCTGTTTATTCTCAGTAGGTCCAAAATGCAGTCAGTCCAGTAGTGTGGAAGGTATAAAATACAAAGCTAATGTTTTTTCACCCAAAGTTTAACATGTAGAAGTGTATGCATGCCAGAGAGAGTGAGCTCCCAACAGTCAATCCAGCAATCAAAAGGCCTAACAAAATTTGCTTGGCAAAGCTTTTTACTGAAGTAGGAAAATCTGCCTGAGAAGGACTTTGCAGTATAGTCGGGTTAGCTATAATGTCTCTGTGACGTTCGGCACATGGGCAGCTGCTCAGTGCTGCCTGCAGGTGTCTGCTCAAACACACAGTGCAGCAGGAGTCCCCTCTGCCCCTGTCATGTATTAAAGATGGAGAAAAGTCAAGTATCTTCTCTAGGCTGGTAGGAACTTGCTGCTGTGGCTCTAGATGTCCCTGATTTCGGTGATCTGTACTCACAGCCAGCAGAGCAATCTCTAGAAACTGCTAACCGTGATTTGGGATGGGCAATTGCTGTTCAGGGGTACTCCTGGTGTCTGGGTTAGCTGGTGTTCAGGAGCGTTTTCTGTGTTTGCATCATTCCAGAATCCTGCAGAAAGGTCGGTTGTCCTAGTTTCTTTGACCTTGCCCATGTGCCATGCTGTTTATTAAGTAATTTTCCATTCGTTTAGCATTTTCAGTACCTGCTTTTCTTGGCACTTTAATGTGAAAGCAAAAGTATTTAGAGCAAGTTTACTTCTCTTAGCATGCAACGATGAGAGATGGGGTTTGTGAGGGAGCTTGCCATTGCAACAGTGTCAGGGAGATGCCCCACAATTTGTCAATGCTTTTCAACTACAAGGTTTACTGGTCAGGCAAAGCAGTAAAAACACCACCATTAGCAAGGAGGAGGGGGGCATTGCCTAGATCAACAGCAGAGCGAGGCCGTGTTTGGTCAGTATGGAGGATATAAAGAAAGGATGGTTAACGAATTCTGAAGAGGATCAGTTGGCAGGTATCAGAAGATCATTAAACTTCATTTCCATTCCTGTCATGCAGAGACAGGGGATTTTGGGGTGATATACAGTCTCTGCAGCATCCTGGTTTTTAGCCCACATTGAAGGGGCAAATTTGCCCTGGGAGCACATTTTCTTTTGACTCGATGAAGGGAATTACTCTGCAAACACAGACCGCTTCCTTGGCCCTGCTGCATGTTGCTCTGGTACATGAGTCACCATCCCTGGAGATATTCAAAAAGCGAGTGGACAGGGTACTCCAGGGCATGGTTTATAGGGGGCATGGTTAATGGTTGGACTCGATGATCTTGAAGGTCTTTTCCAACCGAAATGATTCTATGATTCTATGAGACCCCACAGAGCTACACAGAAAAAAGGTTTTGTCTGTCAGGTCTGGAGGTGAGTTTTCAGCCTTTTAGATTTTCCCCAAAACAGAGGTGCCTCTCCAGGGCAGTTAGAGGCTGATGCTGCTAAGCTAACACAGTTGAAGGTCTCGTTTAATCCCTTTACATCAGGGAATGTTAAGCATGAATGTTAAGTTACCAGAGCACACTTTCTAGTACCAGCACTACTGAGGCATTTTACTGAGGCAAGAAACAGATAGAGCTTATAAGATCAAGGACATTGATTTCCAGACAGTAACAGCTCAGTTCAGCTACCATTTCCTTCCCTCCTCCCCACCTGCTGACATCTGACGTCTTTGTGTACAAAATGCTTAGAGATTTTGGTTGAAAGATTTGTTGGTGTTGTCTGCCTTTTCTTGTCTCTAGGATGAATTCCCAGTCCGGGAAGATCTCTCTGAAATATCTGATGACGATACCTCGTTGACAAAGCCACCCCAACCTGTGAAATCAACAGTCCACTCCTTTAAACTGAAAAATGACTCAGATCTCTTTGGTTTGGGTTTGGAAGAAACTGGTCCCAAGGAGAGCAGTGAGGAAGGTAAAGGTCACACTTTATTTTCACTCTTGCTGATTTTGTTTGTCAGGCATCTGTTTTTTCCAAAATGGTTCCAGGGTGTAAGCAAACCAATTTGCACTAAATAAAATACCCTGTAACTTCATGCAGTGCCCTCTGTGAGTCTTTAATGTGGTTTAACACAGCATAAATAACTTTAAGTTTTTCTCCATGGGGGCGGGGTCAACTTTGCTCGTCTGCGGCATCAGCCATGTATTATTTTTGTCCCAGCTGGAAGCAGGAGCACATCTTTCACACACTGGTTCTGTTTAAGGCTTCCTGCTTAGCCTTGCATGCCTGGGAAGTGGTGTTCAGCATTACAGTGTCCACCCCCTCAAGAATTTGGATCAACTTGAGCAAAATGCTCTGACATACCCTGCCAATTTGCTCTTCTATTTTTGGGAAAGGTGGGGTGGGGTTCTGATCACAACCTAAGCATTCCTCGGGCTTCCCCCTCCCCCCCATTCCCTGAGGGAACGAATCTTACTTGTGCAAATAATTTCTGCTGTCCTGGCATTACTGCGAAGCAACTTCCTATAGATCTGCCCCTGATGTCACCACAAAAGATGGGAAGTTAAAGACTTAAGGGGGGGGGGGAACTGTAAGCAGCACCAGAGAGAGATGCCTTTGAATAGCTATTTCAAAAGTGTAAGCAAGGTGTCACAGGCTGCGATGGCTTCATCGGCTTGTCGCTTTGAATTGCTGAACAGCACAGCTTGAAATAGCTAGAAGTGCGTCTGCAGAGGCCCAGGTCAATAATTTAGCTTCGGTTTAGCATCTTTAATAATTCAACGTGGGTTCCTCCTATCTCCTCTTTCTGGGATAAATATAAAAACATATCTTGGTAGCCAGTCAGTTGGAGCTTGACGAGCAATTAGACTTCTCCATGGCTGACTTGTATTTACAGATCAGCTGAGGAAAAAACAGTGTGTAGGTAAGATTGACAATTGAATACCACATGTGAAACATGGTGCAGTTATAAAGCCTTCTGTGAAACAGCCAAGTAGATACTCTCCTGTTCAAGAAGGTTTTGTGCAAAGGCAGTGGACATTCAGCAGTCAAATCAGCAGCCAAATCATCAGCTACCGTAACTTGGGACAAATGTTTTGACAGTGATGGACTCTGGGACTCATTTGATACCATGAAAAGTAGCCACCCCTGTAGAGCAGGGCTGCAGCGCTGACGCTTTGGCCTCGTGGTGATATAATTTCCATACACAGTTCAAACAACAGTGAGTGCTAGCCTGTCAGGGTGCTCCCGTCTGTTGACACCATGTCCTGAATGGTCCTTCCATTACTAGCTCAACTCATAGAAGCACAAACCATGCCTGGTAGGATTTCCATCTGCCTTCAAATATTTAGTGGTCAGAGGAAAATTGTTCCCAGGAGCTCTTCTTCAGTTGTGGAAATAATAATCTGGTCCCCAATTTGGCCTTTGGACCAGTTTGTAGAGCTGGTCTCTATATTTGTTTCTTAGTAGCTGTGATACAGTGAACACCCAGGTCAATGTTCATAACACAGAATGATATAGATAATATAATGCTCATAATTAAACTAGATGTGTATGGTTAAGTTAGGGTGTGACTGCTGGGGCCTGTGTTGGTTTCTAAAGGGGCTCAGTTTGTCCTGAGATGTTGGGATTGCCTTCACACATGGCTCCAGGATGGAATATTTTGTTCTTGGAAACTGGGACAGGGCAGAATTGCATCTCTTACTGTTTAAATTGATTAAAAACAATGTTGGGTTTTTTTGTTTGAACAGATAAGCAACCTTCTAAGGAGAAAAAGAAGAAGAAAAAGAAAAGCAAAGAGGTACTATTTAATTATTCAGAGCTGATCTGCCATATTATCTACCAGCCAAGGAGAGGGGTGGCCATCTACAGTGTACTCTCTGTACCTGGTGGACTTCCTTCCATTCTCACATCCTACAGCCAAATCTGTGCCTCCCAGGCTCTGCAGCCCATTAAGCTTAAAAGCAAGCTTTTAGAACAGTTGAATTTTGAAAAGGCAGTGTTCGAGTTTATAAAATATAGGATTAAATAGAGCAGTACATCTCTGCTGGGTTGTGTCTGTTGATAGCACCGTGACTTTTTCCAAGCAGAGGGGGGTCCCCGACAGACCTAATCTCAGAGGCAGCAAGGGAAGTCTGCAGGAGGCTTTGTCTTTGACATTTCTGCCTGTCCAGTACTGTGGTATTGTCAGGCACAAACTGCCTGATGGACCACTACTATGTATAAACCAGATGGTCTTTCCTCTCTTCTGTCCAATCTCACAGAAGGGTCTTCTGGAATTAACTCCAAGCCAGCCTTGGTAGTAGATGCTTCACTCTCAGTAAGGTTCCTGTCAGAGCCAAGTTTCAGGGTGATATATGCTGGGTTACTGGCATGCTCAGAGGGTTTACTAATAAAAATTTTCTCATTTTGCAGGAAGAGGAGAAGTCTGTGAAAAAGAAGAGTAAACACAAGAAAAGCAAAGAGAAGGAGGAGAGCAAAGAGGAGAAAAAGAAAAAGAAAAAGAAGAGCAAGGAGAAAAACAGTGAGATAGATGAACTTGAGGCTTTTCTTGGAGGAGGAGGAGCCAGCATGAGCAAGCCGCGAGGAGGTGGGGACTATGAGGAGCTGTAGGCTGGCTGCATGTACATGCAGCGGACTCTTCTGTCGTGGCTGTCTCCATCTTTTCTTACGAGTCACACCAGGACAGGTGCAGATGTGTAAAGCTTTGGCCGTTTGCCATATATTCTCTCAAAACAGAGTTGGCAAAAGAAAAGCTTTACATCTGTGTGTGCTGTTCTGGTGCATTTGTTACACAAAGTAAACCTAGCTGAGATGTACTTGAGTAAGGGGAAGGTTCAGGGCACAGTTCCCAGGCCCACTTCCAGGCTGTCGTTTTTCTCCTTCCAGAGACGCCCTGTCGGGTAGCTGGCAGGGCGTGGGAGGCAAAGAGGACCTGTCTCCTGCTCTGCCTCTGCTATATTCCACTCCTGCACACCTGAAATTCCTGTCTTGTTAAGAGGAGCGCAACAAAACATGCCGCATGAATGCATCGTGCTCACCTGTCTCAAGTCTTTAACTTTTTATCCTTCCTATTTTTTTAATGAGAAAGGTGGTATTGGCCATTGCTCCACCCAGCAGTTGATGAGCTTTAAATTGAGCAGATCATGCTATGGTACAGCTCTCTAAAACAGCAGCCACAGGGCCAAAGTGAGAAAGAGTGTGTGTGATTTTGGAGTCCTTTGAATGGGACCTTTCTGCACAGCAGCTTAATTAGCACTCACTGGTGCTGCTGTTGGAATTCATGAAGCCCCTTTGATTTCCGTGGCCCCAGTGTCTCAGACACTACACGTAAGCTGCTATGCAGTTTGGGAAAACAATGCAAAGTGCAAAGCTAACCTGAGAGAGAGAGAAAAATCAGTGCTTTTCTGCATTTCCCACCCTTGATTTTGCATATACTAGAATCCCCTCCCTTCAGTACCTCTCAGGGACATGACTCTCATGTGGAAATGAAGATATCCAGAGCTTCAGAACTGTCTACAGGGAAGTGTTAGCATGGCGAGGCATTTGCTTCTCAGGCATTTTACAGTCATGCTGTAAAACACCGGCTGCCTCTCTACACTGAGAGGGACAACCACTGTAGCTCAGAGCATCCTTCCTGGTCCAGCTTCTGTTGATACTGCAGCCGTGTTTACTGGGCCAAGCCTCCCAGCAGCCAACATGCTGCCTTTCCCTGCCCCAAGTGGAGAGCCTCCTCCTATCCCATGAGTTTGGGAAGCCTTTTAATTTTTGCTTTGAACTTAAACCCATGGCTTGGTACTTGCTCAGCAGCATTGGTTGCCATTGGATGGGCACTACAGGCCAGCCCTTCACACTTGCCTGTGTCTCAGTGAGCAGCCCCTGTGTTTGATGGAGCTTTTTAGTTCTCCATACGCCCTTCTGGTTTGGTTCTGGTGTCCCTTTCACAGCTCAGACAGTGAAGCTCCCTCCAGGTTCTGTGCATTACATTACCCTGTTGCTTGCAGGTTGATTTGAGGTTTGGTTTTGTTCTCCCTCTCCCCTTTTTGTTGTAAAATGTCAACCATGAAATCCAAACTGGAGTTTCCTTCTACATCCGTATAAAGCAAGGAGTTCTTTTGATCCGTTATCCACTCCAGAGTTGTCTTGACCGGCAGGCAGTTACCTGCTCCATTTTTCTTTTTCTTTCCCCCAGCCCCCAAAATGCACTTGTAACTGTTTCCCTATAAAGCAAACTGGGTTTTTTGCTGCATGAGCAGTATGTTTTTCAGGTCTGTTTGCCATTAGCATTTGCCTACTTCTCTGAGCATTACCACATTTCACATGACACTGTAGGGAAATTGCATGGGACAGTTCAAACTTTGCACGTCTGGGGAGGAAAAAGTAGATTGGGACATGACCGGTTTGCAGCCTCCCGTGTGAAAAGGCAGGCAGGTGTTTGAGCTTCAGCTGGCTGCATTCCTGAAAGCACTTCTGTTCTGTGAAGATTTTGGGTCATGTTCCATTTTGCATCAAAAAAACCTGGTACAATCCATTCTGACTATAAAGCTCTGTTGTACAACTGCCTCTGCACGTCTTCTTCTCCACCACAAGCATGTTTGCCTGGGCTCAGGAGCTGTGTGTCCTTCCAGGACTGTTTCACTGAAGGACATCCTACTGCCCCTTCCTCATGCTGTTGCATTCTTACACTTCATGAAACAGGGCGCTAAATTAAAAATCATTAAAAAAAAAAACAAACCCACAGTTGAACATAAAAACCATGAGTTCTTTCCCCAAAACTAAAATTTGTCCTGAGAGAGCTGTCGTTTCACACAGCATAAGGGAGATAGCGTTTTTTTCAGCTCTGCTTACTTGTGAACGCAGCTTTTTGTTAGCAGAAGGCTGTACAGGCGCTGAGTCCCCTGGAAACATTGATGTTGGCATTGATTTGTCTTTCACCTGGGCCAGATTTGACCACCATAGGAGCCTTTACACTCCCTGCAGCTCATGTTCCTTGTCAGCACAAGGAGCTGAGACAAAAACAAGCAAAGATGAGTCATTGTGTTCCAAAATACTCCTTTAAAAGAGAAAAGCAGATGCGAGAGTTCTCTTTACTTACATTAGAGCCCCAGGAGGATGTGTGGCATGTTTTGGCTTTGGCAGCAAGGCCAGAAAAATCCCACCCTGTGGGTGAAGTGGGAGCATGGAAGGGAATAGTAGCAAAGAATGCTGAACCAGTTAGGGCTACAGCATGAGGTGTAATCCAATGCCAGCAAGTGTGAGTGAAGGGAGAAAGAAATAGACCTTGTCTGAGCTGGGGTCTCCCATACCCAGTCTTTCAAATAAGCTAAATATAAGAAGTATGTGTATGTGCCTGTCATTATGGGGAAGCTTCTGCAGGATCACATCGATATAAATAGTTCCTGTGAGCATCTCTAGAGGTACCAGTGTATTTGCTTTTGGGTTTATGAGTCATCCAAAAAAAACCAAGAGCTTGAGGCTGAGGAGCTGCAATTTCTTGCAGTTAATGCTGGCCAGAGCTGCATGCAGTACAAGGTCTCAGTTGGTTTAAAGCAGCAGCAGGGAGAAGTGCAGATTTATCACTGCATTTGTAGCCTGCCAGCTGGGCCTGGTTCCCAAGCGCAGCAAGGGGAGCCCTGTCCTTGGGGGCTGCTGCTGGAGGCACATGCCTGAAAGCCGTATTGCCCGTTCCCCTGCCTCCACACCGCTGGCTGGTTGAGATCCGCAGGGCCCTCGGCCACTATGCGATTGCATCTTGGCTTCCACTGTGCCAGCTTGAAGCCAGAGCATTCACGATAAGTCATGAGAGGTAAGTCTGAAGTCCCCTGTTCCCACCTGCTGTGTTTTCTCAGCCAGGATTGCTCAGCTGCTGACCAAGCCTCTGGAGGGTGCGGTACAAGAGCTGCCTGATGAGCAGCCTCTGTTTGCTGGAGCATCAGGGCTGGTCTGGCAGCCCTCCAGGAGGAGAGAAGACTAGTCTGCAGGAGTCTGTGTGTCTGGTTTGTGGACAGCATGTGTAGCATCCTGGCTGGGACAGCCAGGGCTGTGCTGCTAACCCAAGACAAGAATGGGAGCTGTGCGCCCAGCGTTTATTTTGGGGAGTGTTCCTTGCTGTACCCGTCCCTGGTGTGGGATGATAGAGCGTGACGGTTAGCAGCTCCTGTCACTCTTGGCAACTTCTGGTGTGTGACTTGATGCAGCTGCTGCGACAGGACGGGGGTGAAGTCATATTCCAAGAGCAGACTGACATTTTGATCTCTGCCGGCTTCACAGTGTGCCTTCTGTGCTGGCATCCCTGTGGCTCCCCAGCTGGGAGCCCATTTTAGCAAGACCTTCCAGCTCACCTGCACCCGAGTGGCCTGCCTGGAGCTGTCTGACTCCTCCGTGCTTGTACATCCTCTCCCTGAGGATTCCTCCTGTGCAAAGGCAGCAGGTTCACAGCATCTTTCTCCTGATGGCCCAAGTCTCCTTAGCACAGGTGGCCATCCCTGCTTGCTAAAGCTCTTGTTCATGTTAATCTGCATTAGTGGCTGTCACAAAACTCATTCCTGCAAGAGAATCAAGCTGCTGAGCCGTGTACCCCAGCCCTGCATGGCACAGCCTGTGCCAAAAGGACCACGTCTCTTGATACCCAACCTATGGCTTCCTCTACCCCCTTGTCAAAATACCGGGTAGAAAAATAGAGCAAAGACAGACTGACCGTCCTTGCAGCTCCCACCACCCCCAAACCAGCTCAGTCTCTGGTATCCTGGTGGAAAGCTGTCCATCAGTCTTCTGCCTTGAGGCTCGAGAGCTGCTTGATAATTGCCATCCAGATTTATTCCTGGCCAATTTATGCTTATTTGTTCCTTTGCCAGCACTGTTGTTTAAATACTGCTCCCCCTTCCTAGCCCTGTGCGGATGGGCCTTGTATCCCTGCGCTGCTTTTGTTCTGCTGGACAGGCTGTCCCCTGGCTGTGCTAGCAGCCGTCCTTGGCACCAGCTCGCCTTTGAGTTCATCTTTCTGTGGCTGCGCCAGTCCAGATGAGGTCATGCCAGGGCTGGTACTTAATGATTCCCGCACAATACATCTCCTGCTGCACCCTGTAATGGGGCTGGCCTTCTTCACAGCTGTATTCTGCTGGCAACTTGCAGCTAGCAGCTGGCTTACCAGTGCACCAGGTCTTCACCATTCCCCATGATTTACAACAAGAGCCACGTGCAAGGAGTGCAATGATCCTGCCCTTTGAGGGATTCAGCTCCACCCTATTTCTGTTGCTCCCGTAAGGTCACAAGTTTTTCCCTGGCTTGCCGAGGCCCAGGGTGGGAATTTGGTTCCTTCCCTCCAGCAGTGAACATGAAAAGGTTATTGAAACTCGGGTTTTAGCAGGACACAAAATGAATGTGGGAACTTGCAGGTGCTCGAGGAGGAGGATTGCCCTGTGAGCAACCACAGGCTCCTGGAGGTGCTGCGGGGCCAGACAAACACCTGGGCTGTGCAGGACAGGACAGGCAGAGCTGAAGGGAGGGCAGCTAGCAGGCAGATGGCTGGGCTGGGGGCAAGATGTCTAATGGGTGTGCTGCCTGCAACTTCCCTGCAGTCAAGGATCCTGCTTCTTGGAGAGACTGTAGTGCTTGCCTGTCCTTCTGGGATGCCCCTGAGCTCGCAAATGAGTGATTCTGGGGAAATCCCGCAGTAGGATGGGCTTAGGGACCAATTGCTGTAACCTAGCAACAGTCTCCATCATGGCATAATATAATTAATCCCGTGTTGGCTCAGTCTACTGCTTAAAGATAGCAGGGCAAGTGGTTGAGCCTTTTTAACTTGTGGGTTTGCCTCCAAAACAAGCCTTCAGCATCTTGGCCATGTCACACGTGTTTAGCCGTAGGGTGGCTCATGGTGAGTATCCAGTCTTCCATCTTTCACACACTTCACAGGGAAGTTGCTGAGCAAAAGGGAAATAATCCCCTGGCACCTTCAGAGAGCCATCGTGGCTGAACCCGGTGGGTCTCGTAGGTTCAGGCAGACCTTGGTCAGGTGAGATATGGCGTAGTTGGCTAAAGCTGCGGGTTCAGGCACAGAGTAGCCTGTGGGAAACTGGAGCACCATTACAGGTTAAAGCAGGAGGTGTTATCTGTATGCTTGTGTGCTCTGCTCAGAGCTGTATGCAGGATACTGCTGTGGGGCAGCAAGCCAGCCTGTGAACCCATAAAACTAGTTATCTCCAAATTGTTGGCAGGCTCTGCCTTACAGCAGGAGCAAGGAGGCAAAGTAGTGGGGTGGCTTTCTGTCTCTGCAGAGGTGAGATGGGGCAGGGGGGAGTGTGTGCTGTGTCTCCTGGTGGCAGGGGACACCTGAGAGATGCCACTCTCCCCTCTTCCGCGTGCCTCTCCTGGCTCCAGGATAGCGTGTGTTGGCATGGGGGAGCTCTGCCTGTGCCTGAGGTTTGGCCTGGGTGGCAGCTGCAGACGGAGGCTGTGCTGGCGTCTGCAGACTGGCTGCGGGAAGGAGCCAGCAGGCTGGGAAAAGAGCAGGCTTTTCCCCAGAGCTGATAGGAGAAACACCCCTTCTTGTGCCATTGGCAGGAAACAGCTTCGTGGAAGGGTGCGGGGTGGTGGGCTCCCACCCTGGCCTCGCTGCCTTGAGCACTGCCTAGTGTTAGAGTCATCAGCCCAGCAGCAAGGAGGTCAGTTTGTGCATCACTGCAGGGCTTGATGACTTTGGGGGATCACGAGTGACTGTTGCTGGCGTGTGGCATTGCTTGGGTAGGCAGGAGGGATGCCTGGCAGCCCTGCCCAGCACTGGTGCTGGCTGCTCTGCCTGGGCTGCTGGGGCACAGCTCCCACTGCACACTGGTGCTGCATCTGGCTGGCAGGGCAACGCTGAGATCCCTCCTTGCAGTCAATCTGTGGGGTGAGGGCACCCCAAACAGGCGTCTTCTTGCCTCTGGCACTGCCGCGGGTCAGCAGATGGATGCCCTGTGCTCAAGTTCAAGACTCGTTGCCTGCCTGCCTTTGGGGACCAACCCGTCATTCCCAAGGAGGCAGACAGGAATGTGGGGTTTACAACCCCCTTTACAGGCAGGGACCCTAAAGCCAGTGGCTGCTTTGCAGACTTCACACTCGCCCTCTTCTGCCACAAAAGCCATTGGGGGCTGCGGGACAGGCTCCAGCTCCCTCCTGAGCCCCTGAAGCGGGCAGCAGGGTCTGGCTTCTCCCTTGTTTCACAGCTGGGGGAAGGAAAGTGATGTGAGGGAAAGAGGAGGAGAGAAGCTGGAAGGAGGGGAGAGCCTCCCTGCACTCGGCCTGGGCATCATGATGACGCCAGCCAGCTCAGCTGCTCCTCGCTCAGGGAAAATGAGAGCATCACCCCCAGACAGGAGCTGTGGGGTGCCCAGCGGGCAGCTGCGAGGGGCAGGCAAGCATTCCATCCCATCCTAGCTCTGCCTGCTCCCAGCTGTGGGATCCCCACGTTGCCTTGGAAACGAGGGATTTTACAGCAGCTTGCAGTGGGGGGAGAGGTCTTCCCCATGCCCATGCCACTGTCCTGTTCTGTCCTGCCCTGTCACCCCAGGCCTGCCTGTGCTGCTCCCCACCTCATCCCTTTCCTGCAGACAGGGGAGGGGGCGTGACAGCTGCCAGCCCCCGGCTCTGGCCACCCCAAAACCTCTCCACTGGCCCTGCCCTGGATGCGCTGTTGCCCAACAGGCTGCAGTGCACCGCCTGCCTTGGCTGCCCACGCGGTGAGGATGGCAACTGGGGAATGATGAGCCCAGGGTGAAGGGAACGTATCAAATATTAATCCCTGCTGTAAATTCAGCAGCATGGGAGTGGAGCATTGCGCAGCATCCCCAACACTTTCCCGGTGCCATCCATGTTGCACATAGGTCCCCAGATGGGCTCTTTCCCAGGACCCGGGGGGCATGGCAAGGCGCTGGGTGCCCATCACCCCCATTTCCCATAGGGTGGCCATAGGTGGGTGCCACAGCCCACCCATTCCCGTTTTGGGGTGCCCCATGCCGTTCCCCCAGTGCTGGAGCCCTCACCCTCGTAAACACTGCTTTGGTGGCTGCAGCACCCACGGGGAGTGATCCAGCAACACGCTGAGCCGAGAGGCTGGCAGCCATCCCCTGCCCGCCTGGCCTGGCCGGCCCCTGCTGCCTCCCCTTCCCGCAGCATTGCAGGCCACGGGTGGCACGGCACACATCCTGCATTGCCTCTCAATGCTCAGCACGGGAACCTGACCCACTCCTATAGCTGCACACTGGGGTCGTGCAGACATTTCTGCTGTATTTGGGAAGCCGAGCGAGACCCAGAAGCCATCTCCTCACCTGCCTCACTGGAGCTGCTCACGCTTGACTCGAATTGTGCCCCGGCCCCGTTTCTCACTGAGCCGTCACCCCGCAAGTGCAATCGCCCTGACGCTGGGCTCCGTCTCACGGGTGGCCCCGAGGACAGGCTGGCGGCTGCCTGTGCCGCGCTGTCGCTTCCCATCGCGGTCCCTGTGCTGACCTGCCCAGCCCGCACCAGGGCTGCTCGCCTCCCTCTCGACTCGCTGCCGTGCCGTCAGGGCTGCCCGGCCTTTCGCCAACAAAACTGATGTGGGAACCTCCTGCCGGGCAGCAGCAGGTCCTGAGCTGCCAGCAGGGATCTGCCACATCACACACCCACCACCCCAGAGAGCGCCGAGCACCCATGGGGCAGGATTAGCCTGCCCTGTCCCCTGGGCTTGCAAGGGTACCCTGTGGGAGGGCAGCTCAGCCCCCATCTCCCCAGGCTGGGCATTTTTGGGACCTGCTGCCTGTTTGGCATCCGCCAGCCTGTCACGTCCTGCTGAGCAGGTCCCAGAGCGTGACCGGCACTGGCCTGGCTGCCCGGTCCATCAGGATGAGTAAGCAGGTTTGCAGCTTCAGCACAAGGCGCATCCATCTGGGTGAGGATGCGCCATCTCACCAGCTCTCAATAATTAGCCCAGCACACATGGCAGAGGTGGACATCGTTTCTTGGTGTTTAACGTCCTTCAAATTATTTTTCCCCGCTTGCTTTCTGAGCTTCTCTGAGGAATCAGCTCCTTTTGCTCTTGGAGTGGGCTGTGCTGGGTTCCCCTGACACTATCCCACCAGTGCCCCAGTCCCACTGCCAGGCTGGGGCTGGGGGAGTCCTGGGAAAACCCCCTTACTGGAGGCCTTCCCTTGCCACCCGCCTCATCCTGCCTGTACCTGCTTCTCTGGTGAGGCTCTGGCCCTCCTGGCAGAGTGATACAGCCTTTTGCAAATGCCCAGAAAGGTCTTTCTAGCTTTGAAACTGCCCCATACTGGCACGGTCAGAGCTGTCCTCCTTCACCCATGTCTGCGGGGTCCCCACCAGCCTTCCCTGTCCCTTGCCACGTTGCTCTGACTCGACGGGTCCCCACTCCCAGTGTGACACAAGGGCAGGGGCCAGGAGAGCCCTTGCCTAGCAGGTTTGGGGACGGGCCTCCACAGCTGTGGCCAGACCCACCAGGGTCAGTGTCCTCGGGGCACACATGGGGGGACCCCACTTTGGGTGGCCCCTTCCTGCTCTGAGCTGCACCAAGGGCTACAGGGGACTGGTACTCAGGAGATTCGATATCCTGAGCCAGGTGGGTATTGAATCTCATGAGCAAGCAGGGAGAGAGCAGGGCTTTGGCCTGGGCAGGCAGCTGATGAAACTGGCCAGCCCCAAAACCTTTGGGTTTTTTTCCATTTTCCCGCCAAGCAGTGCTGGGGCTGGCTCTGCGGGCTCACCTTGCCACCGCTCCCCACCACCCATGGGGACGTGCTGGTCAGAGGGAGGTACTGGTAACGATGTGCGGGAGAGCCAGGGACGGAGCAGGGCTCTTGGTGACCCTGGCACCAGGACTGGTAGGACAGTGGCGAGGAGGCACCCAGCTCCACTGCAGCCATGGCGGGACGGATGGCCTTCAAGGACAGAGGTGGTAGGTGGTCTGCAGGCACTGCCTGTCTGCATCATCTGCTGGCCCTGCGTTCCCAGCTCTCTGCACGGCCCCAGTGGACTAGTCCTTGGGGAGGCCGAGCAAGATGCAACCCCCCCAGCCTCGCAGGCTGTGTAGGACAGATGTGAGCCCCCATGTCCCCCCCAAGCTGAGGTTTGTCCTGCTTTGGGGCTGGCCAAGTGCCAAGCATCACCACGGACCCCCAGTGTGACCTGTGGACACAGTGTTCCTCTGTGCCTCAGTTTCCCCCTTGGCTGCGACACAGCAGAACTGAGTCTGTCACACGCAGACACGGTGACCAGGGTCACACTGCATACAGTGACAGGGAGACGCACAAACCAAGCCCTCAGCCCTAGCCTGTGCTGCCCACCCCTGTCCTCCCTGGCAGAGCCAGGGCCTGTGCAGCACCGGTGTTGGCAGTCAGTGAACAATTAGCACGAACAGCTACAGCTACAGTCACCTGCGCAGCACGGGGTGGGCCTCTCCCCAGCCGCTGTCAGCAGAGACTGGGGCAGGAGCATGCTGCTGGTGGGGAAAGTGAGTCACGGGGATGCAGTGTGCATCTTGGTTCTGCTCCCAGTTAGGTTTGGGGGAGGACCCAGCACTGAGCAGGCAGAACCCCAACAAAAGAGGGGATTTGTCCCTGCACCGGCCCAGCCTGCCTGCTCCTGGCCCTGATGGCGAGCCATGGCAGGGCAGCTGGGCCACACACCCCAGACATGGGGACAGAAGCTGCTCCTGCCTACGGACAGGTGCCAGGCTGGCCTTTTTCTTGCTGGGCTGTGGGAACGAGCCCAGCTCGTGTTGTCTCTCTGGCCACTCGCATGTCCCCCACTGGCAGGACAGGGGCCCCCGGCAGCTCAGCCAGGGACAAGCCCGGACCTGCACAGCCATGGCGAGGACCCAACACCACCGTCCTCCATGCAGGGGTAGGGGACAGTCCTGTCCCTCCCCGCAGAGCCCTGCTGCCCACCTGGGGCTGCTGCCGGGGGCTGTGCCAAGGGGGTCCCTTCGGTCCAAGGGGCTGCCACCCCTGTGGGCAGCAGACACAAAGCCAGGGGGGAGCCCCCCACCCCTGCCCGAGGGCCACCCCAGGACTTCTCAGTGCCCAGGGGGTTGGGCTGGGGCTGCCCCCCCTCCCCGGGTGCCCCAGACTGGGTGCCTGGGGGTGTCGCAGCCAAAGCAGCAGCGTGCCCGGTGCTCAGGGGAAGGTGTCAGCCGCTGCCAGAGCCCCTCTGCCTGGCTCCCAGCAAGCCCTGAACAGCCAGCACAGCCACAGCCTTCGGCTCCATCCTTCTCCTGTGGGATCTTCCCCTTCTCTCCCCTAGGCTGCCCCTGGCTCGAGGAGGAGAAGGAAGAGGAGGAGGAGGGGGAGGAGGTGTCCACAGCCCCAATGACCTCAGCACATGCCATGGCGCTGCCATCTCCGGTGGTGTGGAGACGTGCCCATTGTCCGGTTGGATCCCTCAGCACTTTCCAGCCTAAAATAGCAGCCACACAGAGGGAGCAGATGGTCCCGCCACCCCTCGCCACAGGGCTCGTGGGACATGGTCCAACCCACTCGTCCCCTGCTCTTGGGCAGCCCTGTGGCCCTGTGGCCACCCCAAAGTGCAGAGCTCTGGACAGGTGACCTCGATCTATGGAGGTGTCACCCAGCGCCACAGCTGCAGGGACAGAGGGTGGCACCGCAGGGGATGCCCTCAGGGCAGGCATCTCTGTGCCAACCTGGCAGCAGCATCCTCCACAGCGGGACTCCATGCATTCCCATAAGATTTGGGCTCCTGCATCATTTGGGTGACTGCACCCATGGGGGATGCTGAGCCCCAGCATCCCCCTGGGCAGCGAGCTGGCCTGAACCACGCTCCTGCGTGCATCACATCATGAGCCTTACTGGTGCTCAGCTCCGGTGCGGGGCTGGCTGGCACGGGGCCGGCAGCAGGCGGGGAGCAGATGGAGCAGCATGGTGGGGGCCGCAGGGGCAGGAAGCCGGGGGCAGCTGGAGTGGCTGAACTGGCAGTCGGAGCACTGCATCCTGCAGGGAGGAAAATGGAAGCACTGGGGGGGACAGCAGGGCCTGGCTGAGCATGGCCCCAGGGTCCTGGGGGGTGGCTCTGCCCTGTCTGTGCAGCAGGGACAAGCTGACCCTGCTCCCCCCACCCAGCTACTGCATCCCTCTCATCTGTGCAAGGAGTTCCTGGGGCTCAGCCCTGTCCCAGGCAGGGTGCATGCTGCTGGCCCCAGCAGGCTCAGCTGTGCCCACAGCATACCTGGGAGCACAGGGGGCACACGGGGGCAAAATGCATCAGCTGGGGCTGCGTTCCTGCAGGAGTCACGGCAACACCAGTGTGCTGCAGACCCTGTGCTCACCCCAGCACTCCTCTGCCCGGTGCAGACACAGGAGACCATGGAAGGATGCTCCTGGGGCTGCAGCGCCCAGAGGGAAGGGTCTCGGCTACAGAGGATTTTGAAATCAAGCAAATCCCGGTACACGCACCCCCATGCAGAGACACACAGAGGGCGGCAGACCTCAGCTCTGGGCTTGGAGCCGCATGAGCTCCCAGTGGGTCCCCAGTGTCAAGGCCCCTTGCTGGGGCACCCACAGGTTCCCACAGGACCCTTGGCTGCACCAGCAGTGCCTTTGGCACTGTGGGCAGCGGAGGCTGGCTCAAGGAGGTGGGAGATGGGGAAACTGAGGCAGAGCTCCAGCGTCGGGGCCGGTGTGTGCCAAGAGCCATCGGCCGCTGCCTTTGCCCGTCTCAGCACGTTGCCCGTTGCATCGCCGAGCATCCCCCCGCGGGGCTCCAGCCGTCGCAGGCAGAGAAAGCCCCGGCGCCTCTGGGAAAATGAGGCCACTCCACGGAGGAGCTTATCGGGGGATTTCACTGCCCGGTTGGCCACGGACGGGCAGGGCCGCCGCGATGGGCCAAGGTCAGGCGGGATGCAGTGGTGCTGGCGGGGACGGGCCCAGGGGGCTGCGGCACCGGGGGGCTGCTGGCACAAGGGCTCGATTCCCCGCAGGGGCGCAGGACGTGGGGCTGAGCCCCCCCCGGCACCTCTCCGGGAGACGCCGGTGCCTCGTCCAGGGGTACCGGGGGTCCCGCGGGTGCCCACACCCGGGGTGCTGGGGGATCCCCCCAAGGCATGGAGCCGGGGGTCCCCCAGACCCTGCCCGGGGGGGTCCTGCAGTGGGCGGGGGATGCTGCGGGGGGTGGGGATGGGGGCCAGGGCCGAGGGGAGCAGAGCCGGCCCAGGGACCGGGGATGGGGATGGGGATGGGGATGGGGACCGGGGGCGGCGCCGGTGGGTGGCTCCCGGTCCCGGCCCCGGCCGGTAACTCCGCCTGCTGTATTTATGGGAAAACAAGCGGCGGCGGAGCCGGGCGGCCGCGGCGGAGCGTCGGGCCGAACTGAACCGAACCGTAAACGAGCCGGGCCGGGCCGTGTCCCACCCGACCGGGCCGGGCCGGGCCGGATCGGGCGGAGCCGGGCCGGGCCATGGCCACCGGGGCGGCGGCAGCTCGAGCCTAACGCGGCGGAGGCGGCGGGGATGCGGCGGGGAGGGCCGCCGGGACGGCGGGCGCGGAGCAGGTAAGGGGGGCCCGTGCAGGGGACTGGGGCCTGTCGTACTCCCGGGGGACCCCGACCGAGCCATCCCCCCGCGACCCCCCCGACCATCGCATCCCATCCCCCCATGCCCCCCCCCCCGAGCCCCCATCTCATCCCCTCCGTGTTCCACATCCCCATCCCATCCCCCCGAGACCCTCCCGGGCCATCCCACCCCGTCCCGTCCCATCCCATTCCCCCATATGCCCGTCCCCATCCCATCCCTCCAGCCCCCCCGGGGCCATCCCCATCCCGCCCTCCCCGGCCGAGTGAGTCATCGCACCCCATCCCTCCGTGTCCCCCATCCCCATCCCACCTCTTCCCCATCCCATCCCGCCGCAGTGCCCGGGCCGGTCCACCTCGCCCCAGTTCCCGGCGATGCCGGCCCCGGGGCAGGCTCAGCGCCCTGCGCGGCCCAGCGGGCCCGGTGCCGCTCCGTGCCTCCCGGTGCCGCTGCGCAGCGTGGGGGTGCCCGGGGCCACCGCCCTGGGGTCTGCGGTGCGCGGCGGCGGCAGCGCCCGGGGCAGCCCCGCTCCCCCCGGCCACCTCCCCGGGGGCCGCCCCGCGCACCCCCACAGGGTCCGGGCACTGCAAACCCACCCGGGGTCCCCCGGCCCCGGGGTGACCCCAGCCCCCCTGTCCCCTGGCCTTGCCCGTCTGCGGGGGCCCCTCCAGGGTGGGGTGCCAGGGCCTGGCCGGCAGAGAAGGGCGCTGGGGGCTGGCTGGGGTCGGGGCGTCCCTTGCTGCCCCTGGTGTGCTGCTCAGCCCTCACCTGGATGCCAGCGCCGGGGGTATGCTCCTGGGCTGGGGCTGGGGGTACTGGTCCCCCTGGCAGGATGAGCCCCTCCAGGGGGCACCCAGGGGGGCTGCGGCCGTGCAGCCGTGTGTACACGAAGTGGGGGGGGGGGGCTCAGGGCAGATGCTGGGGGGAGTGTGGGGGGTGCCAGGGGCTCACGGGCTGGGAGGCATGGGCAGGGGCACAGGGCTGCATGGTTCAGGGCTGGGGGGGGCACAGGGGGTGTGTAAGAGGGGCAGTGCGACGTGCATGGGTGGGGAACGCTGTAGGTGCACAGGTCACTGTGTGTGTTGGGGTGCTCTGGGGCTGGCACAGAGGGGGAAGCGTCTGTTTGCCACATACACGGGGCAGGGGCCGGGGCGGGAGCAGTGGATTCCCTCGCTGCGGGCAGTGCCCGGACAGCGTGTGCACAGGCAGCGCCGGCCGTCAGCGCCCTCCCAGAGCGCGCAGGCCTGCGTGCAGCGGGCCTGTGGGCTGGCAGTGCCCACAGCGCAGCGTGTGCGCAGGCACTGCACCCGCGGCAGTGCGCCGGCGGTACCTCCAGCGTCGTCTGCACGAGCACGGCGGTCACAGTGCACGTGAGATGCTGCCCTGGCTGTGTTTCCAGATGTGGGCACCGCTGGCATGCTCAGGGCAGCGCGGGTGCTGCCAGCACGCTGGCAGTGAGCTCAGTGCAGCGCAGCGTGCGCTGGCAGCCTGCTTGGGCTGCCGGGGTGGTGCAGTGGCAGCATGCTCAGCGCGCTGCATGTGTAGGCAGTGTGCTGGCAGGGTACCCGGTGCAGCGTGCCCAGGCAACACTCAGGCGGGCAGCGCGCTGCCCGTCTGCTCAGCGGGACGTGTGCAGGCAGCATGTGCAGAATGCCCAGGCAGCGTGAACGGGGCAGTGCACTGGCAGTGTGCTCAGTGCAGTGTGTGCAGGCAGCACCCTTGCTGTGCGCATGGGGCAGGCAGCAAGCTGGCAGTGCCCTGGCGGTGCTCAGTGCAGCATGGGCAGGCTGTGGGGCAGCACACTGGCAGGGCGGTGTGTGCAGGCAGCTTGGGGCAATGCACAGGCAGTGTGGGGGCAGCAAGCTGCCAGTGCGTGGGGCAGCACCCTGGTAGTGTGCTCTGTGCAGCGTGCAGGCAGCGTGAGGGCAGCACGCTGGCAGTGCACAGCACACTGGCAGCATGCAGGCAGTGGGGGCGGGCTGAGGGGCAGTGCCCTGGCAGTGCTCAGTGCAGCGTGTGCAGGCAGCGTGAGGGCAGGCTGCAGGCAGTGCCCTGGCAGAGCGCTCAGTGCAGAGCAGGCAGGCAGCACCCTCACCGTGGGCATGGGGCAGCCAGCAGGGAGGCAGCGCACAGGCAGGCTGCTGCAGTGCCTGGGCAGTGTGGTGCGCACTGGCAGGACACTGCACAGCCCGCACGTGCTGCATGCAGGCAGCGACCCAGTTCCTGGCAGCCTCCCGCAGGCCCCTCCGGCAGCCCGGGGTTGCTCCCGCTCCCAGCACCCTCATGCTGCTCCCACAGGCCAGAGCTGCGGGAGGCCGGGTGCTCACGTGCGACATGGTGGGAGCAGCGTGCTGGGCGGCGTGGGGTGCTGGGCAGGGAACGAGGGCAGCCCCCGACTGCAGGTAGGGCCCACAGGCAGCAGCGGGCGCAGGGCTGGGTGCTGAGCAGGGTGGAGGCGTGTGGGTGGCACCGGCCTCCACAGCAGTGACAGGTGAAGCTGTGGGCTGGCATGGGGGGGGGGGTGTCCCACCGGGTGCCCCTCGGCAATGCTTTGGGTGTGCTGGAGCGGAGCTGCTGTGCTGGGGACAGGGCGGGCACAGGTGTGTCTTTGTGTCCTGCCCAGCAGTGTGGGCACGGGGGGCTCTGCAACAAACCGCCTGGGCCCTCCCCAGGCTGGAGATATGGGCATGGGGCTGGCTGTGTCCCCAGGGGCCTTCTGCCCCCGGGGGGGTGGCTCCAGTGCGGGGACCTCAGTGGACATCAGCAGCCCTGAAAGCGCTGCCAGCCGGTGTCAGCATCCCCAGGGTGACACAGCGTGGAGACCCTGGGCAGGGAGACTGGTGCCTGCCAAAAGCAGGCAGGTCTGGGGGTGAAGCGGGGCATCTGGTGCCCACCAGCCGCGGGGGTCAAAGAGCAGAGGTGATGCCAAATCCTCTCCCTGTGGAGGGGACTCAGTGTCGGGGACAGGTGGGGTGTGGGAGCGTGGTGGCACTGGGCACCAGCAGTGTTGGTGGGGCCACCCCAGGTCTGCCCCCCCAATGGACAGAGGATGCCCATGGCTTTGCGGGCACTCTGCTCTCCCTGCGGTGCCGCAAAGCCCTGGCTCCCCCCGGCCCCCTGCAGCGCCGCCGCCCCAGCAGCCTCCCCACGCACCCACGCTGTCCTCCTCGCAGAGGAGGAATAATTCGGAGAAACCATGGCAACCCCGGGCGGTGCTGGGGATGCCAGCACCGAGCTGTCCCCGGGTCCCTGCACTGCCATGGCCTCAAGCGGCTCTGCAGGCAGTGGGGTGCTGCTGTGGTGGGTGGGGGGACATGCCAGTGCCCATGGGATGCAGTGCCCACGTCCCCAGGGGTGCACATGGTGGCCTCGCTGGGCTATGATTTGGTTTGGCTCAGCAGGGCTGTGGCTGCAGGGGTCTCTCAGGGTGCTCGATCTCCCCACCAAGGCACCCCATGGCCCCAGCAGCCACCCCTCTGCCATGGCCAGGGCTTTCCTGGGACCCTCACATGCCTTTTTTATTTTGCAGTGCTAGGATGGAGCCACCGTGGGGCCCTGGGCCAGTTCAGCCCACCCACCCCCTCCCTGCTGCTGCCGGACCAGGTAGGACCCTGGGCTGCAATTCCCTGCCCACCAGCCGCCCTGACACCATGGCGATGGGCTTCCCAACGCTGCTGTTGGCATCACTGCACCGTGGGGTGCTGCCTTCCCGGATCTGGCCCAGCTCCCAAGCATTGTAATGCAGCGGGGCTGATGCTGAGCCACTGCTACGAGGGCAAACCTGTTCCCCCAGCCCCGGAGACACTGGGATCCCCATCTCCTGGCACCAAGCTCTCCCCAGCCCACTCCAGGGACAGACACCCCAACCCCATTGGCTTCACCTCAGCTCCAGCATCCGTCCCCCACCCCGGCTTCAGGGTGAGCCAGGGCTTTACCCAGGTAACAAGGGGGGACCCAAGTCTGCTTGCCAAATAAAGTCTATTCCTTTCCTCCCAGAAATACCTTCCCTGTGGTCCTCTCCTGCTGTTTAAAGCCAAATGCCTTTTGCTGGCCTTTGCCATACACCTTTAGTGTATTATGGAGCAGCTGGTGCCCACCTGCGCTCCTGGGCCCCTTGGCCAGGTGGCCAAAAACACAAACCCTTATAGAATGTGATGAATTTTAAAGCTGGCCGGGTGTCGCTGCCGTGGGCAAAGCCCGTTGTACAGCCACTTGGTGCCGATGGTAACCTGCAGCTGGCTCTCAATGGGCTGTTGGTGGAGATCAGTGCCACAATCCACCAGGTCCTGCGGGCAAACCACCTCATCTGCTCCCCCAGTCTCTCTGGGGGGCTTGTGCTGATGACACCCCCTTGTCACACAGCAGTGTCACGCATGTGGCTGGGGACTCTGCCCACCCCGGCCACCCATGCAGCGTCGTCCCGGAGCAGGTGGGGTGCACGGTGGGTGCCAGACCTCGTGTCCCTTGGGAGCTGCAGCTGCCATCCCACTCGCTCTCCAGCCTGGGAGATGTGTTGTGGCTGCAGGACATGGGAGAGGACAAAGCTGGTGGGCGGTGAGCCAGCACAGCCCCTCCAGCACGGGGTTATTGCAGATGGGCCCCGGTCTATCCTGCTCAGAGCTGTGGGAAGCAATAGAGGAATCACTGCTGGCACACAGGGTTGGGGCACCCGCCATAGTACCCCTCTGCCAGCCCCCGGTGCTGCCTGTGCCAGTCTGGAGGAGCCCCAGGGAGCGATGCGGCTGCAAGCAGCCAGGACTGTTGGCACCCCACAGGGGTGTTCATGGGCCATGGTGGGTGCAGCTGCCACAGGGAGGCAGTACGGCTCCTGCCCTGCCAGAGCCCCAGAGCTGTGTGGGCTTCCCAGGTGCCATGGTGGAGGCTGCTGGTACCCATCCCTGGGTGATGCTCCTGCCCGTGCTGCCTACAGTGCTGGTGCTGGGCACAGCGTGCACTGGGACGTGGGTGCACGTGGTCCCAGGAGACCCACAGCCACTCAGATGCTCGCAGCGGAGGGCCGGGCACATTGTCTCCATCCACCATGGAAAACCCTAGTGTTGAACCCCCCCCCAGCCCTGTTCAGAGCTACTGTTTCCCACAATGCTGCAAGAGGGTCCCTGTGTCCTGCACCTGAGGAACAGGGGCATGGTGGTCAGTGGCCTCGTCTCCCTGCAGTGAGCTGGCACCCCTCCCAGCTGCCCTGCAGTGCCCAGTGCACCCATGGGTGTCCTGCCATCCTCTCCGTTATTTGCATCCCAGATTTGGAGTCTTTCCAGCTTCTTCCCCCAGTTGGGATCCGATTATTAACAGCAGCAGCAGAGGCTGGGATGCCCCCGAGCCCTCATTTCTGAAGAGGTGGCCAAACCCCTGCTTCAAGCCAGGAGCTGTGGGGATTTATCCAGTGCCATTGCGGCTCCCCGAAGTCTCCGCCGGGATTTAGGCGCCTATCTGTTCTCTTGCAGGGCCGGCTGCCTTCCTCTGAGGCCATCTGAAGGGGAGCTGGCGGGAGAAGAGTCGCTTTTAAGATGACACGAACAGACCCACCTGACATCCTGGTGTCTACGGTGTACCAAGACATAAAAGTGGCCACCGCAGCCCCCGGGGATTCGATTGTCTGCCAGCCCTTGGCACAATGTGACGCCTCCATGTCCTCGTCCCTGACCCACGAGCCGCAGCCCTTCAACAAGCGCCATTGCAGGAGCTTCGACTTCCTCGAGTCGCTGGACGAGCAGCTGGGTACCCCCCCGGCCATGGAGCGCCCTTGCCCGCGCCCCGGCACCCCCGAGCCCACGCCAGGGCTGCCGGGCAGGCGGGCGCCGCCAAAGCCGGACCCTTACACCGGCAGAGCCCCACCGCCGAGGAGCGAGCCGAAGCGACGTGCCCGCTCGAAGAGCGCGCCGCGGGTGAAGTCCACCTTCACCCCCGTGCCGATCAGCGTCTCGGCGTCACCGCCGCCGGCCCGGCGTGGGCGGGAGGCGCTGCGGGTGGCCCGGGAGCCCTCCCGCCCCGAGCCCTCGCCGCGCCGCGAGAGCCAGGTTCCCCTGCGGGCGCTGGCTAACGAGGTGCACCCCATCAAGCTGCAGCCGCAGCGCAGCAGCGTCAGCCGCATCTCCCCGCTCTGCCTGGGCAGCAACTGCTTCGAGGAGGGGCCGGGCGCCAAGGTGGGCGCCAGCCCCCACGTCAAGTGCCGGGTGGACATCAAGCCGGACGAGGCGGTGCTGGTGCATGCCGCGCGCAGCCTGCGGGCAGCCCAGAACCGCCAGGAACCGCCACGCTGGCCCCGTGCACCTGGGGCTGCCCGCAGCCTGGCGGTGCCGGGGAGCAGGCAGGCATCCGCGTCCCGCACGCCCACCCCCAGCGACTCCTACAGCGGGGACCCCCAGTTCCTTCCCTACCCCAGCGAGTACTACGAGGCGGACCCCCGGGCGCTGGCATACCAGACGGTGCCGGTGCCGGCCTCGCGGGACTTCAGGGAGTACCCCGAGAGGGGCTGCATGACCTTCTCGGCCCCCGGTGTCCCCGCCAAGTTCTTCTATGCAGAGGAGCCGGCGCGGTGCCCCAGCCCTGCCATGCCCCTCCGCAGCTCCAGCTACGCCAGCTACCCCTACCCCGGCCGCCACGCCATCCCCCAGCACTTTTACGCTGAGGACCCGGCCAAAACCGCCATCCACACAGTGCCACCCCGGACGGTGTACGTGGAGGAGGCGCGGGGCTACCCGGTGCAGGAGGCGCCTGCCCGTGCCTTCTACGGGGACGAGCCCCGCTTTTATGCCCCTCGCGGCACCCCTGTCAAAACCCTCTATGCCGAGGACGCCCGGACGTACCCGGCCCTCGGCTCCTCTTCCCGGGTCTTCTACGCCGAGGACTACGGGAAGTACCGGGAGCGGGAGATGCTGTCGCGGACGTGCCCTCCGCCCCGCAGTGCCCAGCCCTTGCACTTCGGCGACTGGTACTGCCCTGAGCGGAGTGCGCTGCCCTACCAGACCTTGCAAGTGTCGCGCTTCGCCCCACAACCACCTGGGCGTGAGGCCATGGTCTCCTCCTGGCATGCCAGCTATGGCGTAACCCCACCGCGGCTTGGCCGGGAAAGCCAGCACTACTCCAAATCCTGGGATAACATCCTGGCGCCGGCGGCACGCAGGGAGGAGGTCCTGCAGCGCGGGCGCAGCTATGAGAACCTGCTCGCCCAGGAGCAGCACCGTGCCTTATCCCCTGAGGAGCGCCGGCAGCCAGTGGTGATCAACCTGTCGAGCTCACCCAAGCGCTACGCTGCCCTGTCCCTCTCGGAGAGCTCCATCCTTGAGAGGGTGCACGCCGATGGTGGCCGAGGCCCTCCAGGCCGCTCCTGGTACGTCACACCGGAGATCACCATCACTGACAATGACATCCGTGCTGATGGGCTGGGCAGGAGCGAGAGGCGCTCGGCCAGCTGGGACGTGCTGGATGGGGGGCGGGAGCGCGGTCCCTACGCCGTGCCCTGCACCCCACAGCCCGTCCCCAGGGAGAGCAGCTCGGGGCGCCAGCGCAGCCTGGAGCAGCTGGATGAGCTCATCACTGACCTCGTCATCGACTACAAGCCGGCACCAGGCCATTGTGCCGGGGACAGGGACAGCCTCGCTGAGCAACTCAAGCAGCTTCTGAGCAGCAGCGCCCCGGGGCCCCCCCGGCGGGGTGAGGGCAGGAGGGTCCCCCCTGGCGTGCCTGAGGGACCCCGACCCACGAAGGAGCAGCCGGGTCCCAGCTCCCACGCCAGCGCCCCGCGCCCCCAGCCTGCCCCACTGTCTGTCGGTCCCTTTGAGAAGTCACCAGAGAACTGCTCGCCCGACCTGAGCGCGGAGGAGGACGACATGATGATGTGCTCCAACGCCAAGTGCCGGCGGACGGAGACCATGTTCAACGCCTGCCTCTACTTCAAGTCGTGCCACAGTTGCTATACCTACTACTGCTCCCGGCACTGCCGCCGCGAGGACTGGGACACACACAAGGAGAGCTGCGTCTACGGGCGCGTGGGCAGCATCTGCCGCCACGTCCTGCAGTTCTGCCGGGAGAACACCGAGGTGCACAAGGCCTTCTCACGCATTGCCAAGGTGGGCTACCTCTCCCGTGGCCGTGGCGTCCTCTTCCTGGGCTTCCCGAACGCCGGCTCGGCCGAGAACTTCCTCCAGTTTGGGCTGGAGAGCCTGCTGATGTCCCCCACCTACCTGTCCCTGCGGGAGCTGGAGAGCTACTCAGACAACCTGGGGGAGTACGCGCGGGAGCTGCGGGAGACGGGCAACCAGTATGACCCCGACGAATGTTTCCTCCTGAATGTAACCGTGGCTGTCACCCAAAAAGTGCCAGAGAGGCCGTCGCCGAAGATGCAGGTGCCGACGGTCAGGAAATACGCCAAGGTGGCCTTAGCCTCCTCCAGCCCCGAGAAGAAAATCCTGAAGAAGGAGCGGGACATGGAGACGTTGATCCTGACACCCCCACCCGGCACGGCGGACATCGACAAGGAGGGGGAGGAGGGCCGCAAGGCGCGGGAGGTCTGCTTCATCAACATCCAGCGGGAGCTGCGCATCCGTGGCGTCTTCCTGCGGCATGAGTTCCCCGCAGTCTACGAGCAGCTCTGCGACTTTGTGGAGAGCAACAAGCGCTTCACCCCTACCACCATCTACCCCATCGACAAGAGGACAGGCAAACAGTTCATGTGCATGATCATGGCAGCCTCCGAGCCCCGCACCCTCGACTGGGTGGCCAGCCCCAACCTCCTGGATGACATCATGTGAACGTGGGGTGGGGACCCCTCCCCCGGCACCCCCGGGTCACCCCCCTTTGTAGATAGGTGTTGCCCTGTCCGCACGGTGGGACGGGGACCCCCTCTCGGATGTGGCACCGAGGGGAGGAGGCTGCGATGGGCTGCGGGCGGCCGGCGTTGGCTGGGGGGGGGCTGTAGCCAGAGCAGTGGGCGGGCCGGGCTGGGGGAGGCCGTGAAGCGATGGGAGCACAGGACGAGGTTTGCTGTGGGGCACAGGTCCCAGCCAGCATCCTGGTAAGACCCCACAGAGCCCTCTCAGGGTGAGCAGTGCCTGGCTAGGGCGGGGGCACGCCAGGCACCCCCCCCCCCCAGCCTCTGCCCACCGGACGGCCTGGCTGCCTGCACACGCAGAGCCCCCTGTGCCTGCCCACGCACCCTGCCTGCACCCGGGGCCCTGCCCAGCCCTCCGGGCCGTGCCCCCCAGCACCTGGGGTCCCGTGGACCACCGCAGCGCCGCTGAGGCTGCACCGAGTCCATGGGTGCTGCTGGCGGCTCTATAGTCTGCAGCAGGGGCCCCATACGGTTCGCGGGTGGGAGCTGGGTTGCACAAGGTCTCTGTTCCTATAGCGTCTGTGTGTCCTGAGCATGTTACCGTATGATCTTTAGATGCAGCGGGGAGCCTATGAGGGTGGCTGTAAGGCACCCTTGGGTGCCCCCCGGGACCCTCTCCGTGAGGTCTCTGGGTACAGGGTACAGTCCCGGCAGGGGGGCAGGGACTGCGGGGGGTCCCTGCCCGTTGACGCTGGCAGAGGGCCACGCTGCGGCCCCGGCTGTGCGCAGTGCCGGGTGCGGAGCCAGGCCTGGCCCAGGGGTGCCGGGGCAGGGCGGTGGGCGGCCACGGTGCTGCCGGGGAGCCCAGCCACATCGCCAGGGCTCGGGGTGAAGGACCCGAGTGGGGCTGGCAGGGCCGGGCGGGGGTGGCTGTGCGCGGCGGGGGCGGGGGGGGGGCCAACCGTGGCAGAGCGGCAGCGGGGGGACCCGCCAAGCTGGCGGCGAGGGGTGCTGCGGGCCAGGGAGCCGTGGCGGCAGGGCCGCGGCTTCGGGGCTGCCCAAGGGGTGTCGGGGAAGGGGGGCAGAGCCGGGGGCAACGGCAACACCGGCAACACCGGCAACACCGGCAACACCGGCAACACCGGCAACACCGGCAACACCGGCAACACCGGCAACACCGCAGCGCTCAGCCGCCCCACCGCTCACCCGGGGCTGCCTCACGGCCCTGCCCGGCCCCGGGCTCACCGGCCGCCCTGCTCGGCGCCCCGCGCGCTACCTGCCCGCCCACCCGCCCGCAGGCAGGCTACCCGCGGCCCAGCTCCCCAGCCAGGGCCCCTCTTCCCGCCGCCCCTTCCACCATCGGCGGGCCTCGGCGCCCCGGTGCGAGGCCGCGGCAGAAGGTCCCGGTGCCCCCCCCCCTCCTCCCCACGCTCTGCCGCCGCCGCCAGCAGCCCCCGGCCCGGCGTGCCGGGACCACCCCCCGCCGCGGGCAGGGCTCCGCCTCTCCCGGTTGTGGGCGGGGCCTCGGGGCGGAGCCGGGCGCCCTCGGGCGGTGGTTGGCCGTTGGGGCGGAAGGGGCGCGGCGCGGCGGCGGGGTGGGCGCGATGGCGGCGGCGGCGGCGGAGGTGCTGTCGCGGGTGGCGGACGTGGAGATCGACGGCGGCGGCGTCTTCAAGTACGTGCTGGTGCGCGTGCGCGCGGCCGGCGGGCCCGGGAAGGACGTCGTGCGCGGCCACGGCTGGGCCGAGTACCACGGTGAGGGGCGCGGGGCACCGGCACCGCCGGCCGGGCTCGGGGCTGGGGGGGATGGCGGCGGCGGGATCGCCGGTGGGGCTGCGCATGGGGCTCCGTCCCGCCCACCTGTGGGCCCGGGGGTACGGAGGGAAGCGGTCCCCTCCACGGGCCCCGGCAGCCGGCGAGGGGCTGCCCCGGGGTGGGGGGCCGTCCGTGGGCGGTGGCTCAGGCGGGGGTTCCCGGTGCTCGGGCACGGCCCCTCCGGTCGCCTTCCCCGCCGCCCCACGGCTCCCTCCCCCCGCAGCCGACATCTACGAGCAGACGGCGCGGGAACTGGCGCAGCAGGGCCTGGGCTGCGAGTGCCTGGGGGGCGGCCGGCTCTCCCACCGCCCCGAGGAGAGGAAGATCCACGTCTACGGGTACTCGGTGGTAAGCGGGGCGGCGGGGGGGCGGCGGGGAGGGGAGGGCACACCCACCCGTGGACGCGGCTTCTCCCTCCCGACGGCGGGTCCCGCTGCTCGTGGCCGAACCGGGAGCAGGAGGGCAGAGCTGGGGCTGCCCACGTCCCCTCGGGTCCCCCAGAGTGCCCCGAGGACCGTATCGGTGATGCCGGTGCAGGTTTTGCCAGCTCTGGCGTGGCACCGGCCCCCGGCCTGGGTGCCGTGCTGTCTGGCAGCTGGAGCCAGGCTGAGCTGCCCGTGGTCTGTGCGATCGGAGCTGATCCGTCTTTCACAGACACGGGCTCAGCGGCGTCTTCCGCAGCCGGGGGCTGCTGCCAGAGCTTCTGGTTGTGGTGAGCCACCCCAGGGCTTCGCCGAGCTCTCCCGTGGGAGGTAACCGTGGGCTCTACTTTGGGACCCTCTCTCCTCTGCCAGGGCTTTGGGCGAGCGGACCACTCCGTGACTACAGAGAAGCTGAAAGCCAAGTATCCGGACTACGAGATCACCTGGGCAGATGAAGGCTACTGACTCGCTCTAGCTGGGCAGCGGCATTGGCGCCAGCCTGGAGCTGGTGAGGCCAGATCCGGCATCAGGGCGGGGGCAGCAGGCTCCCTGTGCTCAGCAGCACTCTGGGCTCTCCTGTTTTTTCTTTGTGTTGAACTCGCCTGTTCTCCACTGTCACCGGACTTCCCACACGCCGTGGGTGATGCCCACCTCCTCAGCACAGCGCAGCAAAGCCTCGGTGAAGCCAGTGGGTGCTCTGCCCTGGCCTCCCAGGTAGCGAGGGGGTTTGTCCACGTGTGTATGTGAGAATTAAACACGTTGGGGAGCGCAGCTGCTTGCGTGGTCATGTGTTCATGGCTCGGCTTGCTCCTTCCTCCGGGTCTGGGTTGTACCCCCTTACAGCAGGAGTGACTCCCTGGGTTTCCAGCCCCTCGTGGGGGGCCTGACCCCGGAGCTGGCAGAGTCTGGGGTGGGGACAGCAGAAGGTGTGTCAGGATTAGCCTTGGGAAGGGCTGAGGCAGGAGAGGAGAAAGCAATGGGTCCCCAAGCCTGACGGAGGGAAGGGCAGGGTGGTACCAGGGGAGGGACCACCCTCATCTCCTGCTGGGAGGGAGCCGAGCTGCCCAGGAGCATGGTTTGGAAGAACACGCCCCTTCCCACACCAGCAGGTCATCACACCTTGAGGCAGAGTATCCTTCAGCCCTCCGGACAGCCAGGACTGGCTCCTGTCCCTCAGTATTTCCCAGGGAGACTTTCTGCTTGCACTTCTAGTGAGGAGCAGCGTGAGGAGACTGGGAAAAGCTGCTGGAGCCATCGGTGGCGGGAGAGCTTGAGAGAGACGTGCAGGTCACGTTGGCTGGGTGGATTGCTCTTTTGCCATTCTATACAAGGTTGGGGCTGGAGGAACCTCACCTCCCCCCTGGTCCCAGCCCCGTTTCACTTGTCAGGCTGCGATCCTGTGTGCTCCCAGCTCCTGTCTGCCCACTTTGCCTGCTGCTGCCTCCCTGCCTTCCTTTCTTGCCATCAGGGATGTGGGTTACCTAGATAGGAGACGGTTCCTCTGTGCCTGGAGCCATGCAGCATTATCATGACCTGCTGAAGCTCAGACCCTGTGCCTGGTGTTCTGCCCCAAACTCAAAACATAGGTCATGATCATGGGCCAGGCTGGGGTTGCAGGGCCCACTGCCCGGCTGGTGGCTCGGGGCTGGAGCTGTGTCTCCTGCAGAGGATGGTGCCCACCAGCCTTGCAAGCTGGTGGAGGGGGAAGAAAGCTGGGGGCTGAGCCCATGTGCCCAGGACGTGCACAAGGTTGCACTGGGCCCACTCGAGAAAAACAGCTCCACTGTGCCTAGACCTTACCACCTGCAAGGAGTTGATCATCTCCCCTGTGCTGGGATGAATGTCACCCAACAGTCACGCATGCACTGGACACTGGTGGCTGTTAGGTGGGGGCTGAGTGCCTTGCATTGGTCGCACAGAGGAGCGCAGCTTCCCTTCAAGTCACTGAATCACAGAGCTTGGAGGCACCTCTGGAGGTGTGCAGTCCATTCCCCTGCCCCAGCAGGGCCAGCTCCAGCAGGTTGCTCGGGGCTGTGCCCAGGTGGGTTTGGGGCATCTCCACAGATTCAGACCCCACAGCAGCCTGGGCACCCGGCTCTGGTTTTGATGACCCTCACAGGAAAAAAGGTTTTTCTTAAGATTAAGTGGTGGTTCATGTTCTTGCTTTGTTCTCCTTGTCTCTCGTCCCTTCATGGGGCACTCGCTGCTCAGAAGAAGCTGGCTCCTTCCCTCCGCTCCTTCCTGTCAGGTCTTCATAGACATGGGTGACATCCCCGTGCCTTCTCTCCTCCAGACTGAGCAGCTCCAGCTCCCTCAGCCTCTCCTCGTGGGAAGTCCAGTCCCTTCATCGTCACGGCCTCTAGCTAGATCTGTGCCAGTATGCCCACATCTCTTGTACTGGGCGCCCAGCATCCATCCCCCTGTGTCTCCCCAGTGCAGAGGGGAGGGATCAGACCTGCTGGAGATGCTCTGCCTATGGCACCCAGGAGGCCAGTGGCTGCTTTGCCGGAGGCTGCAGTGCTGGCTTGTGGTCAGCTTGGTGCCTGCCAGGTCTCCAGGCAGCAGGGGAAGGGCAGGGCTCCTGCCTGCAGGTGCTGCCAGCCCCAGGGTGCCCAGGCTGGGAGGGTGCTGGGTTTCTGGCCTCCATCGGTCCTGGCACATGCTGGGGGAAGGAGCCGAACCCTGCGTTTTACTGCCCTGATGCAATCGCGCTGCAATCTGCTGTCCAAGGCCATCGGCTAGGAGGGGAGAAAACTGCGCTCAGCCTTCAGCAACAGGGGCCCAGGGGCCCGTCTCCAGGCACAGGGGCTGCTGGCAGCAGAGGCAGGAGGGCTCCCCTGGGACAGTGCCACCCCCCATGAGCCCTGGCAGCAGCTTCCCCTGCCCAGGTGGGGAAACTGAGGCAGGGGCAGTGGTTGCCATCACCAGGCAGCGCCGGTGGTGCCGTGGGGGGCTCTGGCTGCCGAGCCATGCTCCTTCCAGGCTGTGAACAGCCCTTCCTGGGGCTCTGCTGGGGTTGTTCTGTCCCAGGAGTGACCTGGTTGTGGCCCTAGAGCTGTCCCCCTTTGCCCTGTGGCAGTTATGAGCTGGGTGCTGAGATGCTTCTGCCAGCTGGAGCAGTGCAGGCAGGGGTGAGGGCTGGCTCCTGCTGATGACACCTCTGGGTCCCCAGGGCCAGGGGCTGCCTGCTGGGGCTGGGGAAGAGGGCAAGGGCTGGAGAGAGGCTGTCAAGAGCCTGGTGAAGGAGCACTGCAGGCAGCCTGCCAGGCTCTGCGCTGGCCTGGGCACCCTCCCAAGGCGGCTGCTGCACAGACTGCATGTGGCAGCGGGAGCACAGGGCTGCCAAGCTGCTCTGCCCAGACTGGGCAAGCTGAGACCCCCCTCCTCCCTACCATCTGCATGTCCCTGGGGACTGCCCTGGCGGGTTGCTGGGGCTGGGGTGCACTGGAGCCCCAGCTTTTGGCAAGGACAGCTCAGCTGAGTGCTGGGACAGGCTGCTCCTCCTGTCTGTCCCTGCCTCCTCTCCCAGCCTGTCCCAAGTCTCCAGAGAGCCAGAGTTTTGTTCTGAATTCAAAGACCCAAAATTTTTATGGCTAAACCCCCTAGGTCCTAAGGATCCCTGCCTGCTGCAACTCACCATTGCCTGGGTGCATCATGACCCATTTATATCTTTCCTGCCTTGGGGTCACTCCTTGCATTCCATTCCCACTGCCCCCCCAGCACAGCTGCCCTCCCTGGCCAGGGTGCACCCCACTGCCAGCCTGTGCCTTGCACCCAAAGACTGTGCCCTGCAGCCAGAGGCTCTCCCACTGCTCTTTATTCTCAGGGGTGCCAGCTTCTCTCCCGGGGCTGGCAGCATCGCCAGCTCGTCAGGAAGAAGTGGCCTTTTCCCTCTCTGAGCTGCTGTGTGCCACTGGGCTGTGCTAGCTGGCCCCATCCCAGTCAGAGCAGCATCCAGCATCTTGTCCTGGTTGGAAAAGGGGGGCTGAAGAAGGGGGGGTTGGTGGGGAAGAGCAGCCGAAGGTCTCCTGGGGATGCACAGCTGCCAGCTCACCACCTGTGATGCTGGCAGTGGTGCTAGGCAGCAGGACCATGGGTGACCTGTCCCAGCCTGGTGAACCGCCTCACCATAAACCCTGCTGCCGGGGCTGGGAAGCAGATAACGGCAGGGCTGAAGTCCAACGGGGCAGGTCCCCGGGAGCAGATTCCAGCCCTGGGCTCACGGCGTGGCGTCCCTTGACGGCCCCGTGCCTCTCCCGGCTCCATTTTACTGTTGCTGCAGCCCGGAGGCTGAGATGGCCAGGCCAGTGGTGCTCACCCTCCTGCTGCTGCTGGGTGAGCTCTCTGCCGATACGGGGGTCACACTGTGGGGAGGGAAGGGGGAAGGGGCTCCGTCCCTCCCCGGCGGGGGCTGCCATGGGGATAGCTGCTTCCCCAGCTCTGGGGGGGGGTGTGTGTGAGCTGTTCTGGGGGGGGCTGGGGCAGGTACAGCCCAGCAAAACACTCTTTGGGCTCCACCAGCAAAGATCAGCCCCGGATTCCCCAGGGCAAGCTAGTGCCAGAGCCACCATTGCCGATGGCTTTGCTCAGCATGGGAAGGAAAATGCCCAAACTTTCCTGTTTCCCCCAAAACAAAGGCTGAGACTCGGAGCAGGAGTGTGATATACCAGGCTGGAGGGTCAGTGCCCCAGCCCTGGCAGGCTCTGGCACCCCAAGGGTGCGCGGGAGCCGGGCTGGCAGTGGGAGATGGCAAAGCAGGAGATGTGGGAGTTGTGGGGTGTCAGGGCAGCAGTGGGGGGTCCCATCCAAGGGGCAATGCTAAAGGACGATGCCACTGAGAGCTCAGCGCATCCCCCAGCAGGGTCCCAAACCAGGGAGCCCAGACGAATGTCACCTGCAGGACACGTGTGCTCTCTGTCACTTGCCACGGGCACCATGCCCAGATCCTCGCGGTCTTTTCAGCCCCGTTGTCTCTCCCATAGCTGGGACCATCCTCCCCAGCGGGTCCATGGTTGTCAACAGCTGCAGGAGTGCAGCCGAGCAGCTCTGCAACTTCATCTGTGACTGCAGCAACTGCTCTGATGAGAATCAGTGTGGTGGGTACCCGGCCCCCCCAGCCCCGCAGCCCCACTCCCCGGCCCTGCTCCTGGGGCGAGAGCAGGTGATGGAGCTGGGGGCCTTGTGGGTGCAGGTCCCCAGGGTGGGCCTAGGCGCCTTGGGGTGGGTGCAGGTGCCCAGGCTGGACGCAGGTCCTCTAGGGGGGTGCGGGACCCCAGGATGGCTACAGGACCCCAGGGTATGGGTGCAGGTCCCCCAGGGTGGGTGCAGGTCCCCCAGGGTGGACCCAGCCTGCCCTGACACCCCATCCGCCCACCCTCAGGGTACCTGCGGGGCTCGGCGGTGCTGGGCACCCCATTCACCTGTGATTTTGAGGAAGGCGACTGTGGCTGGCAGGACGTGAGCACCTCGGCTTACAGATGGGTGCGGGGCCGGGCCAGCCTGGCCACGTGGGGCACAGGGCCCCACTCAGACCACACCGTGGGCACCGACTTGGGTAAGTGGGGGCTGCTTGGCTGGTGAGTGGGGTCCAGGCACCCACAGCACTGCACCTTTGCGTCATGGGTACCCTGAAGCCAGGGTAGGCTTGTAGGGTGCGGTGGATGGAGCAGACCCATGGTGGGGCAGGAGCGGTGCCAGCCGCAGCTCTGGTGCCATCCCATGGGGCTGCAGCCCCTGCTCTGCTCTCTGCCCTCCCCAGGGTGGTTCATGGTGACCGTGTCCCCCCCGGCAAAGACCATGGCCACAGCCTGGCTCAGGTCACCAGTGATGCGGGAAGCAGCTGCCACGTGCGAGATCAGGGCCTGGTACCACCTCTCAGGAAGCGGTGAGGGTGCCCATGGTGGGCACGGATGGGCCTCAGGGTACCAGACACGGGGAAGTGATGATGGGGGGGCAGTGGGGAGGGCTGGGGTCATCTGCCCCCATGGCAGGGACAGAGCCACCGGCACCTCAACGTGGGTCCTTGCCATCCTGCTCGCCTCTTCCATGCTCTGCAAGCAGAGCTGGCGGGACCCAGGGGTCCCGGCTCTGGTCCCCAGAGCTGGTGGGGTGCAGTTCGTCCCCATGCCCAGTGCCAAGGGCCATGTTTTGGGGCTCCCTGCAGGGCTCAACCAGACGGAGCGGCCGCTGCTGCGCTTGGCCATGGCATACAAGGATGAGGTGGTGGGGCTGTGGCAGAGCCCCGAGCGTGGAGGCGAGGGCTGGCACCAGCTGGTCGCCTACCCAGGCCGGATTGCAGAGCGGTTCCAGGTGAGACAGGGCAGTGTCGGTACCTGGGCATCGTCCTCGCAAGCTGGGGCCAGAGGAGCCAGGTGATGCACCAGGAGCCGAGGATGCCCTGGCAGCTCAGGCAGATGCTCAGCTCATGCCATCCTCGTCCTCTCATCGGCAGCTCATCTTCTCCCTGACACAACCGCCCACGTGCGGGGCAGAGCTGGCGCTCGATGACATCGTCTTCAGGAACTGCGGCTTGCAGGGTGAGTCCCTCATCTGCTGGGATGAGACGGGAGCAGGGATCCCTGGGGGAATTGGTTTGGGCTTTGCACCCCGGGGGGGCTCTCCTGCTGCCCGCTGTTTCTTGCCCTGGCCAGAGCGTGGGGCAGGCAGTGAAAGCCTGTCCCTCGAGCAACACCAGGGAAGAGTGCGAAGGGAGCCCAGCATGTGCTGGCATCCCTGCGGGGCCAGCCATTTGCTGAGGGCGTGTCCCACCACCCCAGAGCCCGGGCAGCAGGTCTGTGGGGCGGAGGAGAGCCGCTGCAGCCGGGGCTTCTGCCTGGCACAACACCGCTTCTGTGATGGCACCGATGACTGTGGAGACGGATCGGACGAGGATGCAACGTGGTGCAGTGAGCAACCCTGGCCCTGGGGAGGGGGTCCTGCCCACCAGTCTGCTGACCACACGGATGGGCTAAGGGTCTGCCCTGGTGGGGGACAGCCAGGCTATGGGGCTGGCAGGGGTTACCCCAGCTCTGCCGCACGGCTGTGCAATTGGAGGGGCAAAATCACCCCAAGGGTTTTGCGGAGGAGTGGCATCAGCCAAGCCCATTGCAGGGACCTCCCTGTTGGGGGGAGGGCTGGGATCCCCCAGTCCCTGGGTCAATCTGCTCTGCCTCCCTCCCTGCAGAGTCCTTCACTCTCTGCTCCTTTGAGCAAAATCTCTGCAGCTGGGAGGTGGCGGCTGGGCAGCCGGCGTGGGAGAGAAACACGAGCCTGAACCTGGGGACCGCATACGGTATCCCCACCCGGGACCACAGCAATAACAGCAGGGCAGGTACGTGGCTGGGCACCGGCACCCCAGAGGAGTCCCACAGCAGGTCCCTGGGGCATCACTGGTCCTGGGGAAGACGTGTCATCCGGCCCCTGGAGCAACACGCACCTGGGCTTAGCTTAAGGCTGTGCTGGGAAAACAGTGTCTTGCACCTGCACGCCCAACCTGGCACCACTCAGCCCCTTCCTGACATCTCCTGCAGGTTTTTTCCTCCATGTGGGCAGCACCTCAGCCATGGGGGCCAGCAGCCCGGCCCGGCTCAGCAGTCCCACTTTCCAGGCCACCAACTCCTGCTCCGTGAGTCACAGCCAGGACCCTGTGTCACAGCCTGTGTGGGCATGGTGGTGGTGGGGCACGGGGTCCCCAGCTGTGGGGCTGGGGCTGCAGTTGGCCCTTTGCTGGGGATAAGCAGTGGGTTTTTGAGGGTGGTTTGCTTGCAACTGTGGTGCCTGTTGGAAGGTCTGAGCTCCTCCAGCCCACCTTTGTGAGCATCCCGTGAGGCAGCAGCCATGCCATGGGGTGCAGGGGGGCTGCATGCCCCTGCCCTGGGGCTTCAGGGCTCGCTCCCCACCCCCATCCCCAGCTCGTGCTGTACTGCCACCTCCACGGCTCGGCCACCAGCAGCCTCAGCATCTCCTACGTGACCAACTCCACCAAGCACCTGGTGAGGGAGAGGACGGGGGACCTGGGCAGCTGCTGGGTCCGGGAGAGAGTGGACTTCAACACAACAGAGAGCTTCAAGGTGGGCTGGTGCCATGCTGGGGCAAGCTGGCCTGCCTGTGGGGCGAGGGGCACAGGGCCACCCCCAGTATGCACCCATGGGATCAGGGCTGAACTTGGAACTGGAGACCAGAGCTGAGCCTCTGGTGCTGGCATGTGCCACCCTCGTGTCCCTATGCCCACACCTCCAAATCCCCCTACCAGTCCGCCCAGCCCAGGGACTACACCACTGGAAAGCATGGGGGTGGGGTGTCTTCAGCCATGTCCTGTCCCCCATGGCCACCCACACAACCCAACCCCCTACCAGCTGGCCCTGGAGGGCACCCCCAACAGCCCCCCTGGGCAGCCACAGGCCATGGCTGTGTGCAGGGACAACACCATCACCCCAAGACCACTGTGGCCCTGCCAGCCCACCCTGTGCACCCCTTCCAGCTGCAGCATCACCCCTACTCCCACCGAGCCCCTTCCTAGGGGAAGCACATGTCAACCGATCACAGGAGCTGGGTTTCCCCTGTCCTGCAGCTCCCCAGTGTCCCCCCTGCCCAGCACCATTGCCTGGCCCCTCCATATCGTGCAAGACCCCATGTTGATGTTGCCGGCATGGTGCTTCCCTGCAGGTGCTGATCGAGGGGGTGACTGGCAGCATGGGGACTGTGGCCATCGATGACCTGATCCTGTCTCCGGGCTGTGTGCAGGAGCAGGGTGAGCCACAGGACAGCCATCCCCCACCCCTGCTCCGGTGTGGGCAGTGGTCCTCAGGTGTCTGTCCCCATGGCACCATCCCTAAAGGACCCACCGCAGGGTCTGCCCATCCCTCTGCTCATCGTGGTGACATCCTGGGTGCAGAATGGCAAGCACTTGCCCTGGGGCCCACAGCCTGGGTTGCCTGGGGTCCTTGTCCTGCAGCTGTGACGCTCCATTCCCTGCACCAAAACCTCCTGCCCGAGCCAAGTCACACAGGCAGTTCTCACCAACCCCCTTGGTCCCCTTTGTCTGGTGGCAGGAGGCAGGGCAGGGCAGGGATGGGCTGGGGGAAATGGAGAGCCAGGGAGATGCTCAGGGACAGGGGACTGCGGCTTGAAGGGGTGATGCTGATGATGCTGCCTGGCCCTCTCACCGCTGCTCTCCGTCCCGGGGTGTTTTGCCATCAGAGAAGCCTTTGACCACACTGCTGAACCAGGTGGGTGCCGGACCCTGCGCAGCTGAGGAGGTGGCCTGCGACAGCGGGGGCTGCATCGCCACAGAGCTGGCCTGCGACTTCGCCGAGACGTGTGCCGATGGCTCCGATGAGAAGCGCTGCGGTGAGAGCCACAGGCGGGCACCGGGCACCCCGGTAGCCAGGAGGTGGAGGGGACACAGGCATGCCTTGGCTGGCACGGCCGGGGGACGCGGGTGCCTGCGCAGCCCCCGGGAAGCACGGTGGCCTGGCAGGGCTGAGCCTGAGTTTTTGCAGGAGCAACCACCTTCGAGGCGGGGGCTGGGGGCTGGCACGATGTCAGTGTGGGGCAGCTGCGCTGGGGTGTGCAGAGGGCCACTGAGCCTGCCGACACCGTCCTCATAGGTGAGGCTGTTCCCACCACCGAGACAATGGTCTGTGGTCCCCAGCGCCGTGGGAGCTCCCAGGGTGCAGGGACCCCTGCTCCCACCCGGCTGGGGTGGATGGGTGCCACTGCAACATGGGTGGCAGTGATGCCCAGGCAGGGTGCTGGGCTGGGGGTGCTGCCAGGGATGCGGGGCCCCTGCCCCAACCTCTCAGGGTATTTCCATGCCCAGGGGCTTTCCTGGCCCTCCAGGCAGGAGAAGGACAAATGGTGGCTGCTGCGAGGGCGCGCACGCCGCTGCTGGGCCCCTCCGGCCCCGCCTGTGCCATGGAGATGAGCTACCGCATCCACAGCAGCCCCCAAGGTAACACCCCTGCCCGGCCCCGGGGTGCCCTGCCTGTTCCCTGCCCTCCCCCCCCCCCCAGTTATCCCTGGGGTGCCCTGCCCACTCCCTGACCCACCCTGGCACAGGGCAGAGCCCCCCACGCCTGCCTGCCTGCCTTTGCTGCCTCTCCCAGCCCCGCTCTGCCCCGTTACACTGTCCTGGACCCAGGGTGTCCCTGTCGCCACCTCTGTCCCCTGTGACTGTGGGCTGCGTGGGTGCAGGGGCCACGAGGGGCTCCAGCAGGCGGCCAGGGGCTGCCGGTGCCTGCAGACTCTGCACCGCTTCTCGTGCCAGGCTTCCTCACCATCAGCGTAGTGGATCACACCACTGGCATCACCCACCTGGCCTGGCACATGCAGGGGCACGGCGGCACAGCCGGGGGACGTGTCCATGTCCCACTGGGAGAAAGGACCCGACCCTTCCAGGTGTGCCCGGGGGCACAGGGACCAGCCTGGTTGGCTGCCAGCAGGGCAGTACCAGTGCTGCCAGGCACCCTGGGCTCACTGCCACCGCCACACTGCCCCCAGGTCGAGCTGCTGGGGCTGGTGGATCTGCAAGACTCGGCGAGCGCCGCGATCGATAACGTGACATTTGTGCAGTGCCACCTTGACATGGTGCCGCCGGGGGCCACGGGTATGGCCAGCGGCGCGTGGGCAGGGAGGACGGCCATGGGCAGGAGGGCACCCTGGCCCCCCTGCCCGCAGAGATGGGTAATGCTCCCATGGGGGCTGCCTGGTGACTGTCACCCTGTCCCCAGCCCAGGGACAGGACCATGGTGCAGAAGCCCTAGGGTCAGGGCTGAGCACGCATCCAGTCCCAGGACATCTGCATGGGGTGAACCTGGGGAGTGGGGCAGGGGAGCAGAGGAAAAGGGACATTTGGGGGACCCATTTGCTTTTGGGGTACCTTATCCCCACTCCCTCACCACTGTCACCTCTCTCCGGCCAGCGCTGTCCTGCAACTTCGAGAGGGGCATGTGCGGCTGGTACCAGGATCAATCCAGTGACTTCAAATGGGTCCGTGGCACAGGGCAGGGGCAGGGCTCCGACCACACTACCGGCTTGGGTAAGGGGCTGGCTCCTCTCCTGGGGACCCTGGGCAGCCCAGGGCACCCCACAGCCTCTTGTCCCAAGGGCTGAGATGCGCCCTGCACTCCAAGCAGCTCCATGCCTGCAGGGCGAGCTCGGCTGGGGCAGCCTGGGGGCACCCGGATCCAGGACTGGGGTGCGGGTGATGCGGGCACAGCTCAGAGCACCCATCCGTGTCCGTGTCCCCTCCACCCTGGCTGTCCCCAACACTCAGGCTACTTCATGGCCGTGGACCCCACCGCGCCGTGGAGCCGTGGGCAGAGGGCACAGCTTGTCACCTATCGCCAGGAGCCCATTGCCGCCCCGCACTGCCTCTCCTTCTGGTACCGCCTGGCCGGCCCACAGATTGGTATGCAGCCCCATGGCATCCTCCTGGGGATGCCCCAGCCGGGCTGTGCTCCCCTGGGGACAGCGGGGTCCCCAAGGGGTGCAGGATGGCTGCCTGAGGCTACCCTCTGCCCAGGCACCCTAAACCTCAAGCTGCAGCTGGAAGGAGTGGAGGAGACGGTGCTATGGACCCGACGGGGGACCCAGGGCAGTGTTTGGCACCGGGGATGGGCAACGCTGCCTGCCACGGGCCGGCGGCAGTACCGGGTGAGGACTGGGTCCCCACCGTGCCACCAGGTGCCAGCAGGATGCAGGGCTGTCTGACACCGCTCTCTTGGTGGCAGGTAGCCTTCGAGGCTCTGCGGGATGGGTTCCTGGGGGACATGGCGCTGGACGACCTGGCGCTGACAGCGGGGCCCTGTGGGGCTGAGCTCTCCTGCTCCTTCGAGGCGGGTGCCTGCGGGCTGGCAGCCAGTGGGCAGCGCACCTGGCTGCGGCAGAGCAATGGCACTGGCACCACTGCCGGCCCTCCGGCTGACCACACCACCGGCACTGCCACAGGTACCAGGGCCATGGCTTCCTGGGGCTCTGGGGGAGCCCTGCTGCCTGCCCTGAGTGTCCTGCCTGCCCTGAGTGCCATTCCTGTCCTCCATGCCAGCCCTGCCTACCTGCCCTGTATCCTGCCTGCCCTATATCCTGCTTGCCTTCCCTGCCCTGCCCATCTGCCTTGAGTCCTGCCTGCCCTGCCCAGGATGTGCAGAGGGCAGTACTGTACATGGCTCCCCAACCCTGGGGCTTCCCCAAACCCAGAGTCTCCAAGCCCCAGGACTCCCCAACCTGGGGGGGATCCCCAGCCCCAGTGGTCCCCTGGTGCTCCCCCCAGCAGGGCTGGGCAGGGGTCACGGCGCAGGGGCTTCTCTCCCCCAGGCCATTATATGGTGGTGAGCACGGGCAGGGACTCCCTGCCTGCAGGGCACGCAGCTGCCCTCACCTCCCAGCCCTACCGGCCCTCTGCACCTGCCCAGTGCCTGGCCTTCTGGTACCAGCTGAGCGGCAGGACCCCAGGTGAGCACCGAGACCCTCCCTGAGGCCCCTGGCGGCACCTCTGGATGGGGGGGGGGTCCCCTGCACGGCACGGCCCCGGACCCCTGCTCCATGGTGGGTGCCCTGGGCAGGCTTCCTCGGGGTCTTTGTGGAGCAGAGTGGGGTGCGGAGGAAGGTGATGGGCATAAGCACCATGGAGGGGGATGCCTGGCACCGCGGCCACGTCACTGTCCGGCCGGATGGGGACTGGCAGGTGAGACGGTGCCGGGGACCTCTCGGCCAGGAAGGGGACAGGCTGTGGGTGATGAGGGGTGCACGGCAGCTGCCAACCTCAGTGTGCCACCCTGCCCGCCTCCGGCAGGCAATATTCGAGGCGGTGGGAGCTGGGGGCAACCACGGGTACATCGCGCTGGATGACCTGCATGTGTCGGACGGAGCCTGCCCCGAGCCAGGTGAGAGCCTGTGCCATGGGGGCACTGGGGACCGGACGGAGGGGGACGGGGCACCCCAAGGGGGCACGCAGCCGTGGGGATGAGGACAGTCTGTCCCATCCATCATGGCTCTGCCGTGGCCACTGGGCACCCTGCTCCTGCCCTGAGCTTGGCCTGGCCCAAAGCTGGGGGTGGTGGGGAGGGGACTGGGGGCTTCCCCCCCACCCCGGGTGCCCCACCTCCCACCAGGCTGCGCAGGGCAGTGGGTGCCTGCAGTACTGGGTGCGTCACAGCCCCCCCCTCCTTTCCTCCCAGCGTCCTGTGACTTCGAGCGGGACATGTGCGGCTGGAGCAGCCCCCTAGACCCCCACCTGCACAGCTTTGCCTGGGGCTGGAAGAGCGGGGTGCCCCTTGCCAAGTACCCCAGCCCTGAGCAGGATCACACCCTGGGCACAAGGAACGGTAGGAAACACCCATCACTCCCAGGGCACCCTGGCATGGCCAGAGGAAGAGGAGCTGGGGATGGATGGGGGGACATTCATGGGTGACATCCCAGGGGGGGCCTGGCTCCACAGCATCCCTGTCCCCTCCTCACCTGAGAGGGCCTACTCCGTCCCAAAAGCAGTGAGGAGCGGGGCTGGGGGGGGGGCACGCAATCCTCCAGGCACTGCTCTGGGCATTTTGGGTGGGGGAGCAGGACGCACAGGGTGGGCTGCACAACTGGGGACACCCTGCACTCTGTCCGTGCCCATCCAGGTCACTACGTGCACTTTGACACCAGTGTGCTGGGCCCAGGGGGCACCACTGCCCGGCTGGAGAGCCAGCATCTGCCTGCTGCTGCCGACTCCTGCCTGCAGTTCTGGTACCACATGGACATCCCGGAGCACCTCTGTAAGCGCTGCAGGGGCAGGGAGGAGGTGCTGTCCCTGGGGAGGTGTCATGAGCCCATGATAGGAGCGAGGGGCTCAGTCAGGGGCTGAAAACCCCCTCCCCACCCGTGGGACCATGGACACTCTGGTTCAGCTCTGGCCAGGCAGTGGGGATGGCCCATTCCTGCTGGGTGCTGCCATCCCAGCAGAGGATGGCACGTCTGGGAGGGCTTGGAGGTTCTTGGGGGGCCTCCAGACAGCCGTTGATGTCGGGGTGCCTGTTCCCCACCACGTTGCAGCCTGTGGGGAGCTGCGGGTGATGCTGCACAGCGTGGCGGGGCAACGCACAGTGTGGACCATGGTGGGGCACCGGAGCCAGGGCTGGCGGGGCGGTGTGGTGCCTGTGCGGAGCCCCAGCGAGTTCCAGGTGAGCGAGGCCACCCTGGGGTGCAAGGTACCCTCTGGGGATGCAGGGTGCCCTCCCCATGCATCACCCCCCGAGATCCCATCTTCCCCTGCAGATCATCTTTGAGGTCACCACACGGAGGTGGCCAATAGAGGGGACAGTGGCGCTGGACGACATCGTGTACAGCACTGGGAGGGGCTGCCATTCCAGCCAGGAGGTGCCAATGGAAGGTGCGGAGCAGGTTCTGGCTGTCAAAAGTTGACACAGTGCCAGTCAGGGTGCTGGCGCTGAGGCTGGGGCTGGAGCCAGCTCTCCTGGGCAGGGGGTTGAGCCTGGCAGCATCTCCTCTCCCTGCAGAGAAATCCTCTGGCAGCTTTGTGGCAGAGGTGGTGCTTGGTCTTCTCCTGGCTGTCATCACCCTGGCACTGGTGGCTGCCGGAGGCTGGTACTGGCTGAAGCGGCGAGGGCTGGTGAGCGCAACGCCAGCGGAGAGCAACACTCCGCAGGGCTTCGACAACATCACTTTTCGAGATGTAAGGACAGGGGTGAAGGGCTTTCCCGCTTGCCCCCAACCGTGCCAAAACAGCATTTTCCTGAAGGTTCAGCAAATCCCGGTGGGCTCCCCCTGAGCCCGCACTCTGCCAACACATCAGGGAGGTGCAAAGGTCTTTGCCTCTTATCTGGTTGCTGGCAAACGAGTGACCCTGGGCTGTAGGACTGACCTAGAAATGCTGCTGCTGCCGTCAGGCAGTCGCTCCAGAAAGAGCTGAGGCTGCGATCCTCCTCCGCAGAGCCCTGCAGGGAGCGGGTTGTGCAAACATTGCTCATCCTCTTCAAGCCAGCAACTCAAAACCATGAGAGGCAGCTTAACCCACAGTTTGCTTTGATGGGTTTGGTGCCACATAGTCCCCAGCAGAGCCACTGGCCCCAGGACTGACCCCAAAAGAGGACGTGGGGCCCCCCGGGTGCGCTGAGGGGTTTGGTTCTTCTGCTGGGGTCACGGTGGGCCGGCACGCACGTTCTCCCCTCTGCAGCCTGGAAGAAGTCCTTGTATTTCAAATTAGACACAGCCTACGTTTATTGTAACTGATTCCCGTTCACCTTTCTTTACAGGACAAGGTCATTATATCTCCAGTGCCAAAAGAAGGGGATGAGAATTGAAATAATAAGCCAACAGCAGTAATTGCCTCCTCACGCCTGCGAGGCATATGCGGGGCAGAGCATCCCTCCAGCAAGACCTCACACTCCAGCAGCCGCCTCCGGCCCTCAGCATATGACATCAGGGAGCTGCCACGGGCGCTCACCCCGGGGCGCTGGCCCCACAGAGGGACGTGCTGCTGCCTCCAGTACCTCCAAGCGCTCAGGAAAAGCAATTTTGTCTTTTGTAACATGAACTTTCTGCACCAAGATGTAGTGACATGCCCGTGCTTTGACAGGTGCTGTCAGCAGGAGTTTCTTGCAGCGGCCATCCTCATCCAAACAGGGTCCTGAACGTGGAAGGGGGCAAAGCATGCAGTCCTGGCCCCCCCCAGGCTGGGCAGATCCGTGGGTGCTGCATGGGGCATGAGCCCCTTCCCACATCCAGGATTAAGCACAAGAGCTCCCAGGACACAGAGCCACCATGGGGATGAAGCCCAGTGCTTCTGGCTGGTTTGGGGGGGGGGGTGGGTTGGGGAAGGTAGAGAGGTGGCCCGGAGGGCAGGGAGCAGCGTGGGGAGCACCACGCAGCACAGCTGAGGGCAGAGAGCAGCTCTGACCCCCCTATAGCCCACCTACTGCAGGACTGCCCACGCACCTTTCAAGGGCTCTTGATAATTTGCATTTAAATGTCATTGGGAAAAAGAAAAATGTTCCTGAGGTGCGGGCTGGGCTCAGGGCCCAGGTGCCCATACCCGCACCCAGGCCACCCTGAGCCCAGGACACCTCTCTTCCCCCCCAGCTTTCAAAACTTAATTTAATACTGTGCAACTCCTAAGCAGCCCATGGCCAAACCTGCCACCCAAGTACCACAGCCAACAGACCCGTTCAGCCTCTGCACGGGCGAGCAGGCCATCAGGGATCCTGCTCTCCTCAAGCCCCCACGCTGGTCCGGAGGGGATCAGGGCATCCTGCTTTCCCAGTTTGTGATCAAAGCCCGTTTTTCCTCTCGCCCTGCTGCGGACAGCTCTCCCTTCAGCTCTGTCCCACTTAGGTTATGCCACAGTCACACTGAGTGCCATCCCTACAGCTCCACCACAGCACTGTCCTGGCAGCACCCTGCAGGAACGAGCCCCCCAGCAAAGCTGTGCTGGTGGGAGCTGGGTAAGGGCGGAGGAGAGAGGTAAGGAGGGCTCAGGCTTCATACAAATGCCCGACTGAGTGTCTCCACATCCACCTTGCTCTGTAGAACTCCACAGAGACTCCACTCACCTCCGCACAAGATAAAACCACAGCATTGATTTCATCTCTGGGCTGCAAGCCAAAGCTGCAGTCCTCACTGACAGGGAAGGGAGCAGAGCAGCCAGGAAGGCTGTGACAGCCCCGGCCATTACCCCCGAACACTCCAGGTAGTCCCATTAATTATGCTTCCAGAAGGAAGAGGGTGCTGCAGCTCCAGTCACACCCAACCACAACATTTACTACTGGCTGGTAAACACACAGCAACTACCCTGTGCAACTGAAGGGTATCAAACTTTATTATAGATCTCTTTAAAACAGGCTGGAAGGAACAAACAAAAATGTCACTGTGATGCAGTGACTGAGTCATCATTTCAAATGCAGACACTGATCAAGCCCCAACTCTCCCAAATTATTTATATATAATATAACCCACCCATCCCCCAAATTGTTCCAATTAAATGATGACATTTCAGACCACCCCTGTCTTAACATTAGCTGCTTCTAAACACCAAGACGCACATGTTTTCTGGCAAATCAATGCGGTATTTTTGGGGGTTTAGTTCCTCAATCTCTGGAAAGGAGGAAGGAAAAACAAAATCAGGAAAATCGCTTCTTTAAGGTTGCCTTTTTACAGCAGGTACAGATTCAGCAGATTTCCCCCCCAAAGCAAGTCTGAAACCCTCTTGTTCAGCTTGGCAATACAAAGATTCTGGTGGCTAAGGAGAACCAGCCAGACAAGATCAGTCTGAACAAACTGATTTCGAGGCTTTGTTGTCATTTCCCTTTGGGGCCGGTTTCCAGCGGTTTTCCAATATCCTTCCCACGCAGTTTAAGGCCTGGAATAAGACAATGGAGACGACCACCATCAGCTGCCATCAACACTCGATCATTCACCCAATAACTATTTCCTCAAATTTTTGCTATAAGGAAGAAAACATCCAAAAGAGGGCAGGGGAACCAGAGTTAGGGAGAATCCTACTTCAGTTTCTAGGAGCACCAGACCAGTTTCAGCCAAAGCTCCAATTCTTGCTTGCACTCCAACTATCTTCCTAGAAAACAGTATCTGAACCAGCCTAGGAGAGTAACATCAACACTAGTGGCTGGAAGATAACTTTCCCAAGTATAATCACGCCTTCATGGGTCTCACTGATTTTGAGGGGGACAGCATACAGGGGTGGTCCCCAGGGCATGGTCACATGCATGAAGATGAAGAACAAAGGAGAACAAGAGCTCCGAGTTCTGGTTTCAGTCAGCAGATCCGAGTTTTATCAGAACACAGCTTAATGACACCACACCCACAATAACCTACAGCCAGCAACTGTTCCTGACATGGAAAATGTAAATGTCTTAAACCAAATCATCCCTCCTAGGCACTGAAAACATTGTCATTACTTTTGAAGTCTCCTTTCTTAACTTACCAATGGCTCTTTCGATCTTGCCCATAACCTGGTTATTGGGGATTGCTCTTCCTGATTCATAGTCAGCAATAACTTGTGGTTTTTCATTGATTTTCTAAAAAGAGAGGATGCGTCTCAAACACTGGCTCCATACACAGCAAACACTCAGCACCAACCTGCCCCGTACTCACACAGATAACAGCCTCTAATTATGCCAGGATTGGAAGACAATGTGCTACTTCCAGGCTTACTCCACCATGACTATAACCTCCCTCCACTATTTGAGTGGCACAATGACGGTGACACCCATCCTGGACAGACTTCTACTTCCCTCAGCCTCCCAGGAGGAGTAGTAACACTATGTATTGCTGTTCCTTAAGACAGCAGTGAGCTTCTGAACACTGCGTCAGGCCCAGATGGTACAAAAAACCTCACATCAGTGCCGAGTTGATGGCAGGAGAGAGGAAAAAAAAAGCCTACCAGCTCACCAGCTGCAGCAACGCTCCATCTCCAAGCAGGTGTTCAAGGGCTGCACAGATAAACCCTTAAAACATTTCCTAGATAACTAATGTTGCCTGGAGATCAGACATCAGAGACGTTGCGTTCACCAAACTTCCTGCTCATGATACCATCCCACTGCAGCTGCCCATGAGGGGACAGGAAAAGTGTCCACCTTCGCCTCGAGGTGCCTAGACCTGCCTCAGGAGAGTGGGAGCACAGGCCAGTGGGCCCTGGCCATACTCACTGTGGCCAAGTCCTTCTGCGTCATGCCCTTGCTCTGTCGGCCCTGCTGGATCACTTTGCCCACCTCCAGGGGAACTCTGTCATGGTGCAGCTCTTCTGTTTCTCGGTCGAGCTTGGCTGTGTTCTTTGTAATAAAGTGTTGTTTGTTTTGGCCTGCTGCCCCTATCATTCAAAGCAAGAACAAAAAAAAAAAAAACAAAAAAACCCAGCAAGGACAAACAACAAAACAAGGCTCAGAGCTGTGCCAAAAAGTATCAAAGTGCTTTTTCTAAGTACTCAGCTGCCCAGGGTCCCAGGGAGCTTTCAAGATTTCAACATGCCAACATCAGCACTGATTGCAACTGGATCCTGCCCGTCAGAGCCCATGTTATCTTAATCCTGTTAATGCTGATGTCTAAACGCAGCCATGCAGAGCCCTCCCCTTTCTCTACTTCACATCTGAACTTCACTCCAGATAGGCAAGATCTTGCTGTTGCTTGGGGATTTAACATTCAAACTTCCCTCCAGACATGCATGTTTCTGCTACAGTGTGGGAGGGGTTCATATTTGAACTTGAACCGTGTTTGCTCAGGTATGAGGCAGCATCAATAAGTGGCTTTTAATCAATTCTCTGATGCCTTTTATAAGTAAACTCTAACTGTACTTAGCTTTGCTGAAAGCCCAAGGTTCAAAAACATGCTATTTATTTTGTCTCATTTCAGTTACAGTATTCAAGTAATAGTTTGAATCCTTTCTCTCACATTAGTCTCTGACACTCAGTCTCTTGACAAAGCTGACTAAACCTCGTCCAAGCATCAGTTATTTATTTATTTCCAACCATCATAATCTCATCCCTACGGTGAGAGAACCTGAGAATTTACATTGGACAGGAAACAGGGAATTTGTAAAGAGCAACACCCCAGGAAGATAAGCAGTCACTGAAATCCTTACGCATATGTTGTCAACAAGAGAAATAAGTTTCAAAATTAAGTTTTGTGATCATGAAAGCTCTCCCGAGCGCTCTTCAGACACCAGCCAGAGCTCACCTCTGGGCAACCAGAAACTCGGAGCCGGCTACAGGAGAGCACTCCCTGCTTCCCCAGGGTGCTGCCCACCCCCTCCCCCCGTCGGGTGCCTGGCCGTTCTCAAGTCTATGCGGCCCCAGTTAGGACGACCTTTGCCTTAGCTTGGGGGTGCTGCCTTCTGCCCCCATACCCCACCCCCCCCTCCCCGCCCTTCCAGGCGACCGCCTTCAAGAGCGACTCGGTGGGGCGGGCCAGGGGGGCAGGCAGGCCTCGCGTGGGCTGGGACGGGGTCCTCGCACCGCACCGCACCGCACCGCTGCCAGGGAACCGGCGCCCGCCGGGCCGGGCTCCCCGGGCCTCCCCTCCGCCGCCGCCGGCTGTCTAAGGAGCCAGGGCGCGGGATACCCACACTTCTTGGAGGTCTCCACGTCCTCTCCGCGCCGCTGGGCCGCCAGGATCGCCTGGGGAGAGTAAAGGTGCCGAGGTGAGCGCTCCGCTACCTGGAGTCGCCCCCTCAGCATCAGCCGGGCCCTGCCGCAGGCTCGCCCGGGCCTCGGCCGCACCAGGCCCAAGCCTAGGCCCAGGCCCAGACCCAGACCCAAGCCCAGGCCGCTCCGCTGCTCCCCGTCACGAGCCACCCGCTGACCTGCTTGGACTTGGCCTGGGCCGCGCTAGGGCCCTTCTTGCGCAGCACCGTGACCGTGTCCCAGTCGCTCTCCGCCATGGCACCGGCACCGACCCCGCCCGCCGCCGCGCGCCTCCGCCCGGGGCCGCGCCCGCCGCTCAGGGGGGCACAGCCCAACGGCCGCCCCTCCAGAGGCGGGGCCGGCCGCCGTGCCCGCCGATAGGGCGGCGCGCACGCCCTTCAGGAAAGGCGGCCTCTCATTAGCGGGGAGAGGCGCGATATCGCAGCGGGCGGGGCCTCGGGCTCCTCAGTGGACTTCGGCATAATAGCGATCCAGGGGTGACGCTGTTGCTCACAATAGGCACAGAAACCTAGCAATCAGCCTCCTCGCTATTCGATTGGCTAGTCCACGCCAGGGTGGAGGCGGGCGGGCACGCGCCTGTGCACTCTGACAGGCTGCTGTTACTGCCAATAACCCGGTGCCCAGAAGGGGACTGGCTTAGTCCTCGGCGCTGTCAGAATGGCTGACCAATAGCCGCGCCCGGCTGGGCAGAGCCGGGCATGCTCCGTGGCGGCGGCGGTGGTTCGCGGTGGGCCGCAGTGGCTGCCTCAGCTGCCCTGGCTCACCGCCGCTCCCCGCGGCCTTGGCCGCCTGCATCGGTTCCCGGACGCCCCCGGGGCGAGGGAGGGCGGCGTGGGGCCTGCCCCGTGCCTCAGCGCAGGGCGGATTCCCACTCCCCGCGTGCCCGGGGAGGGGGGCTTCCCCTCGGGCCTCTCGCAAGGCGGGGGGCGGCGGGAGTCCCGCTCCCCGGCCCTCGGGTGCCGGTCACCGCTCGGCGGAAAAATTTCCCCGGTTTGTGTCCGTTTCGCGGGAAACCCGCGTAAGGCGGCGGGTGAGGGGAGAGCTGCACCTCGGGGAGGTGCCAGCGTCCTGGCTCCTTCAGCTGGGAGAGAATAAAATCCCTCAGCTCCGCGTCTGAATCACCCGGAAAGTTCTGCAGTAAAGGCGGGAAAACCCCGAGCCGCTGGCTGTCGTCATTTCTGGAATCGGGCGCGGGAGTTAACGGTCCTCGGCGGCGTCGGTGTTTTTGTGGGTCCTCCTTGCAGCAGCATGCGGGAGGAGCAGCTGGTTCCCAGGTCGCGGGTGATCTGGGCATCGCTTGGACATCGGGCGCCCTTGGGGGGTCACCCCTCCGCGCAGTCGGCCCGCGGCCTCTGTCACCGCGACGCGCTTGGCCCCGGCTGCCCGGGAGACTTGGGAGTGAGCCGTTTTGGGACGTGGCAGCGGAACGTTAAGGAGGTGCGTTACTCGGTGTTGCTAGACCTGCTCCTCTGGCTGTGCTGTGGCCGCTGGGGTGTTGCAACTGCGGGTTTATTCGGAGCAGCCCCGGTGGTGCCTGTCCCACAGCTGGTGCAGCCGGTGAGGCCTTGCTGACGGTCTCCTGCCTCTTTAGGAACAGCATGTCCTGCCCTTGCACTGCTGCTAGGGTCACGGTGGGTTCTGGAAACGGAGAAGGGGTTTTTCCTTGCCAAATTACATCAGCCGGCCAAGAACCTTAGCAATGTAGAGGGTTTCGTGTTTGCTTTCCCAGACAAGTGCAGCCGTACCGGGAAAAGGGACGTTGCAGTGGAGTGAGTGATGCGGTGCCAGCACAGACATGAGTATCACCCATCCTGGGGACGCTGCATCGTGCTGGTGCTGACACATGTATGGGGATGCACCCCGAGTCCCCACAGGAGTCCCCGGAATAGCTCGCCCTGGCCCTGCTGGGATCATCTCGCCTCGATGGGCACCAGAGCAGCGTGCGGCCCCGTGCGAAGGGCTCGGTGCCTCCGTGAGCTTGCCTGGGGCCAGCTCAGCCCGGTGTCGGGCTACGGCCAGCTGCCCTGACTTGCCTCCCTGTTCTGACCCGCTCTGCTCCTTCACTGTCCTCGCAGCAAGGGTTACTGACACTCTGTTGGGGGTAACACCAGACTGGTTGTGCCTGGTTCTGACCAGGGAGGATTTCCCCAGTGCCAGGTGAATTCCCTGCCTGATGAGAATGAGACCATCCCTGCCCTGCCAGCATGGGAGGCTGTAAAGCCCCGAAGCCCCCGCACCACCTCATTGCGAGCGCAGGGAGGGCGCTGGCAGCCCCCGGTGGGTGAGCCGAGCCAGGGGGATGCGCAGGCTGGGGACCCCGGGCGAAAAAACCTGCTGCCGTGACCTCTCGCTGAGTGAGTTCCCCTGCAAAAAGCACCTCACGCTGACCTCACTGCCACATGGCAGGCGGCTGCCTTTCCCCCCACGTCATTTTTTTTTTTTTTTTTTTTTTTTTTTTATTAAACCGAAACCCACCCGCTGCTGGCTGTCCTTCCCGGCGCCGGTGGCGTCCGCTTTCCCTCCGAGCGGGCGACACGGGAGGGCCATGGCGCTCTGCACGCAGGTGAGCAGGCGCCCGGCACTGCCCAAAATGGCCAAAGGTGTCTTAAAAAAATTTCTCTGCGGGCTGGGGTCACCCTGGGCCATTCCCGAGGGTGATGGCTCTGGTGGGTGAAGGGGGGGGGTCGCGGCGGGAGGGTGGCCATCCCTGCAGGGTGGGACCCCTAGGTGGGGGTCAGGGTGTCCCCAAGCTGAGCACCGCTGTCCCTCCGGGTCCCCGGCCCAGCGGGGGTGGCCTGAGGCAGGGATATGGTGGGGGGTGGTGGGGGCAGCGTGGGGGTGATGCAGGGGGAGAGGTGAGAGAGGATGGAGGTGATGGGGGGTGAGTGTGTGAGGGGTGACACAGGGGAGGTGATGCTGCGTGTGGGGGTGACTGCAGGGTGACTCTGTGTGTGGGTGTCTGAGGGCTGATAGGGGGAAGTGATGCTGGGGGTGTGTGCCTGAGGGGGTGACTGAGTGGGAGGTGACAGTGGGGGTGATGGGGCATAACTGGGGGTGTGACATGTTTGGGGGCGTGGGGGGGTGATGGGTAGGTGGTGGAGTGGGGGTGTCTGGGGCAGTGACCAGGGTAGGTGACGGTGTGGGGCTGTTGGGGGGGGTGACAGGGGTAGGTGAAGGTGTGGGGGTGGCCGAGGCAGTGACAAGGGTAAGTGATGGTGTGGGGGTGTCCAAGGGGGTGATGGGGGTAGATGAAGGTGCGGGGGCTCCGGGGGGGTGACAGGGGTAGGTGACGGTGTGGGGGTGTCCAGGCGGGTGACCGGAGTAAGTGATGGTGTGAGGGTGTCCAGGGTGGTGACAGGGGTAAGTGACAGTGTGGGGGTGTCCAGGGGGGTGACAGGGGTAGGTGGCAGAGTGGGGGTGTCTGTGGCGGTGACTGGGGTAGGTGGCAGAGTGGGGGTGTCTGTGGCGGTGACTGGGGTAGGTGATGGTGTGGGGGTGTCTGTGGCGGTGACTGGGGTAGGTGGCAGAGTGGGGGTGTCTGGGGCGGTGACTGGAGTAGGTGATGGTGTGGGGGTGTCTGTGGTGGTGATGGAGTAGGTGATGGTATGGCGTGGCCAGGGGGGGTGACAGGGGTAGGTGACTGTGTGGGGCTGTTAGGAGGGGTGACAGGGGTAGGTGACGGTGTGGGGGTGTCCAGGGGGGTGACGGGAGTAGGTGGCGGAGTGGGGGTGTTGGGGGGCGGGGTTTGGCGGTGACGCCCCGCCCCAGGGCGGCCCGTCGCGAGGCGGGGCCGTTGCTAGGCGCCGGCGCGGCCAAGGGGGGCGTGGCCTGCCGCGAGCGGGCCCGGCGGGGCGGGCCGGGCCACACGTGTCCGGTGGGCGGGGCCTGGGTGCGCTTCCGGTGCGGGGCGCGGACAGAGGCGGTCGGTAAGTGCGGCGCTGCCCCCCCCCCCCCTTTCTCTGCGGTACTGGGGCGGTGGGGGACGGAGGAGGGGCGGCGGGGCAGGGGGCCGCGGCCAGGCCGCGCCGCGCCGCCGAGGAGGCGGGCGGGCCGGCCCTGCCCCGTGCGGCGGCACCCCGGGCCTCGCTCCGCCTTGAGCCCGGCCCGGCCGCGGCTCCTCCTCGCGGCGGGCAGGCCGGGGCGCACCGAGGGGGAGCAGCCTCCCGCCAGCGGTGGTGGGGAGGAGCGAGGCGGCGGTGCTCGGCTCCCCGCGGAGCGTGGGCGGCCCCGGCCCCCGGTCACGGCGGTGCGGGGAGGCTCCGCCGCCGCTCCGCGGCCTGGGAGACGTTCCTCCCCGTAAGGGCGGCGACTGTAGACGGGACCGGCGACGGTGGGGTCTCCGCTAGCGGGGGTTTCCAGAGCCCTGAGAGAGCCGGTCCAGCGGCAGGCTGGAGCCTGCCGGCACAGCTCCCACCAGGGCGGCCGGGCTGCGGCCTGCGGCCTGCTCCCGGGAGGAACTTGGTCCTGGGAAGGGATCTTCATTGTCCCTGTTCTGGGATCGCTTCATCGCCTTTAACAACCCCTCGTACAGGCAGAAGTTGGATGTTAGCCGAAACTTAGAACGTGTGGGGAGCTGAAGGAGCCTCGCCGCCGCCTCTGCTGCCCTGATTGCAAGGAAGGGCCTGGATGTGCGACCTTGGGCGTCTTAGGTGGCTGGGGGATGCAGTGGCAGGGCGTGCAGGCAGGAGATGCATCTGTAGATCATCATAAGCGGTCAAAACAAATGCACTTTCTTCTTTTCCTTCTTTCTGATTTGCTTGTGCCTCTCACATCTTTGTTTTCTAGCCCTCTGGAGAGCCCTGTATGCCTGCCTGGGTGTTGCCAGTAAATCTGGGCTCTGCTGTGTGCACGGCATTGCCCCGGGACCCCCAGGAACAGCTGGCTCTGGGCAGAATTGCAGTCCTTTTTGACAACTGGCAGATGTGAAAACAAGTGGTGGTAGGCTGTGGTTACCTCTCTCGGTGCCTAAGGGTGCTTAAATAAATCACTGAGGTGATTTATTTACATTCCTAATCAGCTTTAGGGTGGTTTTTCACCTTTTTTTGGGCCAGAAGCCTTGATTTCTCTGAATAGGCTGGATTTCAATAAACTTGGACGGGGATTTTAGTGAGATCTGTCCAACCCATCTCTTTGGTCCGGATTTAATTCCAAAATTAACTGTAAAGTTTCTTGCCGTATTTTTCAGTAGGTGTAAGGAGGCTCGTGGTTTACATCAGTGTGTTTACCTATGTTGTTGGGTTTTGGGTGCCAGTGTAATATGCTGTGAGTAATGCAGTTTATGTGAAAAATTACCACCATCCGGTTATAATCAAACAGGGAAAATATTTTTATTTTCAGGCTCTGGAGATACAGCCAGAATTTTTTGTTCACATGGCAGCAGCAAACTCTACTCCACCTAGCTCTTTGGATCTAAACCAGCCTGGATTTGCAAAGGAGATCCTGGGAACTAAACTGGAGGTCAAATACCTCTGCTCCGATTGCAAGAATATATTGAGGAGGCCGTTTCAAGCTCAGTGCGGGCATCGCTACTGTTCCTATTGTCTGAAGAAAATCATAAGGTAACTTTTGTGCCTTCGGTCTGAAGACAAAATGCTTGAAAAGGTGTTTTGAAGCATAAAAAGGAGAGAAAAGTCTCATTTTCAAGGCCTTCTCGGCGAGGGAGCTTTGTTTAATCGTTGAGGTTCAGCATCAGGCCTTCTTTAAGGGAATGTGTAATTTCTGACTTGCTTTTATTGTTCTGGGAGTTGCTTCGAAGTTCCCTTTTCCGGAATCTCCCGGATTGTTTTCAGGTGGCAATCCAGGTGGATTACTCATCTCCTTCAGTCTTCCTCACAGCTACCGAAGGAACTTGCTCCTAAAAGTCATCCTATGGTTGTCATGCCAAAAATGTGAGAAAGTTAAGCACGTGCTGGCTTCCAGAAAAGTTTCCTCGTGTTCTGTCTCACTCTTTCTTTTAAGTGAGGGAAGTTGAATGGAGGAGTTAATCAGGAGAAGAAAAAAAATTAGAATCAGAAATGGGCGTCAAAAATACACATGAGCAAAGGCTCAGTGTGGTGTTTTAAAAATAAGAAAATACTTTCATTTTATGAAGTTACCAGAAATTGCTTTATTGTTAAATGATAAATTGGTCTTTTTGTTGTGTTTGATGATTATTTTTCTGTCTGATAGTGCTGGACCTCAAAAGTGTGCCAGCTGTATTCAGGAAGGAATATATGAAGAAGGAATTTCTATTTTGGAAACAAGCTCGGTAAGTAAAAATAAAGAAGCTTACTGATGTCATTAATATCACTTGCCGTTTTTGTTTAAAACACAAGTTCTGAGAATCCCTTATTCCTAGGAAACGTTTTCTTCAGTAGTGAGAGTTATGATTAATGTGGTGGACTCCCCAGCTTCTAAAATCCAGGTCATGTTCATATAGTGGTGGCCTACTTAAACGCTGTAATAACAATTTGTTTGCCATTAGCACACCTCTGAGGATGTGATGTGGCAACTGGCCTGGGAGGAGCCTTAATAAAGTCTTAATAAAGAATTAAGAGACTGGACTAAAACTGCAACCCCTCAGTAATTTTTGTGGTTTGCTTGCTTTTTCCATTTTAGGCTTTCCCAGACAACGCAGCTCGTCGGGAGGTGGAAAGTCTGCCTGCTGTCTGTATTAACAGTGGCTGCACTTGGAAGGGGACTATTAAAGAATACGAGGTAAAGATCAAAGCAAGGCTTTCAATGTCTGCGTCTCTTTTCTTGCCTCTGTGTTTGGGGAAGGCTCAGGTGGTTTTGCCTGTCTGCTGACACTGGCAGTGGTTGTGGGAGCTTTCAGCTCCCTGGACTTAACTGTAAGCTGGAGAGATTTCTTGACTGAGTTAGGTTTGTGTGCCCTGCTGAGGGCACAGGCTGAACTGAAACAATTTCAGATTTGTTTGTGATCGCAGGCACTAAGTGTGTCCCTTCCATGGCAGGAACCACCAGCTCTATCTCCAACTCCTTTCTGCTATAAAAGACAAGTGAACTGTCAAGAAACTGTGCTGTGCCATGAAATTATTTTGAAGTTCTCTGCATTATATGAACCTAAAACCCACTTCAGACCCATGAGCTTGGGGAAAGCGGCCTGGCCATGATCCTGTTTCCAGCCAGCTGCCCCCATAGCTACCAGGGCAGTGGGACTGGGCATTACTCACTGGCTGGCCACCCGTTGCTCTGAGCTGTTCTGGGCCATGAGCCTGCTGAACAGGGTGGTTTTCCCAGTCCTGCTCTTCTTGAGGAGCCCACCAGCTCTTTAATCCAGGCCTTCTTTTTGTGGCCCTGGGCATTTGGTCCTTACTATGTGTATGGCTAACATGCCTCATGAGAAGTGTGTTCTTGCTGAGGATGGCAGTGGGCCACATGCTTCCCTGTGCTTTCCAACTAGTCAGCTCTAGTCAGTCTGCTATGGCAATTTGCATTGCTAAAATGCATTGGCAGTTAGTAGTGAACATATATTCACCTGTGAAGCTTTGGTGCTCCTGAAGGAGAGTTTTGTCATCCCTCTTGGAATGGAAGAACCACCACACGGAGGGCCTGAGATAAGAGGAATAAATTTTATTTCCCCCTAACACTCATCCTAGGTAAAGATTGTAGCCCTGTGATTCATGGAGCTTTGTAGTGACTGCAGTGCGTGTCAGGAAAAGGTATAACCTTGGTCTGTCTAGGGTAACATTTGGATTCTCTGCAGTGCTGCTGCAGGGTGGCAGGAAGAGACAACAGCTGTGGATCATGCCTGAGTGTTCTGCCTAGTTTGCTGAGCCTGTTAAAGGGATGCTTCTGCTTCTTTGTCCTGCTGTCCAGGACCACCTGCTTCTTTATGCTAAAAGTTCAGTCCAAAAGGTGAGGGGATGTAGAGTGCTAAATGATTCTCCTGCTGTGAAACCCTCATTCACAGATCTGTCAGTGACTCATGGTGTGGATGTATGACTGAATAAATGTCAACTTAAAAGCTTAACACTGATGCAGCAGAGAGAGTTTGGGAGTTGCATTTCAGGATACAGTGTGTCTTACTGAGGTTCCAGGTTCAAGCTGTGCTGTTGGTGCCTGCAGATTGTTTGACCCACACTTTAATTTCTGCTGGTGACCAGTGACTAGAAGTCTGACGCCCACTGCAGTGTTCAAAATGGTGATTGTAGTAAGTGAGCTCATCTCCAGTAGACTAAACCAAATTATATTTGTCAGCACTTCCAGTGCTATTGATTGTGGTGTGACTGATGAACTCTTCTGAACTTTTTCTCCTGGGTTTAAAAAAAAAAAAAAAAAAAAAAAAGTCTTAAAGAGTTCCTGTAGAGCTCAGCAAAAATCATCAGCTGCCAAAGGTCCTCCATGTGTGGTCTTACAAGTGTTTGAATGCAGGCTTGAGTCCAGCCAGAACTTGCACTAGAAGTTCAAAAGGGCAACAAGCTGTTGTGGGATAAGTCCGTCTTCTTGCAAGGCTGCAGGTGTGTGTGATGCTCTGGGATCTTAGGCACAATTGCTTAAGAGCATCTGAGCGGATAAGGCTATGCCTCTTTTTTACTCTCCACTTAATCTTCAAAAGGTCCTGTTAGCTGTTTTGCTAAAACAGACTATGTTTTGTAAAGGTGTGGCACCAGAGTGCTTGGGCTGCAGGTCTGCAGCACTAATCTTGTCTGTCATGGTTTTATTAGTCTTGGGGTGGTCTTGTGCAATGAAAGGGGAGCGGGGATTTTGAGCAGTGCTAGTTGATTTGTCTCAGGATTGAGCTTGCTTCTCCTGCCTACCACAGGTGGCATTCAGTCTAATGGGGGTAAGGTTATTTTGTACCCTCTTGGGAAAAGCTGATTCTTTCCTGGGAACTGGTGGGAGGAGGCAAGGTCTGGCTTGTGTTATCTCTCCTCCCAGATGCCTGCCAAAGAGCTGTGCCGTTAATCATGCCTGGCTGTCCTCATGTGGTCAGAGCTTAGGAGATGGTATGTGTGGCTGAGGAGGGCTGATGAGAGAGGAGGCGTCAAATGACCATGTTAGCTCAGAGTCTCTCTTGGTACTGTGGACTAATGTTAAACCCTGCCTTACGGGTAGGCTTGTTAGTTTAGTACCGCTAAGTAGCGTTTGCCTCGTGCAGTACGGTTGCATCTGTAGCCAGCAATGTGTGTAACGTCCTGCAGCAGCTCAGTGCTCCTACTATGGAAAGTCCCTTGCTGCGCTATTTCCGACAGGACATGGAAAGTCCCTAAGAGTGAATTCATTGTTTGCTAATTTAAAAATCATGTGTTCGTACTGAGAGAGACTTACTCGGCTGCTATCCACTTACAAATCAAGAGATAGTCACTTCTGGCTTGCTAATCTTATCAGGGCATGAACAAGGAAAAAAATGTTATGCAGCTGAAAAGCTCTAGCTCTTCAAGTTCAAAAAAATTAATAAAACTGGTTTCAGTTTTGCTTTCTATTCAGGCAGACTGAAGTTCAGGTCTCAAAGGGACATACAAAACTGAAAGAGTGCAATCTGCTTGGACATGACTTGCACTTCTGCTTAAAGCTGTGTGAAATGTAGGAAATATCTAAGTGTTTATAAATGCATTTTTCAGACTTTGTAAATATTGTAAATATTTAGTGGCATTTGGATAAAGCAGTTTGTCATAGGGCTGGGGGGGGATTCCTTTTAATCAGTAAGCTCTTTTCATGTATAGGTTTCCTGATGAGTCTGTCTGAACATACATACAGATAAGCAGGCTGTGGGCAGGAGCATTTAGATTCAGGTGGAAAGTCTGAGGAGGGTTGCAGAAACTAAAACTAGCCTGTTAGACCAAAAGGAAAGACCAAGAAAACATGCTCTGTGATATCCAGGTAGAGGGAGTTTGTGGTTCCTCAGCACTGGAGTGTTTCTTTTCTTGCCTTGTAGTACCTCCAATTGCCTGTGTCTCTCTTCTGTTTTATCAACATACCTTCAGTTCTTGTATACCTTTTATGTATGCTTTTCATACCTCCAACTCCCTTTCTTTGCCCCCCTATCAGGATTGGGATGGGAGGAGGGGGCTGCAGAGGGGTGTTCATGTGGTCAACTGTGGCATTTCCATTTGTTACCCAGACAGAGGTTCATCTCAGGACATACAGAATTATTTGAGACATAAGGAAATGGAATTGTCTAAGTTTTGGAAGGAGAACTAAGTTTTAAGCTTAATCCTGACAGTATTTAAACTATGTTGGGAGGGGGGGTTTCTAGGAAAAGAGATGAGCTCAGCTAATGAGGATGGGTGACTGTCATCTGTGGTGATAACCTATCCTAATTCAAACTGGAGGGCATGTGTTTTCCTTGTAGTCAGCTGCCACCATGGTTTTGAAGAGTTCACTTTAATTGAAGCCTGGAAGACTGTGGAAGATGCAAAACTCAGAACTTAAGTGATACTACTCCAAAGCCAGTGGTGTTGGAGAGTATGTTCACATCCCCTTCTGGGCTATGTGGCTTCCTGGAGCCAGGATGACAAAGTAACTGGGCAGTCCCTTCCTGCCCAGTGTTCCTACTGGGAGATGCTGGAGAAGACCTGTTACACCTCGTGTAGAGAAAACTGTCCCTCTTCAAAAATGCTGCTGGGGGCCCTGAGCCAGGGAGTCCTCCTGCTTTGTGATGCTTCACTGTTTTGTACCCCCCCCCCCCCCCCTTTCCAGCTGCATCCCAGGAATGCCCCAATAGTCTTTGGTGGTGATTTTCAGCTTAGGCTGAAAACTTCCATCTTCAGACTTTTGCATGTTGCTTAGAACAGAGCTGCTGGTCTTTGCAGCTACTTTACCTGGCTCCTGTTGCCTCCATAATGTACTTCTGAGTGTTTTATAGCAGTGTTGCCTGCGTGGGATACAGGATTTTAAGCACTCTGGCAAGCACGCTTGGTGATGCTGTAGCAGGGTGACCAGCCTTTGTTTTAAAATCCAGTACAGCATTTTCTGTCTTTTTCTGAAGGTTTTGGCTCTAAGTTATGGTATGGTGTTGAAGTGCAGTTTGCAGCTAGCTCCAGCCTGATCAGCAGTTTGCCCCAGGACCAGATCACTTTCTTGAGGGAGGATCCCTGACTTGCACATGCAGATGACCAAAAGGACCTCCTGCTTTGGAAAAAGGGATCTGACACTCCTTTACTTTCCAGAGCTTCAGCTGAGGTCCCCAAACAAAACCTGGTCTTCTTTACAGTCCCCAAAGTAGAGTTTATGTAGCTGGCTGCCCAGACACGAGGCAGTTTCCCGTCCAAGCCCGTGGTGGGAGGTAAGCCACGGGGAGTGCCGGAGAGTGTGCGTGGGAGGGCGTTGGAAAGCCCCGGCTATAGAGGGTCTGCTCTTAGCTTCTAAAAACAGCTCAGCCTTCTTGTGGTGGCCCACCTAATTAACAGTTTTGGCATCTGCCCCTTGGAAAATGAAAAGCTGTAAGTTGTGAGCTTTGAAGCTGAGGTGAGTGCTGCGTGTCTCTTCTAAGCTGTGACAAAACCCTGCAGCATGAACGCAGCTTTGGGGGTTGTGGGGCAGCACTTCACGCCCAGGGAGATGTTCCTTGGGCTCCAGGTGTCTGGCAGGTGCCAAAGCCATGATCACACACACACCCTTGGGCGCTTCCAACTCTTTGGACAGCCTAGAGAAATCGAGTTTGAAACCAAGCCAGTCACCACAGGTTCAACTTCTCCAGCATGTGAAAGACAGCTCTCCTAGTTGTAATATCTGTCTCATCTTCCCTTTTCTGGGCGCCAGTGGTGTTCTTAGCCTCATGCTGTAACAGCCCTTCTGTTCATGTCCCGCATCTCCGTGCTGCCTGTGAGCCGAAGGAGTTGACATTTCCCCTGCCCACCGTCTGCAGCTCACAGAGCTTGGCCAGTATCAACACCACGCTTTCTAATGTGAAGGTCAGGCAGACCACTGAGAGGCTTCATCCTGAGGCTATCCCTTTTTGGTCTGAGTGATTAAGGTGAGGCTTTGCAGGCTGGTGAAATTATTGCTGGAAGAGAGGGAGATCTCTCCAGGGGTGTTGTCCTGGGACCTATTCGGCATGGGCAGTGCCTTCATTGTGCTTAGAGCACAGCCGTCAGCACTGCAGCATCTCTTGCAGTTAACAACAGTGGTCGGCTGTCAGAAATAAGTCTGGGTGGTGAATTCAGATCAATGCTACAAACGTGCCGGTGCCTGGCATCGTTAGTGTGATGGTATGATTGGTGTTTGCTCCCCGGTGGCAGGTTGTTCTCAAGCAGTGACCTCATTAGAAGCGAACAGCACATCTTGGGCATTTTTCACATGACCATGACTAACTGTTAGTTGTAGCCTAGAAGACCTGCAGAGTTATCTCTGATCAGATGTTCCCGATTGTTTTGAACCTCCCTTATGTGTCAGCCAGCTGTTTATGGAGACTCGGTGTAGTCCAATGCCATAATTTTTAATTTCTTTGGCAAGCGGATTTAGCCTTTTTGTTTTGCAATGCAGCTAGCTGCATCTGAGGCAAGGGACAGTGGTGCGCGGGCTCCAGCTGGCCGTGGGGCCAGGTCAGGTTTAGACTCGGACTTATCTAAAATGCTTTGGGGGTCTGGCCCTGCTCCATTTCAGACTAGAGGCCCCCTAGGAAAATCATTCCTCTGGGATGATGGAGGGATTTGGAAAAAGCAACCTGGAGTGTCCCACCGCCTCATGTTCATGTAGTTCAAAGCAAACAAGGAAAGGCAGAGTCTGTTTTAGGAAATCTTAGAAAACCCACTGCTGCTTTCAAATGTTTCTTGTACCTTCAGCCTTCTTCAAAATCTGCTCTTGCTTTCATGTCTGTCTTCAATGCAAGAAATGCTGCCTTGATGTCCCTCTACCAATAAACCCCAAATCAAATGTCTGTCTAATCAGCCCTAAAAGCTAACGAACAAAACCATCAAGCGCTGAAAGCAAAAGTTCTTGTTCTGAAAAGAGGTCCCTGGGAACACCTGATATCTCTTCTGCCAATTTTTGTCCTCAACGCAGGTGGATGCCGTGGCGTTTGACAGCAGAGTAAAGGCGGTGCTGGTTTCCCCTGCCTTTGCTGCCATACGCGTGCCCGCTAAAGCCACAAGCAGTTACCGATGGGAACTTAAATCTTTGGTTTTGACACTTTGAGGTTTAATTATTTGTGATGCTAGGTGGGCTTGCTCGGATCTCTGTCACCAGCATGTCCCAGCAAAGGGAGCAGTTTGTGCCTTGCACCAGCTGATGCGATGGTGTCGGAAAGCTCCCATTCGCAGTTGGCACTGTGAATTACAGACTGGGTTCCTGCTTTCCATCCCTGTATTGCTGGGCTCCATGCAGTAGCGCAAGGACTATGTGCATGGTGACCGTGTACAAGGACCGCGTGCGTGTTCTCAGCCCACCGGTGTGGGTGTGGGGAAAGGTTTGAGCAGGCCTGGCTTAAAACCAGCCTTAGGGTTCCCCTGACGAGGAGGAGACACAGCGTGGAAGGGCATGTTGACTTCAGAGGAGCAGGACATCCCAAAGTACCTGTGTTGTGTGGCACATTCCCGTCTCAGAGGCTCCGGAGCCCCTGGGGACCTGGCAGAGATGCATGAAGCAACTCATGCTTCTTGGTGCAAAGGATTCAGGTTCCCTCAAAACCTAGGCAGGTGTCTCTTACGCTGTAGACCAATTTTCAGTGTTTTCTCTACAGTTCTGTGGGCCCACCCTTTTTCTTGTAGCCAAGCTAAGATGCCAAAGGAGCTGTGCGTGGGACATGGCAATACTGGGGTGGAGACTGCCAAAGCCCTGACAGCATTCTGGTGTTCCCTGTGCCACTTCAGCTGGCTTTCTTCTGCTGTCCTGTTAATTTTCCTTCTTTTTCATTGCTCCCTTCCTGCTGCCAAGCCTTTCAGCTTTGCTGTTGCTTATGGTTGCTGTTGCCATGCTTGGAGGGGACCAACAGCTTTCAAAGATCAACCTGCAGGAGACTGTTTGCAGAAGAGCTGTGGTGTGCAGCTCGCACCAAGCTTGTTCTGCTGCACCTCATCTCTCTGCCAACCCTGCCCTTTGCAATAACCTTCCTGCAGGCCTCTGGCAGAGGCATCTTGCAGCAGCTGTTTCAAAGGTTGCTTTTCTCAGCCGCTTGCCTTGCCTCTTAGCTGGAGGGGAAGCGTTGTGTCATGCTGATGGATTTCCCAACGCGGTTGCAAGACCTCCATAAAAATGGACTTGCACTGATATGGCAGGTTGCGAGCAGGGCAGCTGGGGAGCAGGTGTACCTCCTGCTCTGCCACCACAATACGGGGATAATAATTTTCAGCAGTAGCCTCTTCCATAGTTCAAGTTTAGTGAAGCCTTGAGAGGCAAAATAGCAATTGGATTAAACTACGGTTTTCCCTTTTGTCTTACTTATGCAGGCGCAGCAGAGCAGCTTACCCTGGCATTCCTTAGGAAACGACCACTGCATCCTCCAGGGATCAGCTGCTCTTATTAAAACCTGCTTTTTCCCTGTGCGTACCTGCGCTTTTCTGCATGGCTGCATTGAAATGTGCTGCCCTTGCTGTCACAGAGCTGCTGTGAAGGGAACTGCCCGTTCCTGCTGTTTGAGAGCTGGGGGTGTAAGGGGATGATCCCAGGCGTGCCCTGAGAGAAACCTCAACTACAAATACTGCAATTTGCTTTTCTACTTTCCTGATATTGAGGTAGGAGAGTTACAGCGTGCGCACAGGCAGCTCCATTTGCCAGCAGGCCTACAGACAAGGGGAAGAGGGATCAACACCTCCATTGCAGCCTGTTGGTGCTGCTCCAGAGAGGAGCATGGGTAGGTGCTGGTGGACTGAGCAGCCGCAGTGGTAACCCACGAGTGCCTATGCCCTGAGCGAGTGCTCGTAGGCTGCCCTGGTCCTTCCAAAGGTGGTGGTGGTGGTGTCTGATTTTCTAGTATCTCGGGTGGGCTTCCAGAGAATTGCCTGTTCTGATGGTGGTGTGTGATGTACAGGCTGCTGCTGGGTTGTCTCGTTGTTTATTTTTAGGGAGTGAAATTGGTGTGCAGATCCATTGGCGGTTTTGGTTTTAATTGAGTGGGAAGAACAAGGTGTTGCTATGCAGGCTGTTAACTCTGCCTGGTTTGATTTTCCTATGCCTGCTGTTGGATGCTGCAGGCCGATCTGTGCCTTGGTTTACAGCTGGTGGGTGAGATGTCAGCGCTGAGGTAACTGGAGAGTAGCCCTGAAGGTCTGAGCCAGACTGTTGTCTTCCAGCTCCACTTTAATTCTTCTATTGCCATCCCCTCTCTCTGACCCCCATCTGACTTGATTTCCATGACAGGTTCACTCTGGGAGAGTGACTCTGCTCTTGCCTAGTGTTACGGCTTTCCAAAGCTGCCTAAAATGTTTACAGTGAATGCTTGAATATCTGAGATGCTCATCCCTGCTGCAGAAGCTCATGGATGTGGGTTTGGGAAAGGTGTAAACAGGATGATTGCCTCATTCCTGGGGGAGTGGAGTGTGGCAGATCAGGCTTGAATACCAACCCCTGCTCTTTGGTTCCTGGGTGGAGTGGATTTCTTCCAGTGGTGATACCATCCATCTCTGTTTAGACACCCGCGTAGAGGGGGAAGGAACAGGGGATTCCAGAAGAGCCTGAAACTGTTTATACAAAAATGTTTGTGTAGAGGTTTGGATCTGTGCTGGTTAAAGCTAATGCTTCTGGGTGTCTTAAACAATTTACATACAGACCAGTTGCACTTTCAGCTTAGCTGTTGCAGGGCTGGTTTCCCTTCTCATGCTGCAAGCTGGGCATGCTTTGCAGGGCTGCCTGTGTCTTGGGTGTTACATCGTGGTGTAGCATGGAGTTGGGATGGAAGATAAATGCTGGGAGGTAGGGAGTGCAGAGGGGGTGGTAGTTTCACATTGGCATGGGAGAACATAAGTTTTAAATACTCCCTTTTTAAATAGTTGTCTCTACAGTGAAGTTTCCTTCCTTTAGCCAGACTGTCTGTTCTTATGCCAGCGTTTTGTGGGTCGTGGGGAAGATGCTATCTGGTGTTTCCAGAACATGAGAGCAGTAGGTGGGTAGAAGAAAGGGTTCAGCCCTTCTGAGCGAGTGGAATAAAGGAAGGCCCTCTGCCTCCTCCACCTCCTCTGCAGGCAGCAGTGTCTGTGCAGGCAGCACTGCCCAGCTGAACTGCGCAGGCTGGCTGGTCACTTTTCCAGGGACAGTGCAGTGAGGCTTGGAGTCTGATTACTCATTTAAAAGTATAAAAAGGAGAGAGTAACTAAGAAGCCAAAGCTGAGCCACTAATGGGTTTCACTTTCCAGTTTCTGATGTGGTAACACTATTTAAGTTTGTGCATGTTTCCCCCCCCCCAAGACAGTAACTTGTTTTAATAAAGAATAAATGTGACCAAGTTTTCAAAGTATCTGGTTTCAGTGACTGCTTTATAAATGCTTCTGGGGGGTTTTTTGTTGTTGGTTTTTTTTTCCTGTTACTACCATGGCAGAGTTCTTCAGTGCACTTATCTTTTAATGTGAATTTTGAATTGCATCTTCACGGCATTTACAATGCCTTGTTTCAACTGTATAGTGTGTGTTGTGGTTTAAAACTGCGCCACACAAACCCATAACAGTGTGTAAAGAGAAGGTTTAAGCAGTGTGGGAATGACACAGAAAGCAGAGGCACATTCTAGTATTCCCAATTTAGCTGGTACTGCTGGCCCTAGTATCTGCTGGGGACAGAGTATCACGTTGCCCTGATCATTTGTTCAGCTCCTCTGGCCGCCAAACAAACTGTGCGTGCTCTTCCTGCAGGGGTGGGTGCTTGTGTGCAGGGGCTATTAAATGAAACGGTTTTAAAATATTTTTCTTTCTGGTTGAAAAATGGTTTTCTGATTTGGATGTGGAGATACTATCAGACAGCTCAGCCCAGCATGTGGTGAGTAGGCTATGGGTTCATACTTCAGCTGACTGATAACCATTACAGTGGAAAAATTACACAAATTATCTTGCTGAGATAGTGGCTTACTTCACTCAACCTGTCTGAACGTGTATTTTCCTGGCAGAGCCATTAATGGAGCTTCCTGTTGATTATCTTGTCCATCAAAGCAATAATTTGATTTTTTTTTTTTTTTTTTATTATAGCAGCTTTTAAAGTGAGGCTGAGGCTACGCAGGCACCCAAAATTTTGGTAGCCTGGAGATCGCACAAATGAGTCAGCATGCAGAATTATCAGCCTGACCAAGATTTGAGTATAGCTTGGTAGAATACAACGCTCTTCTGTAATGAAGTATAAAACTACCCCTGTTGAATTGTACTTATCATATAACCTCATTGGAGCTTTTATTTAAAGGACCAAATAGTCTTCTGTTGATTCTTTTACAGGCTCATGACGAAGTCTGCCCTGAATTTCCACTGACTTGTGAAGGCTGTGGGAAGAAGATTCCAAGGGAGAAGGTATCCATGTGACTGTTGGTGAACCATGTGCAGCGGTGGTGTTTGGCGTCTTGATCGGCATTCTTGGAGCGGGGAGGAAAACCGAGACCATTAGAAAGTGGAGTGGGGAAGACAATTAAGTGGCAGCTGTTAGTACAGATGTGATCTTTCCATAAGGCTCAAAATACTGGTCGGGTGTGAGTGCACGTGACTCATTGGCACTTGTAGTTTTGTGTTGGTGCTGCCAACGCCACCTCCCTTTGAGCAGTGCGTTTGTCATGTTTGGGTGTAGAGCTTCTGTGGGAAAAGCACCCTTGTGGGTTTAAAGGGTATTTATGTCCCATGTAAAGCAACGATATCAACCGCTGCTGCAGTTACGGAAAGGGAGCCCATCTCCAGCTAAATTAATTTATTTCTAATTAGTCATGTAATGGAATCCATGTCTATAGGGTCTCCATGCTGCTGGCTCCTAGGGCAAGGCTCGACAGTCTGAAAATCAAAGTTTTGGGAAACATGTTCAAAAAGCACGTTCATCTGAAACCGTCCTGTCTGCTACGGGCAAATATTTTTAGTAGCACTTGCAAAAGGCCCTTGTAGCAGGGCAGGGGGGACAGAAGTATTAAAAGGATGAGCAAAGGGTTCTAAAAGGATGAGCAAAGGTTTCTAAATGGGCAGTGTAATGAAGGACTTCATGCTGGGTTCTTGGGATACAGATCTTCTTGTCTGTGGGCTAAAGGTGGAGCCCAGCAGAGACTAGGCTTGTAGGATTCCCATAGGTGAGCTGTCGTTTGTTTAAATATTAAATGCCTCTTTTCGCTCTCTCCAAACTTTTGTTGATTAGCTGCAGCCGTTGTAACTCTGAGTAACCTGACTCATTAAGCGAGCCAGATGGATCTAGAAGCTTTTAGAAGAGTGGTTTAAAAACACTTTTAATCGACATCTGTTGTAGCAGATGTAGGTGGTAAATGTGGAATATGGTGGTTGTTCAGAACAGATCACTGATACCTGATGATGAGAGGTATATCAAAAACAAGATGATAATGTGCCAGTGCTTGTTAGCATTAATCATGCACTGTGTGGGAACCCAAACGAGTCATTTTGGCAGCTGGGGGGTTAGTGGCACTTCTCTGTAGAAGTATCCACCGTTGCCCTTGGTTCTTCAGAGCAGCTGCCAGACGGGAGGTGGCCGAGATGCTGTGGCATCCTTCAGCACCCCAACAAGGGGATGCTGGACCCAGCAGAGCATCTTCTCTTGCACAGGTGGACCTGCAGTAATTGCTATAAATACTCAGGCAGGACCACCTGGAAGCTTTTTGTTCTCAGATTTATAATGCTTAGCTGGAAGTAAAAATACGAAGCTGTGGCATGTCCTGACCAGGGTTACATAAAGTCCCCAAAATTAAATGGCTTGTTGTTTCATAGGGATTGTTCTTTATGCTTCTCCTTTCTCTGCCCTCAGAGAAACTTGTTGCTCAGCATCCATATTATGTACCTGTGCTGGTTGTTTTTTCTTTCTTGCATATGCAGGTGAGAAGTGAGATCCCCTAGCTGTCAAGAGAAAGAGAAATAAAACTTCCTTCCAGGTGTCAGTGCTGTATTTGTATTACAGTGAAAGTCATACCTAATGGTAGGCAGTGTCCAGGTATAACCACACACTTTGGCAGCTAGTGATCAGTGATGGCTTGGGCATTCTTGAGATCGTCTTCAGTTTCCTAGACATCAGTGAGATGGAAAGGGAGCTCCTGGGGACACATAAGATCTAACATTGCCTTCCTTCCTTCCTAGTTTCGGGACCATGTGAAGACTTGTGGCAGATCTAAAGTGCCTTGCAGATTCGAGGTTGTTGGATGTGCTGAGGTGGTAAGGGCTCATCTGTTGATGTTTATCTTGGGACTTGTTTTCAGTTCCAGTGTTAGAGTTAACCTGCAAACTGCTGTCGCCCAAACTGTTACAGATGTTTGCGTTCAGATACTTGAACAAAGTGGTGTCTCACACCCTTTGCAAATGGAGCTTAACATCATCTGCTCTCCAGAGTTTGGGTATCCAGAGGATGAACTTAATGTGGAAGGAAACCTCCTCCTTCTGGAGGAACACCCTGAGTGCTTTGAGACTCTCATGGTTATACTGCTTTCAGCTGTAAGCACAGAACTGGGGCCAGACCATATTTCTCCATGCGACTTAGTTGTCCCAGCTCCTGCTGGTGATGTTCATATAAATCCTTCCTCGGGGAGATTACATGAGGCTTTGTCCTTTGGTGCTGTTAAGTACATCTGACAGAGCCCTTTTGGGAACTAATGGAGGAAGACAGAGTAGAACAGTGTGTACAGCTGGGGAAACATTAAGCATCTGTCATTGTATGTGATTTTCAGCATTTCTAAAACAAAACAAAAAAACCCACACCCACCCCCAAAACAGGTTTTTTAACTGTCTTTCTTTGGTTTTTCCCCTTTATAATTTAAAGCTAACGTTGTGACCTCAAGAGGAGGAATTTGTTCTGTGGATGGTGACAGCGTAGATTGAGCTTGCTGAATGGGGGATGTATTTCTCTTCATGTAGGTGGAAAATGAAAACCTACTAGAACACGAAAGCAAGTGTTTGGCGGAGCATCTCTACATGTTACTGAGTTTTGTGCTCAGCCTCAAGGCTGGGTCTGGAGACCTGAAGGCCCTTCCTGCCCTTTCCTCATCGCAAAACAACTCCCCACTACTGGCAGCAAACTCTTTGTGCTCAGAGTCGGAGCTCTCCAGGTCGCTGGAGCTGTTGGGGAGATGTGAGGCCCTTGAGAGGAAAACGGTGACCTTTGAGAACATTGTCTGTGTGCTCAATCGGGAGGTGGAAAGAGTGTCTCTAACAGCTGAAGCCTACAGTCGGCAACATCGACTAGACCAGGAGAAAATCGAAACACTGAGTAACAAGGTGTGTAACCACTGGCTTGGGCTTTCCAGCACTCTGAGCAGAGACTTTTTTTCAGTTTCCTTTCCATGTTATTAGCTAGCAAAGCTTCACTGCCCAGCCCTGAAACTCCACAAATCTGAAGGCAGAACTAAAACATCATTTTTGTGCCTGTGCCCAACCCTCAAAAGCTTCCTGGAAAAGATGGGAATTAAACTGACAGGTGTAAAGCATTCAGATCTCTGTTAGTAATCAAGTTATGCAGACACCGAGATGTTGTTCCTAGGTGAAGTTTTCCAACAAGAGACAGAGCACCCAGCATTTCACTGGATCATTCTGAATCCGTGGGGCTGCTCACCTTCCAGACCTTTCAAAAGGAGTGTAATCATTGATGCTGTGCTACTGTGTTGTGCCAAGCACACTCTGGAGGTCTGAAGAAGCTGCCCCCACCAGTATGTTCCAGCACAGTCCCTGCTGAGCACTGCCAGTGTGTCTTGGCAGCTGGGAGTTGTGCAGTTTGCAGCATACCTGTGCTCTCTCAGCAAGGGAGCTGCCAAAACTGGTGTGACCCTATGTTAGCTAGCAGTGATTAACCCTCTGGAGACCTTGTTGGCTGGGTGTAGGTTCTTCTCTTTCTCAGTCTAGTTTTCTCACAATGATGATTTGTTGGTTTTTTTACCCCCATCCTCACTTCTTGTGCTGCTAACATAATGGAGCTGCTCGTTGGGAGGACTTTTCCATTCACTGTGGGAAAGTTTCCAGCTCAAGCACTGAGTTGTATCGATGTATCTTCTCCAGAGTGACAGGTTCAAAATGAAGCTTCAGTGAACTGGCTTATGATGCTAAATTTCTCCTTCCCGTGACCCCTGTCGATTCTTGAGAACATCTCTTGCGAAAGAGTTGTCCTGAAGGGGATGCTGGTGTCTGCTGGCTTTCTTGGGTCTCACAGCAGTACGTGTTTCTAACCAGGCTGCACCGTGTATCCCACTGAGCAGGTCCGGCAGCTGGAAAGGAGCATTGGGCTCAAAGATCTGGCCATGGCTGAGATGGAGGAAAAGATCCGCAACATGGAAGCTTCCACCTACGATGGTGTTTTCATCTGGAAGATAACAGAATTTGCCAGAAAGCGTCAGGAGGCGATAACAGGCCGCTCTCCTGCGATCTTCTCTCCAGGTTATTGCCCACAAATTTGCAAAATTGCAAAAACATTTGTGTCTCAGCTGAGTGTGGGATTTGTAGTGGTGTCCTTAGCAGGGGAGGTGCTGGCCATTCAGATGTACTTCTGTTCTGTCCCCATTTCCTTGTGGAGCCTGAACCACTTTCATTTAGCCCAATGCTAAAAAAACCTGCTGCTAAAAGAGGTGCTTTTTTGATTACAGAAGACCTATTTAATTTCTCATAATAGACAATGCAACACTCTTAGCTCCGGAATAGCCCTGCATAACCCTCTAGTTAGAAGTAAAATACTCAGAGACCATAAAACCAGCAATAAAATGGTTAAGGAAGGGAGGAAATATATATTAGAGTCCCAGAAATATATTTTAGTGCCTAAAGCGTGACAATGCAAGAGACAATGTCTAAATAAAGCCCAAACCATACCTAGGGAAGTACTTGAATATCTGTTAAAGGAAGGGGCTCTCCTCACAGAACTGCCCCAGCCCAGCGCTGTTCCTCCTGTTCTTAAAAAAGAAAATCTCACTGTGAGCAGTAGACTGTGATATGGCTTGTTTGCTTATGAAAGCACTTCCCAGGGTTGCAGCTGTAAGATGAAACCATCTCTTCACACCATTTTATGGCTCAGCAGGGAGCTTACCTTACAACAGAATGGTTGAGGAGGAGAGTTTTGAGTTTGCCTGAGCAGCAATTGCTTAGATCTAAGTGTGCTGGAGAGCTTTTTCAAAATGCCCAGAGCTGCATGCAAACCTAGAGCATGTACCTTACACCTGCTTCCTGGTGCTGTGAAAAAGCAGACTGTGGCTGGGCCACAAGATAAAAGCAACTGAATTTTAAAAACTATTTTTAAATCTGTTTTCTGGATGAAGGCTGTTCAGAGTTCTTTTTCTCTTGAAAAACTGAAAGAAAAAAGGATTCTTCTTCTTGAGGGGAACTAAACTGCTACTGAAACTGTGTGCGTGCAGTTAGCATTTCCTTTTAAAAGTCAACAGCAGCTGTGGAAAACCCCTGCTCTGTGTTCCCTTTGGGAAGGGCAACACTTCCTTCCTTTTCCCAAAGCCAACAAATCTGCTTCAAATCTATTTTGTTTGACTTAGAGGACCTTAAATCTTGCATAATGTACATCTCCTGCACTGTTGTGGTTTAACCCCAGCCAGCAGCTAAGCACCACGCAGCTGCTCGCTCACTTCCCCTGCTTCCAGTGGGATGGGGAGGAGAACTGGGAAAAAAAAAAGTAAAACTCGTGGGTTGAGATAAGAACATTTTAATAACTAAAATAAAAAAGAAATATAATAATACAAATATAATAATAATAGTAATGAAAAGGAATTTAACAAAAAGAGAGAAATTAGACCCAAGAAAAGACAAGTGATGCACAATGCAATTGCTTACCACCTGCTGACTGATGCCTGAGCAGTGATCCACCCCTACTGGCCAACTCCCCCCAGTTTATATACTGAGCGTGATGTTCTATGGTATGGAATATCCCTTTGGCTAGTTCGGGTCAGCTGTCCTGGCCATGTTCCCTCCCAGCTTCTTGTTTGTGCACCTGCTTGCTGGCAGAGCATGGGAAACTGAAAAATCCTTAACTTAGGATAAGTGCTACTTAGCAACAACTAAAACATCAGTGTGTTATCAACATTATTCTCACACTAAATTCAAAACACACTGTACCAGCTACTAGGAAGAAAATTAGTAACACTATCCCAGCTGAAACCAGGACAACTATGCTTGAGAGCTGCTTGACCTGAATGTCTCCAAAGGCTGTGGTTTGGAGGGAGATGCTGGACAGAGCTGACTCTTGTCCTCTGGCCACGGGCATCCTGACTCGCTGTGCCCCAGCTCAGGGGCTCCTCAGGCCTCTCCATGGGCTGATGCAGCCTGGGGTCCTTGCAGGGGCATGGGATTTGTTTTTCTGGGTTGGAGAATCAAGTCCGCTGGTGGAGGGATATAAGTATCAGAGTCAGCCCAAGGGAGAGAAAGGGGTGAAACCTCTCCAAATGCAAGAGGCTTCATATATCCAGACATTTGTTCAGCTGTGCTCTGAACACACAGTTCCTCCCAGAACTGCAGCTCATGGTTACTGGTGCCTCCTCCTCCATGCTGTGTGCTGGCCGGTCTCCATCCTGGCAGTGGTGGCAGGGCAGCAAAGGCAGGGCTCAGGGCTTTTATAAACTGTTTCATCAAAAGAAAAACTACTTTGCGGGCCACCAGACTGTGTTTTGTGTTCCTAGTTGGTCTATGCAATCTGCTCATGAAAATCTTGTATGTGGCTGGAGGGATTGGAAGGTGAGGGCTGCCTCTGCCTAATGCCAAGACTGCTTCTGGAAAAGGCAGGACTTTTTTTTTTTTTTTTTCTTTTTCCCCCTTGTAAGTGCAAAGTACAAGGCCTTGTGTCATTTAGATGAGAGATCCTCATTCCTGGTGCTGCCTCAGCTGAGAAACAAATGTTTCTTCTGGAGGTGGTTTTTTAATCTTAGAAAGTGAAGCAAATAGACTAGTGCTGTTCAGTCAGGGAAGGAGACAGCTGGGAAGAGAGGAGTCTAGGTTGTGAATGGGATGAAAAGGGGAAATGAGTATAAGTGTTTGGTTTGTATTTAAATGTAAAGGTGAGAAAATACCAAATGAAATCAGTGTTAAAACAAAGAGAAGGAAGTAGAGTTACCACTCACTCGCATTGTGAGGGCACAATGATTGCCACAGGATTTTGCAAAAGGCAAAATCGTAAGAGTTCAAAAAGGCAAATCCTCATAAGAAAGGTTCATTGGGGGCATGAACCATGACAGTCCAAAGTGAAGCTCCTGCTGGAAAGCCACCCGCTGCTGGCCGTCAGATGCCAGTGGTCAGCTTGCTGGGCTCTTGCTTTGCTTCCGATGCGCTTCGCCTTTGCTCGGGCTGGTGGGAAGCACGATGCCCAGTTCACTGCTTTGAGCTGGCAGCATGGTGCACAAGGTGTTTAGCATTCTGGCTGCCTGGTGCCTTTTCGTGGGTATTCCCAGTGTTCTGATCAGCCATCCTTCCTCTAGTTCCCCACCTGGTTTTACATTCACAGGGTTACAGGAGTGCTGAGAAGCCCCAGGTAGGCTGTGAGGATGTGCTGCTTGGTCTATCAGAGGGTGACATCTGCCCTGAAAGCCTTTGGGTGAAGCAGATGGAGAGGAGGGACTAGAGGAAACGAGTTGGGGAGTGCAGGGAGGGAAGCGGGTGACAAAGCCCTGATCTCTGCCTCCTCACCCTGTGGAAGTGTACAGTATCTCTACTAGTGCTAGTCTGCCTGTTCATAAAAGTGTACCAAGTCCTGCAGTAAAACACTGGCTCTTATTGGCCCCATGCCCTGAGGCTGCTGAGCCTCACCAGACCTGAGGCACGCAGCTCTGTGCCACTGTGTAGAGGGTGGTTTGCCACAAGTCCCCTTCTGAGACATATTTCTGTGGCCCTGCATGGGTCTGGTATCACAACATGGGCATTCCCAGAATTGCTGGAGAAGGAGCGAGCCTGAGATCCCTGTACCCAGCCATACCCACGCCATGCAGAGCAGCTGGGATCCTAACCAGAGACTGAAGCTCACTTGAGCCTCTGCCCCTGTCAGAGGCAGTCAGCTTACAAAGAGGGAGCAGTGAGTACTGAGGATCGTCTACCCCCAGTCAGGTTTTTTTGGGGCTGGTTTTCTTCCTACTCGTGAGTGTTACTGCCATGAACTGCAGCTCCTTTAGCAGTCACATGTGGCACAACTGTTGGGTCTGTGGTGGGATGCAGTGGGAATTGCCTAGCTCCCGGACAGAGCTCCAGCTTTGGGCTCTGCCCGGGGTGCTTGTGCCTGCGGTGGCAGGTGGGGAGAGCTCGAGGGGCTGGCAGGAACCCTGCTCTGTGCCGCAGCACACTGCGCCTCAGCTGGACCAGGGGCTTGTGACTGCCTGACCTTGGGCTGTCTCCAGGCCACTCTAAGATGGCATCTTACTGTTGTTTGTACCTGGTGGCTTTTCAGACCACGTCTGCGGTGCAGGTATTTTAAGACCTAGACCTGGCTTCTTCCAGGATCCAAACTTTAAAGTCCTCAGAGTTCAAAGGAACTTGCTGGTGCCAGGCTTTGCTGGGCTTGACGCTCACTGTGTCTGTTTTGCAACTCTTTGATAGCTTTCTACACAAGCAAGTATGGCTACAAGATGTGTCTGCGCGTTTACCTGAACGGGGACGGCACCGGGCGTGGGACCCATCTCTCCTTGTTCTTTGTGGTGATGAAAGGACCCAATGATGCGCTTCTGCGGTGGCCCTTCAACCAGAAGGTAGGTTTGGGACTGTCATGGTTTAACACCAGCCAGCAGCTAAGCAGCACGCAGCTGCTCACTCACTTCCCCCCCACCCAGTGGGATGGGGGAGAGAATCAGGGAAAAGTAAAACTTGTGGATTGAGATAAGAACAGTTTAATAGGACAGAAAGGAAGAAAAGAATCATGATGATGATGATAATAATAATAATAATAATAATAATAATAAAATGACAATAATACTAATAAAAGAATTGCAATACACAAAACAAGTGATGCACAATGCAATTGCTCACCACTTGCCAACCGATGCCCAGTTAGTTCCCGAGCAGCAGGATCCCCAGGCCAACTCCCCCCAGTTTATATACTGGGCATGACATCACATGGTATGGAATACCCCTTTGGCCACTTGGGGTCAGTTGTCCTGGCTGTGTCCACTCCCAACTTCTTGTGCCCCTTCAGCCTTCTTGCTGGGTGGGCATGAGAAGCTGAAAAATCCTTGACTTAGTAACACTACTTAGCAACAACTGAAAACATCAGTGTGTTATCAACATTCTTTTCATACTGAATGCAAACATAACACTATACCAGCTACTAGAAGGAAAATAACTCTATCCAAGCTGAAAACAGGACGAGGACAAAGCCTGCTATGCCCAGCAATGTGCCTCTCTAGTTTTGCACCCCCTTGAGCTTCTAGACACTGTTGGTCTGGCCTACTTAGCAAGCAGAAGAAGGAAGGGCTTTGATATGTTGGCCACCCCGGGGATTCCCCAGTTGTGCTGGAAGCACCAAGTGTGCTGCAGGGCAGGGGCACGAAACGGCAGAGGCTGTGGAAAGAGAGAAGCAGCTTGTTTGGAAAGCAAGCAGAGCCTCTACATGAATTCGGGGTGAAGGAAGGTTGTCATGGCCTCAGTACTCAGGGTGCAGCTGATGCTCACTTGGCATCAGAAGCTCAGATTGTTGTTCCTAGACGTTGCAGGTTTGCAAAACACTTCAAGGCTGAGCGGGCAAAGTACTGATGCAGAGAGAGGGGCCGCCTATTTTTGCAGGGGCCAGCAACTCTGCAACTTAATGAAATATCTGCGCGGGGTATTGGTGTTGGGAGTGAACACCATGCTGGCCAGTTGTAGGTGTTCAGAGTCAGTCTGACAGCCCTGTGCCACCACACAGAAGTTTCCAGTGACAGGGCAGGATGTGGGAAAGTTTCTGCAGAATGTCACTGAGATGACGTTCTCCACTGACCCTACTTACAGGCATTTCTCAGATTTGTAGGCGTGTGATGTGGCTATGGTTGCACTGGTACTTGCAGGTTTCACAGGCTTCAAGTGAGCAGGTCACCGGGCTGGGTTTCCATGTGCTTTCTGTTCAGCTGCTCTCATATATTTTCATGTTTCCCCACAGGTAACCCTGATGCTCCTGGATCAGAACAACCGGGAGCACATCATCGATGCCTTCCGACCTGATGTGACATCCTCCTCCTTCCAGCGACCCGTCACAGAAATGAACATTGCCAGCGGCTGCCCACTGTTCTGCCCTGTCTCCGTGATGGAAGCCAAGAACTCCTACGTGCGTGATGATGCCATCTTTATTAAAGCCATCGTTGATCTCACGGGCCTCTAACCCTCCTCACCTCCGGGAGCAGTGAACGCAGAGCCAGCCCCGAGTGGGGCATCCCCCTCTTGTGCTGCACTTCAGGCAGGTCTCGGAGCGAGGAGGGGGCAAACAGTGGAAGGGAAAAAGCCCTTCCCAAAAAGGGACCTTCACTCTGAGTGGAAATGAGGTGTCTGATGGGAACCCTCTTCCCTGGTGTCAGAGAGACCTTCCCTGAGAAGAGGTTTGGGTGGACGTTCACAGTCTGCGGGGTACAAGAAGATCTCCTGCAGGGACTTGGGTGTCTGAACTGCCGTTGTCTGGGCTCCCAGTGGAAACCAGTGCAGCTCTTGCTCTACCAGTTTAGTGCACATCCGCAGTGCTCTGTAGTAAAACAAGGGTTTGGCCTGCCTGAGCACCACGTCACGTGGATGTTTGGCTCAGCCATCTAGGATTCAGAGATCTCTGTGTTCCTTGACGTTTTGTGTGCTGCGGGGGTGCCATTGCTCTGTGCTGCTGGCCGGTCTGTGCCTCGGTGGACGGGAAGGGTGTGTGGCAGACTTGGTGCAAGCTGGGTGAGAGAGATGCGAGCTGGTTTGACACCGTTTTGATGCCACTGGTGTCTTCAGAGAGGAGCACTGAGCCGAGCTGCGTGGCAGGCAGGGGAGCGGTGCCCCGAGCCTGGCCCTCGCTGTGTGTTTGATGGGTGGTTTGTGCTCTGAGCAGTGTGCTGGGAGCTCGGGATGGGGCAGGCAGTACCTGCTGCCTGGGAGGGAGCATGGGACAGAACCAGCAATGCCCGTAGTGAAAGAGAAGTGAATCTCCCCTGGAGACTGCCTGTCCTGTCCTGGGAGAGGAGTGTGATGCAGGGCTCGGTGCAGGATGTCAGCCCCTTGAACCCTGAGAGCCCCAGGCAGGTTTTTAGCCAGACCCTGCCATTCTCTGCCTGGCTGTGCCTGAGCAGTGGTGGGCCGGACAGTGGGGGTGCTGGAAGCTATCTTTACTCACACAGATGTTCCGGAGCTGGCTTTCATCCCCATCACAGGGCAGCTGCAGCAGCGCAGGTGCACCAGCTTTCCCAGGGCCCTCTCCAGCAGGTATGGCTGCAGCTCTGCCGCTGTCTGCGACCACGCTGCCGCCATCTATCTGCATGGGCACTCTCACCTCTCTGGCTGTGGCACTGATGGACATGGCGTGTCTCTTGTCCACCTGTGTGGTGGGCGACTGCTGGCCAGTCCCTGCTCTCCCCGAGGGCCTGCCTTGCCCACCAGTGGCAGCTTTACCCTGTCCTTCCCTTGGCTCTGGGAACAGCATTCCTGCCGGTTCCTGGTCATTGCACACTGCAGCACTTTCTCTGCTCGGCCCCTCATTGAGCCTGCAGCCACCTGGGTAGGACCTGGCGTGGCTGAAGAAGTCCCCGAGTGAAATTTGCTGTCCCCTTTCTGTCCCTGGGCTCCTGGCGCCACTCTCTTCTGGGCAGCAAGTGTTCGGCACCCACAAGAAGGTCTCTGGAGAAGAAACCGCTGCCATGTCCCTGTGTTGTGGCTGGCTGGTCCCTCTGGAGTTGTTTTGTAGTGGCCATGAGTAACTGGATGGGCAGTTAGCTAGGCTGGACTCTGAAGGCTTTGCTGCCTTCTCTGCCTGTGCTTCCCACACCTGTGTCAGCATCCAAATGTGCCCTAGGAGAGGTTTTGTTGGTCATAGGAGCCGGCTGCTGACCCTACCTTGCAATAATAATCCAGGATCCTGTCCAGCTCCTGTGCTGCTCCTCAGGCTGGGAGGGGGGCAGTGAGGCTGCAGAGTGGTCACCCTCTTCTTGCTCGTGGCCATCATGGATCATCCTCAGCAGGGAGCGGTGGCTGCTGTTGGCGGGCCCAGGGGACACGAGGATGTGGTGGAGGAAGGCCCGAAGCCCCTCTGGGGGGCAGGAACCAGCAGCTCCCTGCCTGGCACCCAGCTCTGGCCTGATGGATGCAGAGCCCACCCTGCCTGTGGTCTGCTTCCACCTCTGCTCCAGCATGGCCACCCCGGCAGTGCCCGGGACACCATCAGTGGAGAAGAGCTGTGACCCAGCCAGGGCCCAGGGAGCCCTGTGAGGTCTGGCTGTCCCCCTGCTCAGTGGCACTGCCCTGACCGCCTGCTCCTGGGGTGGTTCAGGGTGTCCCCACTGCTGCCTGGGGAGCTCAGGGGGTGCCTGATGTCCTTCTGCAGGCTGGTGGGTAGCTGAGCTGGCCCGGGGTCTCTCCCTGCCTGTGGATGGGTGCTGGGACAACCATTGACACCCCACCCCCACCCCCCCCCCTTTGAAGACTCCGTGTGGGTATCATACCTTGTGTGTGCAAAGGCCGTGGCCAGAGGCAGCCTGCTGTTTCAGCGGGAGGAGGGGGACAGGAGCCTGTGCCAGCGCAGCCAGGGTCAGCACAGCAGCCATGGGTGAGCCAGGGTGCTGGTCAGGCAGGGTGGCTGCAGCAGGGTGGGCTGGGAAACCTGGCATGGCTGCTGTGACTCTGTGAAAAGAGGAGGGCTGTGGTGCAGGCAGGGGCCTGCCCATTTCTTCCCTAGGGCAGACGGTCAGTGGGTGTGTGTCCACCTGGAGCAGCCCCCCTGCAGAGCGGAGTGGGGCTGGGCAGCTGCCTGCACCCTGCCTTGCTGCTGCTGCCCCCTCAGCTCTTCTTGGAGGTGGGTGAGGGGTGGCGGGACCCTTCCCACCTGCAGAGAGTCTGTGCTGTGAGCAAAGGTCAGGACACCACGGCTGTGCTGCCGTTGGAGAGGGGTACTGGATGGCAGGGGTATGGCACAGCAGGCGAGCCCCTGCGACAGCAGCTTTTACTTGCTGCGGTGTTTCCCTTCCCTCACCGCGTAGCTGAGGAGAGGCAGATCTGGCACTGACAGCACTGTCTGGTCCTTTTTCATTTTTTAGCAGCTCTGGAGCTTGCAGGAGTAATTGTAGTGCGTGTCCCTTGCAGCAGCCCATGTGCTGCAGGCAGGGGTACAGTACCTTCCTGGGCAGAGCTCTGCCAGCCTGGCTGGCATATGGATGGACACTTGGCACAAGCCACTGCTGGATTTTTGTGGTTTTTTTCTTTTTTTCCATTTTGACCACAACTATCGGAGAACACCCATCTCAGCCTGGCACTGTGAAGTAATTTTTTTTCCTTGACAATGTAGTATGGTCAAAAACCACTAATAAAAGCTGTTTGAAGAGCATCGGTGTTGTACAATCTATGGTCTGCTGGGGCTCCAGCACTGCACGGAGTGGAAGAGGAGCAGGGCAGGATCACCTCGGGGGTTGTGGGGGTTATTTCTGTGCTGGGAGCTTTCCCTGGCTGCTGCCTCCCTGCAGTAATGCTGCAGCCCTGGGGGGGGCGGGGGTGTCTGCTCAGCACCAGTACTGCAGCTTCCAAACAAGGGGTGCCAGATCAGGCAGGGAAGGAGCTCCTGGGGGGGAGTGACCTGGCCCCAGCCTGGCTGCTGGAGCTTCACATGTACCAGGGGCTGCAGAGCTCTTGGGAGCAGGCACAGTGGTGCTGGGCCAGCTTTACCAACAGCAGCAGAGAGGAGCTGCAGAACAACTGGAAAGGCAAAGCCAACACATTACACTCATGTTCCTGGGTACTGGATAATAAAGCAGCTGCTGAGCTCCTCTATGACAGGCTGGTGGTTCTTAGTTGCATTTGGGAGCCAAGTGCCTGTGCTGCTCCTGCCGTCCCTGCAGGAGGCCCTGTCCTGCCCCTCCAGACCTGTAGCACCAGCCGAGGGACTCTGCCTGTGCTGGGGAACAGCAGCACAGCTGCCTCTACCTGCATGGCTGTAGAGGAGACAAATATGAGGGGTACTCAAGGGGGCCTGTCCCCTCCAAGGAGCAGCCAGATCCACCTCCATACAGCTGCTGCACGATGAACCAAGATAGCAAAAGGCTGTAAGGAGACGTTGGCGTTGCAGCTGGTGATGCTGCTGCAGCACAGGAATTCCTACCAGCAGGCCAGGACTGGCCACAATGCTTGCTTTCCACTTACCTCATCAGCATCTGTTAGCGCTTGAAGAAAATAGAAATCAAGGAGGGACCCACAGAAGCCAGATGCTCCAGGCCCTGGCCCATCCTGGAGCCTGCAGCACTCGGTCGCGGCAGAAAAGCACTTTCCCAAGGCTGCTATGACCTGCTGCTCCCCTTCCCCAGGGCTGTCCTGTCCTCCTCCATGAGAACAAAGAAGAGTTGGGCAATTCTCTGCCCCTCTCCTCTTTTCCTGTTGTTTCACAGCTTTCTGCCTGCACTCCACAGCCCAGGGCAGGTAGCTACAACTTGGTCAGCTACTTCTGCAGTGCTCCAGCAGCTGTAGGCACAGCACCATGACACTTCTGGCCTCGGTTCTGCTTCAGTAGAAGAACAGCACTCAGAAAAAACCAAACTCACATTGCAGAGATGCTTTAGCAGAATATTTATTCAATGGCATAGTGAAGAGCAGAACTCGGTACAAACATAAACCCTCAGTGCCTTGCTCACTACTACACCGAGCCCAGGGAGAAGAGATTTCACAATCTCAGGGGAGGAGGGTAGAGGCTGTTCCTTTGCTGTGTGACTGGACAGAGCACTGGATGTGGATCCTGTGTGCACACACACGGACTCCCTTGTTTCTGGAGGTCCTATGATGACAGAAAACCTGAGTACAGGGTTTTGGATAAAGCCATGGGCACCTGCTGGGGCACAGCAGAATGAGGGTACAAACCCTCCTGCCAAGGGCCACAGGAGCTGTTAAAGCCATCAGTGCATATCAAGACAGTAGCTGCTGCCTCCATTAAGTCTATTTGCAACCCAAGGCAGTGAGTGGCACAGACAACTGCCCCCAGTGCTCCCAGGGGAGTCCCGAAATGCCTCCCCCAGCCCCTGGCTGGGACACAGCTCCTTTCTGGATGCAGCCCAGAGCCCAGCTCCCAGAAGTGACTGCAGGTCCTGGGGTCACTGCCAGCCCCAGCCATCTAGGCCAAGTCAAGATTAAGGGCTTAATTTTAGACTCTTATATTTGGGTACCTGCTGCAGGGAGAAAAGCTTCAGGGACAGATACAGAGCAAACACCACCGATCTTGTAATTGCTTCAAGTGTCAGCTCCACTGTCAGAGGGGTCCCCAGGGGGAGCTAATCACCGAACCCATGGCAAGTCAGCCCAGGAGGAAGGAAGCTTATTGAAACTGTCACTTCAGGCAGGTGGGCTGTGCTCCTCCGTGGGTGAATACCTGCAGCCACCCATGGGTGCCTTCACCTACTCACGGAAAACATACCAAGAGAACCTAAAGTGCCACAACTTGAGTAGCATGGGCGGGAGGTGACCATGAGACCCACCAGCCATCCTCATGGCTGCCCCCTTGGGAAGGGACAGCGGATCCCCTAGAATAAATACGTTACTGATGCCATAGCTTATTTAAGCGCTACTTAGCTGAGGAAGAGAGAGGCAAAGCCAGCACCATGTTGCCACCAGGCCTCCCCACTCTCAAGTTTGGAAACTGGTGATATCAACACGTAGTTGCTAACAGAAGGCATCGACAGGGCACTGGCTGCATCCCCAGGGGCCACACGAGACACCAGCCAGCCCCCCCCCAGCCCTGCCTCCCCCACTGCCTTCTCACTACCCTCCAGTCCCTGCTGCCCTCCAGGGCCAAGATGCCATGTGGAAAGAGGCACTCGACATTACCCAACAGCTAGATGAGTTGCCCATGGAGGTTTGGGACAAACAAACATTAATAAAACTACTATATTAAAAGTGTCCTGCAGTAAGGCAGCACAGCACTGTTCCATGGCTTCTGCCAAGTGCTCTGCAGCCAGTAGCTCTCAGCGAGGTCAGCCACGTCCCAGGCTCACACAGTACAAATGCTGGAGACGTGCCTCAGTCTGTTCTCGGAGACCAAAGCTCACACAGAGAGAGCTGTGACCAAGTAGCAGCGTTCGTGAGAAGCTGTGGGGAGCCTACCCTGCAGTGACCAGCTTGGGCTGCTGCCTGACGGGCTCAGGAACTGGCCCTCGGCTCTTACGTTCCATCTTTGAAGCAGATGCTCCGAGGAGGAAGCAATTCCCACTACCGGGATCCCTCCTGACTCGGCGGATGGGATTCGTGTGCCCAGAGCTCGTCTCTGTTGTGCAGGGCTCAAAGCTCTGCAAGCTCCAGAGGAGGTGGCTGCAGTGAGGAAGCTGCAGGAGCAGGTATACCTGGGTTCAGCTTCTCTGGTTCATGAGCCAGGAGAAGAGCAGTTTCCTGGGCCTCGGCTTCCTGGCCTGCTGGATGCGCACCGTGCGAGGGGAGCGCCACACCTTGATGGTGGTGTCGTCGCTGGCTGTCAGGAGCAGCTCCTGCTCCACCGGGCTGAACGCCACTGAGTTGACCACGTTGTCATGCTGCAGTTTTGCCAGGCAGATGTTATAGTGCCGGTCCCAGATGTAGCCATGGCGATCCTCTGCCCCACTGCGGTGGACAAGGCACCAGTCAGGATGTCACCCCAGCAGCCCCGATAACTTGCCACTCCCAATCCCCTTCCTTCCACGCAGATGGAGGCAGAGAGTGCCCCAGCCTGGCCAAAGGCCCCAGCCTCCATCTGCAGCCCTGTCAGCAGGGGCAGGCCAGCTCCTTCTGGGAATCTGAGGCTGTCTGAAGAGCCCCTTCAACTCAGTCCATGGCACCTGCTGCCTGCAGCCCCCAGGAAGGGCATTTGCCACCCACTGCCAAACATGCCACAGCCCAGAATTTCCCCTTTCCTCACTGATTTCACAACAGGACCAGGGCAGACAGCCTTTAACAGCACCCTCTGATTCAGTCCCTCTGCTCTTTATAAATCTCCCATTTCCTGCTCAGCTCACAACACACAGGAGTTTCCAGCACATGGACCAGCCCTGCTTGCACAAGCTGGCCTGCAGTGCCGGCCCCAAGGCCCTCCCAGATGCAGGGTCAGAATCCTGCCCAGCCCCATCACCACAGACCTTGCTACGAAGTCCCTGCTGACATCCAGGAAGATGAAGAAGCACTCCTCATTGGGTGTGTAGGCCCGATGCGCGCGGAGGGCTCTTTTTACCTCCTTCATTGTCTTCAGGTCAAACACGTGCAGATCGATCTCCTCAGCGATGGGTGGTGGCTGCATCGGGTCGGAGATGACACAGTCCCGGGGCCAGGCACGGCTGTTCACATACAGGTACCTTGGGGAGGGGAGCAGAGGGGTTATCCTGCACCTCACTGCATGCAGTGAAGCTCACCAACCCCCTAGCTGTAAATGTGCAGTGCAGTCAGGCGGGGCAGGGACTGAGCAGTTTCTCCAGTCCTTAGCAAGCCTGCAGCTCAGCTCACTAAAATCCAGGCTGAAACATGGGAACACATTGCTGAAACACTTCTTACCATGTTTAGAAAGGAAAGGGCCACCACAATTGGGAAGGTGGGCCCTAGGGGCTAGGTCAAGCCTCTGTAATCCCATTAAAACCAACCTTAAGGTATATTGATCTGCCTCGGGAACAAGACACATTGGTGTGGGCAGCTCCTTCACTCTTACAAGGCTCCTTGCCTGACCCTATCCTGAACCAGGCTCAGCAGTGCAGAGGGAAGAAAGCATTCCTGCCAAGATCTGGGGAGATGCTTAGGTGGTAACACATGCCATCAGCACTAGGACATAAATGGGACATGAACAAGCAGAGCGGCCTGTGCAGGCACCCTGCTCCATCCACTACAGTCATTTCTTCTCCTGTTCACCCCACAAAGCCCCAAAGCAGCTGTCGCCCACCCCCTGCAGTGTCTGAAGCCAGCACTGCCACCCCACCACACTCACCTGTGGTCAGGGGAGAGGCCCATGCCAATGATGTGCCCATGGATGTCGATGACATGATCCAGTGAGTCAAAGAACTCATCTGAGCGCCTCTCCTCCCCAAGCACCGGCCCGGCAGTTGTCATCTGATGGGGCAGGATCCTTTTAATCCCTTGGGGACAGAAAGCAGAATCAGGTGGTTCTGCAGGCTGCTGCCAGCAGACAGCAAGGCTGGTGGAAGTCCCCAGGCTTCAAGAAGGGGCTTCCCTTAGCACTGCTAAGAAAGGAGAACTGGCTTGCCCACAGTCGAGGACCAGGACAGGGCTGCTGTCCCTGCCAGGCTCCTTCAAGCTCTCACAAGTGGTGCTTTTGGCCAGGACACTGCCCAAAAGTGACACACTGGCACATTCAACCCCAGCCAGGGAGATGCCCAGCGCCCAGCTGCCAACCCAGCCAGTACAGCCACACCTCGCTCCAAGCCCAGCCCACAGCGTGCTCTGAAGCACAGGGAAGCTGCGCTGGTCCGGGAGACACTCTGGCTGCAGAAAGGTTTTTCTCCTAAACAAATCCTTGGGCTGGGCCCACTTCCTTCAATATCCAGCCTGGAGAAGGCCCAGCAGATACACTGGCTGCAGCAGGGTTTTCCCCCCCGATGCTGTCAAGCGCAGGTGGGGGTCATCCCCAGAAAGCTCCAAGAACTGGGGTTTAAACCCAAACTGGGCTCAAGTGCTTTATAGCTTTTGGACTTCCTGAGTAAATGAGACACATGCTATGGGTCAAGCCCCATCCCCTTCCAGCTCTAGGCAGAGGTCCCAAACACAAACCATCTACAACGGCTTCCTGGAGGACTCCTGTGAGCCTCAGCAGCTCTTGGGCACACATGGGCTTAATCCTCAGCAGGTCCAAGAGTAGCTGGAAGATGGCCCATCCCATCACCCCTCCAAGGGAATCATGGCCAAACACCCTTCATTTTAGTCCCCTTCCGCAGATCAACAACATCAGGGTGACACCACACTGCACCGCAAGTCCGAGGCCCTTCACGACATCACTGCATCTGAACCTGGACAGCCCAGGACCTTCAGGACAGGAACTTTGCTCTTCCACTCAACTGGAATTGCTCACCAGCATCTTCATCCTCATTTCCGCAGCACTACACTCCCAGTTCCAAACTCAGCTATGTGGCCCCCACATACACAAGCCAGCGGAACAGGCAGCTTTGCCCATGACTCAAGCCTGCCACCAGCACAAGGGAGACAGAAGCTCAAAGCAAACTCCTGCAGGAGAAGTGCTTGCATGCCGCAGATCAGGCAAGATAGCACCGATGCCCAGCAGCTGGGAGCACGTCTCCCAGCAGCAGCCTGGTGAGAGATGAGCACAACAGCGAGCTCTTTCAAGTACCAGTTCCTTGGAGGCAGACAGCAGATGCACAAAGGCTGGTTTGACACACAAACCAATGGGCAAACCTAACATTTTGCAGTGACTCATGGCTGGAAGAGGAGCTGAGGCAGGGTTCGTCCCTCTGAACAGCCAGTCTGTGCCACGGGCACTGGCCACCAGCCAGCTAGTCACTGGAGTTCAAAGGCACCAAAACCCACAGCCCTGGGATGCTGCACTGGAAGTCAGTGGAGTCCAAAGGCAGGCGCTGCCTCTGCACCACGCTTCGCCTTTGCGCGCTGCAGGCCCCAGCCTGCAACGCAGTGTTTGTTTGACCCAGCGGATCAAGATGCAGCACTGCTTACAGGGCTGAGTCAGGGCAGACCACTCGCCACTTGTCCAGAGGCAGGTCAAGGTCCACCACATCGGTCTGCAGACCCGGCCATGGACAGGAGCACAGAGCAGAGCTATGCTCAGTCCAGGTCACATTCCTAGTTTAGGTGAACAAAGACCAAGTGACTCTTCTCCAAGTTGCCTACAGCTTTGGAAACTGCCTTTCCCTGCCTTACTGGGCTGTACTGGTGCAGGACCAAGTAACAGGAAGGTTAGAAGAGCCTGCAGCAGGAAAGCAATGCTGTAATTGTGCAAGCAGCAAAAGGAACTGAAACTGTCTGGCTTTACAGAAGAGTATTCTTGCCTGGAAGCAGCTCTCCTTCCCTCCCCACATTTCTACTTATCTGTCTGGTCCTTTCCACTGAACTTCTCTGCTAGTTTTAGAGGCTTTTGGCAAACAGCTCGTCTACCTGCTTCTACCCATCACTGCACTAGCTTCCTATAAATTCAGACTCTGCTAGTCCCCGTGCCTCAACAAGAGAGTCCCAGATGAGCAAGGGAAGTCCTAACCCAGGAAAAAGGTCACCAGCAGCGCCATTGCCTGGCTTGTGCTGCAACTACAGTCCCTTGTACCCCACTGAGCAAGGAGGCTGAGTGCCCAGCAAGCTGCCTGGCATCAGCTTGCCATGGAAACACCCCTTGGGGCAGCTAATAACCCACCATGAAGGCTCTTCAGTACCAAACCAGGGGTGCCCAAGTGTCTCGCCAAGGCTGAAAGGCCACCTGATGCAGGGTGATCACCTGCATCAGGCAGGCAAGCACAGGGGAGGCAGGCAGGCAGGCAAGCACAGGGGAGGCAGGCAGGCAGGCAAGCACAGGGGAGGCAGGCAGGCAGGCAAGCACAGGGGAGGCAGGCAGGCAGGCAAGCACAGGGGAGGCAGGCAGGCAGGCAAGCACAGGGGAGGCAGGCAGGCAGGCAAGCACAGGGGAGGCAGGCAGGCAGGCAAGCACAGGGGAGGCAGGCAGGCAGGCAAGCACAGGGGAGGCAGGCAGGCAGGCAAGCACAGGGGAGGCAGGCAGGCAGGCAAGCACAGGGGAGGCAGGCAGGCAGGCAAGCACAGGGGAGGCAGGCAGGCAGGCAAGCACAGGGGAGGCAGGCAGGCAGGCAAGCACAGGGGAGGCAGGCAGGCAGGCAAGCACAGGGGAGGCAGGCAGGCAGGCAAGCACAGGGGAGGCAGGCAGGCAGGCAAGCACAGGGGAGGCAGGCAGGCAGGCAAGCACAGGGGAGGCAGGCAGGCAGGCAAGCACAGGGGAGGCAGGCAGGCAGGCAAGCACAGGGGAGGCAGGCAGGCAGGCAAGCACAGGGGAGGCAGGCAGGCAGGCAAGCACAGGGGAGGCAGGCAGGCAGGCAAGCACAGGGGAGGCAGGCAGGCAGGCAAGCACAGGGGAGGCAGGCAGGCAGGCAAGCACAGGGGAGGCAGGCAGGCAGGCAAGCACAGGGGAGGCAGGCAGGCAGGCAAGCACAGGGGAGGCAGGCAGGCAGGCAAGCACAGGGGAGGCAGGCAGGCAGGCAAGCACAGGGGAGGCAGGCAGGCAGGCAAGCACAGGGGAGGCAGGCAGGCAGGCAAGCACAGGGGAGGCAGGCAGGCAGGCAAGCACAGGGGAGGCAGGCAGGCAGGCAAGCACAGGGGAGGCAGGCAGGCAGGCAAGCACAGGGGAGGCAGGCAGGCAGGCAAGCACAGGGGAGGCAGGCAGGCAGGCAAGCACAGGGGAGGCAGGCAGGCAGGCAAGCACAGGGGAGGCAGGCAGGCAGGCAAGCACAGGGGAGGCAGGCAGGCAGGCAAGCACAGGGGAGGCAGGCAGGCAGGCAAGCACAGGGGAGGCAGGCAGGCAGGCAAGCACAGGGGAGGCAGGCAGGCAGGCAAGCACAGGGGAGGCAGGCAGGCAGGCAAGCACAGGGGAGGCAGGCAGGCAGGCAAGCACAGGGGAGGCAGGCAGGCAGGCAAGCACAGGGGAGGCAGGCAGGCAGGCAAGCACAGGGGAGGCAGGCAGGCAGGCAAGCACAGGGGAGGCAGGCAGGCAGGCAAGCACAGGGGAGGCAGGCAGGCAGGCAAGCACAGGGGAGGCAGGCAGGCAGGCAAGCACAGGGGAGGCAGGCAGGCAGGCAAGCACAGGGGAGGCAGGCAGGCAGGCAAGCACAGGGGAGGCAGGCAGGCAGGCAAGCACAGGGGAGGCAGGCAGGCAGGCAAGCACAGGGGAGGCAGGCAGGCAGGCAAGCACAGGGGAGGCAGGCAGGCAGGCAAGCACAGGGGAGGCAGGCAGGCAGGCAAGCACAGGGGAGGCAGGCAGGCAGGCAAGCACAGGGGAGGCAGGCAGGGCTCCGTCTCCCAGAGTTGAGGGGCACTGTGCAAGCAACACGCATGTGAACTTCAAGCTGCTCAAACTAGTCTTGCCCTGATGCCCTCTCCATCCCCACAAGACAACAGGGCTGAGGGCCTTCCACACACTCCTATCAGGGCAATCGCCACCCTTCCCAACCACCTGCTGGTGTGCAACTCATGGCTGATGTCCTTAAGTCAGGAGTTCCTTTTTGATCTTCTGCTCATCCCTTGCCATGACTTTCTTGTTTGGCCACGTATCAAGCCTGGTAGCAACAAAACAACGCTCAGGCAAGTGCTTGTGGTGTCAAACCCCCTTCAGTGACCGGGGGCATCTCAAAAGCCCCCCGTATCAAGAATCCAGCAGCCTGAGCAAAACTGCAACTCACTCACCACAAACAGGCAGCAAATAAAACAGGTCTTCTCCAGATTCAAATTCAGAGCAAGCTGCAGCGCACACCCCCAGGGAGGCTGGCATGCCCTGGGCTCAGACCACAGCCTTACCTATCTGGTGTGGGGAGTAGGTGAGGCATCCTGTGGTGAAGATTAAGTATTTTGTCTTGCTGTTGCTGTCCGTGGAGAGCAGGTTCAGCTCAGGCGGTTTAGTTCTGTTGCGTACAAACAGCTCAGCCACCTTTGTCTCCAACTCTGTCTCGGTCATGGCAGGCCTCACACGGCCCTCCATGATATCATCAAAGAACTGCTGCAGCCCGTCCTCTGCTGTCACACCCCCGTCATCTGGAAATTCCTGTAATGCTGGCTCTGGCATCTGCTTGGGCTTGGCCTCCTCTTCCTCACTGTCACTGCCAAGATCAAAGACTGGGCAGGTGGAGGAAGCAGCTAGCTGCTCCTCATAGTCCAGGAGCAGGTCTGGGGAATCATACCGGCTGCAGTCAGCCACCATCACAGTCCGGATAGTGCTGGCATTCAGGTTCTGGATTTTGAACAGCCTCTTCACTACATTCACATTCTCAGACTCTATGCCCTGCAAGCAGAAGGGAGAAGTAAGCAGGAATCACCTCACTGGAGGGTCACTCCTACAGCTCAAACTAAGAGCTGTCTGCCCAGACCTTGAGCCTGCACAGCGGACACCAGCCACACGCCGACCTCTCTTTGCACTGCTATATGGAGCGCTGACCATGAGAAATGGCTCAAGAGGCTGGCCAGCTTTGTTGCACTCCTTCCTATCTTAGAGGTAGGCACACCAAGACAAAAAGCTCCTGCAGGCAGATGACAGCAGAGTTGGGAACACAGAGGCCAGGAAGCTTTGCTGCCATCCCTCTGCCTGAGGTCATTAGCTGGTGCTGCTCAGCACTTTACAAGAATTTCAGGAACAGGCCTGTGCGATAAACACAGGTGCAGCATGAAGTGCCAACCCACTGGCCTACAAGCAGCAGAGGCAGAGGACCTCCATGCTCCTGGACTTTGCCTATACCCCTCAGCAGGACCAGCCTGGTTATCTGCTCCCAGACACAAGCAGCAGGTCTCTTTCTGCCTAACTGCTCTGGCAGTCTGCGGCTGCACTTCAATACCCCCTGTCAAAGTGGGCAAGGTCCTTCCTTGCCTCTCAGAGATAGAAGAGTTAACACTGTAGTGTCAGTGCAGCACAGAGATGTGGTTATGGGAAGGGTCTCTGCTACCAGAGGATTCCACCCAGGGCCAGCAATCGTTCATGTTAAAAAACACAAAACGCCAGGATGTGCAGCTGTGACATTGAGACAGAGGCAAAACATGGAAGAGGAACATGTCCAAGCAGCGCAAGTGCCAGAGAATGAACAAGCAGCAAACAAGCAGTCTAAGGCCAGCACACACTGATCTCCAGGTCTCATCACAGCATCAGAGACATCACCTGGCCCACAGAAATATCAGCAAGGACAGGCAGGGCTGAGCTCAGCCTCTCAGCTAGCTCCAGCTCCCAGGAACAACGCACTGAGCTGCCAAGTGGGAGAACAGCCACTGCTCAGATACGTGCCAGACTACAGCCATCCCAGGCCCAGTTGCATACTATCAAGGACCTCAGCAACCCTGTTGTGGTTTAACCACTCTCCTGTTGAGCAACGCATGCTCTAGGGCACCGCACTCAAGTCCTCATCCCAATTAATGGGGCAAGAGTTAATGGAATCTGAGGGCAGAGTTAGAATATTGCAATGGGTACCACAACACCGAGTGTGGAGAAACCTCATGCAAGGGTTGCCTCAAGCTCAAGATCCTGAGGGCAAGTCAGAGGAGACAAACAGGGAGTACAGGAGGACTGGGCCATTCTTCCGCGGTTGCACCTCCTCCGCAGCTTTTCATCCCCCAGGAGCCAGCAGGAAGCTGCACTGCCTGTGGAGCTGGAACAAAGGCATCTCACCTGGAAAGCGTTGTTCAGCCACAGCACAGAACAGGAGGTTATACGCCCAATCCGATGCAGATTGCCAGATATCAAGTTGGTTTCATTCAGCCAGCAGCCAAACACATCATAGGGCTTATTCCTCACCCTGGAAAGCAGCGTGAAGTTCTCTGGAAGGGAGGGGAAACACGAGTGTGAGGTGATGGCTCCCAGCAAGGGCCCTAGAGAAACCGTGGCAGAAGACATAGGAAGTGGCTCGAAGTCTCCACAGGAGAGGCACTGATGCAGCACCTCCACCACAAACTGAGCAGACACTGCCCAACCACCATCCAGTTCCAGACACTACTCTGAAGATAGGTTACTTCTCTCTTCTACAGAGATGTGTGGGGAGAGCATGCACAAGGGAAACCAAAATAAAAGGGCAGCCAGATGGAGCCAGACCAGAGAGCAATCTAACCTCACAGCTTTTCTCCCAAAGCAGACACCCCAAGGACAAGAACAAGTCAAACATGTACAGAACTTCTTCACTCCCGTCCCTGGGGCTCAGGGCCTTTCTGAGCAAGACAGCTGTGCTTTTAGCAGCACTCCTTGATTTATGGCACAGTGGGACTGTAGCACAGAGACAGTGAGAGACAACGCAGTTGGGGTTAGCAAGTTTCACAGAACTGCATCAGAAGAGGTGAAGCAGGCCCAGATGAATGCACTTCAGAAAGCCATGTGAGACCTCAGCATGGGACTAGCACCACTTGAGTCAGAAATGGTGGCTTCAACACAACAGGTAATGTGGATAACTTCTTGCCTTGCCCAGACTGTCACTTAGAACAGAAGTTAAGTGAGAATAAATATATGCCACACTGCCTTTAGGTGATGATGTGGTGACCTGAGCGGAGTTAAGGCTATCATCTGGAAGGTTTACCCTATGAAACTGTGATTGGGACTCCTTTGCACAGATGGTGGAAGGCAGGACAAGAAGACGTCAAGGCCACCGCACACCTGAATAGGAAGGGAACCCCAGCACCCACCATTTCACATCTCCCAGTAAGCCCCAATGAAGGCGAGGGCGGCATTTACCCATGCTGATTACGGCAATCTCTCCTGACGAGGAGTTGTGAGGCCCCACAAAGACACCTGACACCAGAAGGAGGGAGTCATCAGAGTTGAACTGGGAGAACTGTGTATAGCTCCAGTTGTACGGCCTCATGTTGGAGCTGTGCTGCAGGGAGATATCCAACTCATTGCTCCAGATCTACAGACAGACAAACAGTCAGGAAACTGTTGAGAAGCCTGAGAGGTTCCACTTCATCTGTTTTGCCAGCACTCACCAGGACAAGAAAAAAAAAATACCAAAGACCCTATTTAACTGCCTCCCGGTCCTGATTTTCCTGTCAATTCCCCTGACAGAAAATGGGCAACAGCCTTGGAGAGCGGCTAAATGCAGGACTACTTCTCCATCAGCCAGTGGAGAAGGTGTTCAGGCAGTGAATGGTACTGTCGCAGCTGGATTCTTCAGCATGTTTAGAGATATTTCTCGCAAGACAACCACTCATGCAAGACATCTTCTGCACTGGATCTCCACACTCTTTGTTAGACCCATGGCGCAACAGGGGACTGATCTGTACCTAGAAAGCAGCCAGAGCCAGGCAGGCACCTTGGCCACCTTCACACAGGCTGGAGCTGGAATCCACAGCCCTCAAGGCTACATTTGCAAGAGTCATTAGTTCTGTGGCTTTAAGAACAACCCAGCATCTGCAGGAACCAGCCTAAGTCCAGGGACACCTGGTCAAACCTCTCCTCTCCACAGACTTCCTACAGGCTGCTCTCCCAGCTAAGTCCCAGTAAATCAAAGCTGGAAGGGTTGTGCAGGGGAGGCTGCCACTTTACCTTGACAGTACAGTCTTTGGAGCATGATGCAAACAAAGAGCCAGAGTGGGAGAAGCTGAGGTGCAAAACCTGGTCATTGTGCTCCTTCAGAGCCTGCACTTCCACGCAAGGGATGGTGTCGTAGAGCCTCTGGAACTCGTCATACCAGGAGACAGCAGCTGTAACACACGAGCAGGGACATGGGACAGGAACATAAGTGGAGGGAAGCAACAGACCTGAGCTAAACACAGCAGCCACAGAATCAGTCTTTAATAAAGCGCAGTCTTGACATGTGCTAGACAAGCCAGGAACTCTGCTGGGGCCACCATCCCTACGGGTTCAGCTGAGTTAGCAGGGCTTAACATTTTTCTCAGTAGCTTCCCCACTCCCAACCCCCCCAAAAAAATCTTTTCTTCTAGTAAACACACAACTCCACACCATACCACTACTTCCTAAACCAGTACAGCCACTGCAAGAAACATCCAGGGCATAGCTGTCAGCTAACAAAAACCTTTCTCAGGACAAAACAGCCATCAGAACTGCAGACGTGCTCCAGCACAACGCAAACAAATCTATCATGTGATGAGAGGGAAGCTGCTCCTCAGGGTAGCAGGCTCCGCTCTGATTATCTTTATCTTGTCTAACACAGAATTAAGAAGGTTCCAGAAAGGGTTTGAGACCAGGAAAAAACATCTCCATGAGATAAGAGACTAGAGAAAACAAGATAGAATTGGAGCTGGATGCAGTGTGCCAGGACAGAAGAGGAGCCCTGCAGTACAAGGGCCTGGAGCACACTCGCAGAAGTCACAGTGATGGCCAGTAAAGAGACAAATAAAGAGGTTTTTTAATGAAGCACCTGGTAAGACAGCCTACAGACTTCTTGCAGCAGCAAATCCCAAGGAAGCAAAGAGGATTAGACATGTATATGGATAAGGGCCAATTTCCCTATTTACACTGAACAGGACTGAAGGTTTTTTTGGAACTCACTGCAGCCCAGGAGGCACCTGCAGGCAGGGAGCAGCTTGCTGCCAGGACATCCCACCATTTCTTACCAACCTATGCACTTCATCCCCCTCTGAAGCTTAGTCCTGGCCCGTCTGGCTGGGAAGCAATCTGAACAGATCCATATGGCCAAGCAACCCCAACATTTCCTCTTACAAGACCCACTGGATACCATTCCCCAAACTGCAGAGCTGCCCAGGGCAGGCAGGCTGGCAGGGGATTTCCCCAAACTCCTGCTTCAGCCCCTTCCTGGGCCTGCCAGCCACCCCCTGCCCCCGCTACCTCATGGAGCTGCCTCACAGCTCCAGAAGCGCAGCCTGGGAAGTGCCCGAATACATTACTGAGTTACACCAACTGCTCAATCCCAATTAGTGCTAAAGAACAGGGCTGGCAGCTTACTAACTAGCTCCAGGAGGCCGGAAGTGAACGAGCCTGGTCAAAGAGCCTCAGGTAAAGATAATGTCCTCAACCCCACAGAGCTCCAGGGTCTCCGCAAGTGAAATCACACAGCCCGAGTCATCCCATCCACATCTCATCTCTTCGCAGAGCCCTTCTGCACTGGTGTTCCCCACTGCAGGGAGATGGGCTCCCACTGCTTGGTCCTCAGCATTTCTTCCCATCCTTCTGTAGCAACAGCAACTCAAGATCAAGAAGCCAATTCCCTCCGCCGTGGCCACACTGGGAGCCCCGTGCACATCCTCGGGGCGGCAGATGGAACACAGCCGTCCCAGACCTCTGCAGCAGGCTAGGAACAGCTTTTCGGTCTCCAAGAGAGACCCACCTTGGCAGCAAGGGCTCCTGTCAGCAGGTCCCCAAGGCCTGTCTCAGCTGGTGCGACAGCATTAGGTTACCCTTCCAGACTGCACCAAACCACTTCCAGCACCTGATACTCACCAGAGAACAGACCCGTGACTGTAGACTGCCGCCACCAAGACCGCCGACAGCTCTGCCCAGGGAAGGCCCCGCCAGGCTCAGTTGATGCTGACTGTTAATGGGTCATCTTCCTACTGCGAGTCGAGGCCAAGATCAAGTCCGACCTGCCCTCGCAAAGTGGGTCAGCAACTGCCTTAGCATTTGCCCACTGTACAATTAAATGGCCGTACACCCACCTTCCTCTCCAGACAGCAGGCACACGCATTCTCCCTCCACAGCCAAGCTGCAGCTGCTGCCTACGTCTTATGGAAATAGTTTGATCAGCTAATGTGTACTTGCAGCTCTTCCTAGTCCGGATGAGAAAGGGACAGAGCCTGAAGCAGAGGCTTGCTGTGAAGTCCTGATCAGGAAAAGCCAGCAGTGATTACCATGGAATCCAACTGGGCTGCGATGTAGCACCGCACAGTGACTCATTGCGTCTCCTCAGGATCTCCCTCAGCAGCAGCAGTGCCCAGACAAGCTGTGCAGTAGCTACCAGAGAGCACCTGCCTAGAGAGAGCTCAGAAACCACCTTTCTGCAAAAGGAAGGGAAAGTTGAAGCATTTTCAACTACCCAATGCCCCTTTCTGAGGGGTTTGGGCAGTTCCAGAGCCCTTCACGTGCACATCACCACCCAAGCCTGCAGACCGCTAACGTGATACGGTTTAGTGGCTCCATCACCTTTGATGCCAGAGGACAGAGGATTGAGCAGCAGAGGGGGAGAGGATTTCTCCCTTCTGGGCTCACGGCAGAGAGGTTTCAGGAGCCGCCACCCGGGGAACGGCCCCCTCCAGGGCCGCCGGAGGCCCCGGGGCCGAGCAGCCCCCTCGCCCGGCCCGGCTGCCCTGCCTGCTCGGCAGGTTCGGGAAGGCAGCCAGCCAGCCCCGCGGGCAGCCACGCCAGCCCCTTCCTTCCCTCCGCGCCAGCGCACCTGGGTGCCGGGGCACCTCCCGGGAGATGCGGTAGTAGCGGTAGAAGAGCTCCTTCCAGAGGAACTCGTCCCGGGCCACGGCGTGCCACTGCCGGCACACCAGCCCCGCCGAGAGCACGTCTACGTGGTCCAGGTAGAGGAAGATCTCGTAGAGGACGCTGTCGGGGAGGAGGGGGCCGCCGCCCGCGTCCATCGTGTCATTCTGCCGCCGCGCCTGGAAGCAAACGGGGCGGGGGGGGGTGGGGGTGGGGGTGAGGCCCGGCCGCCGGCAGCCCCGCACCGGCAGCCCCGCGCCCGCCCCGGAGGGCCCACGCCCGCCGCCCCGGGCCGCCCCCGCCCCCTCACGGCACCTCGGCGGCTCCGGCGGCTCCGCTGCCCCCGCCTCCCCCGCGCAGCGCTTCCGGCCTCCCCGCCCCGTACTTCCGCTCCGGCTTTCACGGGCCGCTCTGGGCGCCCCTCTCGGTGGTTGTCCCCCCCTCCCCCTTCCAATCACCGTGCCGCTTATCTGCCGCAGGCCGGAGAGCTCGAGCCCAGAGCTCCCCACGGTGCGCTAGGGGCAGCTAGCCGAGCGCGGCACGCTCGCTCACGAGCGCCCTATGGCGGCAGCTCTGCCCCGCCCCGCCCCGCCCGGCCTGATCAGACCCCGCCCCGTCCGAGCAGGCCACGCCCTCACGATCGCGCCCCGCCCCCACCCGAACAGGCCCCGCCCCACCACCGGCGGGGGCGGGGCCGCCCGGGACCCCCGCGCCTGTGGCGACCCCCCCCCCCCCCCCCCTCCCCGGCATCGGGCCCCGCTGCTCCCCCGGCGGCCCGGCCCGACCCGGCCCGTGGGGACCCCCAGCCCCCGGCCGTGACCCCGGCCTTGACCCCGGCCCTCCCGGCCTGCAGCTCCCGGAGGCCGCCGCCTGGCCCGGCTCCAGGCCGGCCGCCGTGCCCACCTGACCCCGCCGCCCTCCCGCCCCCGCCGCTTCCCGGCAGAGCGGCCCCCGCCGGACCGGCACCATGGTGGCCCTCGGCACCCTCCTGCTCCTCGGCCTGCTCCTGACGGCCCCGCCGGGGCTGGGGCAGGGGCCGGCGCGGCGGCGGCGGCCGCCCCCTCCCCAGAGCCCCTTGGAGAAAGTGGCGGCTCAGGAGGAGCTCGGCCTCCCCCAGGTGAGGGGCCGGGGCCGGGGCCGGGGCCGGGGCCGGGGCCGCGCGGGTCTGTGGGCACCCGTCCGTCCCCCGCACCGGGGCTGGGGGCACAGCCCTGCGCTCGGGGCCGCAGGGAGGCCGCAGGGGCTGCAGCCTGTCCCCCTGCGTGTCCCCCGCCAGCTCTGACCCCACAGTGTTCCCCTGGCCCGCAGCGTCATCCCCCCCAGACCTGCCCTTGCAGCCTGTCCCCCAGCCCGAGCCCCCCGGCGCGACCCCATGCCACAGTGGGGGCCACAGGCGCCCAGCTCAGCCCCCGAGCGCTGCCCGCAGAGCTGCCCCACGAGGCAGGCGCAGGGGCCGAAGCCTCGCCAGGAACCCCCAAACTGGCTGGCTGCCATCCAGCCGGCCCTCCGGCTCCTGCAGCCACCTCCATCCTCAGCCCCGGGGGGACGGTGCAGCCGTTCTTGGTCTTGGGTTTGGCACTCACGTCCTGCCGTGGCGCTGGGCACGGCCCCCAGCCAGGGCTGGGGTTGAGCTCAGGGCTCTGCCAGGGGGTCCGAGCTGGGGCCACGGGGTCTGGGCATGGGAGCGGAGGAGTGCTTGCACACCACACACCCAGGGCTGCACTGGGGTGCTCGCAGCCCGGCTGGCAGTGTGAGGCACGGGCACATGCCTCAGGCACCCCTTCCCCACAGCCCCCCTGCTCCAGCCCGTCCGTGTGCCAGGCTCCTATCTGTCCTGCTCTGTCCCACCCGCCAGCTCCCGAACAAGGGCAGTCGTGCCCCGTTGGCACACCAAGGGGCCAGGCTGTGGGCAGAGGTGCCAGGTGAGGGGAGACAGCACGAAAGAAGGGTGCTCGGGGTGGTGGGTGCCCAGGGCAGCGGGGTGATGGCCCCTCGAGGCGGTGGCCCAGCAGACAGTGCCACCCCTGTGCCATGCAGCTCACAGGGACGTGGTTCCTGGTCGGCATGGCCTCCCGCTGCAGCTACCTGGCAGAGCACAGCCACCAGCTGGAGGCCACAGCGGTGACGGTGACCGTCCCGGATGGGCAGAGCCTGGCCATCAGCACCTTCAGGAAGCTGTGAGTGATGTCAGCCACTGAGGCCGCAGGCAGGGACAGGGACGCTGCAGGCAGGTCGGAGCAGGGCTGGTGCCCTGGGACGGGGGACGCTGGATGGGATGGGGACGCTGCAGGCAGGTCAGAGCAGAGCCAGTGCCCTGGGATGGGGACGGGGGACGCTGGATGGGATGGGGATGCTGCAGGCAGCTTGGAGCAGGGCTGGTGCCCTGGGATGGGGGACGCTGGATGGGATGGGGACGCTGCAGGCAGGTCAGAGCAGAGCCAGTGCCCTGGGATGGGGACAGGGGACGCTGGATGGGATGGGGATGCTGCAGGCAGGTTGGAGCAGGGCTGGTGCCCTGGGATGGGGGACGCAGGGTGGGACAGGGACGCTGCAGGCAGGTCGGAGCAGAGCCGGTGCCCTGGGATGGGGACGCTGGGTGGGACAGGGACGCTGCAGGCAGGTCAGAGCAGAGCCAGTGCCCTGGGATGGGGACAGGGGACACTGGGTGGGATGGGGACGCTGCAGGCAGGTCAAGGCAGGGCCAGTGCCCTGGCCGTGGGCTCCAAGGAGGAGAGAGCTGCCCCGGAGCAAACTGTGGGTGGGATCTCCTCTGGGATGTTTTGTGGTAGAAGCCCTGGCCACAGCGGGCTGGCACTCTGCCACCCGCACAGCCACCAGCCTGGGGTGGGCTTGGGCTGCCCAGGCTGGGCAGGGTGGGGGGCAGCCAGGCTGGGGAAACCGAGGCACTGAGCAAGCACGTGGTCAGTCCACGGCCACCCAGCCAGGGACCGGCTCTCGGGCCACCCCAGCGGCAGCATGGCTGAGGAGGGGGATCTTCAGCACATCCTTGGGCACTTTACCTCGGCCCAGGGGGGTCTGAGGGGCTGAGCCAGGCTCAGAGCTGCAGGGAGGGGGCAAGGACTCCTCAGACTCAGCAGGTTTTCGGGCTCTGCACCTCTCACTGTGTCTCCATGGGGCTCTGGGACACCCCTTTGCAGCATCTCCCTGGGGAGAAAAGTCCAAAGGAAACAGGTCCCATATGTGCCCTGGCAAGTGGGGTGGGCAGGGACCTGGGCTGGATCCTCCCCAGCCTGTGCCGACAACCTCCTCCTCTCCCCGTACAGGGATGGGATGTGCTGGGAAATCAAGCAGCGCTACCTCCCTGCCCAGGCCCACGGACGCTTTCTCCTGAAGGGTGAGGGAGGCCTGGCTGGGGTGGCAGGGGGGCTGCGGGGACCACAGAGCTAGAGCCCCCACTCCTGCTCTTGGCAGGGCTTTGGTACTGGTGTCCTCCCTCCCAGTGCCCTCCCAGTATCCCACCTCTGGGGTCTCAAAGTACCCCAGTGCCGGATGCCATCACAGGCAGCACCATGGGCTGGTGCCCGCTGGTGAAGAATGGCACCCTGTGGGGCTGCACCCACTCTGGCCCTGATTTTCACCCCTTGTATACCCCACTCCTGGTGAAACAAGGTCCAGGGGCTAACTGGGCTTAACCAGGACTAACTGGGGCTGCCCTCTGCCACAACTGTCTTTCCCAGGCCGTGGCTATGGCAGCAAGGTGGACATGGTGGTGGGCGAGACGGACCACAGCAGCTACGCCATCCTCTATTACCAGAAGGGCCGGAGCATCTCCGTCAAGCTCTATGGTGGGTCAGCACCCGGGGGCTTGTGGCTTATGAAGGACGGGGACAGCAGTGGGGTGGGAAACCTGTGCTGGGCTCTGGGGCTGCCTGCCAGAGCCCCAGAGGACCCAGACATAGGGATGGGGTCTCTCCATGGGGCCCGGTGCCCAAATGGAGAGTTTTGTCCTCAAACGCTGCAGGGGGGGCCGATCCGGGAATCAGCTTTCTGAGCTGAAAGAGCCCTTGGCCCTGAGCTTTGCCATGGGGGGCACAGGGAGCTTTGGGGCAAGGACAGGCAGGGGTCGAGGCTGCTGATGGCATCTCCCTCCCCCCGCAGGACGGACCAGCCAGGTCAGCGATGCCATCGTGGACAAGTTTGAGCAACGTGTCAGGGCTGTGGGTCTGAGCGAAGACATGACCTACTACTTCCCCACATATGGTGGGTGGCACACGGTCCCCTGGGAGCAGAGGGCACCCGCGGAGGGGGCTGCACCCAGGAGGGGCCTGGCAGTGGGGGCTGGGGCCCTCCAGCATGGGGAGGGGGTTTGAGCAGTTTGTGGCCCCGTGTCACCCACAGCAGGACAATGTGTGGGGTCTGTCCCCATGCTGCTGCCACCCCAGGGACAAAGATGCAAGGACAGGACTGTACCCCGCAGTGTCCCTGGGGTGCACAGTCTGGGGGTTCTGAGTATCCAGGCTCTCTCTTTTGCAGGGTTTTGTGACTCTGCGGATGAGTTTCACGTCCTTGATGGTGAGTTGTGGATCCCAGGTGATGCGCTGGGTCCCCACCATGCGCTGGGCTCAGTCCCAGACCAGGCACCGCAGCAGCTCTCCTTGCCCTGGCTGTGGGCTGGGCACGCCAGGCTGGACCCACACCACACCACAGCCGAGTGGTCCTGCCCCAGGAGCGCAGGGGAGCTGGTCTGGCATGAGGGGTCCATGCCAGACCATCATGCAGGACAGGTCCCTCCATGCCCTTGTGTGGGGCGAGGAGGTGGCAGACCATCACCCAGGATGGGCATCAGGTGCACCCTGGCTAAGCCAAGCCCCATTTTCCCCCCCACATGGGTCAGGCTGGGCTTAGTGGGGTCTATATTGGTGTTTGCTGGGGTGAGGGCTGGTCTGGGGTGGTGTGACCTGGGACAGGGACACCCTGGGGTGAGGGCTGGGGTCCCCGGGGACAGCTCCATCACTTGTCATTGGTGCTGGGGGAGGCAGAGGTGGGTCTCCAGCCCTGGTGCTGGGCTTGGACATCTCCCTAGCCCCTCAGCACTTCTCTTTCCCTTCCAGAAACAAAGCCGTAGGTGCAGACGGTGTTGCCAGGAGGTCCCCAGAGCTTGGCCCTTGCCTCATCCAGCCATCCATAGCCGTGCAGGACTTAGCCGGGGTTTGGCTAGACCCTGCTGCTGCTCCTCCAGCTGCACTGGCAGCTGTGCCTGTCCTTGTCTTGTCCCCCTGCAGCTTTGTGTCACCCTTCTGCTCTATGCCCTGGTGTCCTACAGCAGCCAGCAACACCCCAATAAATGCCTCGGAGAAAGGTCTGTCACCCCTTGATCTGCCCCAGCAGGGCCAGCGCTGCCTCCACCCCTGGACTGCTGGTGCCCTGGCACCATGCTCCAAGCCCAGGGCGTGCCGGGGGGGGTCCTGGTGTGCCGTGCAGCCCCCACCTCGCAGCTCCATCATCCTCTCCCTGAGCCTCAACCCAACCATGGGGGCAGTTCCCGATTTACTCTCGGGTGCTGTAGTGCATGTGAGTCTGCCTGGTGAGTGAGAGAAAGACCTGAGCGCCCAGCACAGTGTGGGGAAAAGCACTGTGCCTGGTGCTGTGGGGCCACACGGGTTTGGGGGGTGCTGGGGACCGGTACAGCATCAGCCCTTCCCCCAGGACAAACCAGGAGATCCCTCAGGGACCCCAGAGGAGGAAGCCTTGGCCCCCAGTGGTCCTGCTGGTCCCCAGGGCCTCCGAGGCAGTGAAACACCCCATTCCCCTGTCCCAGCCCTGCGGACTGCATTCCGCAAAGGGCTGCTGCCTGGGCCGGACCCCTGCCTGCGAGGGCTTCCCAAAGCCTGCCTGCACAGCCAGCACCCGGCTGGAGAGCCAGGCAGGGGACGTCCTTTGCATGCTCCAAGCATGCTGCGGGGGCTATGGGGGCTTGGACCAGGGGTGTGACCAAGGGAGAGGGGCTGCAGCCCCTTGCAGGAGCCCTCTCCCCTGCGTGTCCAGCCTGGCTGAGGCTGTCCTGCCACGCGCTCAGGCCGGGGTGTTTTGGGTGAGCGGTGCCAATTCCCCAGCGCAGGCTGGGTGGTGGGAGGGGACGGGGAGCAGCCCCCAGCAGCAGGCTGCTGCGGTGCCCCGGCCACCCCGCAGCCCCTGGGGCGGGGAGCAGCCCTCTGCCCCCAGCGCCAGCGTTTTGCAATCTTAGTGGAAACTGGTAACACATGTTGTTTATCAGGGACTTATGTAAGGCACCGCCACGTGACTTGCCCGAAGCCAGCCGCTGTCCCCGCTGCCCACGTGCGGGGCAGTCATGTCTGGCCACGCTCGCAGGCCTTCCAGGCCGCCTGGTTGAGCCTGGCAGAGTCGGGGTGTTGTGGATCCAGCTCACGTTCTGCCCTGCACCCACCTGCACCCCAGAAGTGGCTGCACTATGGTGGAGCCGTGGCAGGGCGGTGGGAGGCGAGGGGAGAGCCTTGCCCTCCCGCCCTGGGGAGCTGGGCTGGTCCCCAAAGACCCCCCTTGTGCCCTGGAGCCTGGCTCAGCCCAGCCTGCGTTTATCTGGTGTGAACCCATTTCTGGGGTGCAAACGCCCGGGTTGTGCCTAAGGGTCTGTGTCCAGGCACCATGGTGATCCACAGCCCAGGTACCTCCGTCATCCCCATGCCCCCCAGCCCCAGCAGTGGGCTCAGCCTGCCCCACGCTGCCGGTGGTGCCCCTGTGTGCCCCCACAGGCCTCCACGCTCCAGCTTTGTCACCCAGCTCCTTGGGCCGGCCCCCAGCTTTGCCACCCCCAGAAGAGCTGGGAGAGTGGGCACCACCTGGGCACCCCATCCTGCTGCTGGGCAGGGCAGGGAGCCGGGGATGCCCGGGTAGCAGGGGGGGCTTTGTGTCCCTGCCCCAGCACAAAACCACAGGGACACCCATGGGTGCTCTGTGCCGCTGATGCCCGATGGAGAGAGCTCCTCCTGGCACCCTGCACCTCAGGGGTGGGCTCTGACAGAGGCTGAGCCCCCAGCCCAGCGTGCGTAGGGGCCCCAGCCAGGCTCTCGTGATGCTTGGTCCTGCCCAGCTCAGCTTTTGTTTTGTTTTAATAAATCCGCAGAGCTGGGGCCGGCCTGGCCCCCGGCGTGTGGTGTGCAGGGGCAGGCCGGGCTCGCAGCTGGGTGCGGGGAAGGGAATGTGCTGGGGCGGGCGGGCAGGGTGGGCTGCCAGAGGAAAAAAACAGCTGTTGCGAAAACATGCTCCTTATGTAAAGCTCCTTGGCAGGGCCGTGCCACAGGGAGAGCCGCCGGGCTGATGCTCTGCCCGGCACGGCCAGCCCTGCCCAACCTGTGCCAGACCCACGGGTGCTGCTGCTGACACCCAGTGTTCATCCCCAGCCCTCACCCTGCGGGTGCTCAGGGTGTCCCCAAATTAAGGGGGGGCAGCTTGGCATCTGCTGGTGACACCAAACCAAGGGGGAGGATGTCTCCCAGCCCCTCTTGGCAAAGGGCATAAGGTGGCATGGGGTGGATGAAGCACTGGGGGTCCATCTGGCTGCGTGCTGGTCCCCAGGGAGCTGGGCATCGGGGCTGCCTGAAGCTGGGGTCTGGCTTCCTCCCAACACCCCCAGCCCCCCAGCTCACCATCGGGGTGCACCGGAGCTGCACCATGGTGGGACACACCCCGACTGGTGGCGGGGCCAGCTGAGATGCTTCCTTGTGTGATGCAGAGACTTGGGTCGGGGCAAGGCGGGGGGTCCTGCAGGAGCACCCAAAGGTGCCCACGAGTCCCACGGGTTGGGCCAGGACCTGGCAGGCACTTGACATTCCCTCCACCTCATCTGGGCCCCTCTCTGAGTCTGAGTGAGACCATCCTGCAAGGATGGGGCAGCCAGCAAGCCCTGGCCCCTGGTCCTGGCCCCCTGCCCATGCCTGTGGGCAGCCCCAGCTGCCTGCATTGGCCCCCCGGCTCCGCAGCGCTGGGGGCAGGGACGGCTGCCGCGCTGGCTGCAAGCTGTATTTTTGCTGCGGAGCAGTTTGGCACCCCAAAGCAAACATGTCATATCAACAGGAGGGAAACATTTGCAGGTTCCCCTGCCTGCCCTTTGGCTTCGGCGCTCGCCCCTGCTCTTGCTTGCATAACGGCAAGGGGGGGAGGCAGGGCTGGCCCCCCCTGGGGCCACCACACAGCCTGCCCATAAATAGGGGCTTGCCTGACTCTCCGGCACTGCAGCATTCTGCCTGCTCCTCTCTCTCGGCTCGGCTCGGCTCGGCTCAGCTTGGCTCGGCGAGAGACATGCACACCACGCTGCTCGGAGTCCTGGGGCTGGCCCTGCTCGGGGCACTGCACGCACAGGACACCGTTCCCGTGCAAACCGACTTCCAGCAGGACAAGGTGACCCAGCCCGGCCAGCATCACCTGCATGGGGGTTCGGGGTCTTTCGGGGGATCCTCGCCCTGAAAATGTGCGGAGATGGTGTTGCAGGTGGATTTGGGGCCAGGCTGGCCCTGGCACTGGGAGGGGCTGGGCGGCGGGTGCACCCGCAGCCCCCTGTCCCTGGAGAGCCCCCGGGGCCTGGGTTCAGTGGCTCTGGAGGGGGTGCAGGGTCCAGGCTCCAGCCTGTGGGGCAGGACCGAGTAGGCATGGAGCCAGGCCATCTCCTGTGCTGTGGATGTAGCTGCAGAGGGATTTTATAGGGGGGACTGAGAAAAGCAAGCTCAGATTGGCAGGCAGCACGGAGATGGGCCATGGACCCCCCTCCCCAACACGGATCCCACCCCTCCAACCCAGGGTCCCAAAAAAACAAGGGCTGCTGTGCTGGGGTGTCCCCCACGCCCCTCTGCTCTCCCAGCCCCTGGGTGCTGGCAGGCTTGGGGTGCTTGCACTCCCCTTCCTCCCCCCATGATGGGCAGGACAGCCCCAGCCTGGCTGCACTTTGGGGGGCCTGGCCCCACAGCACTGGGGTCCCACTGAGCCAGGGCAGGGGCCACGCTGACTGGTCCTCCAGGGAGCCCCCAGAGGGGTCCTGGGGGACACAGTCACCCCAGGGAGGTGATGGGGATGGAGGCGTGTCGTGCAAGGATGGAGGTCTGGCATGGTCTGCAAGGGTGGTCCCAGCACAGCCCATCTCCAAGGCCGACAGTTCCCCTCTGGGTGCACCAAGCTGGGTAGCCCCAGGGACCGGGCTGGGATGAGCTCTACTGGCCCCAGGGTCCTGACCCCTCCTCGTGCCCCCGGATGGATGGAAATGCCATCTCAGAGCCAGGCAGTCCTGTCACCCCTCCCCGGGCTTGGGGCGAAGAGGAAGGAAACACCCCAAGTGCCAGGCAGCAAAGGGCACGTCGTAAACCAGGGCTCTCCTGGCCACTGGGTTTTGTGGACGCTGAGAGCTGTAGCAGTTCCCTGGGGGATGAGGACCCCAGGATGCCATCCTGCCACGGAGTGCAGGCTGTCAGGAGAGGGGGAGGTGGCCTGGCCTGGGGCTGGCAGGCGGCCGAGGGGCGAGATGGGGTCTGTGCCTGGCTGATGACTGAGTGGAGGTTGTGTGCAGCTCATGGGGAGATGGTACAGCATCGGCCTGGCTTCCAACTCCAACTGGTTCAAGGAGAAGAAGCACCTGATGAAGATGTGCACCACAGACATCTCCGTCACTGCAGATGGGAACCTGCAGGTCACCTCCACCTACCCCAAGTACGGGCATGGGAATGGGGTGGGCAAGCAGGGGGTGCTCCCCCATGGTGCCATGCCTGGGCCTATGTGGGGGCTGGAGCATCCCCCCCAGCCCCTCTGATGTCCTTGTGCTGCGCTCCCCAGGGGTGACCAGTGCGAGAAGAGGGACAGCCTTTACACTAAGACGGAGCAGCCGGGGCGGTTCAGCTACAGCAACCCACGTGAGTGCCCGGCTCCCAGCCCATCCTCCTGCGGGGCAGCTCCTGATGTGCCCACAGCTCTCAGCCCATCCTTGCTGTCGCGTATCCCTGCTCCTACACTCGCCGGAGCACCTCAGGGCTGGCTCGGTGCCCGGGGCTGAGCGGTGCCCCCCCCGTCTCCCACAGGCTGGGGCAGCAAGCACGACATCCGCGTGGTGGAGACCAACTACGAGGAGTATGCCTTGGTGGCCACCCAGATCTCCAAGAGCACTGGCTCCTCCACCATGGTGCTGCTCTACAGTACGTCTGCCCCAGGACCCCTGTGCCACCCACCCCACCACCACCCTGGGACCCCCTGGGATGTCCTCTGTGGGGGATCTCTCCTGTGGAAGAAGGGCAGCAGCATCTCCCAAGCTGGGGTGACCCATGGGATGGCTGGGTCGGGACCCCCTTCCTGGGGAACCTGTCCCTTGATGGGCTGCCCATGCCCCAGGGCAGCGTGACCCCTCACTGAGGGGTGCAGTGGGGGGAGCTGCCTCTCACCCTGCTCTTGGCTGCAGGCCGGACAAAGGAGCTCAGTCCCGAGCGCCTGGAGAGGTTCACCCAGTTCTCCAGGGAGCAGGGCCTGACGGATGAAGAGATCCTCATCCTGCCTCGGACGGGTGAGTGCAGGCAGTGGGAGAGGCTGGGGGCACAGGGGGGGCAGTGAGGAGCAGGGGGTGAGGTACCGTGGGGGGCTGAGAGGGAGGAGACCCTCCTGGCTTGTCCCTGCCTCCCTGTGGGGCCAGCACAGGGCCAGCAATGGGGTGACCCCATGCGGGGTCCCTGGGGGGGGGGGGGGGGCAGTGATACCCCAGCCCCTGGAGGAGCTGATCACCGCTTTTCTTCCTCCTGCAGACAAATGCATGGCAGATGCTGCCTAGGTGAGTCCTGCCTTTGCTGGGGCTCAGGCCAGCCCTGCAAGAGGGTACGGAGGGTGCTCAGAGCCGGTCCACCCCACAGAGTCCCCATCCCCTTCCCAGCCACCCCAGGCTGCTCCTCTTGCTGGGGTCCCCCTTACCCCTGGCAGGGATCCCCCAACCTGTCCCCATAGGGTGGCTCTTTCGTTGCCCGAGGCCCTGGGTGGTGGGTGCCCACCCACTCAGTGCAGGGCTGGCAGGGCTGATGTCCCCCCCATCTCCCCCAGCTCAGCTGCGCTCGCCCCTCCATCTCTTCCAGGCAGACCCACCAGCTGCTACCGGCCAGAGCCCCGAGAGCACCGTGAGCTGGTGGCTGTCCTGTCCCGTCCTGTCCCCAGCGCATCCCCAGCACCGCAGCAGCCTTCGCTCCCTGCCTTCACACCCCACACCTGTATCCCTGTCCCCATTAAAGCCCATATAAAACCAGCCCCCTGCCCTTGTCTGCTGGGTTGTCGCGGGGGGGCAGCCCCAATGGGGTGATGGGGAGGGGGAAGCACTTCTGGTGGCAGTGGGCCAGGCTGGGGCTGGTGCCAGAGGTCAGGGCTGATCTCAGTTCCTGGCCATGGGGCCACCAGGGTGGGACCCCCTGTGCACTTGCAACCCCATGCCATGGTGCTGCCTGGTCACCAAAACTGCCCCATCCAGAGAGAAGGAATCCCTGGGGCTGGGATTTGCTGGGGGGATCTGCTCCCATCTGCCCCTTCCAGCACCTTGGGCTACCCCAGCCTCACAGACTCAGTTTCCCTGCTGCGGAGCAGGCTGGCAGTGTGGGGTGATGGGCAATTGCAGGGGGGGTGTCTCAAAAAATTTTGGGAAGGACGGACGTGAACCGGAGTGATGGCAGTGAGCGCTGGACGTGGCTCAGCCCCGGCTGCCCACCTGCTCTCCACACCATGAGCCCAGAGCCTCTCTGGGAGCAGGGGCTGTGCCTGCTGCCAGCAGCCTGGGAAGCCACAACCCCTTCTGGGGGGCACCAGGCTGTGGCTCAACCCTGGGCTAAAACACTGGCCCAACTGTCCTCCTTGAGACAGGATCCATCCCAGCCCTGTCAGACCCTGGGGCCAGCGGGCAACAGCCGGCAGGGGGGCACTGGGGCACTTTTATTCCCTTCCCCAGACACGGCACCGGGCACAGGGCATCGCCTGGTCTCCAACGTGCTCCGGGCTGGGTCTCACACAAGGCTGCATTCATCTGGGACTGGGCAATTAGAGGGGGAAGGGGCCAACGCTGTCACCTAACACGGGTACAAGTTATTCCTGCTCTTGTGTAACCTGTTGCATAAAGCCGGGGCGGGCAGGGGTTGTTACCAGCGGTGGGGGCTATAAAGGTGGGTGCAGGAAGAGGCAGGTCCGTGCAGCTTCTCCTGCCTGCATCTAGCCCCCGGAGCAAGGATGACGGCGGTGCTGCTGAGCCTGGCGCTGGCTCTGCTCTGCCTGCTGCAGGCAGGGGCCGAGGTCCCCGTGCAGCCGGGCTTCAACATCGAGAAGGTAACGGCACAGGGTGCCCTCCCGGCTGGTCCTGCCTGGGCTGGAGGGGCTGGCTGGGGCAGGGTGCCCATGCTGCATCCCCGGGCACAGCTGGGCACCCCCAGGCACCCTGGGCAGCTTCCATGAGACCGTGAATGCCTGCGCAAAACTGAGTTAGTCCTGGCCAGCTCCTGCCCACTGTGGCCAGACCCAGTGGTGGCCCTGCTGCAGGGACACGAACACCCAGGGCCATGATGCCCCCGACTGTGCAGTGCTTCCCCAGCGAACATGGGCCAGATGCTACGCCTGCCCTCCTGGCACGGGGCGGGGCAGGGTGTCCTGCACGCAGGCGGGTGGCAGGTCCCCATGTTAGGCTGGCTGGTCCCCACAGAGGGTGGCAGTTCCCCCACTGCTGGCTGGCAGGTTCCTACAATGGTCTGTCAGGTCCCCCATGGTGGGTGACAGGTTCCCCACCATAGGCTGGCAGGTTCCCACAGAGGGTGGCAGGTCCTCCACTGCAGGCTGGCAGGTCCTCTATGGTGGGTGGCAGGTCCCCCTGGCAGGTGGCAGGTCCCCATGGCTTTCCCCAAGCCCCACTAGTGATGTCCTGCTGCAGTTTGCAGGGATGTGGCATGTCGCAGCCGCCGTTTCCAACTGCTCTGTGTTCCTGAAGATGAAGGACGGGATGAAGTCGTCCATCGCCACCATCAGCTTCACGCCTGCGGGGGACCTGGCTATGAAGCTTGTCTGGCCCCTGTGAGTGCCCATCATGCTCGCCTTGTCCCAGTTGGGCAAGGGGACTCCCCTCCCCACCAAGGGAACACCCTCCCACAGACCCGCTGCCCTGCCTGTGCCCTGGCACATCCCCCGGGCAGGCTGGGCTCCCCCCTGCCCCACCACCCCGCTGCCCTCCCACGTGGCGTCCAGCCATGTTTGGTGTTTCTATTTTCCCTTTCCAGGCTGGACAGATGCCAAAAGTTTGAGCTGCTCTTCCAGCGAAGCGGGCAGGCAGGGCACTACATGGGTATGTGTGGATGGGGGGATCGGAGCCATGGACACCCTGAAATGGAGGGTGGGCATCACTGGTCCCCCGTGCCCAGGGAGCAGTGGGAGGCGGGTTTGGCCCCTCTTCCTCCATTGCTCGGCAAGAGGTCGTGCTGCGGCTCTGCCGGATCACACAGGGGTTCCCTTCTCATACCCCCCTCAGGCAAATCTGGGGCTCAGGCCCTGAGCTGTGAGCCCCAGCATGGGCCACCAAGGTGCTCAGGCTGTGCCATGTTGCCCAACCGGGCACTGTCTGTGGTCCTTTAGCAGCACAAGAGAAGAGAGACCTGCGTGTGATGGAGACGGACTACAGCTGCTACGCCATCGTGCACGAGCTCCAGCAGAGTAGGCAGGAGCCCAGCACCGCACTGCAGCTCCTCAGTGGGTGTCAGGACTGGGGACAGGCACCCACGGCTCCCTGGGGAGGGATATGGGCACCAGCGGGGGACAGGGGCTGGGCTCCCCATGACCTCCCAGGGACGCCAATGTCAGCACCCATTGTCCTGGCACCCAGGGAATTCATTTTGGGGTGAATGAATCCTTGCACCAAAAATATCCCTGGTTCATTGTGGTTTGAACCAAAGCCAGTCCAGCTGCAGGCCCCCAGCCCCTTCAGCTGCCCCAGGTGGGTGGGTCACTCATCCCAAGGGGCTTGTGCCCCTTTGCTGCCAGCCCAGGGCAGCTGTGGGTGCCCAGTGTCCACCCTCCACCTCCATGGCTTTGCCTTTGCCCTTCCCTGGGGTCCTATCACTGCCCTGTGGGAGCTGGACCCCTGGTGTGGGGCTCGCTGCTAGGTCCCCTCACACTCAGTAGCCCCCGCTTTGGGTGTCTGGCTGCAGCAAGGGAGCAGAACATGAGCCCCCAGCTCCTGCAGAAGTTCAAAGAGCTCATCCCCACCGTGGGCCTGACCAAGGACATGCTGGCCATCCTGCCCAAGTCGGGTGAGTGCCAGGAGGGCACGGGGTGACATGCACAGCCCTTCTGCATGGGCACGCTGCGTGGGGACTCAGGGCACTGCCCATGGTATGCTCACCCCTCTCTTTGCTTTTCAACAGATCAGTGCACCTAGGCCATCGGGTGAGTGTGGCTGGAGGAAGCCAGGTCTCTCTCCTGGCATGGCCTGGGCTGAGCGGGGACTTGCAGCCCCCCAGGGAGGCCCCCACCTGCCTCGGGGCTCTGCATCACGTCGGCTTTCCCCTGCTCTAACTGCTTTTCCATCTGTCCTGCCTCCCTGCAGCTGAAGGGGACAACACCAGGGCCATCTGTCCTCCAGACCTGGTGGAAACAGGGCTCTGCTCCCACTTCTGTGGTGCCCCTTCTCGTCCTCCCCAGCCAGGCTCTGCTGGACCCACTGCCCTGCACCAGGATCATGCCTCACCCTCCTAAATAAATAGGTGCAGAAGCTGCCCCAGAGCTCAGTGCTTTTGTTGGCAGGAGCAGGGGTGCTGCCAGGGTCCCCAGGCACCCTGAGCCCAGCGGTCCTGGATCTGACCCTTTCTCTCAGCACCCCAGGGGCATTGGGGGGCTCCTTTGTGGTGTCGTTTGCTGCGCCCAGCATGGGGAGGATGGGGAGCAGAGGGTGGAGAAGGTGCAGTGGGGTAGCCGGTAGGGATGTGGGCAGGGGAGAATGGAGCTGGGATGAACAGGGGTTTATGCACCTTGGCTCGTGGGCAGCAGGTCTGTGTTGCCCAGCCCTGCCTGCATGGGCTCTGACTCCCAGCAGGCAGCTCGTCCCCAGGACACCCCGTTCCCTGCTCAGTCCCCCTCCAGGGCCACCCAGGCAGGAGTGGCGCTGTGCCATGACTGCCCAGGGTAAATGCACAGCAGGACTAGGACCCCCATGCCTGTCTCCCATCCCCCTTGGTCCCTCCATCTGCCCACTGACCAAGGCAGGACCATGCTGCCATGAGCCCCAAGGGCAGCATCCATCCGCTTCCACCTCCTGTAGAGTGGAGGCAGCCCCTCGTCCCCCCCACTGCCCCCCTGCCCTGGAGTGGGGGTCCCTCAGTGCCTAGCCAGGCACGGGGCTGTGAGGAAGCATTACGGACCCTTTTGGGGCTGTGACCCCAGGAGCCTGCCAGAGCCAGGGCACAGGAGACATCACACCCTGGGAAGGAGGGGACACACTCCCACAGTGACACAAACCCCTTCTTCTGCCTGCCCTGCTATGGGTGCACCCCACTTTGTGGACCCTGAGTGCCCCACAGCAGGTGGGTGACCCCTGTGGGGTCAGGTCATGCTGGCGACGTGCGGACCCCTAGGTGTGGGCACAATCTCAGCGGCAGCCTCGGGGCAGATGCCAGCCTGGCCAGAGGGATGGGTCACTGAGCCCCTTCATGACAGGTCACTGCGTGACGGTGCTGCTATGGCCCATGCCAGGAAGGACCTGCCCATTCCTCCCGGCAGCCCTCTGGCAGCCAGCTGGGAAACAAAAGCGCTCTTTGTTCTTTCACAAGCAACTAAGGAAACCGGGAAAATCCTAAATTTCAGCACTGGTGCAACAGCTCCTGCAACCCCGCTTCTCAGCCCCTTCTTGCAGCTTGCAGGCACTTCCCTTCTTCCGCAAGACGGGAGGCTGTTTACCCTGAGGTGATTTCAGCCCTTCAAAACCACCACCTCGCCCAAGCCAACACCCAGCGGCATTATCCGTGCAGCTCAGCACGCAGCAGCACCGGGGTGGGTGGAGGAGGGGGAGAGCACGATGCTATAAAGCCAGCAGCACCGGCACTGCTTTCCATCCTGCTGGCAAAGCTGGAGGAGGCTGCGGCGAGATGAGGACCGTGGGACTGAACCTGGGGCTGGCCCTGCTCTGCTTGCTGCGTGCGGAGGCTGAGAACTTCGGGGCTGCGGGGCTGGACAAGACCAAGGTGATCTGCAGCATCCCTGGGAAGGGAAGGTGGGAGCGTGGCCTCCAGTTATCAGGGTGGGGACTGGAGAGGTGTTTTGGTACTGGGGACAGCAGGGGACACCAAAGCCACCACTGGCTCTACTGTCACACCCAGATGAGGGCAGTCACCCAGCTCCAGCGTAGGTGCCCCAGTGGGGATTTTAGTGCCTGGAGGGGATGCACGTATCCCGTAGCCTAAGGGTGTCCTGGCTCGGTCCCTGAGGAGGGGGCAGCCCCTGCCTGCTCCTCCGGACTCACGGCCCACCCTCGCTACCAGATTGCAGGGAAATGGCACATCATTGCTCTGGCCTCTGACTCCGAGGGCTACCTCCAAAAGAAGAATGAGCTGAAGATGGCAATGGCCAGCATCACGGTCCTGAGGGAGGGCGACCTGAAGGTCTCCTTTGCAATTCCCACGTAAGTGCTAAGCGCATTTCTCCACAGGCTTCACTGACTGACCTCCTCCCTGGACCTTCACTGGTGGGTCTCCACCTGGGTGCCTCCACCCAGCACCCACCAAAGACCTGGGCAGGGGGTGAGGCAGGACCACCAGCCCCGGGGTTTAAAACAGGGGCTCAGGAGAGCTGCATTGTGGGGACCCCTTCCTCAGGGCAGGCCAGGCAGGCTTAGGGCAGCACCAGCCAGGAGTGGTCCCACCACAGATGCTGAGACACTCTACTGTTTCCAGCAGGGATGCAGCAGGGTGATAAGGGACCCTACGATTAAAGCTTTCCCAGCAGGACCAGCCTCATCCCAGAAGCTCAGAGCATGAGCAAGGGAACGGCTGTGTGACCTCACAGGACAATCCTTGGGTGCCAGCGCTGTGCCCTACCAGCCCAGGCACTCATTGCTCCAAGGGTGGCATCTGTCCCCTCCCACCCTGGCCACACCAACCCATCCCTGAACAGCAAGTCCCACATTTGGGGTAGCGACCCCAGAGCCAGCATCCCCAGGGGAAGGGGAGTAACTTCATCCCAGCCAGAGTGTCCTTCACTGTTTTGCAGACCGGAGGGATGTAAGAAACGGGAGTCGATCTACAAGGAAACAGGTGTCCCGGGTGAATACTACAGCTCTGGTGAGTCAGGAGAGCCCAGCGCCCAGAATGGGGCAAAGGCACTTCCCATCATCCCTGTCTGAAGCAGCCGGTTGTCCCTGGGGACATGGCCCTCGGGGGTGCCTGCCTGCCTCTCCTGAGGTCCTGGGTGGGACATCCCTCTGCGGCCAGTTGCCAGCTGCATCCCAGGGCTGCTCCGTGCCAGGGCTGGTGTCCCACCAACATGGCAGACCCCCACACACTCCCTCCCTCTCGGAAGCTGCTCTGGGATAAGACACATTCAGACCCAGCTTAAACCGTTGGGAAAAGCAGGTTCAGTCTGCAAAGGGGCTGTGGATGGATGCTCCCAAGGGATGAAGCAAGAGTGGTTTCCCACCATCCCCAGCCCAAGTGTTAGTCTGACACTGGCCAGGCTACTCTGCTGTCTGCAGTGACCATCCCCAGACCCTCCTGCGTTCACCTTCCCATCCCTCTGCTCTGCTGTGATCTGTGGGCTCTCCCAGGCTTTCAGAGGAGCCTTAGCAAGAGGAAAAACCTCTTGCGGGGGGGACAGGACACAGAAGAAAGAGGGGCTGGGTGGGCCTGGCCCCTGGCATCCTGATTCACACTCTTACAGCCCTTTTGCAGTGTGGGAGTTCTCAGGAGGACGTAATTAATTTTTCGCTGTCCTCCACGTCCTTTTGCAGAGGGAGGCAAAAAAACAGCGCGAGTGGTGGATACTGATGGCAAGACGTACGCAGTTATCTTTGTCTCCAGAGTGAAGGACGGGAAGACCTTGCACATGCTGAGGCTCTACAGTGCGTAGCCAGTGGCGGGCTGACCAGGGGGAACAGCTGGGAGGTGTCAGGGTGCTTCATAGTGTCCCGAGAGGCCAGGAGTCGGGGGGCCTGTGGGAGAGTCCCCCTCCTCACCACTGCCTTCCTGCCCTGGGAGGGGTGCAAGAGCGGGGCTGGGGCTGCTGTGCATCCCCTGCGCAGCAGGGGAAGGGGGAGTGATTTGGGGCTGGCAGGGGAGGCTGGGGCTCAGGCTTCTGCACCGTACTGGGAGTCCATGGCCTTGGGTAAGTTGCTTGGTGAAATGGGGTGAACAGCTGGGGTCCTGCTGTGAGGGAGGCAGAAACGGTGGGGTTGGGAACCAAGAGAGGAGACACTGTGCTGGTGCCAGGACCTCCGCTTCATCTTGTCCCCTGGGAGGGGTGTCTCATGTGCCTGGCCACCACTACTCTCCAGGACCTCCACCACTGCCTCCAGCCTTCTTTCAGGGACCGTCATCCATCCTGTCCTCACCTGGGCACACTCACCAGCTGCCCAGGAGATGCAGGGACAGGCAACAGCCTGGAGCTAACTCATGTCTTTGCCTTTAGGCAGAACCCAGCAGGTGAGCCCCAAAATCACAGCGCTGTTCAAGAAGCTTGCAAGGGAGAAAAGCTTCACTGACGAGATGATCACGATGCTGCCCAGCCAGGGTGAGCACTGCCCAGCACTGTGTCAGGCTGGCTTGGGCAATATGGGGAGCCAGGACATGCCAGCAGGGACCAGCTCGGCCCATCACTGCTACCGCTTTGTGGTCTGGGCTGGCAGAAGAAAGTGCTGGTAGCAAGAGGTGCTCTGGATTGGCACATGGTGGCTTTTGCCTTGCTCAAGTTCATTCCTGGGTTGTCTGTTTTGGGTGCTAAAAGGAACTAGCCAGACCACAGCACCGGACTCACCCTTTCTCTTTATTTTCACAGAGGGATGCAGCCTCGATGAAGCATAGGTGAGTTGCTGCTGTGCAACACAGTGTTTCCTCAGCTGGAAATTAGCCCCCGTTGGTGCCCCAGCAAGGGCCACCATGAACTCTTTGAATTACTGTGGGGGCCAAGTTGTTTGAACCTGTGCTGGAGCTTGCACCCAGGTAGGACCATTCCTTTTGGAGCTGCTCTGCAGCAGGGACCCCCATGGTGCAGCTGCCCAGCAGTGGGCAAGGGCGCTTGATCTGAAACCACCGGTTTGGTGGAGAAAGCTGCTGAGCTCATCCAGCAGTGAGGGCCAGGACACCGGCTCTTGCCAAAGGGACCTTGGGGTTGTGGACTGGGAAAACCAGCCAGAGGTTGGGTTGGTGTCTCACCACGCAAAACATGTTTGTTGTTGGTCCACCCTGGCATGTGATTTCCCACCACACTGATACACATTCAGTTGCAGGGGTTAGCTAGAAATCCATTGCTGGAGATGGCTCACCCTACAGAGCTGGGGAGAACTGGAAGAGAACACACTGATCCTGATGGAGAGCTCTGCTTGGCCCTCTCTGTTGGCCTCCTCACCTCAAATACTCAGCCCACCTCTCCTGGCTGTTTTCTAGGAGGTGCGGGCTAGCTAGTGGATGCTCCTGCTGAGTGATGCAAGACCCACACTCTGAAACTCCAGGCTGCTGCTCCGCCATCCCTCTTCCGACCTTGGTGGTCAAGGCTCTGACAGGTCTCCTGCTCCTCCAGCGCAGTCGCTCCTTTTTGCCAAATAAACAGAAACTTACCCCAGAGCTTGGTGTAGCTGTCTGGGGAGAACCTGGGGTGCTCAGGCGTGTGGTCCCTTCTTTTGTCCTCCTGGGGTCTGTGGATGGTGAGCAGCCAGGGGCAATTCTGGGCTGAGCTCACCCAAGTAAGGGCAGTTTTGGAACCCACCAGTATTTTCCCTCCTGGGTGCCTCCCACAGGGCAGGACCATGGCCGGGCAGAGGTGAGGCAAGGGATGCAGTGAGGCTGGAAATCCCGTGGGCACAATGGGCTGGGTGGAAAAAGGCTGTGTGACTTGGCCACAGAGATTGAGGTTGGAGTTTGGAGGGCTGCAACCACCACCACTATCCAACTCTCCTTACCTCCGCTTGCCCTGCTGCAATTGCAGCCCTCTGCTTCCCTGGAGCGCTGCTCGTCCACCAGCTCTTGCTCGGCCAAGGCAGGGGCAAGACTCAGCTTTGGGACCTCTCAGCCCCATGGTGCTGCAGGGCTGGTGAAAGGCGGAAGGTGGGTGTCTGAATCCTCTGGATCTAAGCCTGGAGAGCTGGTGCGGGGCTGTGCATGGTCTCTGTCCCTGGGCACTATGCAGAGAAAACCCCCACTGGAATCAGATGATCTGGTGGTGGTGGACATCTGCCTCCAGAGACTGTGTTCCTTTGAACTTTTATTTCTGAAATCCCATGCCATCCACCCCTTCCTGCTCTGTTCAGCTCCTCCAGTCCACCTGGGAGAAACCACAGCCTGCCCAGAGTAACTCGTGTCCCCAGCAAAGCCCTGCCACCTCACGCATGCTCATCTCCAGGGCTCGGGCAATGCTTGCAGGCACTGAGGTCTGGCAGGGTAAGAAGCAGCTTGTGCCTCTCCTGGAAAAGGAATTTCCTCCAAAATCCTCTCTTCTGGCTTTTCCATGCTGCCCATCCCTGGCCAGCCTGGCTGGTCACCCAGGCGTTCGTTTCAGCACGAGATCTGCCTTGCTGCTGCGTGACGGTAGCAGGTGGCCCAGGAAGGTGTCATCCCAGCAGCTGAGCACCTCAGGATGTTCCAGGATGCTCCTTCCCCCTCCCACAGACTGGGAAAATACATTTGGGAAACTGCCTATTCTGATCTTGACACTTCCCAGCAACAGCAGGTCAAGGGACCTCACTGGGACTTCCCAACCCAGCATCATCTCCACCCTCTTTGGAAGGAGCCAAGCGTTCCCAGCAGGAATTCTCCCTGGCAGTTTAGCCTGGAACAGTTCAGCATTTGCCGCGCTCCCAAGAGCACCGGGTCCACACACAGCTTTGCCTCGAGGCTTGTTTTTGGTACATGTATTGATGCAGATGAAAACATCCCACTGCCCGCGACACCCTTCACCAAGGGTTTTGTGTGATGGGGAGTCCCGATGTCTCCACATTGTGTTCCAGCCAAATATCTCCTTCCTGCAGTGAGCAGGCATCACCCTGCCAGGCAGCAGTGAGATCATTTCTCTTTGCCACTGACATTTTCCACTCCTCCTTTTGTCCGTCTGTGTTCTCCCTGTGCCCCGGAGCAAGATGCACACAGGCTGCAATTTCAGATCTTTTCTGGGTGTGAGTCCCCTCTGTGCAGAGCAGATGGGGGGTCCGCACCACAGCCCCCCAGGGTCCCTCAGCCCTCTGTCGTTGTTTAGGCCCAGCCAGCAACAAAGCAGCATGCAGTCACTTGCTTACTGCTCCCCTCCAGCCCCGGTGGGATGATGAGGAGAAAATATGAAGAAATGCTCGTGGGTCAAGACAAGGACTGGGAGGGATCACTCACCACTTATGGTCACGGGCAAAAGACAGGCTCAACTTGTGGAAAAACCAATCAATTTAATTGACTACCAATCAAATCAAAACAAGGATAATGGGAAGTAAACCCAACCTTAGAACACCTTCCCCCCACCCCTCCCTCCTTCCCGCCTCAAGCCCACTCCCGGCTCTCTCCCCCTCCTCCGGGGGCTGGGGTCGGTTCCTCACACCTTGTCTCTGCCGCTCCTTCCTCCTCAGGGGGAGGAGGACTCCGCACTTGTCCCCTGCTCCACTCCTCCCCGGGCTGCAGGTGGGCATCTGCTCCCCCGCTCCCCTCCACGGGCTGCCACGGGCTGCAGGGCCATCCCCTCCTCCCCTCCTCCCTCACTGACCTCGGTATCCGCAGAGGGGTTCCTCTCACATTCCAATCCCACTACTCACTGCAGGTTCCCCTTCTTAAATCTCTTCTCCCAGAGGCACTACCACCGCCGCTGACGGGGTCGGACTGGGCCAGAGGCGAGTCCGGCTTGGAGCCGGGGAAGCTTCTAGCAGCTTCTCACAGGAGCCACCCCTGCGGCCCCCTCCCCTGCTACCAAAAAAACCGCACCACACAAACCCAAATCACCCTCCCATCAAGCCTGTACCTGTACCTGCTGCTCATCCAACGCTCATCGGACCACACAGCCCCTCTCCCAGCACCCTGCCTTCAACAACAGGCAGGTACAGGGGCAAGGAGAAGCACTCAGGGACAGGGTGAAAAGAGGGTTGTACCTGCCCCCTTTTATCGCCCCAGCAAACCTGGCCAGGTGTCATTGTATATTTAATGACATGGGATGTTTCTTCCCTGAATGTTTCTAAGGGCTTCCTGGGGTGAGGCATCTTCTCGGCACTGCTGGTACGCTGCAGTGAGGAGCTTCACCGCCCATCTCTGCAATCCCTTTCGCTTGTTGCAGTGCTTTCACGTGCAGCTCCTTGGCCAGGCACTGTGGGAGCACACTGGTGAGATGGGCTGGCAAGGACTGGGTTGGTGCAGCAGAGATCAGCCCAGGCACCTGGGTCCCAACCGGCTGTTGGAGAGAGCAGAGGGGCAAGGGAGGTGCTGGACCAGCCTTTGATGTGTGAGGAGCAATTTGGAGACTCGCAGCTGATGGCTGCAGTACTTGCTGGTGATGTGAGACTGTCTTCTCTATTCATCTTCTTCATGCTGTTCCAGATCTGAAATCTTTAACAAGTCTCCTTGCTCTCCGAGCTGTGCCTCTCAACCTTCTCTCTCCCTCCCCTGCTTAGGCCATGTCCCTGCTGGGGCTGGGTGACCAGACCTGGACCTCCACTCATCCAAGAAGGTGTGGGTACAGCTCAGATTTACATGGTGCCTTGTCCTGTTCCCCAGTCTTCTCCTAACTTCTCCTCATGCTGCATCTGCCACCTTTGGCACCTGCTGCATGCAGATGAGATGGATTACAAGCTGTCTGTTGGCACAATGAGCTCCCTGGATGATCTTCCTCCCTTTCTCTCTCAGCCACTCATTTATCCAAGCGAGGATCTTCCTCCCCAGCCTATGGCAGCTTGTCCTCTGCAGCTTTGATGAAGACCCTTCTCAGCTGACCAGGGGGTGTCCAACACTCGTATCTTGTTGACTCCTCCAGAAACTGTATTTCTGAGGTGTGATTTTCCTGTGCAAAAGTCAGATTCAGTCTCCCCATGACATAATTTGTCCACACATCAACCAGGTCTGCTGTTTATTACAGCTTTTGTAAGTATCTGCCCACACTGCACAGTAGATTTACTTGTCTGTAGTCTCTTTACCTCTGACAACCTCTTTAAAAGCCAGCATTTTTGCTTCTTCTAGTTGTCTGGTGAAAAGTAGAGGTAGCAAAGGTGAGTCTAAGCAGCAGATGACATGCTGCAGTGAAAAGTTTGAGTTTCATACCTGATTTACTTTGACTGGAAATGTCGTCTCCTTTGTCTTAATACTCACTTGCACTTCTGCATTGGTAGGACAGATCTCTTCAAGTGTTTGCAAAAGAGATTGTCTAGCCTGGGGATCCACCAAAGCTCCTCCTCAGCCAAGGTGGGTGCAGAGTTTCTTCACTTTTCTATCAGCTTATTTTCTTTGAATACTCACTCTCAATTTGACTGGCTACGGGTCAAACATTTTTTAGTGCTAAATTTCTGCTCCCGGTGCTTTTGAAGAAAGGAATGTATGTAAGTGCAGATGTCATTCCTCAGCATAGAGGAGCAAGGGGCCAAAGTCTGGTGTCTTCGTTGTTTGTCTTAACGTTGTTGCCAAGTAATTTACCAGGGGTCATTTTACTGTCTTCATGTGGATGCAGCTTCAGCAAGTTTAAGAATATTTATCTTATTTCTGATCAGCTTCTTTAAATTGATTTAATCATGCTAGCTTCCATTTAGGCTTTCCCTTTGTAATGTTGTTTAGGGTTTGTATTTGCTAATATCAGCTTAAGCGCTCAGAGTGAAACTAAGCTGGTCTTTCCAGACAATCTCTGTGCCATATGTGATATTTAATCCTCTTGACTTTCCATTTTTTCCCCTTTTAAAAATAAAATGCTGCTGTATCGGATAGTCTCTGGTTCTAAGTGTAGCACTGGCTATCACAAGAATGGCGTTTTGATTTCAGCCTGTGAGCCAGTTCCTGATTGCTGCTCAGGACCTGTGGGCTCTTGGCCATCCCAGAAACCTGAGCCTATGGGTGCCCATCCAATCTGCCTGGAGCAACCATGTGTTAGAGCCTCCTGGATGTCCCTCTGCATGTGACAGGTGCCAGCACCACTGTCACCAGCTGGCCGTACAGTCACCACAGCAGGAGTCACTCCAATGACGTGCAGTCATCTGGTATTGTCCATCTGTCTTGGGTGTAGAGGGAGACCATGGGCTTCCTCAAGTGCCACTGGATGTGGGACCTGGCGGGTGCCAGCCCAGCTGAGCCTCTCCCCACCCTCCAGCCTTGGGGACAACCTCTCACCAGGATCTGGGTGATGGGCATCGGCTCTTGACAGCACAGACATAAATGACTTGAACTCCCACGGGTCAGGAGTGAGTCACCTCTAAATTGCCAATTACTGCTTGTAGACACCTCTGTGCTGGTCTGAGCCCCACAGAGGAACAAACACTGGTTTTGCTCCCTGCTTTGGGAAGGGGCAAATATAGCTCCTGTCCCCAGGCATTGCAGTGGCACAACAAGCCCCCTGGAGCCTTTTCAGAAGTTAAGACTGCAGAAGTTCAGAAACTTTTAACGACACAACTGAGACCCATTAAAAGTGAGGAATAAACCTCGGTGCTGCTGGGGCAGCAAGGTGCCCTTTCGGGCCACAGCTTCATGAGGCACCGACACCCGAAATGCAACTGGCTTCGGATGTTCCTTCTTCCTCCAGGTGTTGAAAGCTGTTGAAAGCGTGTGGCTATTTTCAACCTGGATCACCTCAGGACATGGTTTTATACCCTGGCTCCGTGACTGGCTGATCCAACATGGCTGATGGGAAGTGTCTGGTGGCTTGAACGTGGCAAGCAAGGTGGCTGGGGACTTCCCAAGCTGCCAGGGTCAGCATCTCCTGAAATGCGTGAAGATGCATCAGCCCCAGCAATGCCAAATATCAGTGACGATGTGCAAGCTTTGGGGACATCAAAACTTTGGCAACAGGTTGTTATGCTGGAACTGCCATTCAGAGAGGCCACAGCAGCCCCCAGAATGGGGTAGCACAAACCTCCTGACATTCAGCCAAGGCAAAGGCAAAGTCCTGCTGCTGGGTTAGGCTAACCCCATGCAACTGGGCAGACTGGGCCTGCAAGGAGATGGCAGCATTGCAGGAAAAGCCCTGCGTGTCCAGCAGGCAAGAAGCTGAACATTGGTCAGCAGAGTGCCTTTGCAGCAAAGGCAGCCAGATGCATCCTGGTGTGAGTTAGCAAAGGGCAGCCATCAGCTCAAGGGAGTACTTGTGAGACTGTGTTGGGAGAGCTGGCTCCAGTTTAGGGCTCCCCAGTACAAGAAAGGTCCCGACAAACCGCAGAGAGCCCAGTGGAGGACACGAAGCTGGTCAGGGCCTGGAGCACAGCACGTACGAGGAGAGACTGAGAGAGGCGGGCTGGTCCAGCCCTCAGAAGAGAAGGTGAAGGAGATACCTGGCTGCTGTCTCCAGTTGCCTCAAGGGAGAACCTGGAGAAGATGCAGCCAGACTATTCCCGGAGTGCTTGGTAGGAGGATGAAGGGCAATGGGCATGAGCTGCAACACAGCAAATTCCAGTAGGACAAAAGAAGAAAGTTCTCCATCATGAAGGTGGTCCTGCACTAAAGCACGTCCAGAAACATGGTTGAGTACCTCCCCGTCCTTGGTGGTATCCAAACTGAGGTGGACAAGTCCCTGAGCAAGCTGATCTAACTTTAAAGCTGGCCCTGCTCTGAGCAGGGGCAGGACCGAAGACCCCTGAAGGTGCCTTCCAACCGAAACCCTCCTGTGGCTCCCCAGGCCATGGAGATATGCAAACGGGATGCATAACAAGGAATGCAGCTGAACACGGCCAGCTGAGCACCAAATGCTCACAGAAATTATTTATTCATTACTTACCACCCATAAATTAATTATAATTGTGGCCAATACCAGGGAAGATGCCCACTCCTAACACGTGTGATCTCGGTGTGCTCTCAGCCCTCCCTCCTCTGCCCCTGCAGCCATCACCTGCGCTACCTGCTGCTGCCAGCTGCCTGCTGCTGCCAGACATCTGCGGGCAGAGCAGGGAACAGCCGAGGCTGTTATGGTGAAATAGGAGGGAGACTTTAGGCTCCAAAACGCACTTGTGTGCACTGAAAGTGGGAAGAGGGATTGAGTCGGAGGGGCAGGGAGAAGTGCCACATCAGGGAGGGGTGCTCCTGTTTCTGGCCAGTGTCTCCATCACTCTCCCCTCCCCAAAGATGTGGATGCTCTCAGGCCCCACCCTGACCTTGGCAGATTGGTGCATCTGGGGGAAAATTTCCCTTCCATATTCCCATATTTCTTAGATGTGGAAGGTCTCCAAGCAGAGGTTCAGAGAAGCAACACACCTTACGCTTGCTAGAGCCCCTTAAGTCACTCTTAAATCTAGATGAGCTTGTCTAGAAGAAACCAAGGTTATCCAGCAAAGCCAGGAGGTACATTCTCAGTTGCAAAAGTGGGGAAAACAAGCTAGAAAAGGAAAGCGCAGGCTGAAGAGCCGAACTCTGACCTATTCCTGGACTCAGGCTCTTAAGGGTGTCTCTGAGCCACTTTGGCTGCAGAGCCCACCGTTCTACTCCACCTCCACCACAGGACCACCCCTCTGGGTGTCTCTAGCTGCTAAGAAGTTCAAAGAAAACTTCAGACCTGCCCCCCATCCTGGCCCCTGGAGGTTTGGGGCCCTCTTCATGGGGATGCTGCTGGAGCAGCCCTCAGGGGGATGTCCACGGTCAGGCACTGAACACAGAACTCAGCGCACCGTATTCCCTTGCAGTGTGCTTCCCTGCTCCCACAGCATAAGAAAGCACTGTGCCCAAAGGGCTGTGCCGTAACAGGGGATCTTTTCACAGGTGCATCCCAGGAGTTTATTGAAATCACCCTGGTGTCCCAAACTGCTGGTGCTGCCAGACACACCTGGTGTGAAGAGAGAAAGCATCTTCTCAAGGTAAGCCATGCAGGTGCTGGGTCACCAGTGTCCCAGACATCTGTGCAGGGTGAGTGCTTGAGGGCAGGACAGCTGTAGGATCGAGGAAGGAAGGAGTCAGCCTCATGCTGGGGTTCTGTGAGGCCAGCTCTGCCCTGCTGTGCTCTCTGTGCCCCTCTCCCACAACTGGCAGACGTGGGTGTCCTTGCTGTCCCTCTCACAGCCCAGCAGCCAGATGAGTACCCAAGTGCCTGGTACACATCTCAGAGTTTACAGCACTGCAGCTCACCTGCTCGCAGTGTAGCAGGAGCCCTGCCCCTACTGCAAACACGGCTCTTCCCGGCTGCAGACGTGTCCCTTGTTCAACTGTGCCACAGCTTGTTTCCCGTCAGTGTTCCCGGTCTGCCCGGTATGCGGCTCTACAAACCCAGCGAGACTGTGGTGTTGGGCCCCATTTCATGCAGAGCAGCACCCATCAGCTGCTCCTGAGTCTACCTCAAACTCATTTGTCTCATATTAGATCTGATTGCAAATCAAATGCAATTTAATTAGCAGAAAGGCAAACAGACACTTCCTATGACTGGTGATCATCCAGCTAATGACTATCAGATCAGCAGATGTAATTGCAAACCCCTACAGTAATCAGAAAATGAAATGAAGATGCCACTTGCATCCCGGTCACACAACGCCTTTCACATCTCCTCCTTCCCTGGCTCATGGGCTGGAGGACACTGCTGGGAGACACACACGGTCTGCCATGCCTCATCCCTCCTGTGCCCTCCACCTCCCAGTGAGGCAACTGGTGCCAGAGAAGCCAGGCTGATTTTCTCATAGCCCAGACTGTGGCAGTGCCCTGGGGACGCCAGATCCTTGGTATGTCCCCGGTTCTGGGGAGGCCATAGGGTACAGGGAGGGAGCTGGGGGTGGGTGCCCTCCCCAGGGGTCTTGCACCAGGTTTGTCTGTGTGCTGTCTTCCAGGTGAATCAGGCATGTAGTTTTCCACCTCTGCTTCCTTAAACCAATGCAAAGGCTCTATGGACACTTACTTATACTTAGAACAGGTTTATTTTAGATAAAGGGAAAAGGTTTCATTGGTGACAAAGAGATTTAGGAACCAAAGCCCCTCCTGCCTTTGCCCCATGATATGAGCACTTTGGGCCCCAAACATCCTGAGAAGGTACCACGTAAGACCTCGGCTCCTTGTCCAAACCCTGGTGGATCTAAGGACATGATTTGTGGGTCAAAGTAATTTTTGAAATTGGGTTTAACCTGCTAGCTCTTGCAGGCTTGCCAGTGCCAGGGTTACCCACAGCAGCGTGCTCAAGTAAAGGGCTCTTCTCCCTGATGCCGCAGCCATTTCCCTGCTTGGCTTTGCTTCTCTGAGCTGACCACGTCGCACCATGTCCTCTTCGATGGACTCTCCCCTCTCCAGGCATTCTGGCAGCCTGGCTCAGCTTCCTCCTCCTTGAGCGGGCTCCCCACTCCCTGTGCACCACCTGACAAGGTATCACTAACGTACCACAGCATCAGTATTTTCCCACATGGACTGGAAACCTCTCTGCTGTCCCCATGGCCAGTTTGGCACCCTGTGCCACACTCACAACTCATGACTACCCTGGGCTGACTGGACCGCTGGGTCTCCAGACAAGAACCCTGTAGGCAGGGGACTGCTCTGTAGTCCCAAAGCTCCTGTGCCCACCTAGTTTTCCTTCTTTTTCTTTCCCCTAAAGCCTTGTAAATGCCTGGTGCTGGATTCCTCTTCTCCCAATGGATGTAGCCCCCATCACAAAGATGCTTTGCACCTTCATGGCAGGAGAAGCAGCATTCATTCTTCCTGAATTCAGGTGCAGTCATGCTCACCTCCCGCAGCCCTGCTGACATGCAGCAAACCTCTGAAGACTCTCGTCCCTCCTTAATGCTGCTGTCCCTGTGCCCTCATGTTGTCACTGGCCACCCTACCTTTGCCATAAATTGTCATTGTCCTCCTGGAAAACTGGGAGTGGGCAATGTTTGACTTCCAGGGCACTGAACTGAGAAGCACTGCGGGGCTGCCTGTCCTTCAGCTACATGGCTGAAGGGCGTATATTAATCTCATAACACTACAAGCAATTTTCACAGTCTCCCTGCACTCCTTCATCTTTCAGTGCAGGCTTTGCTTACTGCTTTTCAGGCTCTTTTCTTTCCTTGCAGATTTTCCACTCCTTCCAGATACCCTCCTTGGCATATATATGTTGCTTGTTTGCTAGGGGAGAAGCCCTGCTCCACCAGCCTCTCCCTCATGCTTGAAAGGGAGTTTTTAGTTGGGTTTTGCACCTTTTCTTTCATGAAATCCCAGCTCTTCTCTATGTTTGCATGCTCGACTTCCCAAATCTGCCCAGCTGCAGTAACCAGCTCTCTTTACTTGTCCTGATTTGTGCTTGTTCACAGGCACAGCCACCAATCTGCTCCTATTGATCTTCCCATTTGCGCAAAATGGCATTGACTCATGCCTACTCTAGCTGCAGATATTTTCCCAGATAGCTCTTCTAAAAACAACCTATTTTTCAGGAACAGGTACAAAAAAAACCCCATCAGCTCGCTTCATGCTGTGACCTGGTGAAGAGATATGTGAGATGTCATATCCAAGGATATCTGGAATGACCATTACAGAAAAGGCTATGATTCATAACACCACCATGCCTCCAAAGAGTTACTCTTCCTGGAAGGATTTCTCCCTGGGGCTTTGTCCTTGCCCCAGTCTGGCTGGGGGATCTGTGAGAGGCTCCCAGCACCATCCAGGCAGACATTCCTTTCCCTCCTTCCCAAGACAATCTAGATCCAGGAAGATCTTTTGTTGGTGCCTTTCAACATCTTGTGCTGTGCTACCCTTCCTCCTCGCCTCCCGTTCTTACCTTCTCCTCCGGTGTCCTCCATTGCCTCTGCTCTGGTCACAGCAGCTATTCCTCTGACCTCTGGGAACATCTGCTGCCATGGGCAGCTCCATGTAATAATTTGAGTTCCTCCATGCCAGCTTTGCGTGAGGCCACAATCGTTTGTGTTATTTCCTGTGGATCATCTGCTCTTCCTCAGCCAGAGGAGACATCAGCCTTTTGCTACCCATACCACTCTCCCAGCTGCTCTTATCCCTACAGGTGCTTCCCTTCCCTCTGTGGTTGTGTCCTTGTTTACCAACTCCTACTCTTCCAGCACAAACCAAACCAGCATGGCGAGTACATGCCTCTGCTTCAACCTCCATTCCCTTCGTGGTTCAAAGCCTGGTATCAGATCCCTGAAGGCTTCTCTCATCCCACTGGCGTGCCTCCTTGCATTAAGAGGAGTGTGTCCATGGAGGTTCCCAGCTGCTCAAGCACCCCAGCCCTTCCCGTGGCACCCAGCCTTGGGCTGGCTGCTCCTCTCTCCCTCCCTGCTCACACACACACCCAACTGCTGGGCACCAGGACAAATCCACAGGCCATCCCTGAATCACCACCTTGTGGAGCACACCCCCAGCATCGTGGGGTTGTCCTTGTTCCCTCTTGGAGGGAGCTTGCAATGTCATTTGAGGGTGCTCGAGTCTTCTCAGCCTGGCACCCACCTCCTTTTTGCTCCTAGCAGATGCTCCCGCACTTCTCTGGTGACAGCTCTGTCAGTACCAACAGCTTCTTGCAGGCTTGTGCAAATCTCTGATGATCTCCTTACTGCTCTTCCTGTGGATTCAGTAGTTTTAGGTTCACACCCAAAATCTTCTGTATCTCATCTCCATTTATGCCTGAGCTCCAGTTTGTCATTAGATTCAGAGTCTTTCCCTTTTCCTGCAGGCTAGTGTCTCTGCTTTTCCTTGCCACCTTCAAGTCTGTTTGAACAACACAGTCACCTTCAGATGCCTTTCTGGTCCTCCTATGATCTCTCAGACTCTTGGAGGTCCCTCCCTTGCACTGTTTTCTAGGTGTGAACGTGAAGCTAACAACTACAGTGCAGTATTTGCAAGCAGACACCTTCTTTGTCTGTAATGTTCAAAGATATTTTTTTTGAGATCTGCTCCCACAATCTGTGATGGAGAGGGGAAGGAGGAGACCTTTCTGTATCTTCACTAATGGTGTAAACACAATTTGCTCCCATGAAGGGCAGCAGCTCTTCAGGCAGAACCTGTCACGTTTTGTGGGATCTTTAGATCAATCTCCAGTTGCAGCCCAGGAAACCCGGAGGGGAGAGAGGACCTGCTCTCGTCCGCTCTCATTTAGCAGTCCCTGGGATCCTTACCGACCACAGTGGTGAGGTCCCAGCTCTCTCTGGTCTCCTTCAGGTGACAAAGAGTTGGGGGTTGCCTTGAGGATTGAAACCCCATGGACTGAGACCCACCACCTGCCCCGACAGATGTGTGTCTGTCCCGAGTCCCTGGAGCGAGGTGTGAGGAATGCCAGGGCAGTGGCACGGCTTCAGCCCACCACGCAGCAGAGCGGAGGGCTGGTGATGCACCACGGCAGGGGTGAGTGCTCACCCTCCTTCTACCTGTCCTTATCTCCTCCAGCTCTCCCTGTAGATGAGCCCCAAATCCCTGAAGCAAGGAAATCTCAGCAGCCCCACCATGTTCCTTCTCTTGGGATTTTCCAGTACCTACAGAGCACAGGTGACCCTCTGCCTGTGCTTCTCACTCATTTACCTGGTGACGGTGCTGGGGAACCTGCTCATCGTGACCCTCGTCTGGCTGGATGCCCACCTGCACTCCCCTATGTATTTCTTCCTGGGCCACCTCTCCTTCCTGGACATCTGCTACTCCTCTGTCACCCTCCCTAAGATCCTTGGAGACTCCCTCTCACCACAGAAGACCATCTCCTTTGTGGGCTGCATTACGCAGATCTACTTCTTCCTTTGCTTTGGGGGCTCTGAGTGCATACTCCTGGCTGCCATGGCCTATGATCGGTACCTGGCCATCTGTCACCCCCTCCACTACCCAGCGCTCATGAGCAAGAAGATGTGCCACTGCTTAGTGGCCATTTCGTGGCTGAGCGGCTCCTTCTCCTCTCTGATCCAGGCCTTCCTCACAGCCTGCTTGCCCTTCTGCGGGTCCAACATGATCAACCACTTGTTCTGCGAGATACCCTTCTTGCTGAAGGCGTCCTGCAGCCCTAATGCTCTCCTCAACAAGGCTGCCTTGTATGCTTTGGCTGGGACTATTGCAATGGGCTCTTTCCTCCTTACTCTTGTGTCGTACGTCCACATCATCAGGGCTGTCCTCCAGAAGGGAGCAGGGACACAAAGGGCTTTTGCCACCTGCACCTCCCACCTGACCGTGGTGACCCTGTTCTTTGGCACTGGGGCCATTGCGTACCTGCTGCCTCACTCCAGTGCCTCCGAGGAGATCGACGAGGTCCTCGCCCTGCTGTACGCCGTTGTGACCCCCATGCTCAACCCCATCATCTACAGCCTGAGAAACAGTGAGGTCAAAGGGGCCATCAGGAAAGCCCTGCACAGGGAGGTGTTATGGATGTCCACCAAGGTTGCAGGCATCGTGCTGAGCGACCCCCACCCTCCCCACTGCAGGGGTGCAGCTCTCGGTGACCCAACACACATGAACGGGTCTGGGACTCCCGGCCGGGCAGTGCCATGTGGTGCTGGTGGGGGCACAACAGCAGCTCCTAGCTCTGCCTCACCAACGCATCCTATGCTCAGACCCATTATTGCCCAGTGGGGACCCGGGGGCTGGGTACCTAATTCACAGCATTGTCCCGCACAAAGTCTGAAAGCCCCTAGCACAGCTGGCTTGAACTTGCACTGCCAGCTTCAGAAAGCCCAACTCATGCAAGTACGACCCCAGGCACGTGAGCTGTGTCTTATCCCATCCCAGGAGCAGGGTACCATCCTTCCAGTGTGGAGCACTGCAGAGGTCTTCACCCTCTCGGACCAGTGGTAGAAGGATGGCACGCAACGTTCTCTGGAGACCTGAATAGACTAGGAGGGTATTTTGTAAATTGCTGATTGCTTGGCCACAGGAGTTCTCCCAATAAGTAATTCTGGGAACTTTTTTCCTAAGAAATAGGTTTTGCCCAGGTAGAGAAGCTGTACTGGTTGGCCACAGGCTGCCTTTGATGTGACAGTGCCCTTGGTAAGCCTTATTTTTTTTAATCATTTATCTACACCAGGGCTTTGTCAGGCTTTCTGGAAAGAGCTTTTATTCCTAAGCAGAGCCCTTTCTGAGGTGAAACACCATGCAAAGCACAGCAGTAATGCTTGGATGTTTGCATCTCCGGTTAAGTGGTGGATAATCTTGTCTGGGCTGGACTTGCAGACACTGCAGAGCCGGATGTCTTTCCCTTAATGCAAAAAAATATGTATAAGTAGAAAAACCATGGTTGGGGGATTGATCTTTGTAGTTTCAGGAGTCAAAGTTAATCCTGGGAACGGAGAGCTGCTTCCACATGCAAAATGGTGGTGAAAAGGCAGGAGTGTGGGTGGGAGTGCAGATTAATCTGGTTCATGACATGCCTTCAGGAAGGGTTCAGGGGCTCTCAGCAGCACACAGAGCCAGGAAGGTGTTACCTGGTGGTCATAAATGAAGGAGTGTGAAAGGATGCTTTGACCACTGCTCAGTGCGTGCAAGAAGATACACCTACAGGCATAGCAAAACACATGCTCCTCAGACCTCGGCTGAATGCTGGGCTGGGATTTCTTTACAAGTAAGACTCTGTAAGACTCCTACTTAGCAGAAATTAAGGGAACTGGTTTCCTGTGATTGGAAACAGCCCTGTCCCTGATGGAGCCAAGGATTTCCCAGTAAGAACCCAACGTGTCTTATCCCACTCAGGTGAGGATGCAACACGTCCTCCCAGAGCACATGGACAAGGCAGGCCCAGTTGGGGAACCCAGTTTTTAGGACATCTACAAAATTGGCAGATTCTTTGGAAATAAAACAGGAATTTCACATTCCTTCCCACCCACAGTCCCCAGGGCAGGGCAGCTATCTGCCACCCCTCTGCTCTCCCTACTGACAGGGAAACCTGTGATTTCATGACTGCTCCTGCCAGTTGTAGCTACGTTAGTATTTGGCCAGGTATGCACCTCTGGAGGTGCCAGGCAGGGAAAGAGGATGGAGAACCCTTGTGGCAGGGAAGGGTCAGGCACCACAAGTCCTGAGTGTGCTCCATGCTCAGCCTTCATCAACTCACAACACTGACGGGCAAGACCACACCACAATATGAACCAACAGAGCTTGCTGTAAATTCCAGCAGCATCACTAGGGATAAAAGAAACGTATATCCCTTTTATCAGACTTATCTGTCAGGGGAGATCCCTGCTTTCTCTGCCCCAGGGGGTATGCAAGACAATCTATTGGGTGCAGGAACAAAGTATTTTTGGTACCATTAATAAATAAAATAATATTTTAAAATAAAATTATATTTTAAAACTAGTGTTTATTTAATCTTTATCTTGTCCTTTTAAAATGTCGATTACTGTGTATGTTTTATAACATGCATGTATATTATTTATGAATAAATATACATATATTGGGGGTGCCTGCTCAAAAGTTTTTCACTGATAAGGGTGTGCAATCAAAAAAGTTTGGAGAGCACTGCTCTACACCACCACATCTGAGCAAAAAAGTCTGGGGGAGTGAAGCTTTACCCACAGCAAAGGAAGATCTAGGGATGAAATGAGGATCACTTAAGCAGATGGGCCATATCCTGGGACCAGGTGGGACGCACCCCAGGGTGCCGAGGAGCTCATTTGGCGCTTTTCATCACTCTGGAGCCTCTTGCTTTGAACCCGTGGAAACCATTGGTGGGGCTGAAGCTGGCAGAGAATTTCTCACCCCCTTCTCCCTGCCCTCTCAGAGGACCTGAGGGGATGGCTCTGTCTCAGACCTCGGTAGGAACACGCCGTTTGGCTGCAGGCGGGGAGAAACCCAGCTAACCATGTGTCCTGGTTTGGGCTGGGATAGAGTTCATTTTCTTTCTAGCAGCCGGTATAGTGTTATGTTTTGGATTTAGTATAAGAAGAATGTTGATAACACACTGATGTTTTCAGTTGTCACTGAGTAGTGTTTCGAATAAGTTGAGGATTTTTCAGCTTCTCAAGCCCAGCCAGCGAGAAAGCTGGAGGGGCACAAGAAGTTGGCACAGGACACAGCCAGGGCAGCTGACCCAAACTGGCCAAAGGGATATTCCATACCATGTGGTGTCATGCCCAGTATATAAACTGGGGGGAGGGAGTTGGCCTGGGGGGATCGCTGCTCAGGAGCTAACTGGGCATCGGTTGGCAAGTGGTGAGCAATTGCATTGTACATCACTTGTTTTGTATACTCCAATCCTTTTATTAGTATTGTCATTTTATTATTATTATTATCATTATTAGTTTCTTCCTTTCTGTTCTATTAAACCGTTCTTATCTCAACCCACGAGTTTTACCTTTTTCCTTCCGATTCTCTCCCCCATCCCACTGGGTGGGGGGGAAGTGAGTGAGTGGCTGCATGGTGCTTAGTTGCTGGCTGGGGTTAATCCATGACACCATGTTATCTTGGCACTGGCCATCACACAGACAGGGGACAAGGGGGGGTTTGCTCCGCTGCCTCTGAGGATTCGTGCACAGGGATGAAAGCTCTAAGCTGCCTGCAGAGCTTGTCTTTCTCACAGGTGTGCTGAAGATGAAGGTCATTTTCTTGCTCCAGGAGTCGATACTTCTGTTGATGCTTCAGGCCTGGGCAAAAATCCCTCTGAAAGAATATTGTGATGGAGAGAAGGTAATGCCGCTGGAGGGTGTTTTCCAGTGGTGGAGGACAGGGAAGATGCCTTGCTTGGACACGGTCTCCCTGAGGGAGCAGAGGTCAGACAAAACCCACCTGCCTGTTTTTACAAGGACCCTTGTTCCTGCTGTAAGTCAAAGTCCCTCAGGCTTCCTGGCATTCACCAGCATGACATTTAGGTGCTTGAATGCCTTAGTGGGGCAGTCAGCCAGATAGTGAGGGTCACAGCATACCTGGGTTTGGCCAAGTGGAGCTGGCATTGGGTTAGCTCTTTATGGCAGACTGCAGTTGTGCCTGGCAAAAGAGATGCTCATCCACCCTGTCAGCGGCCTGGGAAGAGGAGGGAGTGGGGGATTCCTGCTCTATCCCTGAATCTCTCATTGCTCGCTGTATTAATCACTGCACAGCCATGCTCTCTAGCTTGCAGGGAAGTGGCACACCATCGCCATAGCTTCCCACTCCAGCTCAATCAAAGACCTCAAGAAATATGAGAAGATGTCTGTGAGCACCATATTTCACCATGATGGTGAAATAATCATCAAAACTTTAATTCCTGGGTAAGTGTCAGTTCAAATCTTCTCATTTGCTATGGCTTTCACCCATGGCTCCTCTCCTTCTCACTCTTTACCTCGGTTAGCTCTTGAGTTCTTCATAAAACAGAAAGAACTACACAGGTCCCTGGGGGGTGGTTGCTTCCCATCCTGGTAACACACGGGTGCTGACTGTGCGCACGGAACAGAGCTGGCAGGAGCTGTTCTCTCGCCTCCAACCTGGAAGTGACCAACCAGCTGTCAAAAAATACAGTGGACATGGGAGCACCTGCCATGTGGCTGGAGACTTCAGGAGGTGAGACCAGAGGCGCTGCTGTGTCAGAGCTCTGCGCCCAAGCAGATGTCCAACAGCTGCTCCTGCTGCCAATTCAGACTTGAGATACAACCAAGTTTGGCAAAAATGGAGCAAGGGACTGTGCCAGGAACCCCTCTGGCCCATGGCAGATGTTTGCTGTTTTGGGTTTCAGGTGGAGTCAGAGAATTAATTCATCCCTGGGTGTTTGTAAAGCACCTTCAGGTGGGCAGCATCGGGGACTGGAGAAGCATCACTAAATCACAGAAATTAGACAGAAACACCTTTGTATTTAATCTACCTTTACCAGTGCAGGACTCTCTTCAATCCCATTCTGGGAGCGTGTCTGAGAAGAGAGGCCAAAATCAATCGAGCTTCTTCCCAGTGGAAATGACTGATGTGGCTTCACATGCTTTAAAGACCTGATGAGAAATGAAAATTAGTTTGTTCTTTCGTCTAGCACTTGCTAGAGGATCCCACCCATTACCTCTGCATTCAGCCCAATTAATTGTGTGATGACCCTGTTCCTCCTAGAAAGGTGTCCAGTCTTGTTTAGAAGATGATGAGAGATGGAAATTTTAGCATTCCCTTGACAGCTTCCTCCCAACCACCCCTGACATTGCTAATTATTCTTTGTCTCTAACTGGAACTGCCTGAGCTCAAGTTCCAAGTGCAGCTTCATGCCTCTCGCAGAAGGTATTTGGGCTGGAGCAACCAAATGACCTCTCAAGCTGCTTTTTGAGGAGGCCCACTAGGAAAGCTGAGGGCTTTGTATGCCATTAGCTGGAGTCCAATGCTCTTTATTTGCTCTCCAGCCTGCAGGATGTGAGCAGAGGATGGTGGTCTTAAAAAAACCCCTGACTGACCTGGCCAATACACAAACTCCTATAAGTACCAGGGGACCGCGAGGGAGGAGATGTGACCTGACTCAGCAGCAGGGCTTAAGCCATCCCTGGAACAGGACCCCTCCAGAGCACGAACATCAGTGTGGGCTATTCCCCACTGTGTAGGTGGCAGTTTCATGTACTACCACAAAGTGTATCATGGAGAGCTAGGGATTTCCATGCCATGCTCCCTGGGCTCCCAATACCAGGCCCTTCAGATAACTGTGCTGCCCCATTAACACCTCCACCCAGGCGCAGGGATGCCTGTCCCAGAGCCCAGCCCAGCCCCATGCACCCTCCCGGCTCTCCGGCTCTCTCTGTGAAGCATGCTGGAGTCAGGATTTGCAGGTGACACCATCTGGGGCAGAAAGGTCCCTTTGCTGTGTGGCACAACAGGGCCAGGTCGCAGGGAGAGGCTGTGAGCACATGCTGGTCTACCTGCACACCCAGTCATCAGTGAGGGTCCGTGCTGAGTTAACCAAAAGAGAGGTTGTCCAGGAGTATCCGCAGAGAGCTCCAACCTCCAGCATGTCAGATGCAATGCTGGGGGACCTCAGCCTCTCTCTTGGCGCAATTTAGTCCCAGCAGGCCTCCACGGAGGAGTAAGATCCTGAAGCTTGCAGATTTGGGCTGTTAAAAGCATACTTTGTTCCCAAGACTAAATAAACAACTTTCTTTAGGCTCTTCAGGGCTTAGGAGCTCTGACAATAGTCTGGAGTAAAGAAGTGATGCTTCTCACAAGCACAGTAAGAACCAATGGCTTTTAGAGGGCTGCAGCCCCAGGTGGTCCCAGGTCCATGGGATCACCCTGAGAGGGAGACGTCCCGGTTGGGGGGGCTGGAAGTGACTGTGTCGCACAGCTGGGGAGAGGCACAGGTGGTCCTGGGGACAAGGCTAGTGTGCGAGGAGGTCCCACACTGTGCCAAGGTGGAGGCGGTGGGGATGGGTGGGGAGCCAGGATCTGGAGGACGGTGCGTAGGCAGAGAGAGGGACTTCAGGGACTTGGTCCAGGGTGCACAGGAGGTGATGAAGGGGGTAAGAGATGTGCAAGGGGTGCAGAGAAGGGGTGCTGGGTATGTGAGGGGTAGAGGAGGAGTGTAGGGGATCCTGTGTGCAGGGGAGGGATGCTGGGTGTGGGTGGTGTAAAGGAGGGGTGCAGAGCCTGTAGGGTGGAGGGGTTTGGATGTAAGGGGTGCAGAGGAGGGGTACAGGGTAAGGCTCAGGCAGGACGTATGTGAGAATATGTGCACAGCTGCTCCAGGAGCTGCCGGAGCACCAGGACCCCCCTGGCACGGGGTGGGTCAGCCTGCATCCCAGCCGGAGGTGATGCCCTGAGCTCATCCCCTCCCCAGCCACATGTAAGACATCCCACCACTTTCTCCTGCAGGGAGAGATCTCACCAGCTGTGGCCTGGTCAATATGGACTACACCAGCCCCACCATCCTCCTCAGTGACCGGCAATATCAGGGGCTGACCATCTCAGTGGTGACTCTCTACAGTGTCAGAACAAAAGTGTCACAAAAAAGCTCAGTGATGCCCAGGGAGGCAAGGGCCGTGGGGGGCTGACCCTCCAGCAAGCCCCTGTCAGCAGGACAGGAGCTGCTGGACAGTTTGTCCTGCTGCTCTGGGGGTGTCAGGGGTCTGGGTGCTCTGGCAGATCTGCATGGGACCCCCAAAGTGTTCCCAGTGCTACCCCCATGGGAGGAGGGAGAGGTCTGGGGACATGTGGCCAGGCTACAGGCAGAAACACTGAAGCAAAACCCGGTGTGATAGAGAAATTCAGACACACGATGAACCAGATGGGACTTTCCAAGGAGCAGATGATCATGCTGCCCAAAGCCAGTAAGAGCAACCAGCAGCCCCTGTCCCCGGGTCCTCTTTGCCTGGAGATCCCTGCCCTCAGCTCTCGCATGGAGCACAGAGGTGGCAAGAGGCAGAGGGTGATTTTGACACCTTCCCATGGCTCCTGCACTGAGAACCATGGGGACTACAGTGCCCTGGGATGCACTGAGCTGGGGCAGGCTCAGCCCTTGCAGGCAATGCATGGGGTGTGAGGCAGGAACATTGCTACCAACTGGGGTCCACAGGGGATTTTAGCCTGCACATCCCTCTGGGTGGGTGCTGAGCAGTTTTCCCCAGGGCTGCGTTGCTCCTCTCTGAAGCAGGAGAAGGGCTTCATCCCTTTTTGTCTTTGCAGAGGAGTGCACCCCACCATTGGAGTAGGTGAGCCAGAGCTCTGGCTCTCCCACCCTGGGGCTGGGACAAGCTCCCAGCATCCTCCTGCGCTCCCAGCCAGAGCCTTGGGCACGGGGACTCTGGGCACAACTGCCCAAAAGCAGCCCAAAAGTAACCTCCAGCCTCAAGCACCATTCTGGGGAGAGGCCAAGCACCAGACAAAGGCCAGAAAAGCCACTTTTTTCTTTTTTTCCTTTCACCAAGTAAATTTTAAGATCTGAAACTCAGCATTAGCAGGAGACATGGCCTCAGCCTGCATTTTGGGAGGTCAAAAACCAGCAGCCGTCTGCAACGGGCCAGACCCTTGGAGCTGGGGCTGGGCTTGCAGCAAGCAGCAAGCACTGCTCTGGAGAGGGGGAATGGGATCAGGGCATCCCAGGATAACTCAGGCTGTAAGGGACCTTTGGACGTCTGTAGTCCAACCCTTGCCACAGCAAGGCCGAGGTTACTCAGGCTTTCATTCAGTGTGGTCTTGCAAGCCCCAAGGGTGGTGATGGCATGGCTTCAGTGGGTCCATCTCTGCCTCCCCCAGGAGAGCAGGTCCCACCTCGTTGCCAGCCCCGCTCGCCCCCAATGGGTCAGTGCTGGAGGATCCAGCTGAGCTCCCTGCTCTGCAGCCCCACTGCGCTCGGGGCTGGCTCCCATGGCCCCCTCCTCTGCCTCCCCACCCACTTTCTCCCAAATGAAGAGATGGTGAGCCTGCCCCATGGCTGGGTGTGATGCTGGGGAGTGCTGGGACCCTTGTAGAGGTGCTCTGGGCTCTCAGACATCCCCTGTCCAGGTAGGCAGCATGGGGCAGGGGTCTCCTCCCCGCCTTGCCAGGACTTACAGACTCCCCTGGACACGCACCAGTGCCCCCCCCAGTTATGTCCCATTTGCTCCCACCCAGCCACAGGCTTGATGTGCACACAGGGAAGCGGTTGTACCACCATCCCCACCTGCCTCCCCCGCAGACCCGCTTGCCCAAGTGCCCCCACTCAGGGCTGCCCTGGCCCCAGCACCCCTGGGCTGGCCCAGCACTTGCTGGGTTTGCCTCTGCACAGACCTGTTGCTGATTCCCAGCCATTTGCCACAGGTGGCTTATGGTTGCTCCTGGCCACAGCCATGCTGTGGATCTGTGGTCCATGTCAGCTATGTAACTCATCACCGCTGCAGATCTGGTCCCTGTGGTCCTCACCCCCACCAGGAGCCAGCACCTGGCCCTGACACCAAGAGGGGAACCCCCAGCAGCTATGGGGCTCTGGAGAGCCCATGGTGGGGCAGGGGCACCAGCCACCCCATTGAGGGTGCACAGCCCCAGCAGGGCCAGGTCACCTGCAGTGCCTAGGGACCTGCCCCAGTGCTGTGGGTGAGGGGTCCCAGCCAGATCGTGCCCTGGAGGTGCCAAGCTCTGGCCATGCGATGGCACCCTCATGCTGCACAAGGGCACCCTGGCTGGGAGCACCAGTCCCCTGGGTGCAGCCAGAGGTGCTGGGTCGGTGACACATGAGGACAGGACCTAGCAAGGACTTTGCCTACCAGCTGAGGTTGGCGTCTCTGTCACCTGATAACAGGGACAACGCAGGGCAGAAGAAAAGCTTGGCTCTTTCAGAGTGTATTAAAATCAGTGAGTTTATTAGGGATTTGTATCAGCATAAATGGGACCAGTTAGTCCCAGCAACCCTTTGGTTTGGCCCAGTATCCATCCCGGTAGCCCTCCAACGCCACCTTCCTGCACAGCAAAAAGCAGCAGGTTAAAGATGTGGTTACTGGCCCTGGTGTGGGCACTTGCCCCGGTTATCCCGGCACCATTGCCTAGTGCGCTTGCTGGTCCCGGAGGTGCATGTTAAAATTGAGAAGCAATTAATGAGTACAGAGCTCCAGCAAACCAGGGAGCAAAGAAAATGCAGGTCTTTCCTTTGGAAGTAAAATCCCAGACAGCTGGCAGGAGCGAAAGGCCAAGGAAATTAAGGAAGAAAGAAAATCTTAAGAGATATCTATTCTGCTGGAGGCAGATGACAAGGCTTGCAAAGACCGTTGTCCCCATGGCTGGCCCCACTCCATTCTGTCACCCATCTCTGCCTGTACCTTCCTGTACAGCCTTGGTGTCAGCAAAAGCCATGGGCAGGCGGCAGCCCTTGCCAAAGCCCAGCCCAGCATCCCCGGCACGCCGCACCCCCAGCCTTTCACTCTCGGCAAACCTTGGAAAGCCACGGAGCAGGCTGACAGCCTGCCAGGGCACCGCTGACACTCTAACGGGGCTCCTGCCACGAGCGCCGTTGGCTGGGGCTGAGCCCAGACACGTGGCAGGGCACTGGCCATGGGAATCCCTCCACCAAGAATTAGGGACTGAAAAGGCAGCACATGTTGGCCAGCGGGATCCCGGACAGCGGGTCCTGTCAAACATCACGTCGTCTTGCTCTTGCCAAGGTCTCAGGTCCATGCCTGGAGCACGGGGCAGGAAATCGGATGCCTGGGTTTTGCAAAGCTGCCTGCCTCGGCATCCCCTGACTCCAGGGAGAAACCCTTGCACAGCCCTGAGCTGCTCTGCAGCTCACAGGGACACTGGGACGATAACCTGGGATCCCTGCCGGGCATGGCGCTCGGTGTGACTGGGGTGTCCGTGGGGCGTCCCTGGAGCTGGCAGCTGTGGAGGCACATCTCCGCTGAGCACCCACTGTCCTGCAGCTGGCTGGGATGTCTGTGCTCTGAGGAGGACCCAAGGGTTCGAAAACAAACTCTACAGAGGTGGGACTAATCCAGTGTACATGAGGAGGGTTTGGAAGGGAGCTCACCCTGCAGGGACTCAGGGATGTGGCTGTGACCGGGAAGGGAGGAGGTGTTTTGGCCATGCACGGCTCTATCCAAGGCTGGTGGCTGCAGCTGAGGTCTGACAAACTCAGCGCTCGCAGCCAGGTGACGCAGCTGCCTGGCGGCAGGGACATGGCAGCTCCTGCCATCAGCCCGGGCACCGCCCCAGCAGCAACACAACCCACACGTGGGGTTTTCCAGCCCCTCGTCCCCAGTTTATGCCATTCCTGCGGGACTGGGGCAGTAACCGGGTCCCAACATCCACCAGTTTCCCCTGACCTCTGCTCCTGGAGCTGGGCAGAAACAGCATCTCTGCTGCCCCACACTCCTCACCTCCCTGCATGCAGGCTGCATTTCTGGTTTTGAGATTTGATGGCATCTCTCCCACCTGGCACCTAGAGAGGTCTCCACAAAATAGCAATGCCACGAAGCTAACCAGCGCTCAGAGCGGCTGCCCCAGGCCAGCGTTTTGGAAAACGCTCGTGTTGAAAGGAGGGTGGTTCCGGGGGGAGGATGGCAGGATAAGCCCGGTTTAGGTGGCCTTGGTGCCTACAAAGGGACCCAACGCCACAGCACCCCCCACCCCGCAATTTGGCCATCAGCGGGGACGTGGCCATCACCCCCGGTCCCCCTCTGAGGGATCCACCCCCCCCCGAACCCCATGGAGGGGGGGAGGTGCGTGGAGAGGTGGGCTGAGATGCTGGCAGAGAAGGCGGCTCCAGCGGCCCAGCCGCGATTGCTGCAGGAGGGGCGGGGCCCGGCGAGGAGGGGGGCGGGCCCTGGCGGCGGGGGGGGGAGGCGGGCCCCGCCCGCCGCCGCGCCCCGCCCCTCCCGCCGCTCCCGCCACCGCCCGCAGCCGCCGCGGCCCCCACGCCCGCCCGTGTCGGTGGAGGATGGTGGCGGCCCGGGGCGCTGCCGCTCGCCGCGGAGTGTTGCTGCTGCTGTTCGCCGCCCTCGGGGCCTGCCGCCTGCGCCTCGCCCGTGCCGGTGAGTGCGTCTCCGTGTCGCTCCCCTCCGCCTCCCCGCCCCGTGTCTGTGTCCCCTTCCCAAGGGACCCGCGTGGGCCCTCCCACGGTGAGCCCGGTGCGGTTGTCCGTCCCTCGCCCACCCCTGCGTGGGCTCAGCATCCGTGGGTGCTCGGGCCCCTGGGAGGGGGCAGCGGGTCCTTCCCTGCACCGCTGCTCCTGTGCCCACCCCACCCAGCGTCCCGCGGCAGGGGGGGGGGACAGGGAAGCTGCCGTGGCTTAGGAACCGCTCAGCATCGTTCCCGCCCGGGTAGCATGGTCCACGTATCCCCACGGCCTGAAAGCAAGGTGGGAAATGGCCCGTGGGCTCCCCTCTCCGCAGCCCCACGGGGTTTCTCCCACTCCACCCGGCTCCTGGCCAGGCCCCTCCGCACTCCCTGGAGACAGGCAGCACCGTGCCATCGCCCTCCTGCCTGTGCCATCATCCTCCTGCCTGCTGCTGCAGGCAGGGGCCCTGGCAGCGGGTGGCATCGGCACAGGACTGGTCCCCAGCAGCAGTGTGGGGTGGCGGGAGGTACCCACAGATATAGGGCCTGATCCTGGAGTGGGGAGAGAGCATGGACTTGTGAGAGTGGCCCTACGCGGTGGCCCTCACAAAGCACCTTTATTGGGGAAAAAAATTAAAAAACACCAAAACAAACAAAAAACCCCTCAAATAAAGCTGCTGTGGTGACCGAGCCACCCCAGGGAGCCCCAGGCCGGCAGCGCCCTGTTTGCTCACCTGCCTGGCCTCGCTCCCTCGAGGGGAGCAGCAGCAGCATCGCACCACAGGGCTGAATCAGTGACAGAGGCGTTTCCCCTCTCTCCCAGGGCAGAAAAAATGCGTGGCTTTCATTTCCCTCTCAGCAGCACTGTGTTTGGCCTTCTTTCTGTTTTCTTAAGGGTTGTTTTGGGGGTTTAGGGTTTGGTTCTGGTCTGTTTTTTTAGTTTTGGGGTCTAGGTTAGTGCATTTCCCCTCCTGCTGGGTCTGGTACTGGACGTGCGCCGTGTCCCTTTGCTCTGTGCCCACTGCTGGGCTGCATGGGGCCGCGATGGGCATAAACACCACCCCTCCAAAAACCCCAACCGGCCCTGAGCATTCCTGCCTGTGGGGAAACCTGGGGGCTGCCCGCCGCTGCCCACACCAGCTGGTCACACTGGCAGGGAGGTGCGGTGTCCCTGCCTGCAGGACGGCGTGTCTCCGGGCAGGTGCTTTCCGCCTCACTGGCTGCAGGAGTCGGGGAGTGCCTCCTCGCTCCCAGCATTGTTTGCAGATCCAATATTGTTCTCCCTGCTCTGGCTCGGCGGACGCCGGGCAGGCAGCCTCCTGTCAGCTGGGGACGGTGCAGCCTCACCGTGCTCCTGCCTGCTCTGAGGGAGGGCAAGAGGGTGCAATATTTTTTTTAAATCTCCCAGCGGTTCAAAACATCCGGGTCTTTCCGTGCTGGAGGCGGAGGTGGGGATGCTCCTGTGCTCTCCCTCTTCCCACGTGTCGAGGGCAGGGTGGCCCAGCCGGGGGTGCCGGTGATGCAGGCTGTGATGGGGGGAAGGAGATCCGGGCGGCTCTGATGCAGGCACCGGCGATCCGGCATAATCTCCACTGCTTCTGAATTTAAGGGATTGGGGTGGGATAAACTGGCCGGACAGTGCTGCTGGGGAGGGACCGCACGAGGGGCTGCTGAGGGTGGCTGTGCCTGTGGGCTGTCGCAGGGGGGTGGTAGGAGAGTTTCCCTTTCCCCTCCCCTTCCCAGTCCCGGGGGGCTGCCGGAGACAAGGCAAGCGCAAGGGGCCTCACTCCGCCGGCAGCAGCCTGCTCCACCAGCTGGGTTATCGCACGCTTTTGGCACACGTGGGCTTGGGATGGCCGGCTCAACCTCTTTCCTGCAAGCAAAAGCTGGGGACGGTTTCTCTGCGCTGTTTGCAATCATGTCATCATCATACCGCCTGGAAATGCCGACAGCAGCATCCCACTGCCAGGAGGTTGGGTTTGTGCGGCACGTGGCAGTGGGGAGCTCTGGGCTGGTTCCTCCTGGGGATGGCTAGGATGGCTGGGGTGCCTGAAGGAGCATCCCTGGCATGCTGGGCAGGGAAAGGAGTCACCATCCTGTCCCTGCAGCCTTCCTCCCTGAGTGCAGCAGGGCAGGGGAAATGTTGGCAGTTTCTTCCCGTTCTATAATTTCCCTTCCTGGGCAGATGGGGCAGAGCTCAGCTTTCTCTGCTGCTCCAGAGCTCCTGCTCCAGGCTGTGCTGGTGAAGCTGGCTCCTGACAAGGAGAGAGATGGGGGACCATACCCATGTCCCTCTGCCTCTGTGGCCTCAGCAAAGCTTCTTCAAATGGGGGCTGGCATCTCCTTCTCCCCACCTTCATCTGCTGGTGCTGCAACCCAGAGGCCTCTGCAATAGATGCCATCTCCTGGGATGCAGCAGCACGTAGCAGCACGTAGCACAGTGACATCCTCATCTTGCTGAGGGCCTCATCCAAGCTGGAGGAAGGGCAGCAGCTGGCTTTGGAGGTGGTGCAGCGGTGGTTTAGTTTTGGCTGGTACTCCTTAGCTGTGTTTTTTCCCCATGTGTCTATCCAGTGCACCCAGCTGCAGGCAGAAACGCTTCCTTGCCTGTTTTCTGGCTGCATTTCCTGGAGCATTAGTGAGAGTTGGACTTCTCACCCCTTCTTGAGTAATTTGGTTGCCAAATTTAATCTATTATTATTATTATAAACAAAAAAAGATTTTCCAAGTGGGATGACGGGCAAGAACCTCTTTTTTTAATAAGCCCGAAAACCCCAGCCCTGCTGCGACAGCCAGCACTTTGCATCAGAAACGCCTGGAGAAGCTGTTCAGCAAAAAATGAGTGGTCCTTTCTAGTCCAAGTGACCCATTTGGCCACATGTAAACTGCTGGCTCCTCGCCGCCTTTCCTCCTCATGCCGCTCCTCAGGGATGCGGGTGGGAACATGGATGCTGGTGCTGATAGCGGCTGCCCCAGCTCTCCAGTGGTGCCGGGACTGCTCAAGGTCCAGAGCTGGGCATGGTAAGGCAGAAGCCATCCTCTGTGAAGTCCTCACGGCTCAGCCTGCAGTGGGATTGTCCATCTCTTGGCTTTTAATTTGCTTGCTTTGCAATCACCACACTGGGGAGGGAGCTGCAGTGGGGTCGAGATGCAGTGAGCTGTCCCCAGGGACCATAATCCTGAATGCTGAAGCTGGGGCAGCTCCAAGCCGCTCTTGGGAGCATCACAGTGGTGCCCGGTGCTGCGCCCGTGGCACTTGCAAGGGACTGGCTGCCCTGCTGAGCTTCCCAGGGCTCTGCCCAGTGGGTGAGCAGGGGTGGTCTCCGAGCCCCCCGACATCACACAGGTTGGTCTGCAGAAAGCAGATATTTCCAGCCCCAGCTTTTTCCTGAGACATAGAGAAGGTCATCTGAGTCCCCCTGGTAGCGGTGGCAATGCTGGGCGATGGTCCTGCTCAGCAGCGTGCAGCCACGCTGTCCCTTTGAACCCCCCCCGCAGCTGCACGTCAGGGTGTCCTCTGCCACGCCGGTGCGGACCGTGTTTCCCGCACGGCAACTGGGGTGCTGCTTCCCTGAGAGCTGCAATGTTGCTCCTGAGTTTAATTTTCTGTGTGATTTTATTCTTGGAGATAATGTTTCCCCCATGTTCTCTGGGGTTACATTTGCTGGGCTGGCTTCCACTGTGAGAAATGAGCCCTCATGGGTAGGCAAGGTGTGGGAGGAGCTGGGGACGTGGTGCATGAGCATCCCACAGGGCTCCGTGGGCCAGTACCTGCACCAGGGACCTAGGCAGGGCTCCATCCGCAGGCCTGGGGACGGGGAACAGCTGGGAAGAGGCCCCCTATCTCCATGATCCCAATTCCTGACATTGTCAGCATCAAGGAAAAGTTTATGGTTTATGGAAGAGACACGGTGAAAGTCCCTCCTCTCCTTTCGCTGCAGCTTGCTGGGGACCCACAAACACATGTGCGCCCCAGCCGTGCCTTGTGGGTGCCGGTGCGGGGAGAGCTGGGGCTCAGGGTGGGGAGACCGTGGTCCCGGAGCCTGGGAGATGTTGCGGTTACACTGTGCAGGGTCAGGCCTTTCAGATCCGCAGTTTCCCTGGCAGCTCCAAGCACGGGTTTGGGGTCCACAGGCAGTCTCAAGGGTCTGGAGCGGGACCCTGGCCTGACCCTGGGGCTGCGCTGCCTGGAGGGGCCTCCCTGGGGCTGCCATGGCCCCACAGAGCCGCCCTCCTCCCCAGGGACCCCTCGATCCCCAGGGGCGCCTGGGTCCTTACCGCAGCGCAAAGGGGAAGATGAGTCTGGGACATTTGCCTGGAACGGCTCTTCTGGGCCATGGGAGTATTAAGGGAGGTAATCAGCTTAGCTCTGCCACACGCTTATGGGGGGGCGCTGGGAGCAGGAGGGGTTATGCGGATGCTGGGGACAGGAGGGGTGACAGTGTGATAGGGGCACTGGGGACAGGGAAGTTGATGGTGCTGGGGACTAGAGGGGTGATGGGGATGTTGGAGATAGTAAGGGGTGACAGGGGTAGCGGGTGTGCCAGGGACAGGAGGGGTGACAGTGTGGCAGGGACAATGGGGACAGGAGGGGTCATGGGGTTGCTGGTGTGATGGGGACAGGAGGGGTGATAGCCTGGCGGGGGCACTGGGAATATGAAGGTTGGTGGGGGGGTGCTGGGGACAAGAGGGTTGATGGGGTGATGGGGGTGCCAGGGACAGGAGGGGTGACAGGGTGGCCTTACCCTACGTGCAAGGCACTGGGTCCCTGGGCACTGGGGACAGGAGCTGCCCTTGGTCCCATCCCTGCATTAACCCCATAAACACAGTGCCCAGGTGCTTCATCCCCACAGGGAGCTCTGGGTCTGGTCCCCGATGGGTGCAGTGGCTCCCCCAGGCCGGCTGCCCCCCAAAACCCCAGGGCATGGCCCCAGTGCTGTTGCCAGTGCTGGGGCATCTCCCTTCTGTGTCCCCCACCTCTATGGCCTTGCCTGGGCTTTACCGACTGCTGCTGCCGCGGGGTGACCAGAGCACCGAATGGCGGCAGCAGGCCTGTAATTAGCCGCTTCGTGAGCTAACAATAATTGCAATGGGAAAAAACTGGCCATTAAGTACCTGGAGTGCACTTTGAATTGGAGGAAGGAAGCGCAGCCGGGGCAGGTCCCAGTGAGTCCCTGCCTCTTCCTGTCCCGGAGCACCTCGATCTGGCAGCTGCCTGCCCTAACCAGTGCACCCCGTGGCGTGTTGCTGGGGTCTCTCCTGCACAGATGGAGGCGGGCAAGGCCTTTGCGGGAGGAAGGTTTGCTCTTTGGTGGGGGGGACCCATCGCTTCAGGTGGGTGGCATGAGAGGTGACATGTCAGCTGGTGGGCTGGCCGGGACCCTGGCTCATTGTGGCACAGGGGTCCCCCAGGCTCCTGACCCCTGTTCCCTTCCTATAGAAATGAGACAGTGGCAGAGGTGGAGGGCAAAAGGTGGGGAAGCCGCTGCTCTTGCTTTGCAGCCATAGCACACATGGGTGCTGTCTGGGCTCAGCTGGGGGTCTGCAGAGGAGCGCTCCTGGGGAACCCGTGGCTCTTGCGTGCTAGAGGAGCAGCTCTGCCTTGAGGAGCTCATCGTCTCACATCTGTTGGGGATTATTTCCCAGCCACCCACTAAGCCGGGGGAGGGGGCGGCCCTGGTAAGCTGCTGGCAATGCGACCCATCCTGCGGTCATAATTCTTGGCTTCCTGGCTGGAGAGGAGGTTTCCCTGAGCAGGCTGCCTCCTGCAGAGGATAAAACCCAAAAGAAATCTCTGGGTCCAGCTGTTTTGGCACCGTCCGCAGCCCTTTTCCAGGAGCCCTGGGATGCGTCCCCCCCATTTTCTCAGCTTATGGGGGCCCCCCCCAGTTTCTGGGCTCTCTGCCCCGGCAGGACACGATGTCCCACAGGTCTTTATCACCGGTGGCAGCTGAGTCAGCACAGGCGCAGCTGCAGGCACAGCCCAAGCCGAGTGGGGTCAGGCAGCCCCTGCTTTTCCGCCTACCTCTCACCTTGCATGTCTGCGGGGATGTGGGCTGCCTGCCACACTTGCGAGCCATTGGGAAGCCATAAAGGTTGGCCCCTGTAGCCCCTGGCATCTGCTGATAAGTGGCTGTGTCCCCAAACCCCCATTTCAGGGTGATGGGCTGGTGGGAGCACCAAGGCTGGTGCCAAGCACAGGGCAGATGATGGGGGCAGGATGGATGGACTCCCCACCCCGAGCGAAGCTGCCTGTGCTGCTGCTGCCACTGCCGCTTCTGAGCTGCCTGAGGGTGTTTAATCAGCAAAATTGTGCTGGTGCATCTTTACCAAAGGCTGGAAAATGTCTCTGGCAGCGTGGGACGGCGGTGAGGTGTGGGAGGGCTTTGGCTTTGCCAAAGAGCATCTGGCCCCAGTGGGCGCAGCGGTGCTTTGCTGGGGAGCTGCTGCTCCAGGGTTTTATTTCCAGCTCAGCAGTGGGAGCATGCCGGAGCGTGTGGCTGCTCACAGATGGCCGAGCTGTGCTGGCGTGGCTGTGCCGGTCCTTGGCCTGGCAGCTCCTTGGGTGATTGGTGGGGGGAGGTGGACTGCCCTCTTCTACCTCCCTGCCAGCAGCAATGGGTCTGCAGGGAGAGCTCGCCGGTGGTCATGGCTCTAATTTGCCATGGCTCACCGGGCAGGTGGACGCCCTGGCAGACAGGGCCCCACTGATCGGTTGGTGCCTGATCAGTGCCAGGAGGAGAGAGCTGGACCCGAATCCTTCCCTCGAGGCTGCTCAGGGCTTCAGGTGGATCTGTGCTTGGAGCAGAGCTGTAAAACCCCCTGCACTGCAGGGCACAGCCCGCCCCAGTGCAGGCACGGCAGCAGTGTCAGGGCTGCCCATCCCCTGTGATGCTGGCACAGCAAGGGTCCGGCACTGTGCCACGCTGCCCATTGCGGTGTCCCAGAGCACCGTGGGGATGCGAGGAGGGGTGCCCCTCACCGGTGGAGCCGCCACGCTGCGCACCCAACATGAGCACACCATGCCTGCATGGGGCCAGCCCTGCCAACCTGCTTGCGGCGGCACTCTGCACTGTGGCCCTGACCACCGGCTGTTTCACCCGTCGTGATGTGCCAAATCTCAGAGCCCAGCTAGTAAAAAAGGAATTTAAAAAAACCCAACCCCTGCCCCAGCCCCAGTGGGCTCTGGGCAGGTACCAAGCCTGTTGGTATTTGCTTGAGCAAAACCTGATAAACAAGACTGAAAGTGGGTGGTTCGAGCTGCGAAGAGCAGCGAGGTGCTTTTCGGCATGGGCTGGCATCAGGGACAGCCTGGGGTCCCCAGTATGGGTGGGCGCACACCCAGCCGAGCCAGGGCTGGTGATGCAAACCCAGTGGCAGGTTTGGGCGGGCAGCACCGAGGAAATGGCATATGGCATCTGGTTTTCTTTTTTCTTTTTTTTTTTTTTTTTAATTATTCCTTCTCTTCCTGAATACCTGAGGCAAAGCTCTTGTTGCTGGAGACAGCCCTGGCACTGCAGGGTCATGCCAGCACAGTAGGGGATGCAGCATGTCACCCTCCCGGTCGCAGCACGGCCTCTGTGGGGCTGGAGCTGCCCTGAGCAGCTGGAAGGAGACAGCGAGCCGGGGCTGGAGCTGGCAGTGCCCAGGGATGGCTGGGCTGGGGGACCAGGGGTGTCTCGTTTGGCTCAGTGCCCCCCTCACCTGCCACAGGCAGGGGGGTCATGTCCTCTGCTGCCTTCCGGCTCTGCCTGGTTCCTGCTGGGGTCTGGAGCTGCAGTTTTGCTGGAGCTGTTTCCATGCATCCAGGTGCCGTCTCCCCTTCCTGCAGCCTCCATCAATCCAGCTCCTCTTCCCTTGGTGCACCAGGCAGGTTGTCACGGCAGGGAACAGGGATTTTTCTGGCCAGTTAAGGGGTTTGAGTAGCAATGACACAAAATCCTGCTCCCTTGGCCTGGCAGGAGGCGGCTGCCTGGTGCTCCCCCTTCCCCCAGCCCCAGATCGCAGGAGCAGCCTGAGATTTTGGGGTGCTTGTAGATGGGGTCTGCTCTACAGTGGGAGCAGGCTCTGGGGTAACACCGGCGGTTGAGGAGGTGAAGTGTTTGGGGTTGCTGGGGGTTTGGCATCCCCCCACCTCTGGGGAAGCTTGGCTCAGCCCCTCCTCGCCCTCCATTTCCCCCTTGGCATTGAACCTGGAGGGGGACAAGGCTCTGGGAGCCCATCGTGATGGCGTCAGGGCTGCAGCAGGCAGCTGCCCTCAGCATGGCTCCCGTCTCCTCTGCCATGCAGCCCCGCTGCCTCCCCAGGCCTGTGCCCACCCCGCACTCGCTCCATCTCTTCCCAGCACCGGGTGCACACCACACTGCCTGTACTGCCTGTACACCGGGGCTCCGGCGCAGGCAGCCCTCCCTGCAGCCCCTGCCGGGGCCGGCGGCTCGAAAGCAGCCAGCAGTGGCATTTCACCCGGGTGACTGCCCATGGTGGCATTTTCTGTCATTCCTGAGTGGGGATGCTGCCAGCAGGACTGTCCCCTTGGTGGGAGCACAGTGCAGCCGAGGTGTTTGCTGTGCAGGCAGGGCAGGCAGGGGGGATGCTGCTGAGGGAGGCTCTGCGGGCATACCCCTGTCCCCCAGCCTGCAGCGCAGGCCTGCTGGCACTGTCCCTCGGCCGTGACGTAAGCCGCACTGGGGACAGTCTCTGCCGCTGTGCTTTATCAGCTGGGCCGGACCTCGGCACCTGCCCAGCTGAATCAGAAAAGCTGGAAGCTGGGACATGAGCCCCGGTGGCCTCGGGGACGGGAAGCCCGGTGGCACGTGGCCTTTGCCTGAACAAACCTGCCAAAGCAAAAAGCAAACAAGCACTTTCAGCTGCAAAGTGCTCTCCGGTGGGCCGGCACGCGCCACCGGTGCTGCTGCAGGAGGGGGTGGCGGAGGGGAGCCAGGCTGCGTGGCCGTGCCGCAGCCTCCATCCCCAGGAGCCGCGTGACGTGGCCAACGTCCCCCAGCTCCCGGTGGGCCGGGGTTACCGTTTGCAGAGAAGCCCGCGCTGCTGCCTCCGCGCGCGGGAGGGGTCTCGGTCTGCTGCATTTTCGGGGGCAGGAGCACGGCAGTGACGTGAGCGGCTGCAGGCAGCGGCAGAGCTCCCGTGGGCCTGCCAGAGCGGTGGCAGAGCCGTGCTGGCTGGGGCCATGGTGCCAGCAGCTGCGCCCGGGGAAGGGGATCGCTCCCGGGGGTACGGCCGTGCCTGAAGCCCGGCTGCTCTCCGCCTGCTTTCAGGTGCAAGAAGCGGCAGGGGCGGGAGGATGCAGCTGGGTCGGGGAGCCTGGCAGGGCTCAAGGCCGCTGGCATGGTGTCTGTCCCGCTGTCGGTGAGTGTCACCCGTGGTCGGTGTGTGCAGCGGGAGCGGTGCCAGGGCTGGGGCACCTGCCCGGGCGACCCCAAGCACCCAGCCCGGCTTTTGCTGTATTATTGTGGCCGCTGGCAGTTGAGGTGGTGACCGTCTGCTCACCCCGGGGGCCGTGTCCCTGGGCATGGGGGGAGTGGAGCTGGGGCGTTCAGGTGTCTCACCCCCCTGCTCCTGCCTGCTGCTGGACAGGACCACTGCCCCTGCCTCAGGGAGCCTGTGGGGCAGGGGGAAGCGAGACCTCGGGGCCTGGGGTGTGGTGTGGGGCAGCACGCCTGCCCACCTGCCCGCCCGGGGCTGGCTCCAGCCCTTCAGAGCCAGGAGCAATTTGCAGAGGCGGGAGAGCCCCAGACGGTGCCAGCTCACAGCAGAAGCGCTGGGAGGGCAGGCAGGCTGCAGGCAGGTGCCACAGCAGGTCCCACATCACCTGGCTGGAGGAGGAGGAGGAGGAGGAGGAGGAGGAGAAGTGACCTTGGAGTGGGAGCTGGCAGACACCGCACCGCTGCGGGGCCCAGGCTGCTGCCGCTGCTGGCCATCTGCCATGCCCTCAGCCATAGTCATCCCTCGGCTGCAGCCGTGCGCCAGCATGCAGAGGCTCAACACAGGAGCGGAGACATGCACCCCTGTTCCCCGGGCACCCCAATATCTCCCCATGCCAGGTGTGGCCCCATGCCCTGGCTCAGTGACCATCCCCTGCCAGGGGCCATGTCTTGCTGCCGTGTGGGGCCGGACCCCTGCGGCCCCTGGGCAGGCTGCACACGGCAGGCAGGCGTGAGCTCCGTGCCCGCTCATCCGCCGCAGCTAATGCCCAACGGGCTCTGCCAGCTCATGCCGCTGGCACCGGGGCCCTGTCAGCCAGGAGGCTGGGCGTTGGCGGCACACAGAACGTAAGCACTCAGACCAGTGCTCAGCGCTAATTAATTATCCTCTTACGTTAACTTTTATCTCTCTATCTGTGGCAGTGACACAGCAGGGGCAGTTCCTGGCCACCCGGACATCCTCCCTGGTGTTATTGGGTTGGTTTTTTTCACCTGCGTGTTTTGGCACAAGTGTCGAAAAACCGCTTTACCCAGGGCCATGACTGTCAGCAGCTCCGTGCCCTGCCCAGCCATGGCGAGACACTGCCAGACCCTATGGCATTCAGAGGGGCGCAGCGGGCACCCCCCATTGCAGGTGCTCTGCTTGCCTCGGGGCCTGCCCCGGGTGCCTGGCACAGTTCTCCCTGGGGTGGGTCCTCGGGGCTGGGGGTGTTGTGCTGAGCTTTCCTACCCAGATCACCCATCTGGGGGTCATGTGTGCGTGCACATAGCTTGGAGCTCGTGTGCCAGTGTTTCCTCCTGTGTACGGGGCTGTTCCTGCTCACACACGTCCCTGGCTCATGCTCACCAGCTGTTTGTCTTTCCATGCCGGCTGCACAGTGTCCTGCTCGCCTGCTGGCCTTGGGCTCAGCTCCTGCCTGTATTTCTGCCTGCAGGGAGCCACCCTGCCTTCTCCAGCACCAGTGGCTTGTCCCAGCCCAAAGCCCAGTTTAACAGGTTACCTCTGGTTGGGCTGGGCTGGGCTCACTGCCCACCTGCATGGGAGGTTTGCACCGCGGCAGCCACGGTGACAGCAGTTGGATGGAGCATCCCCCTCCTCCAGACTCCCCTGGCACGTCTGGGCAGTGTGTCCCAGCTGTGCCATGGCTGGCGCTGGCTTCCGACTCCATGTTATTGCACGCTCCTCTCGCTTTGTCTTACAGCTGGTTTGCCCCACTGTGCCCCTGTCCCCCGGGACCAGCCTGAGTCCCTCATTCCCCATCCCACCCATGGCCAGGCTGTCCCTCCCACCCCAGCAGCCAGTGGGACCGGCCATCCTGGGCTGTACTGATGTGAAGCAGGGGGCATGGTTGGGCTGCGGAGATCCCAAATTCTCCCAGACTCGACAGCAGCACCACGGGAGCTGAGGCAAGGCTGGGGGGCTGCCGCCTGCAAGCTGGCACTGGTGCAGGTGGGTGGCATGGCCGTGGCACGGTCACTGTTGGGGTGGAAATCGGACCTACGTGCTGTGCCAGCCCCAGCACCCACCTTGGGGTGGGTGTGTAGGAAGGAGGACCCATGGCCACAGTGCTGTGCTGGGGCTGGGGAAGCTGAGGGGTGGTGGGGAGGGTCAGGTGCACCCTGAAACAGGAGCTGGACTCCACCGCATGTCTGCTGGAGCACTGGGCAGGGTGGTACCACCCTGGGCATGTGTGGGTGTGTGGGGCTGGGGCAGGGAGGGCTGGGTGGGTGGTAGCCCCCCAGCATGGCAACGGTCAGACATGCCTCCATGGCTCCTGAGTGCAGGCATGGGGGCTGCTCAGTCCCTGCCACCAAGCCTGGCATGGAGGTGCCCACTCTCACCAGCCCAGCCAGGGAGCAGCCGCTGGGCTTTGCGGTGGGCTTAGAGAGTGGCAAAGCCCCCACAGAACCCTTCACACTGCAGGGTGCCCACGCAGTGGTATCTGCTTGCTAACCACCAATTGATTACACATGGGGAGCTTAATTAGATCAGTGCCTGCCTGTCTCGCTCCTAATCCCAGCCCGTGACAGCTGAGCAAGCACAACTTGTTCCTCAAACAGAGATAACAACCTTTTATATATTCCAGGCTGGGGTTTATTTAACCAGTTGCTGGGCACTGGCTCTGGGCTGCTCCCCACCTTGCCTGTCCCACTACCCTGAGGTGGCTCCGAGGGTCCCACTGAGGTCTCGTGGTGCTGGGTGGCTGCAAGTGCCAGGTGACCCACACCAGGGTGGCTTCCTCCCACCAGTAAACAGCTTTCACCAGCGTCTGTTTTAGGGGACATGTTTCCATGGGTCCATTGCTGTTGCATTAAAGGGTAAAGAAATTTGGCAGAAAATAAACCCCCTTGCATTCCAGCTTGTCCTCAGATATCAGAGGGGCTGGGGGCAGCTAGGCTTAGATTCTGAGTGATGCCCAATTCGACACTGTAAGTCTGGTCATGTTCAATATATTGAACTACCTTGATTACGGATGCACAAATAGCGCAATGTACTTTCAGTCTGGTCGTGTTCAATGAACTAACACGGCCAGTCTCAAGAAGTATGGTCGCATTCAGTGAGAACTCTCATGGCTAGATTAATAAATAGTACAGTTTATTAAAGCAACAGAAGTGCAGATTCTTTTGGATTGCCAGCGATAAATACACTGTCTGCAAAGCACGTGCAAGTACCAAGAATATGAATAATACAGCTGACAACAAACACATTGAATTATGGAATAACTCTGTAGAGATTTCTGAGTTTCCCAGGGAAGCACTCGGTATAACCAAGGGTTCGAATCTCATGTCCCTATGGGGGGGAAGAGAGGTTCAGCCCGTTGCCTGATCCCAGAAGTCAGCAATGTCCTCCCGACTTGTCCACGATCGTATCTTCCCTAACGTTCCTCCTCTCTTAAGCCCTTTTATACTATTTTCTTATTTTTAGGTGGAGCTTGAGTCACTCTAGTCATACATAGCTTTATTATGATTGGTATAAAATCTCCTCGCTTTACTTTTAAAGGTATAAGCTAGAAAAATTAAGAGCGCATGCTCAGTGAGGGGTGGTCGCACCTTGAAGGTGGGTAGCTTTTGGGGTGGAAGTGTATTTTGGTATTATAATGAGATTATAATGAGCAAAGTTCACCCAGAGGACATGATTTTGCATCAGTACCCCAGAACAGGGCACTTATGATACTAATCAGAAGAAGGGCAGTAGGTTGACAGAACCCCCATTATTTCACCTCCTTGCTTCAGTGGATTCAATGCAGGGACCTTCCATTCTTGCTCCAGTAGTTCCAGTTCCCTATTCCTGCAGTGATATCACAGAGCCTGGCCGTGGTGCCTCCACTCCGCTCCACCCTCTGTGTTGCTTCTCTTAGGGTCAGCATACCAAGCTCCCCTGGTGTTGCTAACATCTAAGGTTGCAGGTTATGTTGCTTAGGGAATTATTTTGAAATAGATTCCTTGCACATCCACTGCATTCCACCCTGGAGGTTTACCTTCTCTTAAGAGGGGCACATATCAATAAGTCACCTCCAGTAATTATTCCACATAATCCACCCCGTGACTATAGTCACTCAAGCTTCACAATTTTTAGAAGGAATTGGGTGTGTCACAGGCATTCTTTTTGTAAGGATTATCGATTACATAACAGACGAGTTAAGCATTTTCCATAATCCAAAGTTTAACATATCAAAACAAAACACAATATAGTATTAATAAGACAATGACAGGGTGAAGCATCTTGTTGAAGATTCCTGTAGCAGTTGGTGACCATCTGAAAGGAGTCTCCCACTGTTTATGTTCTCCATCTCTCCTTACTCTTTAGGTTTTTTGTCCATTTTCTCAAACTCGCTTCAACAGCTGCTTCAGGTCTTCATGTCGTAGAAGTCTTCTCACCAAGGTGAGATTCATTCCAATAGGGGTAGGCAGCAGGTCATGAATTAGCATGTCGTCAGATTGTAACAATTGATAAGATGTGACAGGAGCTGAGTAACTAAAATCGCATCCTATCTATGACTATGGAATAACAACAGGTTCTCATACAAATGCATCCTTTCCCAATATATACAAGTATAGTTTCTGAGGTTTCTTTGGGATGTATTTCAAAATTACAAACATTTTGTTCAGTGTCAAGACAAATGTCTTGGGCCTTGATGGTATTACTTTCACAAATGAACCCCTGTTGTTCCTGTACAATGCATGCATAACATCAATAGTTTGCCATTTGTTTCCATTTTGTTGGGCCCATACTCTATGTTCTTTACGATATAGTTCCATCATGATTGAGTCCTAATGCAATGACTGGATATATCTTGTACACCGTGGCATTGTTTATGGTGAGGATAAAGGCAATAACCTTATATTGTGGTTTAAGCCCAGCTGGTAACAAAGCACCACGAAGCCGCTCGCTCACTCCTCCCCCCTCTGGCCCTGGTGGGATGAAGAGGAGAATATAAAGAGAGGCTTGTGGGTTGAGACAAGGATGGGGAGGGATCACTCACCACTTATGGTCATTGGCAAAAAACAGGCTCAACTTGGGGTAGAAACAAAATCAATTTAATTGACTACCAATCAAATCAAAACAAGGATGTTGAGAGGTAAAACCAAACCTAGAACACCTTCCCCCCACACCTCCCTCCTTCCCAGCTCAAATCCACTCCCGATTTTCCCCACCTCCTCCCTCCAGTGGCGCAGGGCGATGGGGAATGGGGGTTGGGGTCAGTTCACCCCACCTTGTCTCTGCCGCTCCTTCCTCCTCAGGGGCAGGACTCCTCACTCTTCCCCTGCTCCAGCATGGGGTCCCTCCCACAGGAGACAGTTCTCCACAAACTTCTCCAACGTGGGTCCTTTCCGCAGGCTGCAGTCCTTCAGGCACAGCCTGCTCCAGCATAGTCTTTCCCATGGAGTCACAGCCATCTTCGGGGGCACCCACCTGCTCCGGTGTGGGCTCCTCCCCAGGCTGCAGGTGGGCATCTGCTCCCCTGTTCCCCTCCCTGGGCTGGGGGGGGACAGCCTGCCGTCTCACCACGGGCTGCAGGGGCATCCCCTCCTCCGGTGCCCCTCCTCCCCCTCCTTCTTCACTGACCTCGGTATCTGCAGAGGGGTTTCACATTCCAATCCCACTACTCACTGCAGGTTCCCCTTCTTAAATCTGTTCTCCCAGAGACACTACCACCGTCACTGATGGGGTCGGCCTTGGCCGACTTGGAGCTGGAGAAACTTCTAACAGCTTCTCACAGGAACCGTGCCTGCAGCCCCTCCCCTGCTACCAAAACCCCACCACACAAACCCAAAACACCTTATCGCTTTCTGCATGATAGGTAAAGTTGACTAATTGCCACCATGATTGAAACTCCTTTTCAAATTCTGAGGCATTGTCCCAAATCAATTTTTGAATTTCAGTGGGTAAGATTCCTCCCTCTCCTTCTCTAATGGTAGCTGCTGCTATAGACTGTATCCATAACTGTGCTTGGATGCAGCTCAAGGCAAGAGAAGTGTCACCTTGGGTTGTTCTAAAGGCTTTGACAATTAATCGATGATCATGTTCTTCAATTCATTCCCAATAGGGTAAAATGTCTGATAGGAGCCATTGACTTGCTCCTAAGGCCAATAAGGATGATTTTAATGGATATTCCAATTTCCTTAGGTCATTTGTATTAGCAGTTATTTTGCTCATTAGGATTTCAGCATCTATGCTATTTACTACTCCTAATCCTGTTCCCAGTCACCCAGTGGCATCTCGTGGCACGCATCAAGATGGTTTCAGAGACCGTCCATGTAAGCATGCCAACCAGCCAGTGTGAGCAGTTCCCAAAAAGGTGGAACAATTTGATTTAATTTCTGAGATATCAATGTGTAGCGCTAGCTCTACCCTTTTTAGAGATCAGCTAGGGTTGAAGAGAACTTGGTGTTGACCCATGTTTCTAATTGTGTAAGGGCCTGGGTTGAAGATGTGAGGAGTTGGCTCAATAGGAGGCCACGTTGGTGCAAATGGCTATTCAACTTCAATTTTAAACTGGAGTGTTATGCTGGAATTGATCTTGAAATTGGCCCAGAAACACTTTATGAGCACCGAGCAAAATAGGGTAAAAGTATACCAACATTCACATCCACAGGGACAGGCATGTATGTGATTGAAGTTGTGTTTGAGCTTACTTCCTGCATATTCTATAGTAATGCGTAAGGCTGTTGCACATTCAGTGCTATTTTCAATTAGGCATCCTATTGAAATAGTGTCTTCGCCCTTCCCGGTCAGAGACGGAATCCGTTGATCTCTGTCTTCACCTTTTATAACCCATCTTTGCTTAGAAAAGGTAAAATTGTTTTGTAGCGCCACTACAGACAAACTTGGTGTGGATCCATTATAGTCATTGTAGGCATGGATCCATGGCCACCCCATTGTACACGTATTCCATATATTTTGTGTATTAATTATAAATTTGAATAGCAATTCTGTGCCTCTATAGCCCTGAATACAATATGCAATTACAGATTTGGTGAAGGTGAAATTATGCTAGCAATCTAAATTTGTTTCCATGATTTTATAACAATCGTGACTGTTGTTATCCAGTTTGGAAGAATCAGCGTAAATTGTTTTAATTCCAGTTGGCCTATATTAGGTAGACCCATTAATTACACGGCAGCCAATTTGTATTCTCTCCCCTGGTATGGCATGGAGTCTAGCCATTCGAAGAGAGTTGCTCCAACCCCATTCATCCCTTAAGTAGGTTTCATTCCCATGCAAAACTAAAGTAGAGAGATTTAGGTCTGTCTTGCTTTGTGGTGTTCCCGTGCTTGCAGTGTATCTTAGCAGTGCATAGTCCCAAGGGTCTTGTGCTTTGGTCACTGTGAGTATAAACCTAAATGTGAGCCCTATTTACCTTTGTTGCCAAAGACAAGTCACAAAAGTGGGTTCCACCAGAGTAAAGTTATAGCAACAATCCCGCCTTTCGGTGACACAAAACTTTGTCGTTCTTGGGTCTGAAATATCATTAGATGTTATAATTTTTGTGTGACCTTTTCATGTGTAGATCCATTGATCATTCTACACCCTATCTGAATTTCTTCTCTGGTTATTCCCCTCAGGAGGGGAAGCCATCTTTCTCTATCCCAGTCCCACTCATGTCTGGAATACATTTCGGCTCCATGCATAACCACAGTAGCCAAGTTTCCTTGATGGAGTATAGTCCCATGCTTTCAGTGTGTTTAACGTAAGCTTGGGACCATGGCCATTCTGGGTCCTTCTGACTACAAATCAAAGGGGATTGTATTAGGGTCAGGGTAAAACATAATGTTGTTAATTCAACCTGTTGGTTCGTCATCCTCAAACCTGGGTCTCCACGTACCCATACACAATAAAATAACACTATGGCCAAAATGAGTGACAAGATTCCCTGGATACATTCAAGGTCGGTGTAAGCTAATCCATCTGTCCGCGTGCAGTTCATGCAGGATTCCTGTGAACACAGAAGGATAGAAAATATGCTCGGTCATATTTAACCAGCAGGCTTAGAAGGAAGGTGAGATCCACTGGGTGCTAATCCAGTGTACCTTTCCTGAGCAATCTCTGGCTTCTCATGCATAGGGATTTTTGGGTGTAGTTAGTACCATTGGTACTGTTCCAATCTGAGGCGTTTTCACCAGTACAGATTGTCCAGTGTAACATCCTGTAGGATTTCATAACTGGCTTGGTATGAACTTTCAGAGCAGTTATATTAGCAGATACACAAAAAGCTTTCATTTTGGGGCATCCATCTCCACTCCATCTATTATTTAGTTGGTAGATGGCGTTATACAATTGCAAATGCCTTCCAGATTCATGAGTCTTTGTGAAAACACTTAACCAATCCATTGGTGCGTTCAGCGATGCCGTTAGCCTGAGGATAGTAGGAAGCGTGGAAAACCCACAGAATCCCTTCCTCTTTGGCCCAGTCTTGTACCACTGTAGCTGTAAAGTGCGAGCCATTGTCACTTTGACTTTCCTCTGGAAGGGGAAGTGTGCTGAACCATCTTTTAAGACCTCTTACTATGTTTTCCCCAGTAGCTGACGTAGAGTCAGTGGCCATGGTGAGACCAGATATAACTTCTACTCCCACCAGGACATATCTTTTCCCACCTGATGGTCACAGTGGAACAATATAATTGATCTGCCAGGAGTGCCACAATGTTTTCTTGTCCTGAATGTGTAGGGGAGGCACCTTACTTGGGTGGTCTTTGTTAAGTCATAAATGACATTGTGAACAGGCAGTCACTACTTGTTCACACAGTGTAACTGGTAGAGGCCATCCTCAGGCTATGCCTTGCCAATATAAATCGGCTTGTCTGGTGTTGCCACACTTAACGTGTAACCTTTTGAGTAAGCGTTCCCATTCTTGGTCATCATTTACGACATCAATTTGTTGCAACCATGTAAGGCTGTCTATCTGTTGGTTAAACTTGGCAGTGATCGAGTTTGAACAATCATGTCCTTTTACCCAACCAATTTGTAGCACCCTCTGTTCTCCTATTTCTAGCAGTTGCTTCCAACTATCAGCTTGCCAAACTGGGACTCTGTTCACCTGCCAGTCATTGACTGCCCAGTAGCCTATCCATTCGGTAGCTGCCTTGTAAACAGCATATGAGTCAGTGCAGATATGGCTAGCACCATGTTGTGCAGCTAATAGGACTGCTCTAAGTTCCCCCACCTGTGCACTACCTTCACCGGTCCCGGTTAATCTTTCTCCCATTGCCACTTCCAGTGCTACAGCCTTGTATTTCCACTCATTTCTCTCCCTATGAAATGATGCATCAGTGACCCATACCCCTGTGAGATCACTGTCTTCCTTCAGAGGAAGGAACTGGAGATGGTTTGTTTGGTGTAGATTGGAACAAAGGAGTACCATCTATGTCCTTTTCCAGTTTAGATATTTTAATATTACCCTTGGTAATTGGCATAATTTCATTAATGCCTTCTAGATAGGCGAACCACTTATGAACCATGGGGTTTTGGGCAATACAGCAGGCAGTGCTGTACCTTTACAGACTACATCTAGGAGACGGAAGGGTCCCCGAATGATCATGCTCTGCTCTCTCCTTATTTTTTCCGCCTATTTCACTGCTCTCACCAGGAACAGCAAACCATTTTCAAGGTCCAAATATCTCATTTTGGTATCGTTGAAAGAGTGGGAGCTGAATTCCAGTGGTCTTTCTGGCCCTTCTGGCCCCTTTTGCCATAGGTTGCAATGAGAAATGTGTTCACTAACCCCCCATTCTACATGGATAGGGTCAGCTGGGTGTATAGGACCAAGCTATTGGAATAGCCTCAGTTCTTTTATTAACAATTCTAATGCATTTGCATGCTGTTCAGTCTATTCCCATGGTTTTCCCTTTCTGAGCAAATTGTATAAGGGACGAGCAATAATGGAAAAAACCGGAATATGTTTGCGCCAATAACCTAAGGCTCCCAAAACTTGCTGTAACTCTTTTACACTAGATGGGTTTTGTCCCTGTTCTATTTTTTCTGGGGTGTCCTGGGGAATAGAGGTGGCCCCTTTAACCCACCAGACTCCCAGGAATTTAACCTCCTGTGCTGGTCCCTGACACTTTGAGTATGGAATTTCCAGTCCCAATTCAGTTAGTGTTTCCCGAATGTTGTCCATTGTGTCTCTCACACTTTCTTGGCTCTTCCCCACTATCAGGATGTCATCAATATACTGATATACTGTACTGTCAGGTGGAACAGGAATGTCTGCTAAGACTTTAGCCAAAGCATTGTGAGCAATAGTGGGGGATGTTTATATCCTTGTGGAAGCCTGTTAAAAGTATACTGGGTCCCCCTCCACGTAAAAGCAAACTGCCCTTTATCCAGCTCAAGGAGAGGAATCAGGAAAAACGTATCTTTAACATCTAAGGCAGCCATCCAAGGATGAGCAGCTCCCTGTATCAGTGTCACTATCTCCACAATGTTTGGAACTGCGGCAGTTAAAGGCAGAGTATTACCATTTAACTGTCAATAATCTGCTGTGAAATGCCATTGTCGGGTTGGTTTCTTTGCTGGCCACACTGGCGAATGAGTCCTTTTAATGATGTCCCTTTTTTCCAATTCTGTTACTACCCTGTCAATCCCCATAAACGCTGCTGCTGTCAATGGATATTGCCAAACGTTGGTGATTTTAGAGGGGGGTAAGGGTATCGATGTCTCTAACAAGCTCACTTTCATTATGCCCGATTCCTTTTCATGTCCTGCAAAACTCCACACAGTTCCACCTGGGAGTTTCCGTATTCCTCCACGCAGTATATTAAATCCTAGAATGTCAGTGTGTGCAGCACCAATTAATACCTCTGCCCTGGTTAATCTCCCTTCCCCTGGCAACCAGAGGGTAATTTTTTGCGGTAGGGCATTCCTTTACCACACCCTCAATTCCTGTGAATTTAACCCTGAGTCGGCTAGGTCTTAGACCAAAGGTTTGTGCTGTTTCTTTAGTGACTACTGACATTTGGGCCCCGGTATCAATGAGGAAGTTTACTAATTTTTTCCAAGGTCCAGCGGGAATGGCAATGGTAGGTTCAGAGCATTTATCAGAGAGCCATTGAATTGCTAGTACCCGCTGGACAGGGTGGCTCACTGCCCTCCCCAGGGATGGAAGTTTTTTTGCTGGGATTCTGCCCAGTCAGTTAGGTTGTGTTCTGGCGCAGAAGACATACTTTCCACATGGATTGGGGGTTTTTCGGCTAGGCAATTTTTCCCAGCTGGGTTATTCTTTCTACCCAGAGATTGGACCAATGTACGGAGATCCACCATAGAGGCACCATGCAGGAATTGTCAGGGTACACCCAAATCTAGGGCTTTACACCACAACTCACCCTGTTCCTTATTAGGTTTGAACCTCCATCGGATTTAGGGTTTTGGGTGTAGACTTGGCGAAGTCGCTGGGCTTGATCTGGGGGCTTTCCACTGGATAAACTAACCCAGCCCATTCAGCGTCCGTACCTATCTATTTCTTGTACAAATGCACTCCAGGTGGGTATGAGGGTGTGCTGACCTCATCTACGACTGTGATCAGCATTTGCACAAGCAGCTTTTATGCGAGCTTGAGTATTTGCTACGAACATCTTGAGACAATCAGGAAGACCGCGAATAAGAGAAGTTAATCGTGCAGGATGAATGGGAGCTAGCATTGGGGATTTCCTCAGCAGGTCTCTTTCATACATCGCCTGTATGCAGGCTGCTTTCTGGGCTGCTGCAGCCAGATCACAGTGGCCTGTAGCTTTAATCTCCAATGGTTCCCCTCTCTCCTGAGGATCTATACCACCTGCCCAGCATGCAGCTCAGGCAGTTAAGGAATAGCTATGATCTCCTGGCATGGTGGTTAAAAATACTCCCGGGCCCCAGTAACCACCTGCTTCCTCCTCACTTAACATCATTCGGTCTCCCCCCATCAGAGAAACTCACCACACGTACTCAACCTCCGATTCTCATGGCCACCTTGAGTATTTCTCCTGTATTCTTGCCAACTCCGCTGGCAACCATGGAATTGTATGCACAGTAGTGTGGATCTCATCGTCACTATCAACAGCAGTCATCTTATCTAATAGCTGATTCATCCTTTCTAACAGTTGTTTAAAATGGTTACTCTCACTCACAAGTTTATCAACTCAGATTCCTAGTTTTTCTGCTGTCTCCCTCTCCAAGGCCAATGATGACTTCAACACCTCATTTTCCGACTTCAAAGCTACATATTCTACATCAGAAGTTTGCTTGGGAGCAGGGACTTCTAAGCTTCTTGCTGAGCACAAGATAAACAGTCTCCTAAAACCGCACAGATGACACCGTTACCTTTTCCCATTCTAATCCTTTGCGTAGCCTGACATTGCCCAATGCGTTCTACCACTTTCTCTTCATCCTTCCAAAACTTTTGAGCCCACTCCTTCCCAGCCTGGGAAGGGGCACATTTATATTTTTGCAGCAGTTTATCCATGGCAATCTTGTCTGTGACACCAATTTTATTCTGTTGCGTTAAAGGGTAAAGAAATTTGGCAGAAAATAAACCCCCTTGCGTTCCAGCTTGTCCTCAGATATCAGAGGGGCTGGGGGCAGCTAGGCTTAGATTCTGAGTGATGCCCAATTCGACACTGTAAGTCTGGTCATGTTCAATATATTGAACTACCTTGATTACGGATGCACAAATAGCGCAATGTACTTTCAGTCTGGTCGTGTTCAATGAACTAACACGGCCAGTCTCAAGAAGTATGGTCGCATTCAGTGAGAACTCTCATGGCTAGATTAATAAATAGTACAGTTTATTAAAGCAACAGAAGTGCAGATTCTTTTGGATTGCCAGCGATAAATACACTGTCTGCAAAGCACGTGCAAGTACCAAGAATATGAATAATACAGCTGACAACAAACACATTGAATTATGGAATAACTCTGTAGAGATTTCTGAGTTTCCCAGGGAAGCACTCGGTATAACCAAGGGTTCGAATCTCATGTCCCTATGGGGGGGAAGAGAGGTTCAGCCCGTTGCCTGATCCCAGAAGTCAGCAATGTCCTCCCGACTTGTCCACGATCGTATCTTCCCTAACGTTCCTCCTCTCTTAAGCCCTTTTATACTATTTTCTTATTTTTAGGTGGAGCTTGAGTCACTCTAGTCATACATAGCTTTATTATGATTGGTATAAAATCTCCTCGCTTTACTTTTAAAGGTATAAGCTAGAAAAATTAAGAGCGCATGCTCAGTGAGGGGTGGTCGCACCTTGAAGGTGGGTAGCTTTTGGGGTGGAAGTGTATTTTGGTATTATAATGAGATTATAATGAGCAAAGTTCACCCAGAGGACATGATTTTGACAGAAAATGAAGAACTGCTGGTTCAGGGCTGGCTGAGGGTAACAACTATGCGGTTTATCAGTTCCATAGTGCCATCCAGTTCCCATCCCTGTGGTGGTATCACAGAGCCTGGCCACGGTGTTTCCACTCCGCTCCACCCTCTGGGTTGCTTCTCTCAGAGTCAGCATACGAAGCTCCCCTGGTGTTGCTAACATCTAAGGTTGCAGGTTATGTTGCTTAGGGAATTATTTTGAAACAGATTCCTTGCATATCCACTGCATTCCACGTTGGAGGTTTACCTTCTCTTAAGAGGGGCACATATCAATAAGTCACCTCCAGCAATTATTCCACAATGGCACAGGCGGGGGACTCCAGTGTGTCACCCCCCAGCGCCCCATGGGCATGTGGCAAGTCCCCACCCCTGGGGCTGCACAGTGCCAAAAGCTCCTTCTGCCCCTGAGTGGCCACATGTTTGGGCTGTTTTGTGATCTTTAAACAAAACAGCCTTGAGAGCAAGCCTGGGGCAGGCGAAGCAGGCAGCTGAGTCCTATTTCTGTGCTTAAACACCCGATTATTTTCCCATTAAGCATTAGTTCTCCCCCAGCTGACTGGCCAAGCCCCACACTGTCCCCAGGTAGCCAACCTGGCTCCTGTGGGCACGGTGGTCTCTGCCCCCAGCCCCGAGCGAATCCCCCCAGGCTGCTGTGCCCGGCGCAGAGTTGAGCCAACCCTAATTGCAGCTGCTGAGAAAACCCTGCCCACAAGAGAAACCACTGCAGCAAAGGCAGTTCTGCCCTTCTTTGGCACTGTCAGCCGGAGGGCGATGAATGCGATGCCCCGTGGGGTGCAGTGTGGAGGGGTCCGGGTGCAGTCTGGGGACCACTGGTAGCGGTTGTACCCTCTGGTGAGCAGTTTAATGATGAAATAGGGCTGTGCAAAGGGGGATTTGTTGTGGGTGGCATCCTGCTTGGCATCCCACACTTGTTGCTTTGGGGTGGCATCCTGCTCGGCACCTGTGCCCTTGCTGGGGGAGCAGAGCTGCTGCGGTGGCCCTGGAGCTTTGTGTCCTGGTGGCTCCATCCTGTGCCGGGACGCTCCACCGTGCCGTGCCTGGGCATGGCAGAGGCTGCCCCCCTCACCCCCCCTGTGCTGCAGGGATGGGGATGCTCAGGACAGCCCCCAAAGTTGGGGTGCCCCTTCCCATGGGGCACTCGGTGCCATGCTGCCCCAAGGCTGTCCCCGGTGCTGCCGTCCCCCAGGGGACGGGGATGGGCAGATGGCGGGCACTTTGCCCGCTCTGTTGGCGTGGGTGGACGAGGGCTGACAGGGATGGCTCCGGGAGTGTGGGACAGTGCTGGGAGCCGGCTCCTGCCGTGACTCATTGCCAGGCCGGGGGCTGCCAGGCCTGGCCCTGCTCCTGGTGAGGGCCCCGCGGCAGTGCTCTCCTGCCTGCTGCTGCCTGTGGGAAAGCTGTGGGCATGGCCACGCACGGCAAGCTGAAGAGCAGGACTAGGTCAGCTGGGTGCTGCACCCCCCATCCAGCTGTGCACCCCCCATCCAGCTGTGCCCAGCCCAGGACACGGGTGCACTGGGTGGTACCCGGCTCCTCACTGCCACCAGCTTGCAAGGGAGGGATGTCTGTGCTCATGCTGCAGCAGTGCCAGCACTGTCACTGTCCCCAGCAGCAGCTCCTGCTGCTGTCGCTGGAGGCCAGGACCCCAGAGTGTCCTCACAGCCCCACGCCGCAGGTGAGACCTGCGTGCTAGCTCTGTGTGTGACTGTCCCAGCTGGTCACGGTTCCTCTCTCCATCTCTGCACACAGTTTGGCACCATCACCCGGTCTCAGGACTCGGCTTTGTGTAGGACCCAGGGACTTTGTGTCCCCCCAGGAGGTGCCACTGGCTTCAGCCAGGCTGGGAGAGGATTGGGGCTGCTCCTGGCCATCACTGGCTGCCACGGCATCATGAGCGTGTTGGGTCCAGATGAGGTCAGGGGGGGGGGGCTCATGCCTACCCATAGGTACCAGAGAGGTCCCCGGGTCTGACCTAGAAACGAGATGCCCGGTAAAGCCACGAGGGAGGTTTGGGCTGCGGTGAGTCACCGGGGGAGGCTGTATCGCTCCGATTTCCCCTGTTGCGATGTCAAAGGGATGGAAATGGAAGCTGCTGCTGCCTGTGATGACCTGTCACAGCAGTGCTGAGGCTTTGTGGGGTGTTGGTTTGGGTTTTTTTTGTTCAACAGCTACCACACGAGCATCAGTTTGTGCTGGTTGGCTTTCAGCTGCCAGCCTGCTCAGACGCTGCCTGTGTGGTGCAGGCAGGGCTGGAGATCCTTGTTGCTGCCAGCTCTGCAGGACTCAGGTTGTCCTGCAGCACCCTGGGGCTTGGAGCATCCCACAGGATGGTGGCACCCTGGGGCTTGTGGTGTCCTGTGGGATGGCGGCACTCTGGGACTTGGAGCATCCCAGGGGACGGCAGCACCCTGGGGCTCTGGGTCCCATACAGGAGGATGGGTACTGCCTGCTCTTCCCTGCAGGCAGCAAAGAGCCTTGTGCAGGTCATAAAATCATAGACTACCTCTAGTTGGAAGGGACCTGTAAGGATCATCGAGGCCAACTCTCAAGCCATTAGAGCCTGGGCTTAATTGCAGTCAGTAATGGCTTTGTGAAGGCAAAGGGGGGCTGAGAGGCAGCTCCAGTGAAGCACGTCCATACCCATTAATTGCGGTGGGACCTGCCATCTGCAGGTGGGGCCGGGGCGGCTGGGTCCCATGCCAAGAGGCCATGGACAGACCCGGAGGAGCGTTTGACCCCTCTCCTCCTCCTGACCTGTTTTCTCCTGTCCCCACAGCAGCATCGTGTCCCCGGAGCCTGGACTGTGCCCTGCAGCGCCGGGAGTTCTGCCCACCCGGGTCGGGCACCTGCGGCCCCTGCCTGCCTCCCTTCCGGGAGGACAACCGCGGGCGATGCATCCAGAAGCAGCTCTCACCCAGCGGTAGGTGCACCCACCCTGCAGCAGCCCCTTCTGCAACCCCCTGCCCTGCCCTGCCTGCAAACCTGCCCCACACATCTGCAGCTCCAGGAGGTTCCCATGCCTTGGGGCAGCCCCCCACCCCAGCAGAAGCCGTGCTCCCTGTCCTCTGGCTTCTCCTCTCTATGGCAGCCATATCCCTGTGGGGATGGCAGCTCTGCCCCCTCTCATCCCAAGCCCTGGCTCACAGCAGATATGGGGTGGTTTTGGGGCTGGCGGGGAGCGCACAGACCCGACCCCACTCCTTCTGCATCCTCATGCAGCCATGCTGGTGACTGTGTGTGCCGCTGGACCCTGCCAGCACCCAGGGGTGCCCAGGAGCCCAGGGACAGGAGGGGGCCTGGATGACTGCCAGGGTGCTCCGGAGTCTGCCCGGCTGCTTTGGGCTGGGAACTTTTCGGAGGAGGGGAAGTGGCCATGCAGAGCCCCAGGCTTTGCAGGAGCAGGGTAGCAGCTTTTGGTGCACAGAGCTGTGACTTGTGCAGACCCTGTGGCCAAGGCAAACAGGTGCTCGCCACCTCACCCATCCCAGTGTTTGGGATTTCAATACCTGGTTCCCATCAGTTTGAGACATTGGGCTGTGGTTTGGGGCTGCCATCTCCTCCTCTGGTGATTCCCAACATCTGTGCCAGGAGGGTTGGAGTCGGCAGTGCCAGGTAGGAACCCTGCCCAGCTGTGCACAAGGGCACCGAGGGCTGCACCGGGTGTTATTCCCCCACTCCTTTCTCAGGGGAGCTGTGGGGCTGTGGCAGCCTGGGTGGCTGCGCTGTGCCAGTGGGCGGAGAGATGGGCAGAGCATCCCTGGGAGCAGCAGCCCATGGTCACCCGTGCCACCCTGCACAGGGCTCTCCCACCTGCTGCTACGGGGCGTGGAGGGTGCTCCTGGTGCAGCCACGGCACCTGCACCCCGGGTCGGCCACACAGCCGATGCCAGGGGCTGGGCACGGGGTTTTTAGGGTGACCCTCAACTCTTTGTGTGGCTTGGAAAGCTGTAAGCAGAGCTGTTTCTGTGGCCCCTACACCATGGTTTTTCTTGCAGATTCAACGAGCAGGCAAATTAAGACTAATTACAGCTCCACCCAATTATTTTTGCTGTAACTAAAGTGGAGTGGCCTCTGTGTGTGGGGAAGGAGCTGGGACCCGGCCATGCCCTCGCACGCCGTTGCCGGTGTGTTTCGCTGGGGACCACCTGGGTGCAGGGTGGGGGCTCTCGAGTGCCTCTGAACTGCCTCCGTGCCTGCTGCAAAGTGCATCAGCATCTTCCTCCAGCCTGCCCTTCTCTGCCTGCTTTTCGCTCCTGCTGCCCCCAAAACCCTCTTGCTAAGGCAGGATTCATTTTTTCATGGTGGGCAGAGCCCACGGTCCCTCCTGGAGCCCAGCTCCTGCCCGTGGTGGGTAGCCCACAGCATTGCCCAGCCCTGGCGTGGGACTGAGCTGGTGCTTGCCAGGTGGCATCCCTGCTGGTGCAGCAGCGGCATCCCCACCGGCACAGCCCTTTGCCCACACCCCAAGGCCTGGGGAGTTCCCAAAAACACACAGAGTGGCTCATCTCACACCGGGCAGTGCAGGCAGGGAAGACAAGCACTGGCTCACCAGACCGTGGCAGGTCCCAGAGAGGCAGCTCCCCCTGCACCTGAGCATGGAGGAGTCCTCTGTTTTTTGGGGGACGTTTCTTTGTGTTCTGGTTCCTGTGTCTTGGGTACGTTCGGGGGCCCGCCAGGGTGCAGCCCGTGCTTTGGAGCAGGTGGGCACATGGGGGATGGCAGAGCCCATCGTGCCCCACCCCTGGCTGGGGGGGGACGAGATGGCACAGGGATGGGGTCCAGGTTTCGCGTTCAGCAGTGAGCAAGGGTCTGACGGGCAGATGCTCCCTGCCATGGGCTCCACATCCACAGGTACTGAACAGTTTTAACAGTTGTTCGTGGTTTATTTTTTAATGTGACGTCTTGGGAGTAAATTCCCCTCTCAGAAGGGCTGCACATGCGCTGGCATCTCCATAGCAACCCCGCTCCGTGCAGGCTTCGGCAGGGAGATGCAGCCACGGTAGCATCCTCACCAGGCTTTGGCAGAGAGATGTGGGATCACCGTAGCATCCTCTCCCAGCTTCTCTGGGACCATGGTAGTGTCCTCTCCCGGCTTTGTCAGGGAGATGCAGGACCACGGCAGCATCCTCGGAGGATGCCGGGAGGATAGAGACTATCCCTGGGTCTCTCCCCACCCACATCCTGTTATCTCAAGCAATGCCACCACCTTCTGGCAGCAAAAGTTTGGGTACAGGGTGGAAAAAAAAAAGGGAATCCCCTCCCAAATCATCTATTTTAGCATGTAGGGGAGCGGTAGCATCCTGAGGTTGCCCAGCTCCTTTTGCCAGGGAGGCACCAATTTTTTCCATGGGTGCTTTCACATCCTGCTGGTCTGGCAGCAGCACCCAGCTGTCCGGTGCAACCGTGGGAGCCTGTGAGGATGCAGAGGGGCTGCGATAGCTGCATTTGGGGGAGGATGCAATGCAAACAGGGGAAGCTGCCACAGCTCAAGGATGCCTGACCCCTTAAAGGGGCTGCCCACGCAGCCTGCTGCGTGGGCAGCCCCTTTAAAGGGTTAGGCATCCTTGAGCTGCTTGCGATTACTGGTGACGCCGATCCTGGGATCCCAGCTACCACCGCCGCACCGTCCCCACGATTGGTTGCAGCTCCTGACAGGAGCGTGGGCAGGAGCCTGGGCTCCTCTCCCTTGGTGTACCTGTGCAGGCAGGCGCCAGGAGCAGCTTTTTGGGGTGAAAAGCAGCGTTTTGGGGGCCTCAGGAGGGTGATGCACGTGAGTGGTGTGTTCCTGCCATTGGCGACAGCGTGCGTGGGTGTCTCGGCATACCCGGTGCAGCACCAGCATGGAGGTGAGATGGGATGCGTGGGACATCATGATGTGGTGCATCCTGCAGCTGCTTTGGCTGGGTGCGCAGCTGGCTGCCTGTACCTCGCTGGCGCTGCCTGCGCAGGGGTCTGAGCCCCCGAAATGCTGCCAGCACCATGGTGCTGTGTGCCATTTGAATGTGCCGTGATCGGTTTGCATGATGTGGTTTGGGCTGGTGGGTCCCGTCCCTGCTCCCACTTGACCCCACCAGCACAGAGCCAGGGCTGAGCCCCACCGGGCTGCGAGAAGCACTTTGGGAAGAGGGGGGAAAAGAGGGGTCCCAGTTTGTGAACCTGGGAGTTCTCCCCTCCCGGCTTGCTGTGCTGCCAGCAGCCAGGAGGGCATCCATCATCCTGGGGCAGGACCATAGAAATAAATAGATTTGTAGGAATTTTATGCCCTCCTGTGGAGACTGTCAACATCAGGTTTCCTCTGCCCGGGGCTGAAGCCACACATGTCCCTTCTCCGCTCCCTGCTGTCCCCAAACCTGTCACGGTAACTGGCGAGACCCCTGTGTGCATCCCAGGGTTGAGCCCTGGAGACTCTGGGAAGGGGAAAGCCCCAAGGAGGGGTTGGGGGGGAGAGCGCCTGGGCTGGGCTACTGTGTGCCAGCCTGGCCATGCCCTCCCTGCTGCAGGCAGGTGGGGGGACCTACCATGAGAGGGCAGCCGTGCCCTGCGCGAGCCCTGCGTGCCTCCTGTGCATGCCCCTTGTGCCCCGTGCATACCCTGCGTGCACCCTGCGCCTGCCCAGCATGCCCAAATCGCTGAAGCAGGGCTGGGAAGGCCGCTGGAAGCCCCCCCACCTCTGCTCCTCTTGCAGCAAGAGCCAGGGTATGGGGCAGCCAGGCAGGAACTGGGGCTCAGCCCCGGCCCTCTGTTCCCTGGGGAGCAGCCCTAGGCTGGCATTTCACCGTGGTGTTTTGGGCACCCCCAGCAGGAACCGGCCATTGGTGCCAGGCTGCTTCTGCCCCGCCGATGTTGTGGGGTGGCAGATGTGCCATCACCAGGGGAAATCTCAGCTGCCAAACAAAACAGGGATGCAGGGATTTTTAGCTGCTGAAAGGGAACTTGGCGATAAAGCTGGTTAGCCTGGGTGAGCAGCACAGCGCAGGCACTGCTGGCAATGCCAGAAACCACAAATGGCACAGCTGCCTTGGTTTTCCTTATGCTGCTTCACACGGCGGGAGGCTCAGAGTGACCTGGGAGCTGCTCTTGCTGGTTTTCTAGGTTTTTTTCCTTTTCCAGCCATGTCACATTCATCCCCCTGAAGTGTTGGCTGTTGCAGCTCCGTCTGCCCAAGGCCAAGGGGTGTCAGGGCAGGGCTGGGCTGTGCACACCAACGCAGCCCAGTTCCTCCAGGCCCGACAGTGACACACATGGGCACGGCAATCCCCTAGGTGGGAATGGGGACAGGCCTTTCCATGAGCTCAGTGGGGATCTAGAGCCAGGCTGTTCCCATCCCGGGCACCAAGATGTCCCCAAATTGGGTGCAGCGCTGTCCCCATGACACACCAGGCTGTCCCCTTCTGGGCACACGGCTGTCCCCACGGGGCACAGAGCTGTCACCCTCAGTCCCATGCCAGCTCCCCTGCCCATCAGGAGAGCCTGGCCCCATGCCAGCACCTTGGCACCATGGCACTCACCCGTTGGGCTCGGCACTGGTGACACAGCCCCAAACCTGGCACCACGTGGCTGTGGCGCTGCTTTGCAAATCACTTTGGGGATGGAAACAACAGAGTGCAAAGAGCTGGGGAAACCTGGGGCTCGTGGGACGTTCCAGCTCCTGCCAAGGATGGGAGCCTGGGGGTCAGTCTGGGGACAGTGGCTCTTTGTGCACTTGTTTAAAGCAAGAGCGTCCCCCTTTTAAACTGGTGTTTGGCTTGTGTGGCTATGAGTCACTGGGCGGCTGAGTGGCCTTTGTGCCCAGCTCCAGAGGGAACTGGGTTTTATTTCCAAACACTGGGAGCGAGGACAGAGGAGCTGTAATTGTTATAACCTTGAATTATCCGGGAACTGAGCTGCCGGTACCACCTCGCCTTTGTATGTCTTGATTTACCCTCCAGGGCTTCCCACTGGGGACAGCCTGAATACGGCAGTGCCCGGTCAGAGGGAGCAGGGATGGGGACAGCGATGTCTCCTGCCTTTGAAGTTGAGTTTAATCCTGTTAAAAGCAGAGTGGTGAGCTCCCTGTTTGGCAAGCCTGAGGACAGAAGCTCCACTCCTGCTCCATGCTGTCACTCCATGGGTGGGCACCCCCAGGCCAGGGTGGGGGATCCTGCCCGTGCCCCATGCCACAGGGGCACACGGCCCTTTGTGGGTCCCCGGTGTGTACCTTGCTAGGTCATGGGCTGGGGCAGCCACCCATGAAATGTCCAGGCAGCCCCTGGGGATACCTGGTGGCCCTTGCTGCCTGGGGGATCCCAACCTCCTCCCCCAAAGGGGCTGCATCCTGCCAGGTGGTGGGCAGAGGCTGGCCCCTCAGCTGGAGTGAGGGTTCCCACCAGCTCCTGGACAGCCCCAGATGAGCCCTGGTCTGCAGTGGTTCCATCCTCCTGGGCTGTACAAGACAATTTGGGGTGAAAAAACAGTGTTCAAGTGTCCCTTGCCTGCTGTTGAACCAGCCTCGCTGCCTGCAGCGGGTCTGTGATTCACCCTGCCAGAGCTGCCCCTAGCACCTCGCAGCAGCGGGGCAGCTGTGGGGTGTCTCTCCTGGTCCAGCTTGTGTCCCTCCTCGCTCAGGGCCATTGTATGGCCCCAGGTGTGGGGACATGGGGCAGCTCCTGAGCAGCAGGTGCTGGCAGCCTGCCTGCTCCTATGGGGCTCTGTAGGACCCACTGGCTCTGGCATGGGGGCGGCTGCAGCCACTGTTGCTCCTGCAGCCTCCAGCATTTGTGGGGTGAAAAGCATCCCAAAAGTGGCAGGGACACGTACAGATCCCAGGTCTCAGCTTTGGGACCACAGGTGTGCCAGAGGGCTGCATCCGAGTGGGTTTAGACTCCAAACCACCCACATTTGCTCGTGCTGGGATGTGAGCCCCTTCTCGGGGGGATGCTGGGTCCAGCCCTGGGGCTAGGCATGCGGCTGCATCCCGGGGTGCCCATCTCATGCCCACTCTTTCCCGGCACAGGGCGGACATCCATTCCCAGCTTGGATGAAAAAATCGATTTTCTGGTGGACGTGCTGGCCAGGCAAGAAGCTCCTCACTCCCACCCACTGCAGGATGGCAAGCCCAGGAGTAAGTGTCTGCTCCCTCGCTCCCACCGCTCTCTGCAGTGGTGACGGGGATGCCACGGCAGCCAGACGCTGCACCCCAGGCTGGTTTGCCCTTCAGAGCTGCCTGGGCACTGCTCTGCTCACGGCTCTGCCTTTTCCCACAGCCACCCTGGTCCCTGCCAGTGGCAGACAGCGCATGGCCAGCAGGCTGAGAGAGGGGCTTCTGCAGCGGGAGGCAGCCACCACCCTCCCCACCTCCACCACCACTGCAGTCCAGAAGTACCCGGTGGAGGTGTCCCCCATCCCTTCAAATGATGACATGGTGCTTGGTGAGACCCGGGCGACAGGCGGTTCATGGGAGGGGGTTTCACATCCCGGCCAGGAGAGCGTGGGCTGGTGGCACTGTGCCGCCAGGCTCACCCACTGTCCTTTGGTGTCCCACTCCACCTCTGCAGGGCTGATCATGGTGTGCACAGTGGCTGGGATCTCGGCACTGATCGTGGCTGCAGTCTGCTGGTGCAGGTGAGCCAGGGGCTGCTGGTGCCAGCCAGTCCCTCAGTGTCCTTGTGCCTGGGGGAGCTTGTTCCTATGCTTCCTGGGCATGTGGGGGGGTTTGGAGGAGAGGCAATAGCTGCCCTTGCCAGTCCCCCTGCAGGTATGGCATCTGCCTGTTGGGGCTGGAGGACAGCAGTGGGACACCCCCGTGCCAGGCACAGGCTCCTGGGAGCAGGTGGCACCTAATTTGGCCCTCGCTGTGGCCCTGGGTGCTGGCATCCTGGGCACGTCAGTGCCTGGTGCCCAGGCCCTGCAGGATGGAGATGGCTGTGCCTGGGGGTGCCACCCATTGGGGGTGCCATCGCAGGGAGCAGGGGTGTGGGTGGGAGGACTGAGCCCTTCTGGGGGTCACTGGCTCCCGTATGGAGTCGTCTGCTCTAGTGGCTCCTGCCAACCACTCTCCTCTCCGCTTGCAGGCTGCAGAAGGAGGTCAGGCTGGCACAGAAAGCAGACTACTCAGCACAGCGAGCGGCCAGCCCCCTACCCTATGACAAGATCTCGGTAAGGCACCCACATCCCTCCTGGGGCGTTCGGCGCTCAGGCCAGGCATGTGCTCTGCTTGAGGGGCTTCCAATGCAGCGGGGAACACCCACCAGCCAGGCTGGGGGCTCTCTGGAGCTCGGTCTCAATGCCTGTCCTTGCTCTCTCCACAGCCCGGGGACAAGACGCTGGCTCAGAGTGCCCAGATGTACCACTACCAGCACCAAAAGCAGCAGATGCTCTCCATGGAGAAGTAAGCAGCCCCGGGAGCAGACAGCAGACCCAGTCACTGGTCCATGCCCTGCCATTAACTGGGGTGCTGTTAATCGTCCCCCTGGGCTTCACCCCCTCTCTGCATCCTCTCCCCCCAGACATAAAGAGGAGCCCAAGCTGCCAGACTCAGCATCATCTGACGAGGAGAATGAGGATGGAGACTTCACCGTGTACGAGTGCCCTGGGCTGGCTCCGGTATGGTGGGTGCAGGGCGGCCGGGGGGAGACCCTGTGCATGCAGGGTGGGATCCAACACATGCCTGGAATGTGCAGTTCCTCTCCAGGAGCCTTTTCAACATGTCCTTCATCAAACCCTGAGATGGTCCAACCTCTCTGCTTCCCCCATGTGCCCTGGCCAGGTCCCACTGGAGTTCTCCAGTGGGCAGGAGTGGGTGCCCTGGCATGGGTCCCCGAGCACAGGGCTTTTCACTGGGGAGCGCTGCCCCATGGCCCTGGGAGCAAAGAGCTGGAACAGCCGTTGGCAGACCCAGCCCGCCATCCCTGCAGTGCCAGGGACATGGTCACCTCAGGCTCCTGGGCACTGGGACCAGGGGGGCTCGTCCTGGTGCCTCCCCAGTGCCTGGACCGGGGACCTGTGACCACTCAAAGCCAGGGGGGACTTTCCTGGCTGCCAGGAGACCCCGGGGAAGGGCAGCTCCTAACAGCCCTGGGTACAAAGAGCACAAAGAGACCCAAAAGGAGCCTTTCACATGGTAATGGCTGCAGAGCCCGGCCATCAGGGCCCAGATTAAGGGTCATCATTAGGTTTTTACAGGCCCATTAAAGGGCACTTGATGGCAGGCAGTCTGGGCAAGGAACCCCATTCCTGCCAGCCAGGCTGGGGGTCCCATCCTGGGGTCTCCAGCCAGGCTGTGGGGTCCCATCCCATCCGGGACCATGGGTTTTACACATCATCACCCCACCCCAGCATCCCCGACTGCTCCTGGCAGGGAGGCAGCGCCTTTCCAGGGGTGATGGCAGGGTCCTGGTGTGTGTCACCCCAGCCGGCGAGGTCTCCCCCATCATCACTCCTCCCTGCTGGGCTAGGGTTCAGACCCAAACCCCTTGGGACAGGGTGGATCAAACCCCAGCTGGTTTCTGACCTCCTGCCTTTTCCTTCCCCGCATCCCGCTCCCTCCTGTTGCCACAGACTGGAGAAATGGAAGTGAGGAACCCGCTGTTTGACGACTCCTCCTTACACCCCTCCAACCCCAAGTCGCACCAGTAACACCCCTCCTCTCCTCTGCCTGAGCTTGCTACGGACTGTACGCCCAACGCTGAAGCCCGGCGGGGCGGCCGCGCCAGAGGGGCACCCGCAGCCAGGCGAAGGGGCACGGACCCCGCTCTGCCAGACTGTTCGACGCCTGCCCAATAAACACCCACTAACAGCTATGGGAGGGGGGGATCGCCCCCGTTTCCAGCGTCCTTGTCCTCTTTGCTGCTGTGATCGCGTCCCTGCCTTACCCTTCACAAGCTGCTCTCCGGGACACGCCAGCCCCCGGGGTGGGGGGGCGGCCGCTGCCTTGGCACAGAACCTGGCAGGGGGTACAACGCTGTCTCTTTGCATTTGGCTTTGAGGAGGGGGCTGCTGCCCCGGCTGCGGCTGGGCTGATGCGACAGCAGCTGGGAAAGGGCTGGAGGGGGGGGGTCAGAGGGTGGGAGATGGTCCAGGAGGGTCCAGGCACACTCGTGCCTGGAGGGGAAGGCATCAGGGCTGCCAGCCTGCCCAGACCCCCTCTTGCCAGGGATGGAGACTTTCCCCGGAGCGCGTGGCATCGCTGAAGGCTCTGGTGCCTGGCCTGCACCCTCCTCCCCAGGCCAGGCAGCCCCTGGCAGCAGGGTCCCGCTCCAGGAGCCAAGGGCAGGAGCAGGCTCAGGCAGGTGCTGGCATTGCTCCCCGGGATGCACCTTCAGATGCCGCCCTGTGCTGTGCCTGGCTGGGAGCAGAGGCTCTGCCCTGGCCCCCTGCACCAGCTCCATCCTCTTCTAGGGGTGCTGGTCCTCAGAAGCCCTGGGGCACAGACAGTCCCAGTGCTGCTGTGGCCTGGGACCCCGTGCTGGGCTGTGCCAGCAGAGGATTTGCTCGTGGTAGCCCTGGGTGCCAGCTGGGCTCTCACCCCAGGCCTCCATGGGGTGAAAGCTCAGAAAAAGGGTTCAGGGTTTTGGTTTTAAGCCCGTGGGACCATGGGGGAGGATGGAATGAGACTGGTGGGGGCTTGGGGGGCTGGGAGGGGTAGCCAAGGCACAATGGCTTTGCTGTGCTGCTTCTCTGCACAGAGCCCAGCCTGGTGCTCTCTCCGGGCATCCCTCTGTGGCAGTGGACAGTCTCTGCTGCTCCATCCCGGGCACCTCCTGGGCTCCAGAGACCCCCTGTACCCCTCCGCTGCCTGTGTCTGTGTCCGGCCTCACCAGCCCCCACTGACACATTCTTGCTCGGAGCCCAGCGCTGTTCCCCAAAAACCTCCCTGGTGCATTGGCTGTGACCCCTCCAGCATAAGGCCCGGGATGGGTTTTGCGTCGCTTTTCACAGCTGTGGCTTCATGTCCAGACCCTGGTGTGGACCATCATGGCCACGGGTAACCTGTTGCACGCAGGTCGTGTCTTGCATGGGGGTGGCCTCTTGCACGGACAGGAGCTGTTGCACGCACGGGAGCCATTGCACGCTCAGGAGCTGTTGCACGTGCAGGCAGGCACTGGCAGGGCAGGCAGCAGTGGCAGGGCTGTGCCAGTGAGCGGTGGTGGTGTGGGACCATCCCCGGCGGGGTGGCCGGCAGAGGCTGTCACTGCACAGATCCTTTCCCCACGCCCTGCTCCCCTACCCATGGGGCTCTTGCCCTTCTCCCTGCACCCCTCGTTGTTGTATGGATTGTAGTTCTTTTAAAAGGAGATTTTATTAAATGACATGTTTGAGACTCATGCGAGTGTGTGGTGTGGGGCCAGCTCCCTGCTGCAGGGCCCTCGGCTTGGGGTGCTCCTCTTGGGAGTGGGGTGGGATGAGGGGACAGGGAGGGAGGATGCTGTGGGTCCCCCATCCCAAAACCTTCCCCAGGGAACAGCGAGAGCAGCTGTCCTGCTCCTGCAGCTGGAGCAGCCTCCAAACCCTCCCAAGGGTTTTTCCCAAACCCGGCAAGAACCAGAGTTTATTTTCTTGCTTTTCAATATTTGCCAGGAGAGGTTTCCCCAGCAAAGGGTTGGGTGGGAGCCCCTGGCTGTGCCTGCCCGCACCCAGCCCTGCAGCACCCAGTGCCCACCCGCCCCCATCGCCCCTGGCCCCCAGGGCCGGGCCCTTCGCACCTCGGCGGGGGCAGATAAGGGCTATCGTGTCCCCCCATTGTGTGGAGCCTGAGCTCCTCTCCCGGCCCTTTGATCACGTCAGCCCCCCATCAGGCTGATACAATCTCATCTCCTCCTGGTTTCGGCAGCCTGGAGGTGGGTGCTGACTCACCACCAAAGCGCCCGGGCACCATCGGGAATGCTTCATGCTTCGCTCAGCCCCGCTCATGGGCAGCCCTGGGGTCTCCAGCTGCAGCGTCGGTTGGGCAGCATCGCACCCCAAATCACCTGGGACCACCCCAAGGCTCACCCTGGGGAAACCCAGCTTTGCACCCCCATCTCTGAGGTTCCCAAATTTATCCTTCCTTTGCTCTCAGAGCCCAGCAGCCTCTCAGAGCATGCCTGGGTTTTTTAGGAAGCTCTAGCTTTGAGTAAAACCCAGCTGCTCCTCCTGGGAAGGTGCCCTCGCTCAGGGCACCGTAGTAGCAGGAGACCTGTGTCCCCTGGGAAGCCGTGTGCCCACTGCGTGTCCAGCCACGGAAGAGCCATTTGTCCTGGGACACCACATCTGTGCCACAGACAGCCTGGGACAGCCCAGGGCTGGGTGTGGGGTCTGTGCTCAGCCCCAGCCTATCTGTGCCTCAGTTTCCCCAGCTGTAAAACAGCAGGGAGGAGCAGCTGGTGTGTTCAGGCACTGCGGTGATGTGGGTGATAGCCAAATTACAGCCCGGGCTCAGTAATGCAGAGGCCTTTTTATGAGAGGACAGAACTGGACCAAAACGTCCTCCAGGACTTTCAGCTCAGCTGGCTTTGGAAGCACCAACCCACCATCCTGCCCGCCCAGGCCAGCTGCAGCCAAGCAAACTGCAGTGCCACGGAGGAGCTTTGGCATGCCTCCCAGGGATGGGGCTTCTGAAGCTGAACCCGCTGCCCAGCCCTCCTCACATGGACCTGGGGTGAAGACTGTGGCCGGCCTCTGACTGTGGGGCCCCAACCCGCCACGTGCAGGGCTGCAGCCCACCAAGGTGTGATTGCCTTAGGCGTGAAACTCAGGGGGATCCAGCACAGCCCCGGTGGCTTCTCCATCACCTGCCCCAGGAGAGAAGGTGGACTGACGGTGAATAAAACATCATCTGTGATCATGCACTCTTTTAAAACCTTGTCTCCAAGGCAAACCGCTGCCAAACCAGCACGCTCAGCAAAGGGAGGACAAGTGGATGTGCATCTCTGTCCCCCCCAGCCTGCTGCCATCTCAGCGAGCCAGGGAGGACAGACGCATTTCTTTCTGCTCCCTTTTTCCTAGTGGAATCCCACCCATCCCTGGCTGCATTACAGACCACAGAGCCGGGCCCGAGCCTGGAGCGTGAGCAGGCTCCAGCCGTGGGGGTGACGGAAGGATGCATCCTTCCTCCTCCCGGAGCAGGCAGGAGGCTCTGCCCCAAATAAGACGGACGGCCAAGCCTCGGCCATTGGAGCACAATAACCGGGCACCTCACACAGCTCCCCCAAAATCGCCCCATTTAAATGTATGGGGGGGGGGCACACACCGAGAAACCCCACTGACTCCCTCCGCATCCCCCAGTTAAAACCATCACTGCCACAATGGGCCCCGCTCCTACAAAGGGGCCGGTTCAAAGTCAACGTCTCCCTTCCCCTCCGCCTGTATATGAAAGGGAGCAGGAATGCGTTTGAGGCCTCGGCGGGCTGGGGGGGCTGGGGGGCTTCCTGGGGGGATGGAGAGAAAGAGCAGGTTGGCAGGAGGAGGGGGTCCGGCCCGGGAACAATAAATCAAAGGGAAGGGGAGTTACTGCCCGGCCAAGGATCTTCTGAAACCCCGGGCCGCAGCGGGAGCCCGGGAGGAGCAGGGCTGATGGCGGCGATTGGAGTCCCGCAGCGAGACTTCCTCTGCCCGCTGGCAGCGGGGCAGGCAGCGCGGCCGGCCTGCCCGCACGGCGCCTGGGGCCGGCATCCCCGGCAGCGCGGCCCGGGGCCCGGCTCTGCCCTTGCACGGCCGAACCCAGCACCTGCGGGGGAAGGTGGCCCACCCCAGGCAGGTCCGGCAGCCGCGGGGCTCATTCGGGGTCGCCCACGTCCCCGCCGATGGGCTTTTTGCATCCTCAGGTCGTTTTCCTGGGGCTGCCCTCCCTGCCCAGGGCAGCCTGGCACACGCCCAGCCGGGAGTCAGGAAGGGGCTTTAGCTCCAGCTCATCCTCTCGGTCATTTTTTTTTTTTTCCTTCTAGGAATATCATTACAAGGCGGGTATTTTGGGGGGGTTTGTTTGGTTTTTTTTTTTTCCTTCTAGGAATATCATTACAAGGGGTGGGGGGGGGGTGGTGGTTCCACTCCCCCCGACGTGCGGCAGTGCCATGTGCTGGGCCAGGGGCTGCCGCAGGCACTGCGGGTGCCAGCCCCCGTGTGCCAGCCGCTAGGTACGAGTCCCTTGGAGCCAGCCCCCTCGGGAGCCAAAGCAAGTGCTTCATGGTCAGCATCGAGCACCTTCCCCCAGTCCCACCAGCAGCCCCAGCCCCATTCCACCGCCGCGGGGGAGGCTCCTCCAGCCTATCTCTTCGGCATATCTCTAGTGCGAGACGGCGGCAGCAGGCTCCCGGTAATCCGGGTTAATAAACAGGGAGTGGTGCTGGCGGCTGGATCGCCCCTCGCCCTGCTCTGGCTGGGGCCGGGGGGGGTGCCCGCGCTGCCGGTCCCTGCCTGTCTCGGGAGCCCGCAGCGGGCAGCGGGCAGGCAGGTCCCAGGGTCAGGATCGGGGAAGCTGCGGAGGGAAGAGGGAAACGCCTGGAGCCGGCCCCGATAGCGGCACTGTGCGGGGCGGTGCGAGAGGAAAGCCCTTCAGATAGAGAAGATACCCAGCGCCTGCATTGTGGGGCAGATGGGCCCGATAGCCGGGGCTGCAATCAGCTCCCCGGCGGCACACCCAGAGCTCCGGGGCCTCGCTGCCTGCCCGGGCCTCCGGGGAGGACACGCTCCCTCCGAGGCAGGGCCTTCCTCTGCGGGGCGAGGAAGAGGAGAGGGACGGGGGGAGCGTGAGGGAGCCGGGGAGCCCCAGCTTTGTCCACGAAGCGCTCTGCGGGGCACCCCACGGAGCCGTGAGGCTCTGCCGCTGGGACAGCGCGTCGCGGAGGGCCGAGAGGAGTGGCCGAGCCCTCCTCCAGCCCTCCCGCTGCACGACGGCCCCGGCGGCCCCGGCGGCCCCGGGGCTGACGCCGGGACGCTGCCCCCGTTCCCCAGAGCGATCCCGGTCCCCTGCCCGTGCCCTGCGGCGCTGGGGAGTCCCCGGGTGGGGGGACCCTGGGGCTGGTGCTGCCCCAACATTCGGAGGCGTGGGCCCCACCGAGCACCCCGAGCTGCGCGGAGGGGGTGGAGGGCAAGTCTGCCCTTCTCCGCAGACGGGGCGAGCGGGGCCGGGGGGGGCGGTGCGAGGCCCCGCGGCGGGGTCCCTCGCCCGCCGGGGCCGGCCCCGTCCCTCTCCTCCCCGCGGCCCGAGGGCGCGGGCGGGCCACAGCCCACCTTCCATCGCACCTTCCCCCCCCCCTCCCCCCGACACCCCCTCCCCCCTCGGGGATCAAGTTCACGCCCGACCCACCGGTGCGGGGCCAATGGGGCCGGGGCCCATTTCCATACGGCCCGGCCCGGCCCGGCCCGGCCCCGCCGCCTTCAGAGGCCCCGGCGGCGCCGCAGCAGGGAGGCAGCGGCCGGCGGGCGGCCGGGCCGAGCCCCGCAGCCCCCGCATGGAGCCCTAGGGCGGCGGGCAGCATGTTCAGCCCGGACGGGGGGCTGCCGGCCGCCCCCTTCGGCCTCCTGCCCGACGCCGGCCCGCCCTTCTCCCGCGGCGGCTTCGACGGGGCGGCCGCCCAGCCGCTCTTCTTCCCCTTCGCCGCCGAGCCCGAGGCCGCCCGCGACCCGCCGCCGGCCCGCGCCTGGCTGCCCCCGCCCGCCGGGCCGCCCGCCAAGGCGGAGGCGCGTCCGGGCCGGCCCTGCCGCCAGCCCTCGCCCGAGCCCCGCGCGGCGGCCTGCTGCGGCCCGGCCTGGCCCGCCCCGCCCTGGGCCGGGCCCGCGGCCCCGGGCGCCGCCAACGCCGCCCTGCCCGGCCCGCCCTTTCCCGGCCCCGCCGCCGCCGCCTTCCCCGGCCCCCCGCTCTGCCCCGCCGCCCTGCAGCCGGGCTCCGGCGGCCTCTCCGGGCTGGGCAGCAGCGGCAGCTCCAGCGGCGCCGCCAGCGAGGGGGGACACTCCAGCGACAGCGGCGACGAGGTGAGACCCGACGGGACGGGGACGGGCGGCCCTGCCCCGCCCCGCTGCCCGGCAGGCGGGCTGCCCCGGCACCCGCCTCTCCGCCTTGCCGCGCTCCCCTCCGCGCCCCGGGGCCGCTGCGGAGGCGGGGAGCGGAGCCTGGGCTCGCTGCCGTGCCGCCACGTCGGGGCAGGGAGCTGCCTGGCCCCCGCCCCACTCCGGGCATCGCCGGCCCGGCCTGGCCCGGGCGGGGGCAAGCGGGGAGCCCGTCGGTGCCGTTCTGCCTGCTCGCTCCGCCGGGCGGCCCCGGGAGAAGCCCTCAGCCGGCCCGACGTGTCCTAGCGCTGGGGCTCGTCTCGGCTGGGTCAGCCGCTCCGCGGCGGGCAGCGCCTCGAGAAGGCTGCTTTGGGGCGAGAAGGGTGGTTTCGGGGACTCGCGGGGGGCAAGTTTTCACTTTGTGCTGCCCGTCCCTTATACGTGACGCTGCAGGCACGTCCCACTGAGACGGTCCCCTGCGCCCGTCGCTGGTCCCTTATCCACGGCGCCGAAGCCCGGCTCGGGCGGGACCCGCAGCGCGGTCCCCCCGGGCTCTGCCCCGCCGCCGCCTGGCTCCTGGCAGCCTCCGCGGGCACCGACGGCTGCCGGGGCGCGGGCAGAGCCGGCCCGGGGCGGGGGGTGGCAGCGCTAGTTACCGGCAGGACTGGCAGTTGTGTTTCGGGTTCGTTTTTAATATTTTTGAATCTTGGCATAATATAAACCCGTCCCTCGCAGGCAAGCACGCCTCGGGGGTAGCACGGCAGGTGATGCCGGGGCTGTTGCGGGTCTGTTGGGTTTGTGCGGAGCCGCTGCCGGGTCCGGGCCGCGGGGATTCGGGAGCCCCCACGCGTGCCACGATGGGAGCGCGGAAGGGATGCGCATCCCCCGGGTGGCAGCCTGCCGCGCTGGACGGGGGCTACGAGGAATGGTTTTTCCCGCCTGAGGGAGGATGGGGATTGTCCCGCGGCAGGAATGCTCCGGGAGCCAGGAACTAAAAAACGAGACTTGGTAGCAGGAGGGACATCTGTAAAATCCGAAATCGCGCTGCCAATGTGGAAATCGGGGAAAAGATTGCAAAATGCCCCCGCAGCAGTTGAGGGCTGCGCTGCGGGGAGAAGGGGAGGCACCTGGGTAAGCAGCTTTCCAGCAGGGAAGAGCCTGGTTGTGGCAAAGAGCTGTGTGAATCCCACTCGAGTCATGGGCGCTTTCATCCTTCGTGTCACATGAGCCATTTCACCTGCCCTGGGTGCAGGTGAGAGAGGGGCTGGCAAGGGGCAGCCGCAGCCCCAGAGCCGTGGGGAGGTGGGTGCCCATGCCCCGGGATAGCTGAGGCCGTGGGGAGGTGTCCTGTGGTGCGTGGGAGTGGGGCGATGCTTGGACCATCAGCAAATGTGCCCATCAGTGCTGCCTCTGGTCAGGCTAAGAGGGTCTGAGCCTGGGGCCAGACAGGACATTCCAAATGACCCTGGGGGACCCAGGGACCAGGACCTGCTTTCTGTCCCCGGGTCCTTGGGCCACCCTGGGTCTCTGCCACACCAGCCTGGTGTGAGCTGGGCGGTGTGCTGTGGCTGGGGGGTGTCCAGGGGGTCCTGCATGGGGCGGGGTGGGGTGGAGGCAGGTTGGGGTCCCTGAGCAGAGCCCCTTGTTCAGGCGTTGGGGAAAACCCCTCTGCCACCCACCCCATCGCCCAGAGGAGGCAGCAGCTGGTGGCTGCTGCCAAGGGCTCAGCTGAGCCCACTCCTGTCCCCATCCCCGTCCCATGCTGACCCCGACACACCGACAGACCCCGGTCTTGGCAGCCCCTGGGCGCAAGTTCTCCCCTCTCAGTTTATCTCTGCCCCTGCCAGGATGCGCCAACCTCAGAAGAGCTGGAGCAATTCGCCAAGGACCTCAAACACAAGCGCATCATGCTGGGCTTCACCCAGGCTGACGTGGGGCTGGCTCTGGGCACCCTCTATGGTAAGGGTCCAGTAAGGGTCCTCATCTCCCCCCCACACCCGGGGGGAAGGGAGAGGCCTGGGAGGGGGATGGAGCACCTGGGCAATGGAGATTTCTGCACCTTAACGACCTGCAAAGGAGGCGGTGAGCACCAGCCCCAGGGCTCCTGGGGCTCCTGAGCCCTGTTAAGTACTCAAACTGGAAGAGTTTGTTAACAAGGAACTGTCTTAAAATGCCTACAGCTGCTTATTGAAGAGTGTTGCAGTGTTTTAAATCCCTGCTGAAGCAGCAGGGAGAATGCATTTCCTGGTCCCCCATCCCCAGGGACCGGCTGCTGCAGGGGGGATCCTGGGGGGGCTGCTGGTGGTGGGATATGCCCCCACATGGGGGCAGGAGCCGTGTGTGATGCCCTGTCTGCCCATGCAGGGAAGATGTTCAGCCAGACAACCATCTGCCGCTTCGAAGCGCTCCAGCTTAGCTTCAAGAACATGTGCAAGCTAAAGCCGCTGCTGCAGCGTTGGCTCAATGAGGCGGAGAACACGGACAACATGCAAGAGGTGTGGGGCTGGGGAGGGCCGGGAGCCAGGGGTACTGCACACTGATGAGCCCTCAAGCTGCAGCTTCTCCTCGCTTTTACACGTGATTTTGGGGGAAGAAGAAGGGAGGGAGCAGCAGGTGTCTTGTGTGCCATAGCAGCATCTCACTGCCGCGGCTTCGGTCCAGCTGTAGGGGGAACCGTATCTACTGGGTATCGCCTTCTGCCAGGCTGGGGGGGAGCCCAAATCCCCTCATAGATTGTTACCTTGTAACAACTGTGGCAGCTGCTGTCTCGGAGCAGCTAGGTCCTGCTGGAATCTCAGATAAGCTGGAGATGCAGGAAGACATGTCTGCCCCTCCTGCACCAGCTGCAGGCAGTGCTGGGACACTGGGAATGGTCCCAGTCACAGTGGGGTGATGCTTAGTGGACAGTCACAGGGACGAAGCCTGTCCCCGTCCCTCCCAGACCTCTGCAGCCAGCCGCACGTGTGTCCAGAGCCTGGTGGGGACGTTACCACCCCTGTGACCAAGTGTATGGCCTCTCTTCGTTTCCAGATGTGCAATGCGGAGCAAGTGTTGGCCCAAGCCCGGAAGAGAAAACGCAGGACCAGCATCGAGACCAACGTGAAGGGGACGCTGGAGAGCTTCTTCCGCAAGTGTGTGAAGCCCAGTCCCCAGGAGATCTCCCAGATCGCCGAGGACCTCAACCTGGACAAAGACGTAGGTTGGGAGGGTTCAGAGGCTGGGTGTCTGAACGGATGTGGTTCCCAGATGCTTGTATCAGGCCAGGTCGATACTGGAAGCTGTGGGAGAGCAGCCGGGGCTGGTAGCCGCCATCAGCCTGGCCGAGCCCAGCCCCAGCAGGAGCTGTGGCAGGGAGGGGGCATGTGCTGGTGAGTCGGGGTGCTGTGGAGATGCCACCAGCAGCAGGGTCTCCTTGTCACCCACACAGCGCCTGGGCTTGCACCCCTCACCCTTCCCCGTCTCCCCTCCCTTGCAGGTGGTCCGGGTCTGGTTCTGCAACCGGCGTCAGAAAGGCAAACGGCTGCTGCTCCCCTTCGGCAACGAGGCAGAGGGGGTGATGTACGACATGAACCAGTCCCTGGTGCCCACCGGCCTGCCCATCCCGGTGACGTCCCAGGGCTACAGCCTGACATCCTCCCCTCCCGTCTACATGCCGCCCTTCCACAAAGCTGAGATGTTCCCTCCAGCGCTGCAGCCTGGGCTCTCCATGAACAACAGCAGCCACTGAACCGGGGGCTGCGGGGGCCAGTGACGGTGCCGCGCTGACACCGTGGCCAGGCTGGCTCTCTGGGGGCTGCTCCTCCCCGCCTTCACCCTGAGAAGGCACGGGCACGGCCTCGCTCCCAGGGCTTGCCTGGGCACTCGCTGGGCTGCCTTCGGGTTTTGGGGCACGAGGGGCAGGGGAAGGGCTGGGAGTCTGGCACAGGGATGGTGCCTGCTCTCTGCGGTTGCTCCCAGCCCTTCCCAGTTATGCGAGTTTACTGGTTCCAGCAGTGTCGGCCCCCCTCTGACCTCTCTTGGGGGGCAGCTGCTCCTGCCCCACTGCACCCCACCAAAGCCGCGCGTGCCCAGGGCAATGAGCACAGCTGCCTGCGCCCGGCCCCAGCCCAGCCGAGCTGCTCTCCTGCAAGACCCAGAAAAAAGTATCTTTTAGATTTTTGGGGTGGGGGGGTGGGAGAGGGGTGGTTTTATTATTTTTTTTTTTAATGGTTTTTGGTTGTAGTTTTTAAAAAGCAAAAATCTTTGTAGTGGTTACTAGTTTCCCAGGTGCCTCCCCCCTGTCACGTAGAGTGGGGCTGGGGTGCTGTGCTCAGGGCTGGGGTCCCCGGTGGCTCTGCCCACCCTCCTGGGCAGCTGGGGCGAGCCAAGGGCCTGGAGCATGGGGCTGGAGGTGAGCCCTCGCAGCCCCAGCCGCCCCTTGCCCCGCGGTGCAGGAGAGCTTCACCCATCTGTGGGCAGGCTGGTGGGGCTTGTTTGGGGGGGGGGGGGAGTGTTCCTCCCCGGCCCTTGTGCCCAGCATCACCCCGGGTCCCCTGTGCCCTCCTCCACTCCCCAGCTGTTGTCCCTCTGCCCCAGCCCCAGCCCGGATGCCCAGGGATCATCTTTCCCTGGGGGTTCCCAGCCCAGGGGGCTGACACCGTCCCCGTCCATGCTGCTAGCACCCCTGTGCCTTTGAGCCTGCTGTAGTTGATGATTTTTATAATTTTTTTCTTAATCATATTCCCTCTGGCAATGAAATAAATCTCAGTTCTTTGGGGCATGAGAGTGAGTTAACTCTTTCCTTGCCTCCCTTGCATCCCTGCTCCTGCACAGTCCCAGGCAGCCCAGCAGTGTGGGTTTGGCTGCATGCAGGGACACAGTCGGGCTGGACCGGTGCACCCAAATAGAGTGGATGTGTCCCTGTCATGCCTGCAACACCCAGCTCTTGGCTGCCTGCAGCCTGGCTCACCACCAGGAGTGGTGGCAGCTTGGCCCTGGAGGGACACCAGCTTGTTGGAGCTGGGCCCGCCCAAAGCAGGGGTGGTCAGGAGTAGGGGGGCAGGCGCATCTTCCACCTGTTTTGAGCTGCTAAAACAGCAGCTTTTGGGAAGAGTAGAAGCCCAGCGGGATCTTGCAGGCTGCTCCAGCAGATGCCCGTGGATAGGGAAGGACCGGGCGGGGATGTAGCGGGAGCTGCTGAGCTCCCAGCCCTGGGGTGGGCAGGGGAGGGGTATGGGAAGCCTGGGCTGTCCTTGCTGTGGGGCTGCCACCCTGGCACCAGCGGGTGAGGGATGCTCCTCCCGTGTGCATGGTCCAGCCAAGGCAGCCTTGCAGTGACGGGGCCGGTGGTGCCAGCCCAGCCAGTCAGGTCGGGGTGGGCACCAGGGGCTGAGCTGGTGGGGATGGTGGGTGCCAGCCCAGCCAGAAGAAGCAAGTGTCTGGGGGATGACGCCTCGCTTTTCACTGCCATGGCCTCTGCAGCCTGGTTTGCCACCAGCCTGCGTCCCTGAGGGATTTTTCCCCTGAGCAAAAGCAATGAAATGACCAAGCCTGTGGGGAAACTTCTGAAAAGCCCCTTTTTCAGGTCGGCTGCCAGTGAACGATGGGCTTGCTCTCTGGGGCTGGCCTGCAGCCTTGCTCCCGTGGGCCAGGCAGGAGCAGGGTCACTGCAGGCAGCTGCTCGTGAGGCACCTCGGGACCCTGCAAAGGGCCGGGCTGCACACCAGGCTGGGTGCCAGCCCTGTGGGGCAGGATCCCCTTGGCTCACCCTGTGTCCCCGCTTGCTCCCCAGTGCCTGGGTGCCCAAGGCCACGTCCCTGCCTGCCCGCAGGGTGGGGGCACAGCCAGGCATGGCACCCGCTGGAAACTGCCCCCCCCCCCGCCGCTGCTGCCCTTTGCTGCCTGGCACTTTGGGGGTGGGAGGGCTGGGGGTGCTGGAGGCTGGCGATCAGCGGGGTTGGTAGCAGAAAGCCTGGGAAGGGTGTCACCTCCCTGAGGTTTCTCCACATTTCCACCATCTGACTTTTCAGCAAAGGCCAGCCAGGCAGGAGCCCCAGCCCCGCACAGGACCCCCAGATCCCGCTGCCCCAGCCCCCTGCCTGCAGGCGCACAGAGCCCCTCCTGCTCCGTTTTCAGTTGACCCAGAAGACAAAACAAAACGGAAATCGGAAGCCACAGAAATCAGAAGAGTGCAGCACACCCATCAAACTGCAACCCAGCAAGGACTGGGGCCAGGCTGGGGCAGGAATGTCCCTCCTCTGCTGAAGGGGGTGTCACCGCACACCTGAGCCCCGCTGCACCCTGGGCACGGGGAGGTGGGGTTGGGTGACTTTGGGCCTGCGGTAAGGGAAACCAGGGGAAACCTGTGAAAAAATTAGTCGTTTATACCAAGGGGGTTGATGGCACCAAGCTGAGGGGCACACAGGGAGGGCCACAGATGGAGCAGCCGTGTCCCACACCCTGGTCCTGTCACCCAGCCCCAACATTGCCACTGATCCCACATGGTTGCTTCCCCTCAGGGTACCTGAGCATCGCCCATGCCCAGGGTGCAGGGTGCAGGGTGCGTGCACTGCAGGGTGCCAACAGTGCAGGCTGTGTACATGGTGCAGGGTGGCCGCAGTGCAGTGTGTGTGTGGCACAGGGTCCAGCACTGCAGGGTGCTGGTAGTGCAGTGTGGGCAGGGCTTGGCAGCGCCAAGGGCACACGGAGCAGGCTGCCGGTGCCATGGGACGAGCTTTGCTCTGGGCTCGCTGTGAGGCTCCGGACGCCACCAGCTTGCTGGCTTCCTGCCGCAGCAGGGCAGGCGTGCCGGCAGGGGAGCGAGAAACCACAGCATCCCTCTCTGACTCGGCCTGGCACTGAGCAGGCTGAGATTGCTCTTGAGAGCATCCGGTGTCCTGGCAGCCCTCGCCGGCACAGTGACACCCACGGCTCGAGAGTGGGGGTGGGTGCTGCAGGGCTGTGCCGGGAAGTGGTGGAGTAGAGGCTGTGCTCTCCGTCCTTGCCGTGGGGTGCTGGGCCCCCCTGAGCTCCCCTGAGGTCGAGTCCGCCACCCCAGCCAGAAATGTCACCATGGGGCCTCTGCCACTGGGGCTTTGCCACCCAGCAGAAGGTGCTGGGGGGCCATGGATTGATCACAAGGGAAGACTGGGGAGCCCTGAGCCCCCTGCCAGCCTGACGCCCTGCCCAGCCCCTGCACCACAGGCAGAGCCTCTGCAGCACTGTGTCATTTATTTCCAAAGCACCCTCTCGTCCTGCCAGCACCCTGGTGAGGTAGGTCAGTGTCAGATCCGGGGGGAATTAGTTCTGTTTTGCAAGAAATGAAGTCATGTGGAGTTGCTCAAGGTCCCAGTGTGGCAACAGCCAGGCTGGGAGGAGAGGTCGGGGCTCCTGCATCCCTCCCTGCTCCACATCCTGTTCTGTCGGAGGGTGCCCCACGTTCTCCCCACCCCAGTATCCTCTGCCCAGATGCATCCTCGATGGTCCCAGCACATACCAGCCCCATGCTAGGTGTTGAACCAGCTCTCCAGGTCCGGATAGACATGGCCACGGGGCAGGCTGGGGTAGGCAGTGCAGATGGCGCAGATGCGCTCCCTCCAGTCGGTGTAGAGCTTCACACTGTACCTCTTCTGCCAGGCGAAGAACTGCCGGTAGCGGCTGGAGTTCATGGTCTTTAGGAAGGTAGCCAGCTCTGCCAGGGAACCAAAGTCATCAACGTGAATGAAGGAGTCTGCAGGAATGAACTGCTCGTAGTTGGCCCGGGGAGGCCCCAGCACCACGGGCACGGTGCTGGCCATCAGCGAGTTCCTCCAGAGCTTCTCAGTGATGTAGTCCTGGTGGATGGAGTTCTCAAAGGCCAGGTAGAACTTGGACTTGGATGTTGTTGGCAAGAGGCAGTCCTTGCAAAGTGGCTTTTTGTTTGCTTTTCCGTATATGTTTACGTGGAGGTACCTGGAGAGGTTTTGGTAGACTTCAGCTCTTTTCTGAGTCTTGTGGTAGTTGCTGATAACCCATGACACCAAGTTGGTCTTTGTGGGGATGTTCACGGTGGCCGACCGGTTGGGCACAAGCTTGCCGTAGGGGATGAAGATGTCTGAGTCCCGTCTGTAGGTCATCACCCAGTTGAAGGTCTGGTTCCATCCTGCTAGAGCTTTAGTGTTGGAGGGGGACTCCAGGGACACCCACACCCAGTTCTGCCCCGGCGGCCTCTCCTTGGGCAGCCTGTCCCTGCCGGGCTGGAGCCTGGTGTGGGGGAACACCACCACGTCCGCCTGGTCCAGGAGCCGCCGCTCTGTGGTGAGCCAGCAGCCCGTGATGCCATATAGCTCATGGCAAATGTCCCCGCTGACATTGGGGACCTGCTTCGAGGGCCAGTCCCACACCAGGACCACCAGCGGCTCAGTATGCTTGGGGGCTTCTCCAGAGACCTCAGAGGGGTTGAGGAAGCACCTCAGGTTCCAGAGGGTGGTTACAAACACCCCGGCGGTAACCACTGCCTTCACGCCGGGCCGGCCCCATGGTGGCCGTGGCAGCGGCGATGCCCGGGGCATGCTGCCGGGCTGGCTGTCACCTTCTTGGGTGACAGAGCTGACACCTGGGAGAGAGGAGAGACCACCAAGGGCTGTCAGCTCAGCTTGCCAGGGGTGAGGGGTGCTGGGGAGGTGCTGGGGCCAGAGGAGATGGAGAAAGGACTTCTCCATGAAACCTGGGCCCCAGCATCACCCCTGACCCCTCTGCTGGCCCCTGCCCCCACCAGGATCCCCCGTGCACCTGGTGTCACCCCATGGTGGCTTTTGTGTCACTGTCCCGCAGTCCCCCATGCACCATCTCCAGGATGAGCAGGGATGCTGCCAAAGGGAGGTACAGAACTGATGGGCAGCAGCCATCTGTTCCCCTGCCCCAACTGCTTGGCACCACTCCCCATTACATGCACAAATGATGAGGTCCTTGGTACTTGCTCCGTGCCTCAGTTTCCCCACCTGACAAACAGCCATGGTCCCACTCCACACTTCTTGCTTTGCCTGGGATGGGTCAAGCCTGAAATGCAGCCAGCCTTGCCACAGCCAGGCTTGGAAGAAAGGTGCCTGGGGGTCTGCAGGATAGGGCCACACACTGAAGGTCGAGCGGGAACACCCCGGGTCCTGCCTGAATAACCCCACGGCGAGGCCCCAGCTGTGAAGCAGGGTGTCCCTGGGAGTGACTGGGAAGACCAAAATCCCGCTCAGGGCCGGACTGGAGTGTCCTGCCCAAGAAGTGCCCCCTCAGCCCAGCACCATCCTATGGCGATAGCAGGGCTCTCCCCAGGCTCAGGGTGCTCTCCCCAGGCTTGGGGTGCTCTCCCCGGCCACCAAGGGCATGGGGAGCCCCAGAAATCTGGGAGCATGCAGCTTCAGTGCCCCAAACACTCGTTTTATTTTTGGGGTGTCACAGATGGCCAGTGCCCCATGGGCAGGGAGAGCAGCGCAGGCAGGGGCTGCTGCTGGTGGGGCTCAGCCTGCAGGTGCATGGGAACCCCAGCCACGAGACGCTCACCCTGCCACGGTGCCCATCTGCCTGCCTCAGGCCTCCGCTGGTGGTGCTGCACTTCAAGTGCTGTGCTTTAACCAGCAGCACTGATGGGAACAAAGAACAGTGGTGGGGGTGGCGAGGGGGACACTTGGCCGGGCTGGGAACCGGCTGATAGCTCGAGCCCACCTGAGACTGCCAGTCCCAGGAGCAGGGCTCAGCCCCCGTGGGCCACCCACAGCTTTCAGATCAAAGGTGGTTTCCCTTTCAAGGTAGCCTCTGAAAACACATTAGCTGCCTAAGCCCCACTGCTGGCCAGGGCTGTGCCGGTTCCCCTGTGATTTTGGAGCCTCCTGGAAAGTGGTGCCCTGCTTTCCCACCCCAGCCACTGCAGCTCTGCTGCGAAAAATCCTTTCCCTGCCTTGGCCTGCTCCGTCTGTCCTGCTAAAATACACAAGCTAAGTTTAGGCTCCAGAAAAACCTGGCATCTGAAGTGGGGAGGGTTGGGAAAGCTTTGCTGGCTCCCTGCACCACACACCGGTGCTTCAGGTCCCTCTGCCCGCCGGTCCCCGGCAGTGGGGATGCTGCCCCCGTTTTGAGGATGCTCTGGGAAGGGACACCCCGCTCTGGCAGTGCCAGGAGCCGACCCGTTTCTCAGCCCCTCTGCCCATGGCGGGTGGCGGTGCTGAGCTCAGACTTACCAGGGAAGGTCCGGCGCGGTGGCGTGCGAGGTGCCTGCGTGTGTCTGCCCGGGCAGCTGCCAGCGCTGGGCTGGGGCACTCAAGGGCTTCCTCTTTTCTGTGGTTTTGCCTTGTCCCGGCCCCACAGCGGGTCCTTCCTGCTGCGCGTGGCAGCTGGCACAGCCCACTCCCAGCACTTCCCCTGTGCTGCGTGGGCAGTGTTGTGACCCACGGCTGGGTGTGTGCCCTTGGGGCGAGTGCATGCCCATGGCCAGGTGGGTGCTCCATGGCTGGGTGGGTACTGGGTGAGTGCCTCACAGCTGGGTAGGTGCACCATGGCTGGGTGGGTGCCTTGTGGCTGGGTAGGTGCCCGTGGCTTGTGCATGCCTGGTGACTGCCCCATGGCTGGGTGCTGCCCATGGCTGGGTGCATGCCCCATGCCAGGGTGGGACACTGTTGCTCAGTGCATGCCCCATGGCAGGTGCTGCCCCACAGCAGTGCCCTGGCACCCCTGGGAAAGGCTCCCAGTGCAGGTGCTGCTCACAGCTCTGTGCCTGCGCACCATGCCCTATCCCCCTGTTCTTCCTCCCCACTCTCCAGCCAGGCTGCAGCTCCTTGGAGAAGGTGCATGTAGCCCCGTGTGGAATTTCAGTTCCCCAAAGGGGTTTCCCAGGTGCCAGGTTTGAAACATGCCAAATCATGGCTCCTTTCTGCCCAATGCCTCTCCCATCCCAGCTGCCAGCCAAAGCCCCGATGCCCCAGCTGGGCTGTGGTTTTCCAAGGTACCTGTCCCTGGTTTGAAGTTTGCGGGATAGCCTCGTGTTCCTGCACTGCTCCATGGCTCTCCAGCATTCCCCATGGTGTGGAAGGGTCCCCTCCCAAGCCAGTGGGGACTGGGGGCAACTTCCCCAGCCAGGTTCCTGGGTTCATGCCCCCATGGCAGAGGGGTGCCAGGGCACCGGGAGGCGGCACGGGGTGGCATGGAGGAGGGGACAGCAGGTAGAGATCCCCGACCCATGCTGAGCCCTGCCACCCCACCCTGTCCTTGGGCACCCAGCCCTGTGAGGCAGGATGGAGGCAGGGTCCTGAACCCCAGCAGGCTGCTCTGCCCACGGCACTCCTGCCTGTGCAGCTGCCTGCTGGAGCCATGGCCATGCAGGGGGTAAAGCTGCCCGGTGGGGCTGTGCCGAGCCCATGGGGCAGCTCTGCTAGCTGGCAGCTTTGTGTCAAAGCACATCCCACAAACACTCTTTTGCTGAGACCACTAATACATTACGGTTGCTGCTGCTGTTATTATTATCATTATTACTGAAAGCAGGATTGTCCGGTCTGGCTGCCTAGCCCTGGCACATGCAGCTCCCTCCAAAATCACCCAGGAGCAGCTGAACAGCGAGATGCTCATTCAGCTCGGACTGGAACCAGGCACTTCTTCAGCGTCTGCTGCCGCCTGTGGCAGAGCTGGCAGGGATGGAGGGGGGCATCAGCCCCACAGCCTCAGCCTGGCACTGCCACCGGCACTGCCTGTAGCCACGACAGGGCCATGGGCGATTCCCTCCTGGTGAGTGCTGGGAAGGAGACAGTGCCTTGCCCAGGTGCTTGTGCTGGGGGTTCGAATGCCCTGCCTGTGCTGGGATGGGTGCAAGCAGGGCCCTGCCCTCAGACTCGCCAAGGTGCGTCCCATCTGCCACCCACAGCCTGGTTGAAAACAGGATGCCAGCCTGACTTTGACTCCCACTGACTCATCTTGAAACCATCAGCTAAAGCGCCACCAGCAGCTCCTCGGTGCTGCCAAACCCCAGGCACCTGCCCTGGCCAAGCTGTTTTCTGCCAAAAGGGGAAGCGGGCACGTGTGTGGCCTTGGCAGCGTTTGCACAGAGGGCTGCTGCCCGTGCCCAGGCTCCAGACCTGCCCTTCTCCTGGTCTGGCCACTCATTCAGTTGTTTTCTTTGCTGGCATTGCTGTCTGGGCACCAAGTCTCCCTGAAATCCCTGGCAGGGGAAAAAGAGATAGGGAAACCAAGGCAGAGGGGGCAGGGAGAACGCCAAGGTCTGCAACACTGTCCCTGGAGCTGGCAGGGGCATGCCCTGGCACACACACAGCTGGGAGCAGGGCCCCAAACTGCTCCCTGGGGGTCCTCAGGCTGCTCGAGCACCCCTGGGGTCTGCACCCCCTGCTGCACCCTTGCTCCGACTGGCTGCCTGAATCCTGGGAGCAAGGATGGCTGCAGCCCTGGCAGTGAGGCGAGGGGCCAGGCAGCGGCTGGGCACAATGCCATGCCACCACGCCAGGGTGTAGCAGGGCTCTGCGGTTTCAGTGCCACCCTGGGAGCCCTCAGAGGCCAACTGCAGCTCTGGGGCTGGGTGTTTTTTCCTCCCCAGCCATGTCCCCCATTTCCTGTTATCTTTTCTCACTCCCTTTCTGCATTTCTTCCCCTGCATGATTGAGAGCCCAGGTACAGGGTGCTGCACAGCTCGCGGGGCACCATTCCCAGCCTGGCCTGCCCCAACCCCACTGGCTGCAGGCAGCGCTCCCTGCCTGGCTGGAGCTGCCAGCATCATCCGAGCTGCTGTCCCCGTCTCCCCCCCGCACAGCCCTAGGGACCAGGGCAACACGGGATGGGGTTGTTCCCCTCCGCGGAGGACAGCAGCGGGGACAGCATCAGCCACAAGGTTTCCATGGGGGATGCAGGATGGGTGGCAGAGCAGGAGGGAGCTTTTCCCCGGCATTTGTAGCCATCACCCCTGAGTGCTGCCCCAGGACACCCCAGCAGCAGGGACGATGCCTTGGGGGGGTACTTGCAGCCAGTGGGTCCAGACACCCTGACCCCCATGGCCCAGGGATGTGGCAGCACAGTGCCGGATGCTGGGGCTGCCTAGTTGCTCCAAGTCAGGCTGGGAGCCAGGGCCAGCTCTGCCTGGGTGGGCTGGGCAGAAGCCCCCAGCACCTGGGACCATCAGCACCAGTGCAGAGCGGGGAGCTTTGTGTGGGTGGGTGCTGCCATCTGCAGATGACCCCACACAGACAGAGGAGCTTGGTCACCTGCAAGGAAGTCCCCTGAGAGGTGCTCAGGGCCCCGGGTCCATGGAGGAGATGGGCCACCAGGTCCTCGGGGCTGTGCTGCCCCATGGCACACTGCTGGGTCTGTCTCTTGCTGGCCCCTCACAGGGTTTTGTGGTCATGCCAAGCAGAAGAGGAGCTGCAAAGCTCACCAAGACCCACCCAGGGGCAGCAGGAGGGAGGGAGGCAGGAGACCCAGGTCAGGGCTTTGAGCCCATGTCACCCACAGCCCCACCCATGACCCTCCCCACTGCACCCTCCCGAGCTGGGGACCCACTCTGCTGCAGGGCAGGGTTTTTCGAGGTGTTTCCAGTGTGGGCTGGGGACAACCCATGTGCAATCCCTTGGGAGAAGCCAAGGGTGCATGCATCCTTCCTTCCCCAGGACGAAGTAAAAGCCACTGCTGGAGCGAGGTCTGGGGGCTGAACCCCCACTGATCTTCACACCAGATCTCCCCTGTATTTCAAAGCCAGGGAAACACCAACAAACCTCAGGGTCATCCCAGTGCAGCAGCCCCCAAGTTACTCATGCCAGCGGGGTGCAGGTGGAAAGGCACTGAGCCAGCCCTGGCCACCCCCTGCTCAGCTCCTCTCAACGCCAGGCAGCTCTGCTGCCTGCACGCCTGCCCACACATCCTGCAGTCCTTCCAAACCAGCCACCCTCCCCAGGGCATGGAGCGGGGCAACTTGGTGCCTCTCCACCACCCCGTCCCCCCGGGGCATCCCTTGTCCTCCCTCACCTCTGCACAATGTTTCACCCAGAAGTTTTTTGAATAATGGCACTTTGTGGCAGGACAAGGGGAGCTTTTGTTAGTGCCTGGGCAGCTGTTGCAGAGCCTGCCCGAAACGCAGTCACCCTTGGCAACACCACTTGGGGCTGGGGCAGCCAAACGAGTTATTCACAGCTCCCGGCTGCACTTGGCCGTGAAAGCAGCATGGAAATGGAGATGGTTAAAGACAGCTGCAGGAGAGGAGAGGGGGCAAAGGAGAGAGGTGGCTATGGACAGGTGGGAGGGAGGGAGGGACAGGTCGTGAAATGAAGAGAACCAGAGGAATGGAAAGAGGGAGGGAGAGATGGATGGATGGATGGATGGAAAGAAGGATAGAAGGAAGGAAGGATGGAAGGATGGATGGAAGGAAGGACGGACAGAGAGCTGGCCTGGTTCAATGCTTACTGCTGTTGAGGGCTTCCTTCCCAGCCTCAGAGTCACAGCTGGGCTGGGGGTACAGCTTGTTGCAGGCAGGCTGGTCCCCTCCAAGAACACAGGTGGGCATCCCACCACTTGTCTGTGGGTCCGGTTGGGCAGAAGCTGCGGGCAACTGGGCCCGAGCAGGGCAGGCAGCAGCCAGAGTGTGGGGACAGCAGTGCCACCCTCGCATGCGGACCTCCACAGCGACGGGCTGCCCTGAAGCAAGTCTGTCCTGGAGGGACAACGACCGCACAGAGGCTCGGGGGGGGGGTGACCTCTCTGTGTCTCTGGCGTGGAGAGGAGCAGGGGCAGCTCCTGGGGGTTTCCCTGACTCGGCACCTCCCTGGGGCAGGAGCCCCGCTCCCGGCCCGGCCGTACCCGGAGAGATGCGGCTGCCGCAGCGGCCGCCCCCCCGCCGTGCCCCGGGGGCTCCGTGCCTGGGTTGCCCGGCGAGGAGCAGGATCCACCAGCAAGCGCCCGCCCGGCGGCAAATCCCCGGGGGCCCTCGCGGGACGACGGTGCCCTCCGGGCCCGGCAAAGCCCGGAGCGGCCGCGGCCCGGCGGTGCCTTTAAGGGGCGGCGGGCAGGCAGGCGGCCCCGGGCCGGGGGCGGTGCTGCGCAAGGCCGGGCCGGGCCGGGCCGGGGCCGGGGCCGGAGCCGGAGCCGGAGCTGGAGCTGGAGCTCGGCCCGTTCCCTCCTTCCCTCCCAGCCTGCTGCGGACAAAGGCGGCGGCCCGGTGGGGTATGGCGGTGGGCGGCGGGTGATCCGCGGAGCCGAGCGGGGGGAGCCCCTGCGGCGGGGCTGGGCCCGGCCCGGCCATGGGGTTCCTGCACCAGCTCCATCTCCTGCTCTGGAAGAATGTGACGCTGAAGCGGCGCAGCCCGGTGAGCGCGGGGGCGGCGGGCCCGGGCCCGGACCCGGACCCGGGCCCGGCGGGGGGTCCCTGGTAGCTGGAGGTCCCCGGCAGCCCTGGGCAGCTGCAGCTGCCGGGGCGGGGGGACGGACGAGGCGAGGCCCCGGAGCGGGGGGGCCTCCGCGGGGCGGCTGCGTGGGCCGGAGGGGAGCCCGCGGAGCCGCAGGCCGGGGGGCGCAGGAGGGGTGTGGAGCCAGCCGTCCCCCCCCCCCGCCCCGTCCCCCCGTCCCCAGGGGTCGGGGTCTGCCCTGGGTCCCCGCCCTCCCCATCGCTGCCCTCTCCCCCCGCCGGCCGGGCCCTGGGGCCGAGCGATGTCTGCCCGCGGGGGGCCAGGGAGCGTGGGCGCCGTCCGGGCACGGGCCCACGGAGCGGCCCGGGAGTGCCCCGCCGTGCGCGGCTGGCGGCACGTCCCCGCAGCCCCGGCCTGGGCCCAGCCCGGCGGCTCCCCTCGTGGGGCAGCAACAGTTGGGTCTCTCCTGCCCCGCTCCCACCCTGCGTCCGTGGGAGCCGCCCGGGCCCTGTGGCTTCTGGAGGAGCCCAGGGCCGTGGGTTGGACGCCGTCTCCCACCCAATGCACCACCCTGCGCAGCATCTCCCTCCCCGCCACGGCCCGCTCTCTGTCCCAAATGCCCCAGGCTCTTGCTAGCCCTGTCCCTGGTTCCCAGGGCCGCCTCTCCAGGCTGGGAGAGCTCTCCCCAAGCCCTCAGTATCTGCAGGCTATAAATAGGTTTCCAAATCATATGTGGGTCAGAGCTGCCTCTCCTCCGTGGGCTGGAGAGGAGCTGCTCCCGCTTTCTGGGCATGAAGCTGAGGAACAGGGGGTTCCCGGGGGGCCGGTCCCCTCCCGGGGGTGGCGGAGGCGGCAGGATGGCACCTTCCCTGCTGGGGTCACGAATCCTGCGTAGCCCTGCCCCGGCCTCCCCTGCCTGGCTGCTGCTGTGCAGGGCTTCCCTGCCAAGTCCTGCCGGACGGGCAGGAGGGTCCCCCGGCCCAGAGGGACCCCGGGCAGCGGTGCAGGCAGGGGGATGGGTGCGCTGGGCACTGAGGGAGCCGGTTATTTTTAGAGGGTGGGGGAGGGTAGCAAACTGCTGCTCCCGAGCTGGCAGTGCTCTCTCCTCTTCCCCCTCCCAAATATCCTGCAGGCCTGATCCTGCCTGCTTTCCCTCGCCAGCAGCCTGCGAGCATCAGGCCCTCCTCTGACCCGGTGGCTGGAGCACCAGAGACCACCTGGGACAGGGACAGGCAGGGGAGGGCATGGGCAGGACTGGGCTAAGGCCTGCGTTGCAGGCAGGTGCCCACTGCATGGGCAGCCCCGGTGCCCCCAAAATGGGTGAGGGGGATGATGCTCTTTGGCTGAGTCATCCCTGCTCCTTACCCCGAGTAGAGCTGCTTGGCCACGGCAAGGGGCTGCCTGGCACCGGTGTGCCACGGACCCCTGCCTGCAAGGGTGAGCTGACTGGCACAGCTACACCCTGGCATCCGCTGGCCCTTGGCAACTGACCTGGACATGACTGCTGTGGCTGGTGGGGTTACAAACTGGGGGTGTGCACATCTTTTGGGGACCCACTTCTCCCTGACCCTCCCCAGCCCTGTGGGCAGCAGGGGGGTCCAGTGCAGGAGGAAGGAGGAGGATGAGGAGCCCAGGCCCCGTCTCCCTCAAGTGTGGGGACTGTCACTGGAGTGCCCTGCTTGCTGCAGGCAGGGTGGCAAGGGAAGGACCAGCACCTGCTCACCCACCCAGTGATGCTGCATGTGGATGGGGCATGTGGAGGACCAGCCGTGTGCTGGGGCAAGAGTTGCCCCTGGTGCCCTCGGTGCTCATGGATGGATTTGGTTTAGCCCCTGGGGCAGTCATGCCCTGAGGATATGCATGCCCTGTGCCTGTCACCTACTTCCTCGTGCTCCTGCTGCGTGCAAGTCCCACAGTCACCTCGTGCTCCCTGCCTGCGCAGGGGACGTCATCCTGCCCACTCCTGGGGGAGTGCTGCCCTATCCCAGCAGCCTGAGAGCAGAGGTGCTGGCACTGGCCAGCCAGGGCAGAGTCAGGGCCCGTGCCAGAGCCCAGCCTTGCCAGCCTGTGCCTTGCTCTCCATGGGTGGGTCCCCCAGTACAGGTCTGCCCTGGCCCCATCCAGAGCTGGATGTTTCACCGAGCGAAACCAACTCCTTATCTCACTGGGCTGATCCTGCTGCGGCAGGCAGAGGCTGGGGGGATTGGAGCAGGCAGGGGGGTAAGCATGAGACCCCTGCCCTGCTGGGCTTTCCCCCTGGCGGGGTTGGAGTTGGGGGTTGCTGGGCTTCTCCCAGCCTCATAGAGGGAGCGTGGTGTGTGCCCTGCCCTTACCCTGCCAGCAGCTGCCTGTTGGCACAGCCCTGTGCCGTGGGGTGCTGCCCTGGGGTAAGTGCCTCACCATGGTGCGCTTTCCTCCTGCCAACACGCAGAGCAGTGACCCCTGTGCTGTGGGGTGGGATGGGGAACATGGCCTCATGTTTGGCTGAGGGTGCTGGGCTGGGTCTCAAGAGAGCTGGGGCCAGTCCCTGCGCTGCCCATGAATGCTGGTGGCCCTGGGGGGGTCCCCGTCATTCCTGGCACCAGGGGCCGTTCGGGGAGCAGCAGTGGTTTGGGGACAGACTTTGTCCGCAGGCACTTGGTGAGGGCTTGGCTGGTCTGCTTGAGGATGCAGCGGTGGTGGGTACAGGGAGGCTGTGTGACCAGGTGGCCTTCAAGAGAGGTGTGCTCCTGACCCACAGGGCCCATGTCACCTGCTTCTGTCACCAGATGAGCTCACCTGCAGCCTGGTGAGGGTGATGGCTGGGCACTGTCCCGTGGTGCCTCTGTAAGGTCTCATGCCCAGCCTGTGGGAGTGTTGGACTTTGTCTGGTGCACCTGAGCTGTTCTGGGGACTGCTCTGGGGTTTGGCTGTGATTTTTATTCTTCTCAGGGCAGAAATTCAGGCAGGAGCCCTGGGGCGATGGGGGTCTGAGTAGAACAGCATCAGCGGCTCTCTGTGGAGGGAAGCCAGGGCTGTGGGTGCCTGAGGATGGGCAGTCAGTCCCCTGGGTGCTGATGGCAGCCCTGGGCGGTGCAGGCTGTGCCATCGTCTACGTCACCTTTGCTCTGCTGGGATGGGGGGGTGAGCTCAGCCATGTGTATCTTAAGGGATGGGCTCCCTGATGACTTTTGGTAGCTGGTTTAAACCTACGTTGGATGTAAAATTAACAGGTGATTTCTCAAAAGTTACCACAGGCACAGTTCAGGGTGTTTGCCTTCCCTGTGGCTCTGTGTCCACGTGTTTGGGGCAGGAAGGTGACCACAGCTGGAGCTCCCCTCTCTGAAGTGCCAGTGATGGAAGTGCGCTGCCAGGTTTTGTCTGGCCCTGGGCAAGTGTTGGTGGCTCAGATGTTTCAGAGGAATGGTGAGAAGGAGTTGAGGCTCCAGATGCTGCTTTGGTGTCACAGCATGTCAGCGGGGCTCTGGGCCATGGGGTGGGGGAGAGCTGGGCAGTGGTGTGGCTGCTTCACCCTGTGCAGGGTTTGTGCCTTCTGCTCCTTGGCCAAGAGCTGGGAAGCTCCCACCATGCAAAGGAGTTGTCCTGACAGGTCTGCGCCTTCCTCCCTGGCTGCTGGGAGTGGAGCTGGGGGGGATCTCGATGCCTCCAAAATAAGAAAGGCTGAAATATATGGGGTACTGGGGGGGCTTACCCTGCTGGCGGGGCCCTGCTGCAGCAGCACCTGTGCTGGGACACAGCATCGCTGGGGGACAGGGCACCCCACGCCTGTGGAGGTGCTGCCGGGGCTGGGTGGGGGCTGGTGCTGGATCCCGCAGCAGGAATTGATCAGCCGGCACTGCCGCAGCTCAGGGTGCTCTTTGCCCCCTCGCTGTTTGCAGCTGGCGGGGGGGAGGACGTGCAGGCTTGGCAGGGTGGTGCCAGTGCAGCGGTGCCAGGCAGCGTCCCTGTGAATCTCTGCTCACAGGATGGCTGTGAGGGCACTTGTTGCAGAGTGATTGGTGGCCCAGAGGGCAGGTAGCCATGAGCCGCTGAGCGTGTAGGGCTCTGCCTCACTCCCTGCCTGCGGGGAGAGGCTGTGGGGCAGCCAGCATCTTCCTCCACACGGCGGCCGCCAGCACAATCCCACCTGCTCTCAGGCTGGGCACTTTGTGCTGGCGGGGCCAGCGGGAGGGTGGCCGCGTCCCATTGCTGGTGCGGGAGCGCTGCTGCGTGGCCCTGGGACAGGGTGCTGCTGATCGTGTGTCCCCCTCGGCCCAGCATGCTGGTGCCCAGCTGACACACCACTGTGGGGCTGGCACGGGGGAGAACCATGCTCTGCTATCCCTGGGCTCCCGGTTCTGGCACAGTGGGACCAGGCTCAGGAGAGGTGTTGGCAAACCCCAATGGGGATTTCCTCCTCCTCCAGCTTCCCTGAGACATGTCCCCAGGCTGCCATGCCAGGGCCACAGGACAGGCTGGGAGGGGTTGGGGACGTGCCCCTGCTGGGGGCAGGTGGCAGTGGGTCAAGAGCTGACGGGCACAACTTGCTCTGAGCAAAAGTGTGACTGGAGGCAGGGGTGATGGCAGGCAGGCCTCAGTGGGGGGTCAGCAGCCCCTGAGCCCACCCTTGGCCGACCCCCTGGGTGAGGGCTTCACCTGCCTATGCTTCCCAGCTGTGGGCAAGTAAGTGGGTATTTAAGAACAATTAAAGTCTGGAGCCATCAAAAAGTTAAAGATATTTCCACCAGCCTTAAAACACTGTTGGAAAAGTTGGGGTGTTGATTCTCCAGGAGCTGAGCCCCATCCCTTGGGGCTCCTGCAGGCCAGCACCTGCTGCCTGCTGCTGCCGGCAATGTGGGCAGTGTTGGGACCTGCAGGAGAGGCTAGCACGGCATGGGCAGCAGCTCTCCTTCCTCCCCAGGGAGCAGCTCAGGCAGATCCTGCCCTGTCCTCCGGTGGGTGCAGGACAGTGGTTTTGGAGGCCCGGCTTGCCCTGGGCTGTGCATGGTGCTGCTTCACCTGTGTCAGGGCTGGTAAATCCCCTCACAGGTGCTAGGCCATGGGGAGAGGGGGGCTGATGTGGCAGGTTTGGGCTGCAGGGGCATCACTGGGGTTGCCAGCTTGGGAGTCTCTGGGCAGGGGCTCCCAGCCCCTGGCTGTCCCTGTGCTGTGCTGGCTGAAGTTGATGGCTGTGGCTGTGGGCTTCAGGGCATTTCTGGGAGCAGGCAGGAGGGATGGAGCAGACTTTTGGGTGGTGGCGATGGATGTAGAGAGCTGCCTCCACCTGATGTGGCTGCCCCTGCAGGGAGCGCCCAGCTCAGCCGTCGGGGCATGCATGCTGCTGTGTCCAGGAGATGCCGGCGGAGTTGTCCTGCCAAAGTCCATGGCCCAGCGCCTGCGGCCGTGCTAACCCTGGCTTCCGCTTGTCTCCCAGCTGCCTCTGGTGCTGGCCAGAGGGTGGGCACGGTGGGACTGATGCACCAGGCCGGACTGCTTGCTCTCGCTGTGTCCCATGGGGCTTGTTGGTGCTTTTGGCCTGGCAGCGTGGGAGCTGTGTGTCCCCAGCTGGCACTGCTGCCTTGTGCTCAGGCCGTGTGGTGCCTGACCCTGCTCCTCCTCCTCACAGCTCCTTGCTCCCGTCTGCCGGAGCTGCAGAGGGCAGGCGCAGGCATCGAGTCGCTGCCCCGGTGCTCTGGGGAGCCGAGCATCACCCTGCCAGGGAGCTGCCTGCCTGGGGCCAGCACCCTGCTGGCAGCTCCCGCCAGCCTCTGCCTCCCTTACTGGGGGAGTCGGGCAGGATCCCGCTGCCCCTGCGCCCAGCCAGTGGCAAGGCTGAAGGTGGGTTCCCAGCAGGCATACGTGTACCCCAGCATCCGTGGTGGTGGCAGGCAGACACACCCAGCACTCATGCAAACCCAAACAGCACCCATGGCCTCATCCTGCTCACCTCTCTGGCAGGTCGAGGTGAACATGTGCCGGGGGATGTATGCACATGTGTATGGGGTGGATCCCTCTGGCAGCCAAGCTCTGCCACTGCCCAGGAGCTGCCCCTGCCCCGCTCCCCGCCCCCCCCCCGAGCCACTGTCACCTGGGCACAAGGGCCCCTGGGACCTGCATCCTGCCCTGAGTGCTGCACCTGCACCCCCTGCCCAGGCATATGTGCGAGAGCCCTTCCCAAGGGAGGAGTGAGGAAGGGAATGGGTGAGCGGACAGGACAGACCACACTGGTCGGTGCAGGGCATGGCCAGCTGCTGGCAGGGACTGGCCCTTCCCCTCTCCTTGTCTTTCTCCTTCTCCCAGCATTTCCCTCCCAACTGCCCGGATCCTGACCTTTCCCCCTCTTGCTATCTCGCAATCCCAAAATGTCCCCCACAGTACCCAGGCTGTGCCAGTGTTGGGTGCCCCTGGTGGGTGCCATGCCGGGGGGCCAAGGCTCCCTTGGGACAGCATCCCTTCCCCTTCTCCCTGCTGCATGCTGGTGCCTCTGCCCCACTGTGGGTGCGAGGCAGCCCTGGACCCACCCCATGCCTGGGACGCCCCTGCAGGGGCAGCCCTGGGGGCCAAAGCGCAGGATCAGTCCCAGAGGCACGGGCTGGTGAGCCCTGCTCTGCTGCTGTGTCTGCCCATTGCCATGTGAACGTGGGTGCTGGTGGTGGGGGGACAGCCTGCCCTAGCACTGCGACATGTGGCAGTGCAGGAGGGGTCAGGGACAGGGGATGTCTCTGTGGAAGGAGATGACCAAAAGGTCAATGACCTGCTTTAAAAAAATAACAACAAGCAGGTCCCTCCTGTTGCCACCAAGGACCCAACAGTCCCTAAGGGAGCCTGGTACAGCCTGGCGTGGGTGTGGGGGGACAGTCCGACAAGCGCCTGGGCACAGAGGCCTGATTGTGTGCCTGGTAAACAGGCAGGGGGGCGGGTGCAGGCAGCAAGTGGCAGGGCAGGAGCCACAGGGTGGGCAGAGAGGGCCAGGGTGTTCCTTGCCACCGCCCTTGTACAGGGACAGTGACACCAGGTACTGTGCCTGGGACTGGTGGTGCCGGAAAGATGGGGATCCCCCCAGCCCTGGCACTGCTCCTGGGGCATCTGCTGTCCCCATCCCCTGCAGCCCTTCTTCCTCCAGTCTCTGCCTCCCCCAAAATCAGCAGCTCTGGGGGTGGGGGGGGTAGCACTGGGGGGCACCCCTGGGCGCAGCCATGCCCATCCCACAGCCCTGCCAACCATGGAGCTGGCAGGAGTGCAGCAGCCATGTGCCAGCGGGGGTCCGGGTGTGGGGGTCCCTCTGCTCACTGCCGTTTGCTGGGCTGCAGTGACTTGTTGGCAGAGCATTTGCAGCCCGTGGGTGAGGCCAGTGTGGAGGTGATGCTGGTGGAGACAGGAGGGTCTGACCCTGTTCACCTGCTGCTGGCTGCATCCTTCCAGGCAGCCCCTTTTGTGTTAAAGCTCTCTTTCTCTTCCCAGCCCCTCTGGCACCTGGTCACTGCTGGTGATTGGGCTGGTGTGGGAGCCTGGTGGGAGGTGCTGGCACTATAGTGGGCACCTTCCCGGCAGCAGAGCTGTGGCTTTCCCTGCCCATGGTGGCAGCAGGTCCCAGGGTCTGATCTGGCCCTGAAGCAAACTGAGGTTGGCTCACCTCACCCCATGCCTCAGTTTCCCCACCTACAGTAGTTCCCCTCCACTCGGCAGCAGGGGCAATGGGGCTGTGACATGGCCTGGGCACGCCTGGTGCAAACAGGCAGCGGCTGCACTGGCAGCGTGCCGGGCATGCTGGGTGTCTGCTCCTGTTGGTGGCTGAAGGCGCTGATGCCCATCCCCAGGGCCTCTGGGCATGGAGCCCAGGCTGGGCTGCCTGTGCGATTGGGGTCGGGGATTCCGGGGGATTTGCTGTGATTTGCCATATGCCACCAGTGGAAATCCCGTGCAGCCATAGCCTTCTGGGAAGGCACAGAGGGGGTGCCAGGACCTCCCATGCTGTCCCCCAGTTGCACCTGGAGCTAGTGCCAGGGCCTGGCTGAACCGAACCTTGCCCCAATGGTGTCGGGGTCTGCCCCCTGCATAGCCCCGTGGGTGGGACCCAGTGGTGGCACGGATGGCAGGGGGACATCGTGCTGGGCAGCTACAGGCTGTGAGGGCACTGCCAGGATCGAGGCCTGCAGCTCTTTGCCAGCCTTAAGGACTTGGGGTCATCTCCCCTGGGCAGCCCCAGCTGTGGTGGCCCTTTGGGGCTGGTCTTGAGCCCCAGCACCCTGTTCGCATTGCTGGAGTAGGGATCCATCCCCTCTGTGGTACCTTCTCCTGTCCCGAGGTGCCCCCGGGTAGGATGGAGCAGGCAACGTGCAGGCAGGGGCAAGGAGGAGATCCTCGGGTGCCCAGGGACCTGTTTGCCTCTGGCTGAGCTGTGATGGTGCCACCAGCCACCTGAAAGGTGTGGGCATGGTGCTGCACTGCACTGGTGCCCCAGGGACCCCCATCCTGCCCACACTCCTCCTTGGTAGCTGGGTCCTGTCCCCAAGCATCACGATCCCTTTGCTTTGTGTCATCCCCAGTGGGTGCTGGCCTTTGAGATCTTCATCCCCCTGGTGCTATTCTTCATCCTCCTGGGGCTGCGGCAGAAGAAGCCAACCATCCCTGTGAAGGAAGGTGAGTGCCAGTAGGGTGATATCTGGCGCATCTGCACTTGGGACCACCCCGAGGCTCTGGAGAGCTGCTCCAGCCCCCCAGGACAGCCTGGGGGTGGGGGGGCTGCGGCAGCTGGCAGTGACCCAAAGGGGCCTTTTGGGGGACATAGTGCTGGGCAGGGGCTGCAGCCTGGGGCTGGTGGGGCAGACACAGGGGAGTCAGAGAGCCAGAGTCAGTCCCAGCAGCGGGGGGCCTCCCCTGGGGGTGGCAGCACCAACCAGCCTGTGGCTGCCATCAGCAGGGACATTCTGTGGGGGGGAAAGGGGAGATGGAGCTCCATCGTCCTGGGACAGCCACAGTCTCCCCCGAGTGCTCAAGGAGCAGCCAAGGAGGCACTGGGAAGGGCTCCCCAGCTCCTCGTGATGCTGGGGGGGGAAATGCACTGCGTGGAGCCCCGTGCCTGGCTGTGGGGGGGCTCTGGGGCCCTGGCAAGGTGACAAATTGATGGGACCGGAGCTGGGGGATCCTGGAGATGTGCAGCTGGAGCTACGGGTGCCTGTGCCCATGGGCTGTGCCGCTGGGAGGAGCAGTGGAGTAGAGCTGTTGGCTTGCCAGGGCTCCATGTGGCATCGAGGTGATCGTGGGATGCCTGCCCGAGCGGGTGCCCTTGCGCGGGTGGTGCGGTGGGGCCAGGGGCAGATGCTGGGAGCCAGCACCAGCGGTGACCTGGTGTAATGATGGTCTAAGCCTGTGTTTCAGCGCATGCCGGCGAGGGAGAGCCCAGCTGCGAGCACGGGTCTGGCTGTGGGCGGTGGTGGACACTGCTCTGGTTCCTGCCCTGGCGCTGACGTGTGCTCTGTGTTGTGTGGTTTTTCAGTTTGGTTTTTCTTTCTGTTTGCTCACGTTTTCTTTTTCTTTCCCACCATCTCCCCTGCCCGCCTGCCCTCCATGCCTCTACTGCATGCGCCAGTCTGTAAGTTGGTGGGGTGGGTGGGCGCCTCCCCCCTTCCCCTGCCTGTGCCGGCTACATATTTTGGGGAGAAAGAGCCCAGTTTGGATCAGCTCACTCTGGCCTAATCCACACCTCTGTAACCCCATTGTCTTCCTCTGCGGCTGGTGAAGATGAGCTTAGGCAGCACACCGTGGCCCCTGCCTGCTCCTCCCTGGGGGTTGCCCAGCCAGGACCAGCCCCTGGTGGTGTCCCCACTGAGTTGGTGGTGTCCCCATGGGGTTAGCAGTGCTGGGTTCCCCAGGTGCTGGGGCTGCCAGTGGCAATGTCCCCAGTCCCCTGGGCTGCAGAGGGCTCTCAAGGCCAGGTGGAGGCTCGTCCTACCCCTTCTTAACGGTTGGACTCGATGATCTTAAAGGTCTTTTCCAACCTAAATGATTCTGTGATTCTTCTCACTTCCCTCCTGGGGTAGGCCCTGCTGGGTGCTGGCACCCATGTGGTGGCCTGTGGTCACCCAGTCTTGCCTGTCTTGCCCTGGCTGGTCCCCAGGGGGCTGGAGATGGCTCCCACCCCTGTGTCAGGTCACTGTCCTGGCCCCTTGGAACGGAGACGAGCTGGGACATGGCACTACTAGGAGCCTAGAGGCCAGCAAGATGCCACCCATGCGCTGGCTTTGTCACCACCACCATCTGTCCCGCTACTCCATCAGGCTGCTAGCCCGTCCCATGCTACGCCCGACCCTGCCCCAGCCTGTCCCTTGTCCCTGCCAGAAGCCTATCTTCACCAGCCCCTGCCCATTGCGGCTGTGCTAACAGCACTGACCCGCCTCTAACCACGGGGTCACCGGCTGGGGTAGTGAGAGCAGGGTCCCTGCCTGATGTTGCCCAGTGACAACTTCTGGTCCCCTTTGGGCAGGGCCCTTCTGGGCTTGCCCTGCCCCCGAGAAGGACGTGGAAAGACCCTGGCAGGGACGATGGCTCAGTGCTGGTGGAGGAGGGAAGGTTTGCCGTCCCCTTGCTGCTCCTCGTTTCTTCCATTTCCCCTGCACCGTGTCTCCATTTCCACCCACCTCCAGCAGCCGCACTTCAGGGCAGCCAGGCAGAGGGGAGGCTGGGGGCTTGGGGAGCTGCAGGTGACAACTCTATTTTCCCTGTCGTATTCTTCCTCCTCTTCTTCCTCTGGAGATCCGGCGGTGCCTCTGAGGTTACTAACAAGAGGGGCCGAGAGGCCGGGGGAGGTTGGCAGCCATCCTGGGGGCAAGCAGCAAAAATCGGCATCGTCCTGGGGCAGGAGGGACCCGTCACCCAGGGGGGAGCGGGCAGGGGCAAGAGGGCAGGAGCCAGGGGGGCAGGAGCTGCCCACAGCCCCAAGGGGCCACCAGCTGGGGACAGCCATGGTGGGATAGCTGCAGACTTCTGCCCTTGGCCGCCAACCTCCTGCGGGGCTCGCAGGGCCCAGCGCGTGCTTCTCTGAACTGAGTGTCTGTCTCTCCGGTGGCCCCCTGCCTCCCTCCTGCCTCCCCTGCCTCTCCTCCCTCCCTGCCCACACCTTCCCCGGCCTCTTCTGCGCTCTCTCGCTGGCTCCAGCTTTCTACACGGCGGCCCCGCTCACCTCAGCCGGGATCCTGCCCATCATGCAGTCCCTGTGCCCCGACGGCCAGCGCGACGAGTTCGGCTTCCTGCAGTACTCCAACTCCACGTGAGTCGTGCCCTCGCCACGCGCTTCCTCCTCCTGCCCTGCACGCTTCTGCATGCAGCCTGCTCCTTCCCACTCTGGCACTGCCCTACTGGGGACAAGGCACAAGCCTGTGTCCCCCAAAGTGCTTGGGTGCAGAGCGCTGTGTCCCTGGGGTGCAGGGGACATCTCAGCCCGTTCCCCCATGGGCTCCCATGTGCTTGGTGCTGGGAGGAGGATGACGGTGGCCCCCAGGGACACCTCGAGGCTTTGGGGCTCTCCTCTGCGCCACTGGCATGGTGGATTCAGTGTGCAGGCGAGGGCAGCTCCTGGGGCTGTGGTGCCCCATGGCAGGCAGCACTGCTGCCCTGTGCACCCGAGGGGTTTGTCCCCCCAAGAGCTCTATAGAAGGTGTCCCCATCCCTCTGTCCCTGTCCCTGAAGCCACGGTGGTGCTGGGCTCTCGCAGGGTGACACAGCTCCTGGAGCACCTCAGCGAAGTGGTGGAACAGAGCAGCCTCTTCGACCCGCAGCACCCGGGGCTGGAGGAGGAGCTGGAGTCACTGCGCCGGCGCCTGGAGGCACTCAGCAGCAGTGAGCCCAGCTCCATGGAGACCCACTTCAGCAACCGAGCAGGTAGGCTGTGTCCTGCCTGACCCCCGCTGCCTGTGCAGGCAGGGATGGAGATGCCCACCTGCCAGGCACCCAGTGTTGTGACAGCGTGTGGCAGTGCCCTGCCACTGTCCCACATTGCTGCATGCCAGGCAGGGCCAGCTGTGGGGCCGCGCCGTGTCCCTGATGCTGGTGGGCTGCTCTGACCCCCCTGCCTTGCTCCTTGCCAGGACCCGGCTTCACGCTGGCATGGGCAGCCAAGGACCGGGGTGAGCTGCACCGCTTCCTGACGCAGAACCTGTCCCTCCCCAACAGCACGGCGGAGCTGCTCCTGGGCTCCAGTGTTGACCTGCGGGAGGTGGGTGACGACCTGCAGGAGGTGGGTGATGACCTGTGGGAGGTGGGTGACCGTACAGCACTGCAGGGCCAGGCTTTGCAGGGGTCTGCACTGCCCCAGCACATGGGCACGTGTCCCAACCCAGACAGCTCTGACCACCAGACCCACAGAGTGGGAGTCAGTGGGCAGCTGGCCAGGACTCATCCTGCCCTGCCACCCCATGCTGGGGCATTGCTGGGCAAACTGGTGCCTCTGCTCCTGGCATGCTCAGCAGCCCCGCTTCCATCCCTGGTGCAGGTGTACCGCCTGTTTTTCGGTTCCTTTCCTTTGGTACCCGATGAGACCCATGAGCGAGACCTGTGGGATGGGTTTGACCCCGGTGAGAAGATGACGCAGCTGGAGGTGAGTGGTGCCACATGCAGGGGACACGGTGGGGCAGAGCTCGTCCTCCATGTGCCCTCCATGTCCCGCCACAGGGCGATCTGCGGGTGTCCATCCCGGTGGAGGGAATGTGATGGGATGCTGTCAGGTGGCCAGAGCAGCAGCAGGGATGGCTGGGTCCCGTCCCGGTGCTGCCACCAGTTCCCCCAGTGCTTTGAGGCATACCAATGCCTGTGCCTCGCTTTCCAGTTGCAATGGGTGCATTGGACGGTGGCTGTGGAGAGAGCGGGAGAGATTGTTCTCTCCTGTGGCTGGGGTGCAGGGGACCCATGTTCCCCCATCTGCATGTCACCTTTTCTTCCCCTCCCCATGGAGAACATGGATGTGGGTGCTGTGGGGCCATTCACATGTGCTTGAGGACACAGAGAGAGGGACCCCGGGGAGCCCCCACACCACCAGCCACCCCCATTGGTCCTCTTGCAGAAGAGCCTCCCCAGCAGCTGGAGGAGCCTGCGGGAAGGGCTGGTCCACAGGGCACTGCGGGACCCTGCAGCAGGCCCACGCCGGCCGGTGCTGCTCCACCTGCTCTCCCAGGCCCTGGGCCTTGCCAGCGCCGCCCCAGCACCCACCACCTCTGACAGCTCCCAGGCCTTTGTCACCGAGATGGAGGTGAGTGCCTTGCGGGGCGAGCCAGGGCACACGGGCAGCTGCTGTGCCAGGTTGGGCACCGTCGCAGTGCTCCTGCGACCAGGGCTGTGCCCTTATGGCTCCCTGTCCCGTAGAGTGTCCTCTTCACCGGGCCGGTGCTGGAGCAGCTGACGTGCGAGCAGAGCCCGGGGGGGCTGCGCCGCCTCCTGCGCATGGCCTCTGGGCAGCAGCCGCTGCTGCAGGCATACCGGGCGCTGGCCTGCAATGGCAGCCGGGCTGCCCGCCGGGAGCGCTTCGCCCAGCTGGCTGCCGAGCTCCGGGACCAGCTGGACACCCCCAAGATCATCAGCAGGGTGAGAGCGGGGCTGCGGGACATGCCTCCCATCGGCCGTGGGGTGGGCTGTGGGGCAGGGACAAGTCCTGGGCGGGGTTTCCCTACTCACCAGGGGATGTGTGGGGACAGGGGGCTCCATTACATGGCCTGGCCCCTCCTAATCACCTCTTTACCCTACATGGGCACCCCCTGCTCAGCCCCATGGTGGGACCCTGGATGATTCCCTCTCCTGGCACCTGCTCAGATGCTGCCCATTGGGTGGGGCTGGCTGTCCTCAACATCTGCCAAGTGTCCCCCCACAGGCTTCTCTCCCCAGGACTGCAATGTCCCTGGTAGCACAGCTCCTCAAGGCTGGCTCTGAGATCCCATTTCTTGTCCCACCTGAGTCCGATGTGTCCCTTGCGGTCACAGAGGACCACTCTTCCTGCCTGAGGGACATCTTGTGTCCCCCAACAAGACCCTGCCAGCATTTGCCTGCACTCCCGCTGCCTGATAGCCGTGGATGCATCGCAATGAATCTGGGGCCCCAGTTGGGCACAGCTCCAACCTTTTAATCAAGAAAGTGGACATGCCACTGCTTGGGGTCCCCCTTGGTCCCCTCCCGCTGGTAAGCAGGGCCCTGTTGTCCCAGCCATCAGTAACCCCTTGCTCACTCATCCTCACAGCTGAAGCTGGATGAGGTGAACAGCACAGCTGCCCAGCACCGCTTCCGCGCCTTCCTGGAGGATCTGGTGGAGATGGAGAAGGTTCTCCGCGATGTGGACATCCTCTCGGCACTGGCCAAGCTGCTGCCCAGGGGAGCCTGCGCCAGCAAGGCCCCGACACCCACTGCCAACAGCACCGGCTGGGCCAGCACCAATGCCACGGCCAGCAATGCCACGGCGGAAGAGGAGGGCGCCAGCGGGGGCCCAGCTGGTGGCGACAACCCCCAGGGGCAGTTCTCGGCATTTGTGCAGCTCTGGGCTGGGCTGCAGCCCATCCTCTGCGGCAACAACCGGTAGGAGCCCAAGGGGACGGAGAGGGCCAGATCCAGGTGCTCTCTGGTCAGGACAGGGGTGTCAGAGAGCCCATCCTGCCTCTGCCAGCCGTCAAGGGCCCCGGTCATCACTTGATGAGCATGTGGGAGATGGATGCTGCACTGCATCCTTGTGCCATGGCTGGGGAAAGCTCCCTGTGCTGGGCAGCACCGTGCTGGCATGGAAGTTGGTGTGAAATCCCCTCATGGGTAGGGGTGGGGACTGCCTGCAGTGAGGGGTGCTGAGGCTGGAGTGGAGTGGGCAACCTGAGCCCCTTTTGCAGGACAATCGAGCCTGAGGCGCTGAAGCAGGGCAACATGAGCTCGCTGGGCTTCACCAGCAAGGAGCAGCGAAACTTGGGCCTCCTTGTGCATCTGATGACCAGCAATCCCAAAATCCTGTATGCACCAGTGGGCACCGAAGTGGACAAGGTCATCCTGAAGGTGAGGGTGCAGAGGCTGGAACCCCCGTCCCTCCTCTCCCACCAGCCCTGCTCTGCAGGGACCTCCTTGCCCAGAGGAGCAGGGCCAAGGCTGAGTGGGGAGGAAGGGCCAGCTGCCAGCCAGTGCTGCCAGAAGCAGGCAGCTGCCCTGGCCCTTGTTGGGGTAGCAATGCCTGCTGGCAAGTGGGCAGATGCCTCCATGGCCGCTAGCTGTCCTGGAGAGCAGGGGGGCCTCTACCTCTTCCCACTGTGTGACCTTCCTCCCCGCCAGGCCAACGAGACCTTTGCCTTCGTGGGCAACGTCACCCACTACGCCAAGGCGTGGCTGAATATCTCCCCTGAGATCCGTGCCTACCTGGAGGAGGGCAGGCTGCAGAGACGCATCCGCTGGCTGCAGCAGGTAGGATAGTGTGGTGGGGACCGAGCCTGCCTGGGCTTTACTGCCCCAGGGGTGGGAGAAGGGGGTGTCCTGCCCCCAGGCACCTCATAGCTTCTTCATGTGAAGCTCTCAGGTGCTCCTTGGTGCCCACCCTGCTCTTGTGACGACCAGGCTGGTTCCCTGTGCAGGGTGGATGCTGTCCCCCTATCCCCAGGAGGAACGTTGGGTCCTGTCTGTGTCCATGGGGAAGAGAGGGGGCTGAGAGGCAGGGGGTACCCTAACTTCTTCCTCCTGTGTCTCCCTTCCTGTCCCAGTTCACCGCCGACCTTCACAAGCACCCAGAGATCCTGAATGTCTCTGACAGTGATGTTCTCCACAACTTTCTCAACGGCAACTTCTCCCTGCCCAATGCCAGCGTCCTGCTCCAGCAGCTGGACACCATCGACAATGCCGCCTGCGGCTGGGTCCACTTCATGGCCAAGGTGAGGTTGTGCTTGCCCGTGGGAACATGGGTGCTGGAGTGGCACCCACTACCCACAGCTGGGCTCTGTAGGGCTGAAGAGGGGTCAGGTCCACTCAGACCTCCTTAAGGCCGTGGGACAGGAGCCTTGGAGGAGATAGTGGCTTCTGCAGTGTCAGGAGCTTTGGGGTAGATGTCAATGGTGGAGGTGCCCATCCACTGTTGGGTTCGGGGGCTCGCGGGGTGGCTGTGGGTGGTACTTGTTGCACCGTGAGCAGGGTCTGCTTACCAGACCTGTCAGGGCCAGTGGGGTCTCACCAGCCTTCCCCTCCTACCAGGTCAGCGTGGACATCTTCAAAGGCTTCCCAGATGAGGAGAGCATCGTCAACTACACGCTGAACCAGGCCTACCAGGACAACGTCACGGTCTTTGCCAGTATGTCCCTGGGAACCAACCCCTTCGCAGGGGTCCCTGAAGCCATGTCCTTCTCCAGCTGTGCCCCAGGCTGGGGCCACTGGCTTTGGGACGTGGCTCCCTTGGTGCATGCATTGGGTGGATGAGTGGACCGACCATCTCACGGTACCCGTCCTCTGCCCCTGGCCAAGCCCTGCCAGGCGCAACACCCTGCCACTGTCCTGGCTTTCCCACTGCCGCTGCCTGCAGTCCACGTGCCCTTGCATCCCATGCCAGGGCCATGCCCACCCTCCTCATCCATGGCAGCCCTTGTGGTGCCCTTGGCTGGGATGCACTGAACCCCCTCCATGTCCCTGCCCGTTGCTGTGGGCCAGCTGGTGTGGCCATCTCCCATGGTGCCTCTCCTGCTGCCTGCAGGCGTCATCTTCCAGACCAACAGGGATGGCTCACTGCCCCCGCATGTCATGTACAAGATCAGGCAGAACTCCAGCTTCACGGAGAAGACCAATGAGATCCGGCGGGCGTACTGGCGGCCTGGCCCCAACACCGGCGGCCGCTTCTACTTCCTCTATGGCTTTGTCTGGATCCAGGGTGAGTGCCAGCTCCCTGCCACAGCTGCCCATATACCCAGCCCCTGCCTGCACTTTCTGCTCAGCCTGGCTTCTCCTCCTCCCCAGACATGATGGAGCGCGCCCTCATCAACACGTTTGTTGGCCACGATGTGGTGGAGCCTGGCAACTATGTGCAGATGTTCCCGTACCCGTGTTATACCCGGGATGAGTGAGTAACACCTGCATGGTCAGGGTGGGCAGGGGCAGGACCTTCCCTCTTCCTCTTTGCAGGCCAGGACACTTCAGCTGGGAAAAGGGGACAAGTTTGGGGGCCTGAGAGAGGTTGGTGACATTGGGAGTGATGAGCAATCAGTTAAGCTCTGTTCCTTGGACCAGCAGGCTAGGCAAGCAGGGGAAGGATTTTGTGCCCAGTTTGCAGCTGAAGTGAGAAACTTGTGGCTGCAGGGTGTCTTGGAGGCTGAAAGACTTGGGGAGAACAAGAGGAGTGTGGTGAATGGATGCCACATGGGTCTGTCAGTGGTTATTGAACACAGTGGTCTGGAGGAAGCACCTGGAGAAGTCCCAGAGCCACCAGCCCTCCAGGGCAGGAGGGTGGATAGGGCCCCATCCACACCAGGTAGGCAGGGTACTGGGCTGAGACCACGGCTGCTGCCCGCCTGCCTGCCAGGACCTGACAGCCAGGACACCAGACTGTCCTATGGGCTCATTGGAGAAGCTCTTTCAGGGCACTAAGCAGCTGCCGGACCAGAGGGCTGGTTGTCCCTGGGTGGTAGGAGAGCCCTTCCGCTTCCCTGTGCCTCAGGGTCTCCTTGGGTCTCTGTGGTGGTGCCACCATCCAGCTCTCCCCTCTCTTCCTCTACGCCACCAGCTTCCTCTTCGTCATTGAGCACATGATGCCCCTGTGCATGGTGATCTCCTGGGTCTACTCGGTGGCCATGATGATCCAGCACATTGTGACAGAGAAGGAGCATCGCCTGAAAGAGGTGGGGATGGTGGGAGAGATCCCTGAGGAGGAGCTGGCACCTCTGAGCTCTGAGTCCTGTGCTGCATCCATGGGCAGCTTCCCCATGCCTCTGGGTTGTGTGAGCTGGCGCAGGCACAGATGCCACATCCCTGGGCTGAGCCAGTCCTTCCGAGTGTCCCTGGCACAAGCCCTGCCCAGCACCAGAGGGAGCTGAGCCCGTTGGCACCCTGGCACAGGGTGCTGTGGCCTGCCCACTCCCAGCAGCCCCCAGGGACCCCTCGGTGCTGCCCGTTGCTCTCCCAGCCCCAGTGAGTGAGGCAGCAGGGATGCGCAGGGCAGGGGACAGCCCCACCGAGCAGTGTTGTCCTCGCAGGTGATGAAGATGATGGGCTTGAACAACGCGGTGCATTGGGTGGCTTGGTTCATCACCGGCTTCGTCCAGCTCTCCATCTCTGTCACGGCGCTCACTGCCATCCTGAAGTACGGCAAGGTCCTGATGCACAGTGATGTCCTCATCATCTGGCTCTTTCTCGCCATCTACGCAGTGGCTACCATCATGTTCTGGTGAGCTGCCCGGTCCACTCCATGGGGTGAGGGGGCACGGGTAGCGCCAGGGTCCTTGTGCCATGGGGCGAGGGTGCTGGGAGCTGTGTGGGCAAGGCCAAGGGCCAGTGGAGGGGCACAGGTCCCCCCAGCCAGCTGATTTGAGAGGCCAATTTATCACCTCAACACCACCAAAATCAGATGGTGTGGGGAAAGCCCTGGTGGGGTAGGATCTGAGGTGATGCTATCCTCCCTGCAGCTTCCTGGTGTCAGTGCTCTACTCCAAGGCCAAGCTGGCCTCCGCCTGCGGCGGCATCATCTATTTCCTCAGTTACGTGCCCTACATGTACGTGGCCATCAGGGAGGAGGTGGCACATGACAAGATCACGGCCTTTGAAAAGTGCATAGCGGTGAGTTGGCTACAGCTGCTGGGGAGGTGCTTGGCCGCAGGTTTGCTCCAGGCACCCCACGCCCAGTACACAGGCCACCAAGCTGTCACCAAGCCCTGGGCAAACCTCTGCCTGTATGAACCAACTCCCCATGGGGCTTTGGAGGGATCTCCAGAAGGTTTGGGACCTCCCAGGGCAGGGATCATCTCCACAGGGCTGGGTGGGGTAGCACTGGGTAGGAATTTGCCCCAACCTGTTCCTCCAGAGCTGGCCTGTGGTTCCTGCTGACGTCCCCTTCCCTTCCCTCCACGTCTCCACAGTCCCTCATGTCCACTACGGCCTTTGGGCTGGGCTCCAAGTACTTTGCGCTGTACGAGGTGGCCGGTGTGGGCATCCAGTGGCACACCTTCAGCCAGTCGCCTGTAGAAGGAGACGACTTCAACCTCCTGCTGTCCATGATGATGCTGATCGTGGATGCCGTGGTGTACGGGGTGCTCACGTGGTATATTGAGGCTGTGCACCCGGGTACGTGTGGGCGGTGGGGCATAAGGGCACCTCTGATCTTACAGGAGCCTCCTCACTGAGGTCCTGCTGGTTCTTGGCAGTGCTCGGCCCTGACATGGTGGGATTTGGCACAGTGTGCCTTCAGGGTCCCCTGTGTGTGCCCTGTTGGGGACACCTGCCCACATGCCCTGACCCACTGGTGACACCAGCAGGTTCCTTGGAGATCTTCAGTTGTGTGTCTCAGTTCACTGGCCAACTGTAGCAAAGCAAGGTGTCGGTGGCTGGAGCACTATTCCCCTTTATTGCCCGCTTGGGGAGGGGTCTCGCATGCTTCCTTTGCTTTCCTGGTAAAACTGAAGCGTGAGCCAGGCCCAACCCAAAGCCCAAAGGACTTTGCTTCCTTGCACAGCCCAGCAGCCTTGCCCTGAGCCCAGCTGGCTGGGGTGCTTGCAGTCCCCACCCTGCAGTGATGTCCCTGAGCTGGGGAAACTTCCAAGTCCCATACCCACGCTGAGCTCTGCCCCAGTCCTTGGCCAGCTTCTGCACGGACATGGGTGGAGGGTTGGTCCTCACTCCACAGGGGTTGTGCTTGCAGGCATGTTCGGCTTGCCGCGGCCCTGGTACTTCCCCTTCCAGAAGTCCTACTGGCTGGGCAATGGGCGAGTGGAGACCTGGGAGTGGACCTGGCCCTGGTCCCGCACCACCCGCCTCAGCATCATGGAGGAGGATCAGGCCTGTGCCATGGAGAGCCGGAGGCTGGGTAAGGGCAGACAGGGGCAGTGGGAGGTGGTCCGGGGATGGCCCTGGCTCTGCTGCAGGGTCCTGCATGGACCCCTGTGTGTCCCCTGTGTCCTTGTTGGGGCAGGATCCTGGGCCAGGTGCTGCTGCTGGTCTGGGAGTGGGAGGGGAGAAGCTGGTGAGAAGCAGAGGGAAAGGGGCCATGGGCCAGCACAGCCACTATGGGATGGAGGCGGGGAGGTTCATCCCCTGGGGAGCCCCCCTGCAAGCCCGGCCTTCCTGCCACCCCTCAGCTCCTCACCATCCTTCTCTCATGGCAGAGGAGACACGGGGCATTGAGGAGGAGCCAACCCACCTCCCCTTGGTTGTCTGCATTGACAAGCTCACCAAGGTCTACAAGACGGACAAGAAGCTGGCACTGAACAAGCTGAGCCTCAACCTCTATGAGAACCAGGTGGTGTCCTTCCTGGGGCACAACGGCGCGGGCAAAACCACCACCATGTGAGTGCCTGTCAGGGTGGACATGGGCCATGTCCTTCTAGCCAGCTGCAATGGGTGGGGAAGGTGCTGTGTGATGGCCTTGCAGGGCCCTGTGGCAGCTGGTGCCATGCCCAAAGGGCAGCAGTGTGGATCTGGGGGTGGCACAAAAGGGGGACAGGCAGCAGGCGCATGGCCCTGCGCTGATGTTGCTCTGCCTGGGGCCCAGCAGATGCTCCTGGAGGTGGTGGTTGGATTTGGGACCAGATGGAGGCATACGAGGTCCCTCATCTTGTTGCCTTTCTCCATCCATCCAGGTCCATCCTCACTGGCTTGTTCCCTCCGACCTCGGGCTCCGCTACCATCTACGGCCACGATATCCGGACAGAGATGGATGAGATCCGGAAGAACCTGGGCATGTGTCCCCAGCACAACGTGCTCTTTGACAGGCTGACGGTGGAGGAGCACCTCTGGTTCTACTCACAGCTCAAGAGCATGGCAGAGGAGGAGATCCGCAAGGAGATGGACAAGTAGGTACCCTCCAGCTCCTTTTGCCCCATCTGTGCCTTTTGCATGAGTGGGTCCCCTTCCTGCTGGCTGAGTTGTGGTGGGTGATCTGGTAGCAGAGATGTCCCCTGGAGCAGCTCCACCAAGTGTTTTCCAAAGCTTGGGGTATCAGGCTGTGGAAGCCAGAAGAAGATGCTTCTGTAGCCTGGCTGCAGCTGGGCTGTCCCGGTGGCCGAGGACCATAGGTGGGGGGAAGAGGCGTCATGTGCTCCCCCGAAGGCACTGGGCGCCAGTACGGCGCCCCCCCGGCATCCCTGGTGCTTCTCCCCTGTCCCCAGGATGATTGAGGACCTGGAGCTCTCCAACAAACGCCACTCCCTGGTGCAGACTCTCTCGGGGGGCATGAAGAGGAAGCTGTCAGTGGCCATCGCCTTCGTGGGTGGGTCACGGGCCGTGATCTTGGATGAGCCCACAGCTGGTGTGGACCCGTACGCACGCAGGGCCATCTGGGACCTCATCCTCAAGTACAAGCCAGGTGAGCGGAGGTGGGCAGAGCCCAGAGTTGTTCCTCTGGCTGCAGTGGCCCTGGCCCCTCCACTGAGGCTCTGTGCCACCATCAGGGAGGACCATCCTGCTCTCCACGCACCACATGGACGAGGCCGACCTGCTGGGTGACCGCATTGCCATCATCTCCCATGGCAAGCTCAAGTGCTGTGGCTCCCCGCTCTTCCTCAAGAGCACCTATGGTGACGGCTACAAGCTGACAGTGGTGAAAAAGCAGTCGGACACCAGGAATGGCACAGGTCTGGGGGGCAGTGGGACCCTGTGTTTAGAGGAGTAGATGGGACCAGCCCTTCTTCAGTCCAGGAAAGAAACGAGAGGTCAACACCCAAGTGCTCCCACCCCGAGTCTCCTTAGGCCTTGTGGAGGGTGGAGGGGGACGGGGCAGGGCTGTAGAAGGTGGCATCGCTCAGCCTTGATTTCTCCCGCCTGGGTCCTGGGTTAGACCCTGCGTGGTGACATTTGCCTCCAGGTGCTGGTTCTGTCTGGCCCGTGGGCTGCCCACGGAGACGTCCAGCATGGGCCATGGTGCAGAGCATCGTCCTCAGGCCAGGCAGGGCAGCCAGGAAGCCACCAGCACCCCACGATGGAGGCTGGAGGAGCCCCTGCGGCACTGGGGCGTAGGGTGGACATGGTGGGTCCTGGTGGGAAGCCAGGTGCGAAGTGACCGACCAGTGCTGCCCGTCTGCCACAGAGCCAGGCCAGCCGCACAGCCCCCCCGCCCACTCCTCCATCAGCCCCTGCTCTGAGCCTCGCGTCTCCCAGTTCATCAAGAAATACGTGGCCTCCTGCCTCCTCATCTCGGACACCAACACTGAGCTCTCCTACATCCTGCCCAGCGAGGCTGTCAAGAAGGGCTGCTTCGAGAGGCTCTTCCAGGTACCTGCAGAGGCTGGCGAGGTGGGCAGGCAGGTGGTTGTGGGGGGCCCGTGGCACTGCAGGCACCTCCTGCCCTCCTCACGCAGCACTTTGCCTCTGCAGCACTTGGAGCAGAGCCTGGAGGAACTGGACCTCACCAGTTTTGGGCTGATGGACACCACGCTGGAGGAGGTCTTCCTGAAGGTGTCTGAGGAGGACCAGTCTCTGGAGAACAGCGACGTGGGTACGGGCGTTGGGGGGCCACATGGTGCTGCTTGGGCTGGTGAGGGGCTGTGTGCCTTTGCGTGGGCTTGGTGGCTCCTCTCCCCTTGCACGTGGCCATAGGAGTCTCCTTTCCCAAAGGGAGGGGTGGTCTCCAGTGGACCCCATCCTGGCCAAGGGCAGCCAGCTTCTGCTCTGCTCTGGGTTTGCAGAGCAGATCTGTCCCCGCTCTGTGCCACACCATGGTGAAGGATGGCATAGCCAGTGGCAACCCCCTGTCTCCCCAGACATGAAGGAGTCCAAGAAGGATGCTCTGCGGCCACCTGCCCCCGAGCTGGGCCCGAAACCCGAGGCCAACGGGGAGCCCCTTGCTGAAGCCGCTGTGCCAGAGAAGCCCGAGGTGGAGCTCAGCAACCTGGTGACCTGCTCCAAGCTGGCGCAATCGCAGGCATCCCTGCACTCGGCCTCCTCGGTGGGCTCCGTGCGGGGCGATGAAGGTGGGGCTTATTCCGAATTCTTTGGGGATTATGCGCCCCTGTTCGATAACCGGCAGGACCCCGATAACATCAGTCTGCAAGGTTCGTGCCACCGGTGCCTGACCAGCGGCAGGGGCCGGGGGAGGCGCTCGGCTGGGACACAGAGGGTGGCCAGGGCAGTGGCGGCGCCTGTCCCTGCACCTGGGCAGAGCAGAGCTGGCCCTGCCGGGGCACATGGGTGTGCCAGGGGTGGGGGGCGAGACCATGCTGGGGCGAGACCCCACAGGGAGTCTGATGATGCATCTGCAGATCCTGCGCCCAGAGAACCCCAGCCTGGGTGGGAGGGCTGGGAATGGGTGCTTCCACCAGTTTGCACCCCCAAACTGGTAGAGTGTGTGTGGGAGGGTCCTGTGCTGAGACACGGAGCCAGTGGGCACAGCTGGTGTTAGCTCTGCGCTTTGCCTCCCTCGGATCCCACGGGTGCCACCTTGCAGACTCACCCCACTAACGTGCTCACTCCTCGCGCTGGCGCCCAGTCGGGTTGTCTCCTCTTGGCCCTTGGGCACGGAGTTGTCTTGTGGCTGGTGGTTTTGCCCTCCATACCCTGACTTGGGCTCGGGGCACTCTTTACCCGGATGCTGGGATTGCCGAAGGATGGTGGATGCAGGCAGGTGCCCTGGGGCTGCTGTTTTATTCACAAATCCTTTTCTGGGTTATCTCGGCACTTCTGGTGATTAATTCAGGGATGCGCCACCCTGCCTCCCCGGCCAGGGCTGCTCTGAGTGTGATGACTTGGGTTGCGGGAGGCAGAGCAGAGACAGTGCAGTTGCAGAGCTCCCTGAACCCCAGCCCCATGCCTGCTGGGTCCCCCCACCCATGTCCCATCCTCTGTTCCTGACTGCGCTGACCCCTCGCCAGCTGGGAGAGCTGATGGGAAAATGGAGGGGTGCTGCCATAAAGCACCAATTTGGGTTGGTTTTTTAAAACTGTTGTCTAAATTTCCCATTTTGGGCCAAGAGGAACCCTCTAGCCAGCTGCCTCGCTTCATGCTGCGGTGCTGCTGTGGCTCGGTGGCCATCAGGGTTGGGTGCTGCCCTGTCCCTTGGGGTGGCTGCGCCTGGCTCAGTGCCCAGGTCAGCTCCCTGGAGGCCAAGGTGGGTGTGGGAGAGGCCGTGCCAGGGGGCTGACATCCTTCTCCCCTCGCAGAGCAAGAGGCAGAGGTGGAGGCGGAGGACCATGACCTGGCCGGGCAGGGGAGCTTCAAGCTGGAGGGCTCATGGCTGAAGCTGCGCCAGTTCCACGGGCTGATCGTCAAACGCTTCCACTGTGCCAAGCGCAACACCAAGGCCCTCTTCTCGCAGATCCTCCTGCCTGCCTTCTTCGTCTGTGTGGCCATGACAGTGGCGCTCTCTGTGCCCGAAATAGGTGCCTGCAAGCCACCCACCTGCACGCTGGCGGCTGCTGGTGGCCTCATCTGCCTGCCCCAGTGTGGCCAGTGGGGACACTAGCTTGGGGGGGGGGGAGGACAAGGCTTGTAGGTGCTTGACCAGTCTGCCTGTGCGCAGCGGTGCTGCAGGTGCAAGCGGGTTCCTGTCCTTGTCCCCACAGGTGACCTGCCACCCCTCATCCTCTCGCCATCGCAGTACCACAACTACACCCAGCCCAAGGGCAACTTCATTCCTTACGCCAATGAGGAGCGGCGTGAGTACCGGTGAGAGCCACTGCTCGCTGGTGACCAGCGTCCTGTGCCCCATCCCCATCCCTGTCTCCATCCCTGGGACTGTGGTGGGAGGCAGCAGGGAGGGCAGCCCACAGCAGGGCTGGCACCAGGGCTGGCTCAGGCTTGGAGCAGAGCCTGGCCAGTGGCATGTCCCCTTGCAGAAAGCAGCCTCCATCCTCCCCAGGGTGTCTCTGGGAGAGGTGCCAGCCCCGATGCTGGCTGTGATCAGCAGCTTGGGTCATGCCAGGCCTGGGCTGTGTGTGCCACCGTGGTGCCCGTGCCCATGCCCATTTAGTCATGATACGTGCCAAGGCCTTGGGGAAGTCCCAGCAGAAGATGGCCAAGGTGATGAGACTCATGTCTCCTGCTCCTTGCCCCTCCTCACCCACTCCTCTCCCCGCAGCATCAGGCTGTCTCCTGACGCCAGCCCCCAGCAGCTGGTGAACACCTTCCACCTGCCCTCCGGTGTGGGGGCCACCTGCGTGCTCAAGACGGCCTTCAACAACACGCTGGACCAGCCCATGCAGACCCTCAACCTCAACAGCAACGAGTCCAAGATGCTGGCGGCCAAGTACTTCGATGCCATGTGCATTGACTCCTTCACCCAGGGCCTGCCACTCTCCAACTTTGTGCCACCGCCTCCATCCCCGGCCCCCTCCGACTACCCCGTCTCGGTGGATGAGGACCTGCCCCGTGCTTGGAATTCCACGACCTTCTCCTCTGCCATCAAAGGTATCGCCTGTGCTTGGTGCCTGAGTCTGTCCAGGCCTGAAATTCATCTCCAGCAGGGAGATGACATATGTCCCCTGCAGAAGCAGCTCCAGGGACCCCTGGAAGTGCCTATCAGTTTGGCCTGGCCACAGCAGAGCACTGCTGGGCTGAACTTCTGGCTCAGGGCCAGTGCTGGCCCAGGAGCACTGCTCCCCATTCAGCCCTGGCAGTGCTGGTGGAGCTCCCTGGGGCAGTGACACCATTGAGAGCCCTGTGGCCAGCCTTGTGTCACCCTCACTGGGCTGGCTGCTTGGTCCCCAGCCATTGCCTTCTCCAGCCACACTTCATGCCCTCTCTTGGAACCATTTCTGTCCCCCAGAGTTTTTCCCCACGTCCATCTCTTGGTCCCTCTTGGTCACCAGGACACAAAAGCCCTCTCACAGACCGGGCTCTGGCCCAGCGGGAGCTGACACCAGTGGGGCAGAGTGCTCCCTCCCTGCCCAGCCAGGACTTCTTAGCTGAGCCCCCCGCCACCCCCACATTGTCCCAGGCAGCCAGGGCAGACAGGAGCCTGGCTGTAAGCTGCCCTCTCTGCTCCTCAGAGACCGTGACCTCGGCCCCTGCCCTGCCCCACATCATCCACGAGCCCATCAAGTGCACATGCTCCATGCAGGGGACCGGCTTCTCCTGCCCCAGCGGTGTGGGGGGCCACCCTCCGCAGATGAAGGTGGTGACGGGGGACATCCTGGCAGACATCACAGGGCGCAATGTCTCCGAGTATCTGCTCTACACCTCGGACCGCTTCCGGCTGCACAGGCAAGAGGGAAGGCTGGGAGGGTCGGCCCTGTGCCGTGGAGCAGGGGTGGAGGACTCGGGACTTGGGGACACCTGCCCAGGGTGCTGATGGGAGCCAGGAGCATGCTTGAGTGTGGCCCCGCTCCCAGAGCGGGGGGACAGTGGTCACAGCTTCTTGGCGGTGCCTTGTCCCACAGGTATGGGGCACTCACCTTTGGCAACATCCAGAAATCCATCCCGGCCTCCTTCGGGGCCAGGGCTCCTGCCACGGTGCGCAAGATTGCTGTCCGGAGAACGGCCCAGGTGGGACTGCGCTGCGCCCCATGGCAGCTGGGAGATGGGTGGGCAGCGGCAGCCATGGCACAGGTGGGGAGAAGCGGGCAGGCGGCACTGCCTGCACGGCAGGGACCCCTCGCCAGCTGCTCTGCAGCAGTGCTCTCCACCGAGGAATCTGGTGGGGCTCTTGCCCCATGGGGCGCTTTGCAGCTTCCCACCCCAGCAGGTCTGGCCCAGCATGGTCGGCAGTGGCCTGCTCTCTCCACAGCTGTGAGCACAGGAAGTCTGCCCTGTGGCTGTCCCATCCCGTCCCATCCCTCCCTTCCAGTACATCTGCTATGGGCCCAGCTCTCTTGCCACCTCCCACCACTCTTCTCTGCTCTTCCAGGTCTTCTACAACAACAAGGGCTACCACAGCATGCCCACCTACCTCAACGCTCTCAACAACGCCATCCTGCGAGCCAACTTGCCCAAGAGCAAAGGCAACCCTGCTGCCTACGGTGAGGACCTAGAAGCTTTTAAGGGCAGAAGCACATCAGGAACAGCTTTAGGGTGTGGTCCAACCAGGCTCTAAAGTGCAATGCCCCCCCTTGGAGCAAGCAGGCTAGTGCCTAGTTGAGGCAGGGGGGTCAACTCACCTTGTCTGACCTAGGCAGAGCGTGGGCTGGGGCAGAACCTCCTGAGGTGCTGCCTACTGGCACCTGGACTTGCAGTGTGTCTGAGGATGCTCTCTGCCAGCTGGTGAGGGAGGGCTTGGCCTCAAGGTGCTTGGTTGCTTCAGGCAGCTCAGCTCCAGCTGAGCGGCAGGGAAGAAACCTGTCCTCTCACTCAGAGCCAGGACCAGACAGGCTGGGGGCAAGATTTTCTGTCCTGAGCCAACTTTCACACTCCCATGTTTCTTCTTGGGCCTTCCTACAGGCATTACAGTCACCAACCACCCCATGAACAAGACAAGCGCCAGCCTGTCCCTGGATTACCTGTAGGTCTGGGGAGTGGGTTTGAGGGAGGATGGCCGTCCTGTGGAAGGGAGGGAGCTCCCCACCGCAGTTTGCAGGGGAATGCTGAGGCTTCTGCCCTGCAGGCTGGGGGGGGGGCACCAGGTGGTGGTGATGTGGGGGTCCCTGTGCTGTGACCTGCCCTGTGCACAACGACTGTCCCACGCCAGTGTGGGTGGCCCTTCCCCAGGCAGCTGAGGGTGATGGGGTCCCTGCTCTCCTCCTTGCTCCCCATGCAGCCTGCAAGGCACAGACGTGGTGATTGCCATCTTCATTATCGTGGCCATGTCCTTCGTGCCAGCGAGCTTCGTGGTGTTCCTGGTGGCTGAAAAGGCCACCAAGGCCAAACACCTGCAGTTCGTGAGCGGCTGCGACCCTGTCATCTACTGGTTGGCCAACTACGTGTGGGACATGGTGAGCAGGGTGCATGGCCCCACCGGCCGAGTTCCCCAGGCCAGCTGGGTGGATGGGCAGTCACACAAGTTTCTGTCTTCTCCAGCTGAACTACCTGGTGCCGGCCACGTGCTGCATCATCATCCTGTTTGTGTTCGACCTCCCAGCATACACGTCTCCCACCAACTTCCCCGCTGTCCTCTCTCTCTTCCTGCTCTACGGGTACGTTGCTCAGAGGGGTGGTCACGATGCACTGATGGGTCCCTCCAATGCCCCATCTGCACCGTGGCTAGGCAGGCAGGATCTGGCCTCCAGGCTGCCCATCTGGCTAATGTTCTGCAGCTCCCATAGCCGGTGGGCTGTGAGGGCTGGGGTGGGAGAGCCCAGGGAGGACGGGGCTGGGACATGGGTGATCCTAAGGCTTGACAGTTGGTGCTGCCCGGTCCCTCTCCTGCCACGCTGATGTGTGCTCTTGCCGCTCACCTTCCCAGCTGGTCCATCACCCCCATCATGTACCCTGCCTCCTTCTGGTTTGAGGTGCCCAGCTCCGCCTACGTGTTCCTCATTGTCATCAACCTCTTCATTGGCATCACGGCTACTGTCGCCACGTTCCTGCTGCAGCTCTTTGAGCATGACAAGGTATGAGATTCACAGCTCTGCCTGGGGCCACCAGGAAAGGAGAAGCTGCCATCAGGTTGTGGGACAGCTCAGGCTGGGAGAGACCTCAGGAGGTCTCTGCTCCAAACTCCTGCTCCCAGCAGGGTCAGCTGTGAGACCTGACCAGGCTGTATCTTGGTGGGGATCCTGATCCTACCATGCACTCGTGGTCCTCAGGGGTGTTTCTGATGGTCGTGTCCTCTCTGCCCATCCCCACAGGATCTGAAGGTGGTGAACAGCTACCTGAAGAGCTGCTTTCTTGTATTCCCTAACTACAACCTGGGCCATGGCTTGATGGAGATGGCCTACAATGAGTACATCAATGAATACTATGCCAAGATCGGTATGGCCTCTCATCCCCTCCCTCCCGTGCTCCAGGGCATGTGGGGCTTGGGGGGACTATGGTGCTGGCACATCCCCTCCACCTGCCCTGTGAAGCTTCCCAAGCCCCAGAGCAACCTGGAGCAAAAAGCTAGGGGACGTGAACTAGACTGGGGTGCAGGAAGGGACACAGTTGAGGGTCAGCTGTGGCGTGGTGCCGGTGGCACTGAAAATGGTTCCTTGGGCCATCCTGAATAGCAGCCCCATGGGGAGAGGAGGTTGTGAGCCCTGGCAAGGTTGTGCGTTTCTGCTGCTGTTGCACACCGCCTGTGGTGCGGACATGGTGGAGCTGTGGTGGGCCGTGGTGGAGCCATGGTGGGGCCGTGCTGTGATGTGAGGGATGGGGACTGCAAGGGCTCCTTCCTTCCAGACATCTCTTGCTTGCAGGGCTGCGCTGCCCAGCCAAAATGAGCCTTTTGCTGCTCACAGTTTAACCTTGGCCTCAGAAAAATCTCTTGCTGCTCTCTGCTTCTCAGGCAGCTTCCATATATAATCCAGGTGCTGCTGGCATCATGAGGGGCAATTTTAGGGCAGGATCTGACAAATCCATCCAATACACACTCTCAGTTGCGTTGATTCATCCTACTGAGATTGAAAAGTTGCAAGACGATTTCAATGGCACACAGGCTGTGAATGGAAAGCCTTGTTGTGACCAGCCCTGGTGCTACCAGCACTAACAGACTGGCAGGGGAGGGGACATGGGAGCAGGACACTGTCATTGTCACAGGCTAGCTCAAGACGGACGACCAGGTTGTCCCCATGGGAAGGTGTCCCCAGCCACTTTCTCCTCTTCCTCTCACTCAGGGCAGTTCGATAAAATGAAATCACCCTTTGAATGGGACATCGTGACGCGGGGGCTCGTTGCCATGACAATCGAAGGCTTCGTTGGCTTCTTCATCACCATCATGTGCCAGTACAACTTCTTCCGGAAGCCCCAGTGAGTGTGGCGGGGGAGTGGGGTGCAGGCTAGGCATGGCTTTGCTGTCAGGACCCCTTAGCTCAAGGCTGTCCCTCCGGTGGGGGTGAGCTGGGGAGCTGCCCATCCCCAGCAGGGATGCGGGCAGGTGGCTCCCATGCCTGTATTCCCACCCTGTCCTGTGCACTTTCTTGCAGGCGGCTGCCCGTCTCCACCAAACCCATCGAGGATGACATCGATGTGGCCAATGAGCGGCACCGTGTACTGCGCGGTGACGCCGACAACGACATGCTGAAGATTGAAAACCTCACCAAGGTGCAGCAGCGGGGTCACAGCGGTGGGGGATGCACCGGGGCTGCAAGGAGACACCTCGGAGCCATCCCATCTGAGGGATGTGGGCTGGGGCTGGGGGTACAGGTTGCCTCCTGGCAGGCTGAGCCCCCATCCTGTGCCTCACCAGGTGTATAAGTCCCGCAAGATCGGGCGCATCCTGGCTGTGGACCGGCTGTGTGTGGGCGTGCGACCCGGGGAGTGCTTTGGGCTGCTGGGCGTCAATGGCGCAGGCAAGACGACCACCTTCAAGATGCTGACAGGGGATGAGAGCACCACGGGTGGAGAGGCCTTTGTTAACGGACACAGGTCAGGGGGCACAGGTTGGGTGGGAGGTGGGAACTGCCCACCATCCTGGGGTCAGGATGGGGTCTGCTTGGGGGTCTCCCAGGATGAAGCAGCGTGAGTGTGCCCATGTGGGTCCGTGGGACTCTGCAGCCCTGTGTCCCAATGGGCTGACCATCATCTGGGGGGTGGCAAGTGACACCGGCTCTCGGCCAAGGCTGCCTGTTGTGGGTTACCTGGTAGAAGATGCTCCAGTATAAAGGCGTGTGAAAGGGGAGTGAGCGACAGGGTGCTCCTGAAAAGTGATTCCTTCTCCCCATGGCCCCTTCATCCTCTCCTGCAGCATTCTGAAGGAGCTCCTGCAGGTCCAACAGAGCTTGGGCTACTGCCCCCAGTTTGATGCGCTCTTTGATGAGCTGACAGCCCAGGAGCACCTGGAACTCTACACCCGCCTGCGTGGCATCCCCTGGAAGGACGAGGATCGGGTAGGGCTCTGGGTGGGTGATTGCTAGCGCCCATGGGCTGGTGCTGTGCTATGGGGATGACATCTCACCAGGCACCAGCGGGCACCCAAGCCAGTGCTACTACCCTCATGGCAGCCCCGGTGCTATGCCTGCGTGGGGTGCCGGGGCCAGGCACATGTGCTCGCAGGCCCCACCGATGGCTCATGGCCGTGCCAGGGGCTGCCACGGGGCTCCCCTGACTGGCAACACTGCTTGTGGTCCCCTTGGCAGCTGGCCCATGCTGCGGAGCCCAACTGCTTGCCCACTGCCAGCTCTGCCAGCCCCGTGGCCTTGGTAGGGTAACCGCAGCTCCCCACACCTTGCAGGTGGTCAAGTGGGCACTGAAGAAGCTGGAGCTGACCAAGTATGCCGACAAGCCTGCCAGCACCTACAGCGGAGGCAACAAGAGGAAGCTGTCCACAGCCATCGCGCTGATCGGATACCCAGCCTTCATCTTCCTGGTGCGTCCTGGGCTCCAGCACCCTGCCCATGGGGTCCTCCTTCCACCCACCGTGTCCCTGGGGCTGGTGCTAGGCTAGGGTGGAGAAATGACCCTGGGTGTGAGCTGCCTGCCCCTGGCTCCACCATGAGTGTCCTGGGGTGTGGGATGGTGTCCTGAGCTGGGCTCAGGACAGGAAGGGGTGGCAGGGTTACCCCAGGGGCTGGCATGTCTGAGGGTGCTGTCCATCCCACAGGATGAGCCCACCACAGGGATGGACCCCAAGGCACGGCGCTTCCTCTGGAACCTCATCCTGGATGTCATCAAAACGGGTCGCTCTGTGGTCCTCACATCCCACAGGTCTGGGGGGGCTTCTAACTGTGCCCACGATGCCTCTGGGCACCTGGGGTGCTGCATGGGTGGGAGGGGGCTCTTTGGATGCCCGGGGATGGCGTCTGGCAGGGGTACGGGGAGCAGAGGGAACCCTGGATACCCTCTGTTGCCTTCTCCCATCCCTGGTGGTGGGGCCACAGCACCCGGGTGATGGCCTTGGGTAGCCTGGCTCCCTGCCTGCCCCAGCCACAGCCCCTGGCACTGTCCCCCCATGCCACCCTGCTGAAGCCTGCCCTGTCTTCCCAGCATGGAGGAGTGCGAGGCACTCTGTACCCGACTGGCCATCATGGTGAACGGGCGGCTCAAGTGTCTCGGCAGCATCCAGCACCTGAAGAACCGGTAAGAGCCTGTTGGCGGGTCCAGCACCCTGTGTGTGCTGTGGGGTGGGAGGGGGCTGGGCCCCCACGGCAGGGTGATGGTGAGGCACCTGCAGCAACATCTCAGCCCTTTGTGTGGGTGCTGCTTTGGAGGGTGGGCAGGGGATGGGCTCGCTCAACCGTCCTGGCACCGTCACTGTCCTGGTAGGTGCAGTGGCTTCTGGAGGGCATCGTCCCCTTCCATGGGGTCAGTCCTTCCTCGCAGAGGTATAGGTGGGGGCCACGTCCTCACTGGGTCCCTTGTCCCCGCACAGGTTCGGAGATGGCTACATGATCACGGTGCGCACCAAGTCCAGCCTCAACGTGAAGGAGGTGGTGAGGTTCTTCAACCGCAACTTCCCCGAGGCCGTCCTCAAGGTGAGCTCCCTGCGGTGGCGGTGCTGTCCCCTGCTACCCCCTGCCTCGGGGTGCAAGCAGCCTTCATTCCCCAAGAGACACCTCTGCGGGACCCCCCGTGGGGTGACAGGAGAGTGCCTGGGAGTGAGGGCTTGGGTGTTACCTCTGTGTCCGCTGCAGGAGCGGCACCACACCAAGGCCCAGTACCAGCTGAAGTCGGACCAGATCTCACTGGCGCAGGTCTTCAGCAAGATGGAGCAGGTGGTGGACGTCCTGGGCATCGAAGACTACTCTGTCAGCCAAACCACGCTGGACAATGTGAGACTGGGGACAGCATGGGTGGCTGGATGCTTGTCCCCAGGGAGGGTGGCTGTGCCTGGTGGGGGTGGCTGTGCCAAAGTGCCTGGCAGAAGCCACCTTTGGGATGGGAGGTAGAGCTAGGTGGGGGGCACAGTGGCAGCCACAGCCCAGTGGGATGCGCTGGGGCCCATCTCCAGCAGCACAGATGGCAGATGAGAGGTGACCAGGGGGTGGAGGTGCAGGCCCACAGGCCCTCACAGCCTCCTGCCCCTTCCCCTCCAGGTGTTTGTGAATTTTGCCAAGAAGCAAAGTGACAACCTGGAGCAGCAGGAGACGAGCCCCAGCTGCGCCTTGCAGTCGCCCCTGGAGCGTGTGCTGAGCCTGCTGCGCCCCAGGGCTGCCCCCACGGAGCTGCGGGCTCTCGTGGTGGAGGAGCAGGAGGACCTGGAGACTGATGACGAAGGCCTCATCAGCTTTGAGGAGGAGAGGGTGAGAGGTTGTCCCCAGATCTGGGTGTCCCTGGTCCCAGCTGTGTCCCTGCCACAGGGCACTGGGGCTGGGTTCTGCGGCACTAGGTCTCGTCCAGAGAAGGGGACACGGTGGGCCCAGGGGTGGACCAGAGAGGGCTCTGGGAGGGGTGGCTGCTCCCCGCCCAGGCCGGATCCTGGCCCCAGCAGCACTGGGTGTGCTGGGCGGAGCGGGCAGCCCCTGCCCAGCCCCTGAGCCCTGCCTGTCTCTGTGCCCACAGGCTCAGCTCTCATTCAACACGGACACCCTGTGCTGAGACCCCCCGGGGGCAGCCACGTCCCCTGTCTGTGAAGCCACCGAACCCTTTTGGCCTCTCCCCTCCCTTTGCCCATCAAGCGGAGCTGGTGCGGCTGCAGGCGCGTGCCAGGGAGGACACGGCAGGTGCGGCGCTGGCCTGGGCAGACCTCACGAGCCATCGCCCGCCAGGTGGCCTTTGTCCCTTTCAGCTTTGGGGCAGTGTCACTGCGTGGTGCCGGGGGCCACGACTGTCCCCAGCTGGCTTGCCCAGCCAGTGCGTGCCAACGGACAGAGACTGTGAAGAGGACACGGCTTGGTGCCAGTGCGGCTGGCCCTGCATGCTTTGTGGCAGGGACAAGGCCTGTGAGGGGTGCCTTCGGTTGGACACCCGTGTTTCACCCACCCTGGGGACCCCTGGCCACAGGGACACCTCCACCCCCACCACCATCCTGGCATTGGCACCACCCCAGCCTGGCCCTGGCAGGGCAGGAGGATGGGCATCTGCTTTTGCCTTGTTTCCATCACCCCTGGCTTAGTATTTGCCCTTGGCAGCGTGGGAAGCTCGGGGTCTGGCACCATGGGGGCAGGAGCTCTGGTGCTTCACCCACGATTGATTTCTGTCACGACAGGATGTCACCGGCAACCTCCAGCCTGCCTGAGCCGGGGACCTCAGCCCTGCTGGTGTGTCCTCCCTGCCCACGCTGCTGCCAGCCGAGGGGTCCAGCCGCCCCGGCCCTGCCTGGCCTTGCCATGTGTGTGCTGGGCACTCGGCACTGTCCCTGGGGCTGGGCAGTGGCACCCCTGCAGAGGGGCATGTGGTGGGGCAGAGGGGTATTTCACAGGGTATTTCACATGCTGGCACCAGCTGTTTCTCCCCTCTGCCCCCACCACGTTCCTCCCCCCAGAGCCCCTCACCCTGCCTCCTGCCTGCCCTCACTTCCCCACCACAGGGCATCACTGCGGCTGTGCCACCTTTCTGCTGTGTCCTCCTCCTTTTCCCCCTTGCCCTGGCACTCATTGCTCAGCGTCTGCCCCTGTACAGGAGCCACCTGCACGGGTTTCTTATTGTTGGGTCAGTGGTGGTACTGGGGGAGGGGTTGCTGTGCCCCAGGACGCCTTTTGAAGCTGGGAGTGGGGTGGCTTTGAGGTACGAGGACAAGACAACCCAGCTGGGTGCTGGTGCAACCGGACAGTGGTGCCTGGGGTGGTGGAAAGGGGAAAGATGGACTGTGGCGGTGGGGCCAGCATCATCACCTAGAGCTGGCAGCGTCACCAGGGCTGGCTGCAGGCCCCCCCTTGGCCAGCAGTGTCCCTCCTTTCTGCAGAGGGTCCTGCTGCCTTGTCACCCATGGAGGCTGAGCCCGGCACCCACAGCCCAGCAGCACTCCCCAGCGCACAGCTCCCCAGCAACCCACAGTGGTGCCCAGAGGCAGGGTGATGGCAAGGCCCATGATGCTGACCCCAGCCACCCTCCCCGTAGGTGCCCCAGCCTTTTACAGCACCCCAGGGTGGCCATGCACAGTCTCCCCTCCTTCCTGGGGAGCACCCAGGGCCAAGCTGCCCGTGTGTGTCCCCACTGCCCTTTCTGCCTCCCTGGCACAGGCTCAGCTGGAGGCCCTGGGCTGGCTCCAGCCCACCGGCAAGCAGGCAGCACTGGGCACCCCAGCTCACTGCCATGGGACAGCACACCATGTGGGGAGGTGGACTGGGGCCAGCCCTGGCCCCACTCGAGGGCACAGAAGCAGGGGCACACCCAGGTGGCAGCTGACTGCTGTCCCCGTGCCCCCCGATCTTGCCAGTCCTGTATGCCACCTGCTATAGATTGTGATACAATATACAGTATTTTCAATAGGGGAAAAATGGGGGGGAGATAAGCTCTATTTTCAGATTTTTCAGACCATATTTTTTTTAACAGCATACTGGAAACTGGCTGGTCCTGGGGTGGGGTGGATGGCATGGGTGGGCAGGCCCTCACTTGGGGCGTCCTCTGCTCCACTGCTGGGCCCACTCTGCCTTCCTGGGTGAGAACTGGGGGATGAGCCAGCTCGGGGTTAGCCCTGTGCCACCAGGGAGAGAGGGGATGGTGTCACTTTTGGGTCCTCAGATGTGACCTCGGTGGTGGCACCGCATGGTGTCCTGCTCTGTGCTCTGGCCAGAGCTTTGTCCTTGCACCGTGCCCACCCAGCTGCCCTGCCCCTCAGGGCTGCAGGAGGGCACCAGCACCCCGGGCACAGAGCCTGCCACCCCCCCACCCCAGCCCTCCCATCCGCAGAGCTGCCGCCACCCACTGCTGTGCCACTGTCCCCATGCCCGGTCCCCATGCCCCGTGGCTTTCAGTGGTCAATGGAGATGCTTTTGTGCTCCCAGGGCACGCTTGCCAGCACAGCCTGGGTGGCTGCAGTGGCCTCCCTGCCCTGAGCTCGGGGCTGCTCAGGCACAAACACTGCTGGGGGCACCCTGAGGGTGGCAGCAGGGTGGGAACAGGAGGGCATTGCCCCCAGGCAGGGGTGGCCGCTGCCTTAACACCATTCGCTTCGTTGAGTTTGGCCCCACTTCCTGCCTCGCCTCCCTCTGCACGTCCTTGGCCACCAGCCACGGGCACAGTGCCAGTGCCACGCACGTCCCCGGGCACGGGGCACCCCGAGGGGTGGGGGGACGCCTGGGAGGAGCCTGTACATTGCTAGCAAAAGAAAAAAAAAAAGATGAAATGTGAAAATAATGATCGTTTTAAATAAAAAATAATAACTGGAGCCAGCAAGGCTGCATGGTTACTGGTGGGCAGGAGTGCCAGGGCTGGGTGCCCAGGGAGGGACCGGGCTGGGCAAGGGCTGAGGAGGGGGTTCATAGTGCCCTGGGGTGGGGGTGCAAGAGCCTGCTATGGGCAAAGGCAGCTGGGCACAACACAGGCCTGTGCCCAGCACTTGGCATCTTCCAGGGTGGGTGGTGGGGCTGGCTGGGGGCACGAAGCCCTGCAGGGCACAGGCAGCGCAGGTAGGGTGCCCAGGCAGGAGCCGCTGCAGCTGGTGATGCCGTAGGCTGCCCTTGCTGGACTCGGGCTGCCAGCAGCAGCGGTGGCCAGGGCCCCATGGCAGGGCGTCCCTGGTTGCGCTGTGGGGCCAGGTGTGGGTGGGAGCGGGTGCACCCCAGGGAGGAATGTGGGCTGGGAGGGGCCATGCACCAGCACCGGCACTCGCACCACAGCCACCACTCAGCCAGCAGCCACCACCCAGCATGGCCGAGAAACCCCAAATCCAGCTCTTCGTCAAGGTGAGAGGGGTCACGGGGGCCTGCGGTGCCCCGCGCTGGCGGGCACCTCCGGCATCACTGGGCTGGCGTGGCCCGGCCACCCCTGCCCACTGCAGTGCGCAGATGTGGGGCCCTGGGCAGGCAGGGGGCAGCTCGGGGCTCATCTCCATGGCACGGCATGCTGCTGCCTGCCCCGCGGGCATGGGGGGCTGTGGGTGTTCAGCATGGGGTGTTGGACTGGGATGCCTCCCCCAAAACTGGGCCCCCTGCCCAGCAGCCTAGCCACCACAGCATCTGCCTGCACCTGCCGGGCCCTTCCCAGCCACTGCCTGGCCAGGGCAGTTTGTCCGGCTACACAGGGCAGGACAGGGCCCACCTGGGATCACACCTGGGGGCGACAGGGCCACCAGCATCGCCACCACCTTCCTCCAGCACAGCCCCTGCTGCTCTGGGCTGTCCCCTGCCACAGCCGTACCCGGTGCCACCACGGTCGCTGCCCCCAGGCCCCAGCCCCCTCGGCACTGTGGGGCTGGGGTAGCCTGGGGCCCCCTGCTCTTCCGGGGGTGCCAGGGCCAGCACCCGCTGTGCCACGCAGGCTGCTCTGGGGTGGGGTGCGGAGGCCCCAGGAGCAGGCAGGGGCCAGGGGCTGGCGCCCTGCCCAGCATAGCAGGTGCCATGGACTGCCAGCACTGCTCGCCAGCCTGCAGCCAGCCTGGGCTTGGCCGGGGTGGGTGGCATGTGGCTTGCCACCCTCCCTCTGCACCCACCGGGGCTGCCCAGCCAGCGCTGCCCCCGCTGCGGCTGTGCTGGGGTGAAGGGGCAGCTGAACTCTCCCTCTCTGCCTGCAGGCAAGCGAGGACGGGGAGAGCATGGGCCACTGCCCCTTCTGCCAGCGGCTTTTCATGGTGCTACTGCTCAAAGGGGTGCCCTTCACCCTCACCACCGTGGATGTGAAGAGGTGAGTCGTGCCCCCCCACTCACCATGGGGGTTGCCAGCCATGGGGTCAGGGCCATGGGCTGGGTGGGACAGCCTTGCCCTGGCACACTGATGGGGGAGGTGGCAGGTCCCAAACCCCTTGCGAAGGGACACGAAGGGGGGGCGCTGTGGGATGCATAGAGCCTGTTGTACCCCCCTCCAGCTGCCCACTGCTGCCTGAGGGAGGTCGGTAGGCATTTCCCAGGGCAGAGCTGCCATGGGCACACAGTGAGGCAAGAGTAGCCTAGGGGCACCACCTCAACCCTTTGCACAGGACACACCTGTGCATACAAACACACACACACAAGCGTGCAGTGCCCTGCAGAGCCCTGGGCACTGCCAAGTGTCAGCATCCATCCCCATCTCCTGCAGGGCACTAGACATGCTGAAGGACTTCGCACCGGGTGCCCAGCTGCCCGTTTTGCTCTACAACGGCGAGCCCAAGACTGACACCATCACCATTGAGGACTTCCTGGAGGACAAGCTGGGCCCCCCCATGTCAGTGTCCGGCACTGCCCTGAGAGGGGGCAAGGGGCCAAAGAGGGGCAGGACAGGCTGAGAGAGGGGAGGCGGGCAGGCAGCACGAGCCTGCTGGCCCCTGCCTCTTTCCTCAGTTGTGCCTGTGTCCCTGCAGGTTCCCCAGCCTGGTCCCACGGTACAGGGAGTCCAGCCTGGCTGGGAATGACATCTTTCACAAGTTCTCCACCTTCATCAAGAACCCAGTGCCTGCCCAGGACGAGGGTGAGGAGCTGGGTGGGGGGACACCACCCTGAAGCCCGGTCAGGTCACCCTGAGCCTTTCCAGCCCTCCCCTGCCCCAGGCCACAGCTGGGTCTCTCCAGGCACTGCCCCTCCCCACACAGCTCAGCATGGCCATGCCAGGGCCCTCTTGGGAGGGCAGGGGCAAATGCCATCCTGGGCAAGGCGGGAAGAGCGTGGGCTGGCATTGCCTGGGCACAGGGGTGGGCTGGCAGGAGGCCACGGCAGAGCTGCAGGGCCCCGTGCCCACAGCGGGGCCATGCCCTGAGCCAGCGGCACTGCCGCCCTCCCCGCAGTGCTGCAGCGGAGCCTGCTGCGGGCCCTGCTGAAGCTGGACGAGTACCTGAGTGCCCCCCTGGAGTACGAGCTGGCCCACAACCCCCACCTCCGGGCCTCCCAGCGCCGCTTCCTTGATGGGGACCAGCTCACGTTAGCCGACTGCAACCTGCTGCCCAAGCTCAACATCGTTCAGGCGAGTGTGGGCACCCTGGTGCTGTGCTCTTCTCTCCCTGGCTTCTCAATGTCACTGGCCCCATGCTCTCACCTCCCCCTTGGTGCCTGCAGCAACCCCCTGCTCCTTTGCCAACCCCTGTATCATCCCGGTGTGCCCCTGGCACCCCCCTCCCCATGACCCCTGCCTGCATGCTGCCTTCCCACAGATCTCAATCCCCTCCGCATCCCCTGCCAGGTGCCGCCCCTTGACTCGTGCAATGCCAGGGATGTCCCCTGGCCCCCTGCCACCCTTCCTGGCTGGCTCCTGCCTGTGAATACCAGCCCCTGGCCACGGGGCCCTCCTTGGCACACCACAGGCACACAGGGCTGGGCAAGGGCTCACCCTGTTTCTGCCCGCAGGTTGTGTGCCAGCATTACCGCTGCTTTGGGATCCCAAAGGACCTGCGGGGCGTGTGGCGCTACCTCAACAGCGCCAGCGAAACCAAGGAGTTCAAATACACCTGCCCCAACAGCGAGGAGATTGTACAAGCCTATCGCTCTGTGGTCCGGTCGCCGCAGTGAGCCGGGCACGCGCCCAGGTGGGTGCAGGGTCAGGGTCGGGCAGCAGGCCAGTGTCTGCCCCAGTCCTGCCACTACCACCAGTCCTGCCTGCACGCACTCAGGAGGGCAGAGAGCATGAGCTGTGCCCCTCCCACTCAAATTCCCTCAGCTGGCACCCCTGCCCAAGGTGCCGGCAGCAATCTGCATCACGCCAAGCCCGCAAATGCGTTCTCAGCTCTTGTGCCACTCTCCCTGCTCAGCCAGGAACCCCTCAACCTGCCCTGCGGTCCCTCAAGCATCAGGATGGGTGCAAAGTCCCCACAGCCATGGGCACCATCTATACTAAAGCTGGGCAATGCTGAGGGCAAGGGAAGGAGATGGGGAGGAAAAGCTGCCCAGAGCAGAGGGCTGTGGGGTACAGACAGGGCAGCGCACCGCAGCGGGCATCCCTGCAGCCTCCTCTGGAGTGACCCGAGGCAGGGCTGTGCCAGGGCAGCAGGCACCGCAGGATGCCCCCGAGGAGCTGCACCGGGTGAGGGGAACTGGCACAGCCACGGCAGAGCCCGGGGAACAGAGCCGGGGGGATGGTGCGGGTGGTGGACACGGCCCAGCCCCTATCACCCTGAGTGAGGGGAGCGGAGGGCACTGTCCCCCCAGAACCTCCTGTTAGGAAGCTCTCAGGAGCAGATTTGGGAGAGGGATGGGGGTGAAGTGGGGCAAGTCCGAGCCACATATCAGAGCTCCCGGAAATCAATAAAGGCTTTGCAAGTGAGACAAGCGTGAGTCTGGAGTGACCAGCCCCAGCAGCTCTCCACCCTCGCAGGACTTCGCACCGGCCTCCCAGTCCTCTCCCAGTACCTAGCAGAGGCTGGGCTCATTCTCCCAGTTCTCCAGGGGGCTGGGGAGGCTCTGACCACTCACCCACCAGCCCACTGGCACAAAGCTGGCAGGAAAGTGAATTCCTCTGAGCCCCTGACACTCCAGGTTCAGCTGAGATTGGCCACAGGGTTCCTGAGCAAGGGAAAGGCAGAATGGACTGACACATCTGCGTTGTCCCAGTCCCCAGAGACCAGCTGGCTAAAACCACCTTTACTAGCAATCAGTTAAGCATAAGCAATCTTTTTGTTACATAGCGATATAAAAGTTCTTTAAAAACCCTACCAATTCATGGCAAGCAAGGTAGAGAGGTGGCCCCTGCCAGCAGGGAAGAGCTGCAGGGAAAGAAGCCACCACTTCTGTCACCCCTACCCCATCTGTCCCCGCCAAAGGCCCTGCCACTGCACCCGCTGAGGATCTGCTGCGTGCTCAGGCCTGCCAGGTGCTGGCTCCAGCCCTCTGGGTCCTGCTTGCCCCGTCCGCCTCCCTGGGCGCAGGGGGCTCAGCAGGCCCAGGGTGCAGCGAAACCTCCTCCACCAGCCACACACGCGGCTGACAAGGCTCCAGTAGGACTGTCATCAGGGGACGGGACAGCACAGGTCAGGAGTCCTCAAAATCCACTCCAGATGGTGCCCTCTTGCTAGAAGGAGATGGAGGGAGCATCACAGCCCAAAGCCCCACACCTTGCTCCCATGCAGCTACAGAGCAGAGTCCACGAGATCTCCGTGCAGCCCAGCCACAGCACTAGGCCTGGGAGCGGCACTTACCTTTTGAAGCCAGGGTTAATGAGAGACTCTCCTGGGATCTTCCTCTTGGCTGACAAAGCTGAGCCAGCACCCCTGTTCTTCCTGGGGCTGGGGTCTGCCTCGGTCAGGGACAGGCAGGACAGGGATTGCAAAAGGTCAGCTAGTTGCTTTGGCAGTCCTGCAAGCCCAGGGTGAGCCTCCAGCAGCCCAGCCTGGCAGGCCCAACATCGTGGTGGGTGAGGAAGGGCCAAACCTGGTCTCCTCTCCCAAAGGAGGAGGGAGCCATGGACCTGCCACGGCCCCCAGTCTGGAAGAGCAGCGAAGCCTGACCTCCTCCTGGAAGCTAGCAAGCAACCTGCCTGATGATGCCCGGCATGTGACCTGAGCAGAGTGCATCCCAGACACCCCGAGGGCCACCGCGCTGAGCCCTGGCCCCTTCTGTGCTGGGAAGGGCACCAGAAGAGTGGGGCGGCTGACAGCAGCCACAGCTGAGGGGACTCAAGAGTGTCCTGGAGAGCACATGGACAGAGGACCAGCAGCCTCCTGATGAAAAGAAGGCAAACAAGCAGTGGGACCAGGGGATGTGCCCCCTGGCAATTGCCTACCTGGTACAAAGAGCTGCTGGCTCCAGGCAGCGTTCTTCTCAGGGCTGCAGGAAGACGCCAGTGTCTCCACCACTGCTGAGACAGGAACCAGAGCCAGAGCTTGTGACAACGCACCCCAATGTGGCATGCAGCACCCCAAGCCTCCCCAGCAAGCTCCCTCCCCCTCCACAGCCAAACTGAGCCACATTCTTCTCCCAGCACTCCCACCCAGGCTGCTGCCGCCCCAGGATCTTCCTAGACCCCTAAACCAGAAACCTCTGTAAGGCGACTCCCACACACAGAGATGATGGTGCGGTGCTAGCCATGGGGACAAGGTTGTGTTTCTGCACAGAGACACAACACTGCATCCTCTGGTCCCACGCTGGATCTCTTCTGCCCGAGGTGGCCAAGTGCAGACCCTGGCCAGCCTTGGGAACTGGCCAGCGCATATAGGAAAAATAAGGCAGCACCCCTGCTGTCCAGCTCTCCTGGCCAGTCCACCCAGAACCAGTGAGGAGAAACCACCTGGGGCAACACCAGGGTGGCACAGCCTTCTCCTGTTGCTGGCCGAACTGGATCACCTGGGGCACTTTGGGGGGGGACGGGGACAATACTGCAGAGGTGGCAGGGAGCTGCCCACCCTCCTCCCGCCTATACCCCCTTCCAAAACCCCCACAGACCTTCCAGGCGTCTCTCCAGGCTTTCCACATGCTCTGCCATGCCAAACACCAGTGCCTGGAGCTGGCTCCTCGCCTCGGCGACGGGCAGCTTGAAGAGATCCAGGGCTGAGCACTGGGCCTCGTCCCGCGGCTGCAGCGTGGCCTTCCCCTCGCCCAGGCTCAGCGAGGCGGCCTGCCGCCCCAAGGCCTCCCTGCGCGGGCGAGGCCGGGGTGAGTGGGGCCCTCGACAGAGGGGCCGGGTCCCCGCAGCTGCGGCACCCACCTGAGCTTCGTGCCGTGCTCCTCTGGCCGGCACCGCTGCGGAGGAGAGGGGGCACGTCTCGACACGGCCTTCCCTGGCCCCCGGCCCGGGCCCCACAGCCGCCCAGGCCCGGGCCTTTCCCGCTGCCCCAGCCCCGCTACCTACGCAGCCGAGCGGCGGGCGGACGCCGAGCTCCCCGGCCCAGACCTCCAGCGCGTCGGTCACACTGCGGGAGGCAGCAGCTCAGGCCGTGCCGGGGCCGCTCGGCCCCGGCCCCGGCCCCGGCCCCGGCCCTGCACTCACTAGACGGTGCCGCCGGGGCCGGGGCCGGGGCGGCAGTAGCAGAGGTACCGGCCCGGCCCGGCCTGCAGCAGGTGGAAGGGCCCGGCCGGCTCCGCCATGGCGGCAGCGCCGGAAGGGGCGGGCGAGGCCTGCGGGCCCTCCCCGGCACTAGGGCAGCCAGCCCCGCCATGGTCAACCTGGGGCTGCGGCGGGTGGAGGACAGCGTAGCCGCCAAGCACCCGGTGCGGCCTGCCGGGGCCGGGGGCGCTGGGGCGGGCGGGAGGGGGCTGGGGGCGGGCGCCGGTGGGGCCGGAGCCGGCGCCCCGCGCTGAGTGTGCCTCCGCAGGCGCTGCAGCAGTACGCGGCCTGCCAGTCCCACGCCTTCATGAAGGGCATCGGTACCTTCCTGGCAGGTACGGCCTGGCCCGGCTCTCCCCGTGCCCCCCCCCCCCACCCCAGCCGCTTCCCGGGGGCCGCGGGCAGCGGGAGGGGGGGTGGCCCGGGCGGGGCCGCGGCCGGTAACGGCGCCCGGCCCCCGGGTTTCGGCAGGCAGCGGAGCCGCCTTCGCCGTGCAGAAGCTGGTGAACAAGAAGCTGCCGTACAGCCTGCAGTGGAGCCTGCTGCTGGCCGGGGGTGAGCGTCCTGCCCGGCCCTGCCCGCGCCCAGGCAAGGCGGCGGGACCCCGCTCTGAGCGGGGCCGTGCCGCGGGCAGAAGGGCTGTTCGTCCTCGGCCTGGGGGACTTCATTCCCTGGCTCCTGTCACGGCCCTGCGCCTCAGGGCCCTGGGGGGGTCGGGGACGGCTCGAAGGCAGCTGCAGCAGCTCATACGCTGGCAGGTGCTTTTCCCACCGCTGCCCTTAGCAAATGCCCTTGCTGCTGGCGCTGTCGGGAGCATCTTGGTCTCTTCAGCCGCAGGGTCCCTCGCCAGCTACGTGGTAACCCGAGCCGAGACGCGGAAATGCGCCGACTTCTGGATTTACCTGGAGACAGGCAAGTCCCCACAGGAGCTTGCCGTGGCTGGTAGGGTGTCTCAGCCTGCAGGTATGTTCACATCTCTCCCTGCTGCTTTCCCTGGGCTTGTCATGCCTGTTTCTTCCCTGCTGCGACAATTTGCTGCTCCTGACTCGTAATTAAGGTGGTGACTGTTTGTGTCATTGCCAAAATCCGCATAGAAGTCCTACAGTGGCACCCTGCAGCCGAGGGATAGGAGCAGGCACCTGGGGTGGCAGCGGTGCTAGGGTGGCTGGAGCACCCTGCCTGGTCTCATGGCTCCCATGTCCCTCGTGCCCCAGCCCCATCACCTGCGCTGCAGGTACCTGAGCAGGGCTGGCAGTGTGGGGTGGGAGCACTTGCTTCTGCCTGCTGCCCTGCCTGCTTTGTGGATTCACAAGAGCCTGCGTGAAGGGCTTGCTTGCTGGAAGAAGAAGAAGAGGGTAGGGGATGGAGGGAGGCAGTAAACCACTCCACACCCCAGTTGCTCCGTGCAGTGGGCAGAGCTGGAGTGGATGGTTCCCGCAGCTGCCAGCTGCTTTCTCCCACTGGTACCCTGAGCTCCCAAAGCTGGGCCTAGCTGAAGGGGGTTTAAACGCTTCACCAGGGCTCTGTGGTTCTCTGCCCGCCCCTGGCAAACACTCAAGGACAGTCAGGGGCCCAGGGAGCTTGTTCTTTCTGTTGCAGAAAATCTGCCCAGTCCAGAGGACAGAGAGAGCGTGGCACCGCTGGTGAGAAGGAACAAGTACGGGGACGTTGTGGAGTAGCTAGGAGAGCACAGCACGCCTTGCCCGTGTCCTGCTTCACCCCTTCCTGCCTGCCGAGCCTGCCTGCACCTGTGCTGCCTGCAAGACTGGTGGGCTCTGTGGCACTGCCCAGGAACTCAGATGAGTTGATCTGGTGAGAGCGTGGTGCAGGCACCATAGGGATTGCTGCCTCCCAGGTGACCTCTGAACATCACACATGGGGGTACAATAAAAGTCAAGAGCTTAAAGTGCACATTGTGGATGAAGCAAAGGCTGGCGGTGGGACAGGAAGAGCTGGGGTGCAGGTGATAAATGTCACCCTGAGGCAGCCCCTGCAGTAAACATTGGAGCAGAGAGCACTGGTCCCTCTGAGGCCACGGTGCTTGCAATCCAACAGCACAGGGCTGTGAAACGCTGACAGGCACGGATGGGTCTGGTCTAAGCAGTGAGAGGGCAGAGCTGTTGCCGTGTGCTCTCTGTATCTTGAGCCTAGCTGGTCACAGCATCCCTGCCCCTGTAGCAGCAAAGCTTTTCTCTCCTGCCTGAATGGAGCTGAGCTGAGCCCTGCAGCTGCGTGGCCTCTGGGGGTGTTCTTTCTGCCCCCACAAAGGGGGTATACATGTGCCTAGAGCCCCTCTGTGCGGTGCCTGCCTTGCTCTCGGGGCAGTCACCTGGCCAGTCCCAGACTTTCCATCCAGATCCGTAAACAACTGGCAAGGGAATGGTACTGTCTCGAATCCTGCGCACCCAGAGGTGCATGTGGGAAGATTAAGAAGACTCTTTTACTTCCTTTTTTCCTAACAGCAAATTCCAAGTCATGGCTAGGGCAAACTGGCTGCTCTTGGTGGATGTCCAGCTCTGATTCAGCTGCAGCTGAATTTCTTAGAAGGGGAATCCCAGCCTGTGATCTGGAAGCTAGCTGGTTTCTTAGAGCAGAGCAGCAGCATTTCAGCTTCAGAGATCAAAAATGCCTCCTTCCCTGGGAGAGCTGGAGACAGTCCCTGAGCCTTGGCACAGGAGGGAGTCCCTGTGCTGGGGACATGAAGGGCCCGGGAGGAAACTGGGTTTGGGGGCTCAGAGCATCATCTGAACTGGAATCATGTTTGCCCTGTGCAGAGAGTTGGGGAGCAGCCAGCAGAACAGCTAAAAGCAAAGTGGCTGTGGGGAACAGGTGGGTTAAGCCAAGCACAGCGTACTGGGAACTCAGCTGGAGCAGGGAAGGATGTTGCTAAGTGAGCAAACCCATGAAGCTCGTGCTGCCTGCGAGAGCAAGGAGGGCAGTGAGAAACTGCAACTCTTACTAAAGCCGCTCCTCTCCTGGGGCATGCAGAGGAACGTGGTGGGGTGGGAGGTTCTTTCCAGATGGGCTTGATGAGTTGCGACTGGCCCCGCACAGGTGTCCGGTGGCTGGATGCATGCCATGGTTGCTCTGAGCTGCCAGTGACTGCATGAACAAATTGCCAACCCTGCGGGCTGCTCTCCTGCCCTGCTTGGGTACCAGACCCGGTTCCCTGGGAGCCGAGGCTCCCTACATGTTTTCCTTGCATGGAGGCTGCGGTCGTGAGTGCAGCAGTGAACGCACAGGACAGAGTCAGCTTGAGCGCTGCCTGCTCATGCCTTTGGGGTGACTGGACCTTGGGAAACCTGGACTTTGCCACCATAGCTGGTTGAAACTCTTCCGCTTCCAGGTGGGCCTGAGTCTGGAGCGAGGTTTCAAGCCCGTCTTGGTCCATCTTGGGGGATTCTCCAGGCTGGTAGAGCATACAAAGCCATGATGGTGTCTCAGCACTGGGCAGGCTGCAAGGGATTGAGACCTTCAGGCAGAGCCTGACCTGTGGCTGTGTATGAGTAGACCCCGTAAGTGGCTCTACCCCTGCAGGACAGCCAGGCTTGATCAGCCTGTTGCTGATCAAGAGCTACAGAGCCATAAGAGTGGTTACAAAGATTTATTTCTGATTATAAAAAAAAAACCAAAACAAACAAAATCAAACCTTCTGCACGTTCGCATGTCCCTGTTTTTACTCATTTGGAAATGGAGGCGCATCCTCCCAGCTGCCTGGTGTGGGGTGATGCAGGGCTCAAATCCTAAGGCAGTGCAAAACCCCACTCCCGCAGTGAGCCCATCACCTCTGTGATGGCACAGCCATGCACCAGGGAGCCACAGGGGCTTTTTGTGCCATTGCTGTGGGGACAGAGGAGGCTCTGGCTGTGGCAAAGGCAAGACTGGCTTACGAACTGCAGGAATGGGGAAAGCACCACATCTGGTTGCTGAAGGGGGACATGCTGCCTACAGCCCACTTCTGGTTGTTGCTAAGCCCCTACCCAAAGCCCCTGTGCTGAGGCTGGTGGAAGTCCAGGCCAAGATCTGGCCCTCAGGAAGGTCAGTGGGGTTTGTGCATTGGCCAGAAAGACAGCATGGGCTCTGGGTGATGCCCAGAGCTCCCTGGGAGGCAGGGCTGATGCTCCAGGGACAGGCTAGCAAGCTCAGCTATAAGAACTAGCATAAGTAATACTTCCCACCCACCCCATGCACATGAGAATAAATCCTGCTGTTGTCTGGGCTTGCTGGCCCAGTCCAGCCCAGGTCTGGCGGCAGAAAGATGCCCCAGGTCTGGACATCCAAATCCTGAGCCTGCTCTGGGGTCCGTCCCCACGTAGCACTGGGAAACCCTTAAGCTATTCTTCTGCAGGGCCAGCGGTCCTCTTCTGTCCCCCCTTTCTGCAGCTTGAAAGCAAGGGGAGGGCAAAAAGGCACAGCTTTCCTTCTGGGACAGGCAGCATTGGGTATCCTAGGAGGACATCTCCGAGCACTTGCCGCATCCCACGTGTTCAGGCCATGGAGGCTCCAGCAGGAAGGATGGTGCTGGTTCCTGCAGACAAGGCCCACCCTGTCCCTGCTGTTAGATTGTGAGGGACTTGCTGTGCCGGAGCAGGCAGACGGCAGTCACCAGAGACGTCAGGGTGGTGACCACAAAGAGCAAGATGAGGATGACCCAGTAGTTGTACAGCATGCTTTTATGGGAAGAGGGCTTCTCTGCCGGGATCATGTTGGTGAGGTTCAGCATGTAGCCCAAGGCCCAGCCAATGGAGGTTTCTCCTGCCTGTGGAAACATCATGGCATTGTCACCACCCTAGTCAACCCAGCTCCATGGCCCTCAAAAGACCTTCCAAGGACTACCTCACTGTCAGCCCAATGGAGGAGAGGGGTTTGGGGCAGTCCATAGCACGCTGAGCCCTCGCTTGCCCACTGGTCCAGCCAGCCCTGGGACAAAGCAGTGACTGTCCCATGCTGAGCTGGGCTCATCCGTTGGGAGCAGGATCTCATCCGCTCAGGCCAGTCCTGATCTTGCTGCCCATCCCATGGCTCGTGCAGGTGAGGGGACTTGGCGAAGGTGCGATCCTGCCCCGAGATAACTTCCCAACAAACTAGATCAAAGAGTTTTTTGAGATGGATGGTGTCTTGAGGGCCAAGGAAGGACTGGAGGACCTTGCAATTCATGACTCCATGACCACCCTACAGTCAGCTCAGCTCATTTTTTTTTCCATCTCCCAGAAGATCCACCCAAAACCTGGCAGTCCCAGCCTGCCCCTGTTCCCCGAGATCTTCCCTCACATTGCTTGGCTCTTTCTTGTTGTGGGATCATCTCTCCTGCAGGGCTTTTTGGCCTAACTCCAAACAGATACCATGGGATGGGTATGTGCTCTGGTGTTACCCACCTTCTTCTGGAAGGCAATGTTGGGGAAGGAACGGTTGTTGAAGTTATAGCCTTTGGTGGTGAGCAAATAAACGAACGTGCTGACAGCGCAGTAATCCGGCAACCTCTTCTCCAGCTTGGGGGCTTTCTGGAGCAGCTGGATGGGATACATGGAGGGAGAGAGAAAAGGGGTCAAGGCAGCAGGGTCCAGGCTTTCTTTCTGTTGCCTGAAGCTCTGGGTGGTTGCATCTGGCTGGCTAAGGCACTTCCCATACCCACCTGAGCCTCTCCTGGTCCCATATGGGAGTCACCACCCACCCTCCCCCTACTCCCTGGGTGCCAGGACACCCAGCCCCCTCCAAGGGCTGCTCTCAGAGCCCAGGTGAAGCCCCACTTGAAGCAGCCCTCTCCTCCCCGCCATGCCCAAGGAGCCCACCTCACTCCAGCTGGTGGCACACACGGTCTCAGCAGCATCCTTCAGGTCGCTGGGCAAGTACACGGGTGTCCCCATCACTGCCTGGATGAAGTCTACCGTGTAGAAGAAGGCAGAGAAGGCCTGATGGAGGAAAGGAGGCAGCTGTGGGACAGGCTGGGAGCAAACCCTCTTGCCATGAACAGCTGCTCTGACCAGTGTGGTGGGCACAAGTGACTGCCCTTCCAGAGCTGGGGGGGCTGGCTTTGCTGCCATGTGATGCTGGGGACACCTGCCCACCCTGCAACTGGGTCACCACCCCACTCCATGCCAGGACTTACGATGAAGTTTCCTGAAACCTCTGGCTGGAAAATGCCATCAAAGGAGCAGCGGGAAAAGGAGCAGGTGGTGAAGTCAAAGAGCTTGCTGACATGCAGAGTGCAGAGGCTCCCATTCCCGGTGCCGACCACGGTGACGGTGGTGTTGAGGGCAAGGCTTGGCCTCTCCTTCTCTGTGCAGGGGCTGTCGTAGACACTGCTCAGTGACAGGCTCTTGTGGTACCCCGTGGGCCAGCAGGGATGGGTGATGGTTGCTTGGTAGCTCGCAGCCTGCCGAAGAAGCGACACGTGGGATGTGTGAGCCGTGCTGTAGCCCCAGCTTCCTGGTGCTGTGCGGCAGCCCCAGCACCGCTGCCTGCCTGCCTCTGTTTCCCTGCTGGGAAGATGCAGAGGAGCGTGGGCAGCGGTACGCAGAGCTGGCAGTTGCCACAAGCATCTTGAGATGACTTGGGACGTCTTGGCTCTGGCTGAGGGGTACAACACCTTATGGAGAAGGTGGGAGGAAGCCCTGTGACCACGGGAGAGGGTTTGGGGCAAAACCCAAGAGTTGGCTGGGAAAGGTGTGCAGCTGGCCCTGCGGGGCTGCCCTAGAGCCAGGGCTGGGGGACACCCCTGTATAAACACCAGGGTGAGGGGGCAAGTACAGGGTAATGACAGCCAGCATCCCTGTCGAGCACACGCTGGTACCTGGAGGAGCTTTGAGAGCAGCCTCTTGAGGACCTGGTCCCTTCCATAGCAGAGGAAGCTGTGGGTGTACACTTTGTACACCTGGCCGTACAGCTTCAGCATCACCTCGTTTCTGGGGTCTTCAATGGTGTCCCTGGTTTCAAAGGTGATCTGTGTGGAAGCACCCCCAAAGTCCATGGCCCCCAGGGTCTTCTTCTGGGGCTGAATCCATTCCCCGAGCCACCCACGCTGAGCAAGGAAGACAAGAGCGGGGATGTGATGAGCTGCAGGACAGCCTGGCCACCACGGCCATCCCCGCTGGGCACCACGATCCCCTGCCCACCTTGATGAAGTTCTCCAGGAGGTAGTTTGCAGTGACCCAGCCAAAGACCCCTTCCTCTTCCCCCGACAGGATCTTTGCCCCCCGGAAATTGAAGGGGTACGACTTCAGCATGGCTGTCACGGCGCTGAGGACGGCATCTGAAGCCTGCACATTCGTGATGCTGCGGGCCAGGAAAGAGGGCAGAGTGGCAGGGCTGCACTTGGGTGCCACGAGTGGAACCCCGCTGCCTGCACAGCCCTCAGCGCCCGGCCCTGCCACGGCACATGGGGCGGGCGGCAGGTGGGTCCTCACCCGGGTACCCGTAGGGATGTCCCCAAAAAAGCCCAGCTAATTCCTCTTGTCTCTGCCGGAGAAGGAGGCAGGGATGGAGGTGTGCTCCCTCCTTCTGAGCCATACCCTGTGGCTGGGCGAGGGGGGCATGACTCACTCCTCTGTGTTGTTTTCAGGGTGTAATTATTTTCACTGCGTCCCATCAGGCTGGCAATGGGTGCAGGGGGACTTTCCTCCTGGCTAGCCAAAAAGACTGGTTGGGTCATCCCGTTGCTGGCTCCACACCAGCCGCTTTTCAGCCAGGGATGTGCTAGCTGTGCCCTGCAGAGCATCTCCTGCTCTGAAAGGCAGGAGCACCTCTGCAAGGGACACGGAGCCAGGCAGCTGGGAGATTTAGGAGATTCACCTGGCAAGGGGGCAAGACCACAGCTGTCCTTCGCCATCTCCACCCCTGCCATGGGTGGCGAGACAGCAGGGTGGCATGGCAGGGCCCCCCGGGCAGCCTTTGAGGCCAGGCAGCTGGCATGGCCAGAACAAGCACTCACTTGAGCAGGCGCATGCCAGCTGTGGCACCCAGGTAGAGTGGGGTGCCTGCGTGCTTCTCCTTGGGCACATCTCTCAGAGCCTGGTTCAGGCAGGGCACCAAGCTTGTCCCGGCAGCCGGAGGGTTGGAGCTGTAGCTGGAGATGCCAGGACCTGTGGAGAGGAAACAGCATTGCTCCCTGCAGGTGGTGGGAAGATGCTCGGTGGGAAGATGCTTGGTGGGCAGCTTTGCCCTTCCCAGGCTGTTCAAGAGGCAGGTGCTGCAGGTTTCTGTGGGCATGGAGTCCTTCAGAGTCCAGCCACATCTCCCTGCCCATGCCGCATCCCCCACTGGCTGACAGCCTGGGAAAGGTTGCTTAAATGGAGAGTGGAAAACCATCCCTCGCTCCTCACTGGGCTAGGCAGGGAGCTGAATTGTTTCCTGGTGGTTCAATGCATGCCAGGAAAAGATAAACCACAGGCATGCATGGCTGCAAACCTGGGGAGGGAGATGGGGAGGTTTTGGGAACAGAGCTGGACTCCTCATAACACCTCACTGCACTGGTGAATACACAGGGAGGCAGCGGGGCACGGCAGGGGCATTCGCACCATTGCGGTGCCCTGCCCACAGGGGACATGAGAGACCCTTCCACCAGGCACTGGCCCCCGGGGACTGGGACAGTCCTTACCCTCCACATCGCACATGCTGTGCTCGCTGACCACCCCAGTGTCATTCTCCTTGTCTGCAGGCCACTTGTAGATGAACATGGCTGTGTGGGAGGACCCGGCGTCCAGCACGATGCCATACTGCAGGGGGGAGGCAGTGGGTCAGGCCCGGAGGCAGGAGACCCCCAGCTGCCCCAGGCCATCCTGAAGGAAGGCACTGGGGCTCAACAACCCACGGTGGCTGGCCGGTCCTGCCCTGGCAGCGCCCTGCCCAGCAGCTTCAGGAGCATTGTCTGGCAGAGGCGAGCGCTGCTCAGCCCAGCATGGGCATGGCCTCGCCCACACCTGCCTGCATGGGACTGGGAACGGGTGCTCTCCCCAGCCAGGGATACTGGCCACCCCAGGATGCCGCTTGGCACAGCACAGGGACTCTGGCCTTTTGGGCACGGGGACCCTCTTGAGCTCAGACTGAGAGGCTCTTCCCCCACTGCTTGCTCCCATCTCCCCACAGCATTGCTCCTGGCCAGTGGGCATCCATGCTGAGCTGTGCCAGCAGGTCCCTGGGGCCAGTGGTGGGGGGGACACCTGGGAGAAGCCCCTCTGGGATGCAGCTCGCCAAAGAAGGGCAGCCAGGCACCTCATCCCTCCTGCCCTTGTATGGCTTGGCCATTCTCTGGCTATAAATAACCCCGTTCCCTCCTGCCAAACAAGGTTACCCAGCTCCTAGGGAGGGGCCGCCCCATGCTGCCTTCAGCCTCCCCAGGCAGACCCCCTCTGCTTTACCCTCCCCACTGCCTGCAGGCTCAGGGCAGCCTGCGCTGGCCCCCTCTGTGCCCCTGCCAGAGCTGCTTCGCTGATGCAGAGGAGGCTGTGAGTCTTGTGTGGGGGAAAGCAAGGCAGGATCCAGTGCTGGCCCAGCTGAGCATCTCTGGGGTGAAACCACTTCAGGCTTAAACCTGGCTTGTACAAAGGCCCTGTCTGCTGCCTGCCCTGCCCTGCCCAGGCCCAGGTGCAGCCCCCAGGCTGGGGCAGGCAGCTTCTCTCCCTGCCCAGCACCCGGCAGCCATCCCAGCCCTGCCTGGTGGGTGCCCCTGGTCCCATCCCTGTCCCTGTCCCTGCCAGCCACAGAGTGGGCTCCAGCATGAGTGGCTGCACAGTTGGATTTTGGCCAGCTCAGGCAGAAGAAATAAAGTGTCAGGGCGCAGGCAGGGACGCCTGGGGTTCCTGCTTATAGGCAACCCCCATTCCCACATGAACCCATGGCCCCACACCAGTGGTACTCCCTGCTCCCTCAGGGAACCATTTCCAATGGGTGACCCCCTGCCAGCCTCCCCTGGCTCCCATTAACTGCCAGTGGCTTGCCACATGGCCTGGGCCAAAAGCTACGAGCCAGCAGAGAACACCCTTCTGCGGCCAGACTGGGGCTGGTGTGCCACGGCACTGGTGTGGGGGAGCAGCTCCAGGCAGTGCTGAGGAGGAGCGGGGCTCTGACAGCGACCCCGCCCAGGTGCTGCTCCAAAGCACAAAGCTGGGGAGCAAGACCCCCAGTTTGGGCCATTTCTGGGCTGGGTGCTGGGGTCAGCGCCCCAGGCAGCCTCGGGGCAGGTCTCAGGCCCCTCCTCTGCCCAGCGTGCCATGGGCCATGCACCCCCTGGCACTAAGCGTCCCCCCCCAGTCGCTCCTCACCATAGCACCCACTGCCTTGCCTGCCCACCCTGGGGCTCCATGGGCACCCCCTGCACCTCCAGACAGGCAATCACCTGCCAGGCACAAGCAATAAATGATGCTGAGTCTGCCCCCCAAAGCTGCCTGTCCCAGGGGATGCCTGCTAGCATGTCACCACTGGCTCCCAGCCCCACAGTCCCCTCGGCACATCCCCTTCACTGCCCCAGCCCTTGCGAGCGGGTGCTGGCATCCCCATGAGGCATCCCCAAGGAGGGTCCAACCCCAGCGGATCCCTCTGCCCACATGTGTGTCCACACTCCTTGTGGCCACCATGCAGATGTCCCCGGTGACCTCACAGGGCACCGCGCCACCCCAGATATCACCTGGAGTGACATTAGCATGGTGACAAGGTGACAACACCTGTCCTCAAAGGGAAAGCATCAACAGGTCACCCCCAAACCTGAGGCTGAGCATGGCTGGGACCCTGGGAGCAGTTTCAAGCCCCAGGATGACACAGGGTGGGCTGCAGCCTGCAGGGGGGGATGGGGCTGGAGACGGAGATACCTATGGGGTGGCAGGGGCTAAGAAATGCCGGAGCAGGAGGCAGCAAGAATGACCTGCAGTGGTGGCAACACCTGGTGCCACACACCAGGAATGGGGACAGCCCAGAAGGAGCAGCGCTGGGGATGCTAGATCAACCCCATGGCAGGAACAGACATGGCCACACGAGCTTGGACACACGGCTGGATCCGGGATGGGCAGGGAAAGGCCCATGTGCCTGTGGCAGGGGGAAACCTGGTTCAGGGGATTGCGTCCTGCCTTCACCAGGGCTGGCTCAGCTGTGCCCTGCTTCCAGCCCCACAGAGAGCTGGCACACATGGTACATGTGGGGTTGCACATGTGGCAGGGGGGTTGCATGTGTGTGGAGGTGCACACATGTAGGTGCACATGTACATGGATGTGCATGCATCTGTGTGTGCACGCCTGCAGCTGTGCACGTGGTGGGGGGTGCATGGACATATGCAGGTGTGTGCAAATTTAGGTGTGGGGGTGCATGCACGTGGGTGTGCACGGGTAAGGTGTACATGCGCATGTGTGTCTGTGCATACATGCATTTAGGTGGGTATGCATGTGAGTGTGTGCCCATGTGGGCACACGTGTGTGTGTGCCTGGGGCAGCCATGCTGCCTGTGCAGGCCCAGGGAAGCGGAGCACACGTGGCTGCAACTGCAGCTGTGCTGCCCACACAGGGCGGCCGACAGTGAGAGGCAGCACTGACCCCACACCCAGGGCAAGCCCTGTGGGGAGGTGTCTTGTTGGGCGTGACAGTGACACCACTGGGGTAGGTTGCAGAAACAGCTGCCCCATGCAGGTGCATCCTGGTGCCCTTTGCTGCCAACACATGTGGGTCAGGGTGGGGAGCTCTCCTCTCAGATCCCGTTGTCCGCGCGGGCAGAGCCCATCGCTCCCAGGTGCAGGGAGGCAAAGATGGGCAGCAGCCCCAGGACTCATGGGTGAGGGATGGTCTGTGGGACCCCCCCAGTTGACGGTGACCCAGCCCCAGCAGCAAAGGCAGCAGCGCTTGGGCCCGGCCAAGGTAACAACATGCGGCAACACGAACCGCTGCAGCACAGTGGGCACTGCCAGCCACAGGGAGTGCCCGGCGCCCCGCCAGCCGCCGACTCCATGGCTCGCTCCGTGGCCTCCCCGGCATGAGAGGAGCCACTGCAGCCTCACGCCAGCCCCCTCTGCCCCGCTCCTGGGGGGCACAGGGTTTTGCACCCCAGCCTATCCCTGCAGAGGAGGCATCCTCCCTGGCAGCGCTGGTGGTGGTGAGCAGGGGCAGAAGCCACATGCACAGGGACATGCACACAGAGCGGCCAAGGCAGACCTGGATGGCCAAGAGGGTCCCCAGGGATGAAGGAGAGGTCCCGTCCCCTCCTCTAGACCTGAGGGTACACACCTGCATGGGAATCGGGGTCGGGGTCACCCACAGCAGGGCTGTGATGGCACCAGCCACTGTCCCTGTCCCTGCCCCAGACCCTGTCCCTGTCCCAGCCCCTGCACCTGGGCATCGGAGCCGTCACCCAGTGCAGAGTGAGCCACTGTGCAGGCACCAGCCATGGCTGAGCTGTGGGCTCACAGCTGTGTGGGGGGCACAGGCAGGTCGCCTGCAGGGGCCCTGCAGATGGAAAGCCCCAGGAGGGAGAAACCTGGCTGAAAGACCATCCCGTTGGGCTTACGCTAGATTTGCAGCATAAGCACTGCTCTCAGCTCTTCCAGTCAACATGTCCTGCGCCTGCCAACAGGCAGGCTGGAAATGCAGGCTGGAGGGACACAGGGATGCCCTGGCACGCTCCTGTGCTGGCGCATGTCTCCCATCATCCCTCTCATCCGCCCCAGCATGCCCGGCTGCCAGCACCCCGGGGCTTGGCGGGGCCTCGCACACGTGTTCGTGGCCCTGGCTCCAGCCCGTGGGACAGCCCCCAACCCCAGCATCTCCTGGTGGCACAGGGATGATGGATTTTTCTAACAACAGGACCCTCTGACCAGACCCTGGTGATGCTGCAGGGCTGGGGGACATGGAGGTCCCCAGCTTGGCCTCACACTGGGACAGTGTCCTCATGCCACCCCTGGCCCCGCTGCCTCCTGGGTCACCCATGGCCCCGTGGGCTCTGCCCCACTGCAGCATCGCTCAACCCAGCCTGAGCCAGGGCTGCTCAGTCGCAAAGCCCCTGCAGAGGGGACGCAGAGGGCAGTGATGTCCTCAAAGGCCTCAGGGCAGTGAGGTCACGGGTAGAGCTTAGGGGTCCTGGTGAGTGCATGGCTCTGCCCAGAAACATCCCACACCCCAGGGGAGGTGGAGGGGGATGCTGAGAACTGCCCTACTTGCTGCAGCCCAGCACCATGCCTCATGGCCGTGCTCAGGCCTCCAGCCCCCCACTCTACAGGCTCTCTGGGCTGCCCCACAGTGCAGCAGAGGCTCAGGCCTGCCCCACAACATCCCACCTCCCTCGAGGGTGTCGAGACCCACAGGCCCCCAGGTCTGCAGTGGGTTACGATGGGTTTCCTTCCTGCCACGGGAGCCGCAGCTTCCCTGGGACGGCTGGCAGGGGAAGAACCCAGCGGGCTTTGTAATGGCCAGTGAAGAGATTTGCCAAAAGAAGGAAAAAAAGGGTTGTCAAGAGAAGGCAACAGCTTCGAGGCGTCAGGCGGTGGTGCCATAAGCCCCGCTGCAGACCCACGAGGGAAGGGCAACACCGCACTCCTGGGATCAGTCCCTCCAGCAGCAGGATAGCTAATCCAGGGTATTTTTAGGGCTATATTCCAAGCAAAGGAGCTAGAAAGGGAAGACGAGCTGTAGCTCAGCAGTGAACTGCACTAGCACCCAGCAGCTGCTGCTAATGTGGACTGAGCCAGCAAGGACCATGTCTTGCCCAGGTAGGTGGGGAGGACATGCCTGGGATCCCCCACAGCAGGACCAACCTACTCTAAATCGTGTTGGCATATCTTGGGCTGAGTCAGACTAAGACAAAGCTTTGCATCCCCAAAACAGCCCTGAGCTTTGTGCAAAAGCAAACCCCTTGGTGCCTGCGTGACACCAGCCCCGTGGGAACAGGTACCGCTGGGACACCGGTGCTGAGCTCTGGCAGGCAGTGCCTCACTGCGCACACTGTGCTGGACCTCGTGTGTGCTTGGCACATCCAGGAATGGTGCAAGAGCCCAAGTCCCCGGGCCAGGCGGCATGGCCTCGGGCGGAGCAGGGCCAGGACCCACATGAGTGTTCAGGGATGCTCAGCCCCAAACCACAACACTGCCTGCAGACTGGAAGGTGCTACCACCCAGAGAGAGAAAAAGCACAACAAAGCACAAAATTTAAATTTCTGGGAATGCATCTGGCTTAAAACCAAAGCTCCAGCTTGGAACCAGGAGGAGAAAAGGCTTTCCAGGCTGACCTAAGTGCTGCATGGGGCTCTCGGTACCAATCTGTCTAATTCCCCCGTGTCCAAAGAGAAAAAATCCATTTTGAAACCAGCTAAGGACACTGCCCAAGATGCCTCAGCACGTGGTGATGGGTAGCAAAAAGAAAGGTGCCACAGGGAAGGAGTTCATCATTGCCAGGTATACTAACAGCAGCGAGTATCATCTTGGCTAAGCCAGCTCTTTTTCTCAGCCTCATCTTCATTACACCTGACAAACCCGGAGAGAAGGCAACACATCTGGCATTCAGGCTGGCTCAGAAAGTTTCCAAGCAAATTGCTTGGGATGAGAAAAAGTGGGTATTGGATGAACCATTTTCCAGGACGAGAGCCTGCTCCCCACTGAATAGCTCCGTCTGTCACCAAAAAAAAGATGACTTTTTTAAAACAAAAGAGTCGGCTGGGGGACTTGGCCAACCAGAATTTTTTGGGGAACTTCTTTCAGCATCTGCATTTACAATGAAAAAGAAAAAAAAAAAAAATCAGCTCGTTTTCACAGGGAAGCGCATTTCTCGGCCGGCAGCGATGGCTCAGTCGATGCCGCTGGAGCCCAGCGCGCCGGGCGATGCTGGGGTGCGCAGGGGTTCCCCGACCCCGACCGGGCCGCGGGAGCAGATGCTGATGCGGCAGCTCTAGCCTGGGGGGGGCCGCATCCAGACACGTCCCCGCTAGTTTTTAGTGTGGCCAAAAGCCTCCTCTCCCGAAGCGCGGGTCTGACGTGCCGGGGATGGGCGGCCGGGGGTCTCCGCCGGCGGGGCTCTCGCTGCTGGCCCGGCGGCGGCGGCCGCCCTGTCCCTGCGCGGCCCGGCGGGGGGGGGCTGCTCCCTGCGACCCCCAGCCCGCAGCTCGGGACCCCCGCAGCCCCGGCGGCCTCCCCTGACGCTGGGGATCCCCTGAATGCCGGAGCCCCTCCCGCACCGCGCATCCCGCAGATCGGGGTGCCCGCTGCGGCTCCTCCGGTCCCCGGTAGCCCGGGTTCCCCCCCCCGTGCCCGCCGTCCCCGTCCCCTCCGTGCCCGGTGTCCCCCGCGCCGGCCCCGCTCACCTTGAAGCCCGGCGGGCCCCGCGTGTCCCCGGAGCCGAGGCAGAGCAGGAGGATGCCCAGGAGGCAGCCGAGGGCGAGGAGCAGGAGGATGGCGGCGACCCGGCGGGCCATGGCGGGGCCGGAGCGGGGGCAGGTGAGCGGCTTCGCGGCGGCTGCTGCGGCTCCTGCTGCTGCTCCTCCTCCCCCGCCGCCTCCTCCTCCTCCTCGCCCGCCTCTCCCGGCTGAGTCACCGCCGCCCCGGCCCACCCGGGCGGGACACGGGGCTCCGCCGGGCTGCGGGGGGCCGGCCCCGGGCTGCGGGGCCCGCGGCTGCCCCTGCCCCGGGCTCGGCTCCGTCCTGCCCGCCCCCGACCCGGGCATCGCCCCTGCCCCGGGATCAGCCCCATCTACCCGCCCCCCCCCCGCCCCCTCGAGCATGGTCCTTGACCCCGGAGTCAGCCCCATCCCGCCCCCCCCCGGGCATCACCCCTGCCCCGGCATCAGCCTGGTCCTGCCCACCCCCTGCGCCACCTCGGGCACCACCGTTACCTCGGGGCTCAGCCCCACCCTGTCCCTCCTCTTCCCCGGGCATATCCTCTGTCCCCGGGATCAGTCCCATCTTCTCCCCCCACCAGGCATTGTCCCTGACCCAGGACTCAGCCCCATCCTGTCCCCCTAAGCATCGCCCCCAAGCCAGGACTCAGCCCGGAGGTGGGTCTGGTGGGAGGCAAGAACACCCTGACCAACAGAAAAGCTCTGAGACAGTGTCTCACCTACCACGATTAACAGCTATGAATATATTACCGCTTTTAATCATTACAAGGAGTTTGTGACAGTCCTGAGGAGTCCAGACGTATATTGAGATTGTTTTTAATATGGTCACAAGTGAATAATGTAATGCGTTTCAACACGGAACAGTGAGCCAAGGAAGGTTGGGCCCCTGGCTCTGAGAAGGACATTTTGAGCTTGCTTACACAGAGGGATAAAACAGTGAACAAAATAATAAACAAGGAGCTATCACCAAGGAGAGGAGGCTGAAGGAGGATGCGGCTTCCAGACCAGCTGGGTTGCAGGCTGGAGGGTCACACTTCAGCTCCTTGCAGCCTCCCTCGCTTCTTCATTTTTTTCGAAGCAAACCATTTTTTCTGTCACTCACAGCTGCCTTGCATGCATTGCACCAGCGCTGGGGTTTCTGCAGAGCTTCCTGCCCATCGCTGTGGTGTCTGGGTGTGGAGGCACTTGAGGGGCCCAGCCTGTGTCATGGGCTTGTGGTCTGGGGACCCTTGACGCTGATGTGCCACTGCATCATGGAGGGTCTGCTGCTGGCAGTCTCACAGGGGACGAGCTCCAGTTTTATCCCCCAAAGCAGTGACGAGCAGCAGAGTCTGGGGAAGAAAATGGCTAAATAGGGGCACAGAGAGTGACCCTCGCCCAGCCAGTGCCCATCACCACAGCACAGGGCTTCTCTGCAGGACTGCTGCGTTCAACCTGTGAGTGTTTGCAGATGTGTCTACCTCCTCACTTCAATTCATTAAGCATTTAACCTCTAGAAAACCTGTGTTAATCAATTCCAAGGCATTAATAAACTGATTTATGTGAAAAAATTAGTCCCCTTTGCTGCTGCTGCTAATACTGAAGGAGACCATAGTCTTGTCTCTGAGGCTTAGCAGAGCATAATTTCTGCTGCCTTCCTGCATCACTGCTGGCTTTAAGGCTCTTCTCAAGTTTCCACAGGGAAATACCTGCCTATTCCTGACTTTTCTTGCCACCCTCCTCACCTGTCCAGCACCTCCGAGGCACACATCTGCACCCCTCACAGGTGCGGCCACACCAGGCATTAACAGAGCAGCAGAAAGATCTTCTCTGAATGACACTTAATGCCTTTCTTAATAGCTGCCAAGCCTCCTGTTTCTCTTTTTGACTGGACAAGCAGTGAGAAGAGGTCCTCAGAGACTGAAAAGGAACCAAAAATCTCTTTTTCGAACGGTCGTGAGCAGAGACAGGGCTGGGAGAGCCCTGTGGGGGCAGGGACGGTCCGTTGCTCCTCATGCTTATTTTGCTTTTGGGGACTTCGGAGCAAGTCCTTTTCTGGCAGGCAGTTACTTGGTGTGGTAGGACCCTCCTAGGATTTGAGTGCAGATGTGTCTTCCATACCTTGGCCTTGTGCAGACTTGGCCACCCTGTTCCCAGGTTGCCTGTACGTGGCATGGAGCGGGGGTTTGCATCTCTTCCCACTGCAAGAGGGGCTGTTCCTCCTTCTCTGCCCAGGGTCGCTTTTGCCACCCTCTGCCCAGCCCCAATGGGCAGGGGGATTGAGCCGAGGTCCGAGGGAGCCTGTGCCCAACCCTGGCCGATGGCTGGTGTCCCAGGAGACTCAACCTCCAGCACAAACAGGGAGGCACCAAGGGCTGGACTGGAAATGCTCCCAGCCACGCAAGGGGAATGACAGCCACATGAACCCATGTATAGCCAGAGAAATATCTCCACGATGGTGTGTTCAGGCAGGGAGCACACCAACACCGCTGTCCTGAGCTCAGCCCGGCCAGGGTCAGGCACCGGCTGCTTCCACCCCAGCAAGAGGAGGCTCCCGTGAACTCTCGTTTCTCATCGTGTCCCATTTACAGGAGGCACCACCTGTGAGGAGAGCGGGGCAGGGGAGGGTGGCAGCGTCTCTGCCCACACTGTGCAGGCAGCCCCTGCCACTCACAGGGACAACCCAGCCACGTGCCTGAGGATGGAGTAGGCACCTGTGCTGAAGTGGCCACCTCAGGTGGGCAATGCCTGGCAAGGAGCATGAAACGAGCTCCAGGCACAAACAAATTCAGCGGGAAAAAGAAAGCAAGGGGCAGGGAGAGCTTTCTCCATGATGGAAAATGGAGCAGGGGATGTCCTGATGTCATGAGAAGGTGAGCGCAGCCTTGTTTGTCTGAGGAAACCAGGGACATGTGGATTTTGGACACCAGCAAAGCAAGGCTGGCACAGATATCACCTCTGTGGACTCCAGGTTGTGAAGCAAAGGATGTGCCTGAACGAGCAGGTTCAATGCACGAGCAGGTTCAATGCACAAGCAGCTGCGTGGGGAGCCAGCCCAGCACAGCCTGGTTGTTCTGCTGCTCTGCCACCCTGCCACCTCTGCTGCCTGCCACCCCTGCCACCCTGCTGCCCTACCACCTCCCTGCACCCTGACACACTCCTTGTTGTCGTGTTGCACAGCAAGGCAGGGGTGGAGGAAGAGCAATGCCAGGTCTTGGGGCCCTGCGCTCCAGCAGATAGTAAGGCTGTCCAGTGCCTCTGGCATCCCACTGTCCTCATGCCCTTGGTGCCATGTCCGCTCTTCACTGGCCTGTGTCCAATTTTGCATCCACCAGCATCCCCAAGTCCTTCTCCGCAGGGCTGCTCTCCATCCATTCATCCCACCTTAAGTGTCCCCAGGGACAGAGGCACATGGTGAAATTTTAGGGGGCCTGCTTTGATAGCAGGAGGGAGAGAGACCTAGCATGACCAGACACTTACAGTAACCTGAAATAACCATATAATCAATCAGATGCAGGGCCAGGGTTTGCTGTGAGACAGCAATAAGTTCCCCATGATTTAATGCCAATTTTGCATGCTTACAGCCTGTGTATGGGGTGTCACGTCTGTTACAGGGCCAAGGCAGTGAAGGACCAGGCGTACCTGTGAGACGTGGCACGGTAAGGGGGCCCAGAGGAGTGGGTGGATGTCACAGGCAAAGAGGAAACCAGGTCAGGAGCCCCAACTCCCAACTGTGCTGGTGCCTTTTGCTCACCCCATACCTGGGTAAGCACTGAGAGCTTGGTGCCAGGTAAAGCTGAATGAGGATGTGCCACCAGCATGCCTGAGGCATCTGCAGGCTCTTGGCATGTATTTCTACATCTCCTGCAACTGACGTGGACACTGACTTCAGCTCAGCAGCATGGGGGAGACAGCACTTTCCTCCCCCAGCTCTGAGGAGAAGTGCAGGCACAGGCTCCCCAGGAAAGACAGGTCCTGGTGGCAGCCCCATCCTAGCTGGGAAACAAAGCCTGTCCCCACCCCGGGGGACTCACAGGTGAAATATTCACTGGGGACAAAGTGGCAGGTGCGGAACAAAGAAGAGAAGGTGGGGAGTGCATTACTCACCCAGCAGTGTGGGATAGCCACTTTCCTGGACAAAGGAGAGAGGTTTTTCTAATCTACCTCTTCCAACAAGAGCATTTGATGTGGGGCCACCTGGGCGAGGGCTGCCTGGGTTGAACGAGTGATTAGTGGAGAAACTGAAGGAAGAGAAGGGACTCGCTGGCTGGCTCTGGGAGATGGTGCCTGGGGATGGTGGGGTTTGCTGGTGGTGGGGCTCAGGGCTTCTCAAATTAAACATAGATGAGCACAGCTGGGAGCACTGGTGGGTGGCACTGCAGCTCCGTATGTGGTCGGGAAATAACAGGAAGAATGGGATGAGCCTGGAGACACTGCAACGGGCCGGGGTCCAAAGGGAGGCATTAGGGACAGAGTTTTCTGCTCCCATCTGCAAGCTCCTCAGCCAACAGCAAGTGCAGGGGAGATGCATCCAGGACCATTCAATAATCTTGGGATTAGGATGAGCCACCAGCATGGGCCAGCCATGAGCAATGCACAAGCAGTCCCACAATGCACTCAAGACCTGCTACAGCAAAACACTGATCTCAGCCCTGATGGGAGCCCCAGGGCGGTCCCAACCTGCTCCAGAGGTTACTCTGCAGAGACTCCCAGGGCAAGGAACAGCAGGCAGAGAGAGGGGCTGGTTGGAGAACAACACAGTCCCTGGGGCAGTCAGCAGTACATTGGGGATGGCAGGAGGCTGCGAAGGTGTCCCCAGTAGAAGCACAGCCCCCATCTGCCTCACGGGCAGCTCTTGAGCAGTGTGTGAACCAGGGGACGAGGGCAAGGACTCGCTCCTCAGTCACAGGCTGGGGTGAGACTGCTCACAGGGCAACGTGCTGTGGTCCATGGGAGGGGGAACCCCCCAGCCCTGATCTCAGTCCCAACCCTAACCCCAATCCCGCTCCCAATCTCAGTCCTGCCTGGGAGCAGCACAGGACCCACAGCCAGGTGGAGGAGCTGTAACCTGCTCCCAGTCCCACGTACAGCCTGGCTGAGATCTGCAGCTTTTGCTGGAGTCAGGACCTGGACTGACCCAACCTCGGGGACTTGGCTGAGAAATCAGGTGTATTTTTCAGAGATCGCAGGCCAGTGCTGGCCAGCCGCCCTGCAAGCCCAGAGCTGTCCCTCCCCTGGGGACCTCCAGGCAGGCTGAGTCCTGCACCAACAAAAGGACTTGGGCGTCTGGGCTTCCCAAACTGCTGGCGCTGACTCTCTTCCCAGTGTCTTGTTCCCTTGCATGGAGGAGTCCCAAAATTGCATGGAGTACTGGAAAACCTACCAGCAGCCTGTCCTGCAGGGGGGATGCATCCCTCAGCCCAGCAGAGGTATGTCCAGCTGGAGCCAGAATGATGCTTTTGCTCCGAGTGCACCCACCCATGTCTCCACTTGCACAGTGTCACCGATGTGGCGAGAGCCAGGCTACTGGTAGTGTTTCCATCGGTAGAGGAGAAAAGTAAGCGGGTGCAACAAACCAAAGTGTGACTGAGGGCAGCTCCCATGGAGCCAGTGGCTTTGCATCTATAACCTGTGGGTGGGAGCTCCCCAATGCACTCGAGCTTCAGCTTTGAGCCCAGAGCTTTTCCTCCTACAGGCACTGAAGGACCGGAAGGACCCCAGTGTATCCAAGGCTATAATCCCCCTCCTGGCAAGGATGCTTGCCTGGAAGGAAGATCAAATCCAAGCACAAGTTTCCATTCTTGCCTAGCTTTCTAAAACCTTTTTTCTCTCCTGTTTCCCAGGGCAGCGTCTCTGCAATGCCAGCCCAGAGGGGTTCCCACGGGCAGGGATCTGCTCCCTGTTGCCCCAGCACTGAAACAACCAGGAAATAGGCGGCTTCTCCAGAAAAGCCCCACTGGTTTCTCCCAGCTGCCTTGCCAGGAGCCCTCTCATGATGGGGCAGAGAGGCATCCGGCCACAGGGCAGGCGTTGCAGTGAGGAGCCACTGTGGGCTGGCAGGCATGCTGTGTCATCAGCTCTGCTTATGTGGCTGTGGCACAGTGCCTGATGAGCTGTTTCCCCAAGCTTGTGGTACAAGGCTGCAGATCGCAGCATGGGACACGAGACCTGCTGGCAGAGCATCCTTCCTTGTGTCATGGCCCCAGGGCAGAGGTTTGCTAGCATGCGGAGCCCCAGGGCAGTGGTTGCATCCCACTGGCTCCATGTAGCTGTCACAGGCTCACCTTTCCTTAAATCTGTGGCATGGGGTGTGTGGGCAGGAGGGAAGCACATAACATGAAGGAAAGGGAACACCACGCACAGACCCATGTGAGCAGCCTTGCTCACAGGGCTGATCCCCATCCTCAGCATGAGGGAGGGGATGGTGGTGGTGGGGGGACAGAGCTGGCAGGGCAGAAGGGGAAATTACGTTCTGCTTGGAACAAAGCAGGCAACAGTTTGTCACTTTTCTTAAAACTTGCCAACACCACCCAGGGCCTCCAGTTGCAAGTGGGAAACCACATTTTGAGTGACCTCAGCTCAGCACCACGAGCACCAGCCCCATGGCCAGCACTGGTGAGCAGCCAGGTGATGTGGAGGCTGAGCCCTTGCCCTGGCTCTGGGGACAGGAGGCTCGCTGCTGCAGCCCCATGTGCTGGGCGGCCCACGGACATGATTGCATCCTCATGCTGAGCCACAGCAAGGACAGGCTTCCCTGTGGGATGCCAAAACACCCAGGCTATCCCCACTGAGCCCCCGCCGGAGCATTAGAGGGGCTCTGAACAAGCAGGGAGTTGTTGGGGGCAGCTGTGCGGAACTCCCTGCCAGGGCTGCTGCTTAGCTTCCCGAGGTCTGGAGGTGAGCAGGACCATGGAGCTGCTGCAAACATCCCCCCATGAGCAGCAGTGGGCAGCAGGACAGGCAGCAGGGGATGGGCAGGGGGGGTACGGGGTACCCACGGCCATGTCTCCTGCGCCTGGGGCAGGTGCCAGCACTGCAATCTACTTTGCCCCCAAACCCACACCACTTTCTGATTTGAAGCAGTCTCTTATTCCCTAATTATCTACATTTAACCTGGTTGCATGAGGGATTTTGCCCCTTGAAGGTGCAAACAGGACCTGTTTCTCCATTCTCTGCTATTGCATTTGTCTGCAAGGAGAATTCAAGTAACCCGGAAGGATGTGGCTTGTGTTAGCACCTCTCTGTTAGTTCTCCTGTGTAGTGAATTTGCTCTTTTCCCATTGCTGTTGCATGGAGAAACTCTGCTCTGAGGTTCCCTCAAGTCCCTAGAGGTCTTAGGGACAAAACTAACATTTTAGGAGGACTTGAGCACTGGGAGGGCTCTGTGTGTCCACCGCCCTCCCGCTGTGCCACAGCAGCCAGTTCAGGAGGTAGGAACATCTCTGTTAGGGCATAAGCCACCTTCCCATTGCCATCCTGCAGCTATCCGGCAGTGTGCCACAGCCCAGCTATCCCCAGTGTGCCATGCTTCTCCAGCATCCCCTTCCTGTGAGCTCTGGGAAGAGATGCGAGAAGGTGTCAGTTCAGCCCAATCCTGTTTTGCACTGAACAAGATAATTTTGCTTCCCTCTGATGCTTGCAGTCAGTTTTGAGGACCAGCACCCTGTGGAGGGTTCCCTCTTGCAGAGGCATAATCACGTCCCTTGATGCTGTTGTGCAGTTCTGCAGCTGGGGAAGCTGTCCTGTCCCAGGGCAACTGCTCCTTCAAATCTTTGGCATCAAACTATGCTTGCTTGATGCAAGACCTTGCACTGGGAACTCAACCTGAGGGAAAGGCGGGGTCTCTCCTCTTCTTTGGCAGGACTTTAATAAAAACTAGATTTTTAATGCAGGCTGGGGCTCCCTGGTGGCCTCCCCATAAGGTTGGCAATGGCCACCGGAGCTGTGCCCTGGTATCCCATCCCCTCCCCCTGCCACGGTCCTTCTGGAGAAAGCTCTGCACCAGGGAGGCATCTCATCTGGACTCCCGGCTCTGCCAGTGCCTTTTCCCACCATTTTCCAGCAGAAGCCACAAGAGCAGCTCCAGCGCAGCGGCTTAGAGCCCCATACTTGTGGGTCCCCCCAGCCCGGGGCAGCACCTTGTCAGCCTGGCCACCCAGCTTAGCAATCTCTAAATTAGAGTTTATCAGTAGTGTTGTTTCTCACCCTAATAATGGAGTTTCCTTTTGATAGATGGTTACTGTCTCTATGTCTCTATATAAAGGCACGTGGCCCTGAGGATCACCCTCCAGCCAGCAGGCAGGTTTTCAGTCCTTTCTGCATCCCAAAATGCAACAAGAAATCTCTAGAGAGCCATTTCTTCTGCTGGAGCACCAGGGCTTGCTCCAGCCTCAGCTAAGCGTGACACACTTTCTTTTCCCAGCCTTAGCCCAAATGACATTTTCCCATCCTCTCCCCACCAAACTGGTGTGTGGGCAGCTAGATCCTTCCCTCCCTGGTGGGTTTCCAGCACACAGCCCCAGCCAGCCAACTGCTAGAGGGCAGAAAGTGACTCGAAGTCACCCATGCTGGTGCCGAGACTAGGAGAGCATCCTTTGTTCCAGGACAAGGACTTCCCACTGTCACACTGCTGACTTAGCCGAAAACATGCTGCACTGCCCATCACCACCAGGGCTCAGCTCCAAGTGACCTCGGCAAGTCATTTCTCACATGCTCCCAGGGCTCTGAGTCCTTGGTGGCTAAGGGAGGAGCATGGACCCCCTCTGAAGGGGGCCACGGGGGACATCATGGGCTGTCGTTATTCCTGCCTCAAGCTGTCACCGCTCTTGGCAGTGGGACCCCTTGTGTCCAGCAGAGCAAAGCCAGTGTGATGGCACAGGCATGTCCAGAGAAGGGCAACCAAGTTGGTGAGGGGCCTGGAGCACAAGTCTTATGAGGAGCGGCTGAGGGATCTGGGGTTGTTCAGTCTAGAAAAGAGGCGGCTGAGGGGAGATCTTATCGCTCTCTACAACTACCTGAAAGGGGGTTGTAGTGAGGTGGGTGTTGGTCTCTTCTGTCAGGTGGCTGGAGATAGGACGAGAGGAAATGGCCTCAAGTTGAGGCAAGGGAGATTTAGGTTAGATATTAGGAAAAATTTTTTTACTGAGAGGGTTGTCAAACATTGGAATGGGCTGCCCAGGGAAGTGGTTGAGTCACCATCCCTGGAGATACTAAAAAAGTGAGTGGACAGGGTACTCCAGGGCATGGTTTAGGGGGCATGGTTAATGGTTGGACTTGATTATCTTGAAGGTCTTTTCCAACCGAAATGATTCTATCATTCTATGATTCTATGCAGGACAGATGATGGCACACACAGGACAGACTTCATTTCCCACTGCCGTGGCAGGGAAGACAGCATGAGGTGCCCAAAGCAGCCTGGGGCACACCTGGCTGTCTGCAAGGACTTGTTTGCAGGGATGGCAGCAAAAGGACCCACTGCAGCACAAGGGCGGGAGAGCAGGTGCTGCGACCCTTTGGCCAAGGCCCAGCCAAGTGAGCCCTTCCTCTCCCATATTGCTTCCCAGCCCTTGGTGGCTGCCCTGGGCTGCCTCCAGGCAGCTGCCCTGCCTGCCCCGGCTGCGCAGGCCCTGCAGGATCCCAACCCAAAACCACTGACATCTGGGCACTGAGTAGAAGATCTCTCCCAGCTGCTGACAGCTCCCACTTTGGGCAAACACCGCTGGGAGCTTTCTTTCCTGGAGACAGTCCCTCAGCATCTGCCTCCCAGCAGCCCTCCAGCATCCAGACTTGTCTCCTTCTGGCAAACCCAGTGCTCCCAAGGCTGCCCTGGGAACAGGGACAAGCTTTGTAGAGCTGCCATGAAATCGCCTATTACTGAGATCAAGCTGTTGAACTGATCCATACCTAGGTCAGGAAATTAATCAGTTTTAATCAATTTATAAATCCATATTTTTTCCATATTTAACCCTTCCACTTCACAACCGTTGCCCATGCTGGGGCCTTTTGTATGAGCCCTCCTGCTGAATTCCCAGTGCACTCCCAGCTAGCCCATCCCTCTTTAGGGTTTTTTCTCAAATGACTCAAAAATGGGAGTCAGACAACCCCAAATCCTGAAATTTAAAAAAAGAAAGTTTGTGAGCTGCAGAGATTTTCAAGGTTACACTTCTCAGTTTTTGAACATAACCGCAAAACTGGACTTTTATTTGTCTTTCAGGGAGATCTGGAACTTCTGAGCTCATCATGGGATGCCATCAGCTGCAATTGGAGAAAATCATGTGCTGTGAATCTCTCAAAAAGCCCTTGAAAGCCTCATTCATTTCCTCTTCCTCCATACGCTACAAAACAGTACGATTTATGAGCAGCTGGATGCCCCTCAGGATGCACAGGGATCTCTCCAGCTGCAGACAGACACCCTTAAATGCATCCCAATGCTCCAGGTTACCTCTTCCTGCCCCAAAACAGACACCTCTGCGGGTCTTCTTCAGACCACTTCAGGAAGGTCAGCTGGCTTAGTGCAAACCTCTGAAAAATGAAAAGAGAGTTGCTTCAGCATGAAGCAGGTCAGGGACTGCTCCACATCCCCTGCCTGGCCTCCATGGCACAGCATCTCACTTGGCTCTGGGCGCATCCCGGCTGGCAGCAGGGTCTCAGCCTCAGTTGCAGGGTGCCAGCCTTCCTCCTTCACTAACATTTGAAAAATATTTTGAAGAAACACAGTCCCATGACTGATGTTATGTGCTGCAGGACAGAAGAGCAGGCAGGACCCACACCTGGGGTGGCACCGGTTAAACAGAAATCCCTGAGCTGAAGCAGTTTGCAGAGGTAATGAGTCACCGAGAAGGGAAAAGAGATGGAGAACAGCTGTGTCCTGGTATGATCTCTGAGGCCTTCAGGGCTGCTAATACTTCACTCAAAGCCACGACCCTGCCCTTTTAAGGTACGTTTGTGCTTTGTAACTGGGACAAAAGGAAAAGAAAAACACACCCAGGTTCATTTGTGGGAAGCTGGCAGTGTGACCTCCAGGTGCTCCTCTGTGCTGGCCAGGATGGGGCCATGCCCGGGAAGGGCATGGGAAGGATGCTCGTCCCACCTTCAGGTTCATTCCTGCTCTCAGGCTTCAGCAGGTGACTTGGATGAAACCGCTGAGTGCAATTTTTCCAGCTTCAGCTGGATTTTGCTTTTTTGTGGGATGGAAGAGCAATCATCGCTTCACATGCTGCTGACAGGAGCCGCAGGGAGACACTGCCCTGCTGCAGGAAGAATCTTTGCTGGAATGATTTTTTCAGCTCAAACTCCCTGGGCAGGGCTGAAGTTAAACCCTCAGCACAGAAAAATAGCATTTTGCATGAGTGTGAAATTTGGCAGAGACTGGGGGTGCAGATGGCTTGCCAGAGGAATGCTCAGCAGCCACTCATCTCCTTTCCAAGGAGCGGCCAGTTAGGTCCAGCTCCCAAAACACACCCTGCGCCAGGTGTCAGAGGAGCTACCCTTGCTGGTGAGTCCTCATGAGAGCCAAAACCAGCCCAGGCCTGTGAGAAGATGCTGTTGGGGCAGAAATGATCCTGCCCAGCGTGTGTCAACCAGACAGGAGCTGGGCTGAGGCTGGTGTGGATGAGCGACCGCATCCCGCTCCCAGCGTGTCCCCCGCTCTGCTCCAGCCTGGTTGCCCTCCTGTCAGGGGGATGTCGTGTCCTTGGGACTGCATTGGGTTTATGTGGCAAGGTTTTGGTAGTGGCAAGGGGGGGCTGCAGGGGTGGCTTCTGTGAGAAAACACCAGGAGCTGCCCCCATGTTGGACCCAGGCAGCTCCAGCTGGCTCCAAGATGGACCCACCACTGCCCAAATCTGAGCCTATAAGCAAAGGTGGTGGTTCCTCTGTGACAACATATTTAAGAAGGGGTAAAAAATGCTGCACAGCAGCTGGAGAGAGGAGGGAGATGTGAGCGAAACAGCCCTGCAGACCCCCAGGTCAGTGAAGAAGGAGGGGGAGGAGATGGTCCAGGCACCAGAGTAGAGATTCCCCTGCAGCCCGTGGGGAAGCCCATGGTGAGGCAGGCTGTCCCCCTGCAGCCCATTGGAGGTCCATGGTGGAGCAGATATCCAACTGCAGCCTATGGAGGATCCCACACCTCTGCCTTCCCATGGCAGGAGTCTGCTCAGCCTCTGACAGCTGGTTTGAGAGCCCAACTGCTGCCAGGAGCCTGCCCAGCTGCCACCGCATCCTGTCCCCACCTTGACATATAGGAAGGCTTCCATGTGCCTTGCTAAATGATTCAGCTTCCCTTTCCGACATCCCACACATGCCTTTGTTTGGAAGCGAGCCCTGGGATCGGCACTTTCAGTTCTTCTGTAGTTACGCGGGTGCCTGACCACAGCAAGACTTCCACAAACCGGGGCCAAGCACAGCTGCCAAGCAGCTACTACATCCCTGCCAGTGCCAGCCAGAGGCACGTGGGTCCGAGACAGAGACCCTGAGCCCTGTCCGAGACTGCGGATGTAGCTCAGGGTCCTCTCATCACCCTGCCAGGACCATCACACCTGTGGGGCATGAGGGCAGCTCAGAGGGGAGAGGATGGACACCGGGTCCAGTGGCTTCAGCAGTGGGCGTCTGTGCGAGGAGCCACGTTTCCAGTGTCTGGAATAACTGGGGTCCCCTGGGAGTCACTGAGCAGCTTGTGGTGAGGAGCTCACTAGGAAACCAGGCATTTGCTTAGACCCTTGGCAGTGGGTTTAAGCTTTCAGGTGAGATCTTTACAGGTACAGGTTTCACTGGTTTAAAAAAATAACCATTTCAGAGTCCAGCTAGAGCCTGTGCCAGCTGCATTCATGGCTGGCACACACCTCTCTGAGCAAATAAGCCTGGGAGCAGTCAGCAATAACATGGCTATGATGTCCCCACTGCCCCCTCATGCCACCCAGTGGTGTCCAGCTATGAGGAAGATGACAGCAAGCATATGTGATACTTCCCTTGAGCCCTCTCCCTGTCTCCACCTATTTTCAGCTCAGGGATTTCCTGAGCCAGATGTGATTTCCTGATTTCTCTGTATTTACACCCTTCGGTAGATCCCTCCTCTTTGGACTTGTCAAAAAACCTCCCTCTGGGCACAGGCAAACCTCCAGCATCAGCACCATCCCTCAACAAGGAGCTTCTGCCACCCTAGCACAGAGAACTTCCTACTTCAGTTTGGGTTGAAACTGGCTCCCACCTTCACTTCATGCACTGGAAGTGTTGGTGGCTCTGTCCATCCCCAGCCTCTCCAGGGCAGTCCTGAGTTTCCAGACCCCCAGTTGTATCTTCTCTAGCTGGAGGGTCCCATCCTGCTCAGATAGGAAGGTCCCTTCCCAGTGGAGTTTCTCAGGGACCCTATGGCCACCATGATGTCTGCAGGCAGGGCTCATCCACCCCTGCTGCCCCTTGTGCCCCCACTGCTCCTCACGCACTGCCCTGGCTGTGTGCCGGGGGGCAGGATCAGCCCCTCGCTGTCCTTGTTACCCCACTGACTGCACCCTGCAGCCAGATCCCACCCTGCATCCCACCCAGGGATGACTAGGACATTCACCATGGGCCAGAGGTATGCTGTGATCCCACAGGCTGGCCCAGAACTCTTGGATTTTCCCTCCAGTGATGTATTTTCCATTGCATTTAAAAATAAAATCCCAGCAATAAAAGCTCCGGCTAATTTTATACCTAGCCTGTTTTTCCCAGGCTCCTGCAGGACGAGGTTCACCCTGCAACACAGACAACACTCATGTGGCTAGGGTGGTGTCACATATGGACAGGGGTGCATGGGTGGATGTGGGATGCATGGGTGGGCTAGAGTGGAGGACGTCGAGCCCAACAGAGTTTGTTGCCCATGGAGGGGTTTCTTCCTCTTTGCCTTGCTGAAGAGCCAGGAACTGAGTGGGGAAAGTGGGGGGGGCTTTCTCAGTGTGCGGGGTGTGGAGCACAGTTTGGCATGGTGAGAGCACGGTCAGTGTGAGCATGGTCACAGTGTGAGCATGGACATGGTGTGAGCATGGACACGGTGTGAGCACAGACTCAGTGTACATGGCCCCAGGACAGCCTGGCACAGCGTGAGTGTGTACACCCACAGGTGTGCTGCTGTGCCCGTGCCTGTGCCCATGTGTGCACCCGCAGCAGGGTGTTTCTCTAGGGGTGTCTGAATCCCTGAGCATCTGCCTGGTTTGCGAGGGGCAGGAAGGGCCCAGGGGGTTGGAGACCCAGGCAGGGGACCTGGGAGAACAGATCCTGTCCTGCAGACCCACATCCTGCACCAGCCACGCAAATGTCCTGGGAGTGGGGAGAGCTGCCAATCCCACTGGGAAGCAGGAGGAAGAAAAGCAGCTCATGGCCCCAGGAAAATGGTGGAAATCCCTGGAAAAGCTACAGGGAGCAGAGGTGGGCCCTGGGGCAGCACGGGCAGGTGGGCTTTGAGCTCCCACTGTCCCCAGGATGTGGTGCAGCCACGGTGGGAGCCGTACCCCGCCCCCAGACCCCACCAGCACAGCCATCCTGCGCAGACACAAAGCAACCAGGGCGTTTCTGTCGGTGTCAGATCCTGCTGGGTGAGCTGCTCCCAACCTCGCAGCCCTAACGGCCCCAACGGCTTTGCCTTTCTTCTTAACCAAATAAAGCTTTGCAATATTTAGGTTTTCACAGCTCCTTTGGTTTCGTAAGACTGGGCTCCCACTAAAGGCGGGTGTTGCAGGGGAAAGCTGAGTGATAGGAGTGATGAAGGCTGAGGACACTGGAGCGGAATAAATGCTCTCTCCTAAAAGTATTGTTTACAAAAGCTGCTTTTGGTTTTTTTCCTTTTTTCCCCCTAACTTCATGATTTTAGAAGGGCCAGGGAGATTTATGACTTTCTGGGAGTTGGCAGCGGTGCAACAGCCTACTCATCAGAGGAAAATGTGAAAAATGGCTGGGCTGGAAAACCCCCCTTAGGATTTCAGACAGAGAAGCAAAATGAGAGCTGACATGCAGGTGTCCTGGGCGGTGCAGAGCACAGAATGCTGTGGGGATGAAGCTGCCCCTGCAGACCCCACCAAGAACCTCACCAGAATCAGCACAGTGCCTCTGGCTGCCCAGGAGGCAGAGATGCCAGGGACAAGCCCGGCAGCCCAGCACGGAGCAGTGGCCGCCAGCACTGACCAGCCACGCAGGCACCAGTGAGAAGGCATTTGCATCTGTGCAGGAGCATCAGCACCGGGATCTCTCACAAGCCCAAATTATTTTCTTCCTAAGCCATCAATATTAAATATTTAATGATGAAATCATTAGATTATTTGATTATTATCTGCCTGGCCCATCCAGCTGAGCTGTCTCCAAGCTGCCCAGGGCACATCCCTCATGGGGGATGGGACGCTGAACCCAGACACCGGCGCAGCTCCCAGCCCGGCACAGAGGGACGTCCAATCTGCCCATGGGACCAGGTCTCCCCCGCAAAGTGTTTCAGCCTGAGGACTAACAGAGGTTTTGGAAGATTTTAAGATCTAATGAAGATTTTGGAAGCATCCCAAAGAAGTGGAAGCTTTCTGCATGGCAGAGCTCATGCCAGGAGTACCAGGATGGGACTATTTCTCTGTGTGCTACTTAGAAACAGCTTTTCTATTATTTCAACTGGCCCTACATACAGCAGAAGGAAAAAGGAAAGTGTGTTTAAAAAGCCTGAACTGAAGTCAAACCAATACAAAATATTTTCATTTTGGGCTAAACAAAACCTGGGGGCTGAGGCAATGTCTTCTTGGGTTTCTTTGTTTAGTCAATAGGACAAAAAAGCCTGTTTCTTTCCCAGTTTGACGAGCACCGTGTGAGAGCCCTTCATCTTCAGCAGGGATGGAAAAGCCGTTGTGGTTTGAGAGCCGCTCAGTGCCTTTGTAGAAATGAAGCAATGCAAAACCCTGTGGACAAGGATGTCATTACCACAGGCAGAGCCTGCCCGCAGCCACGGCACTCGCCGTGCTCAGCCTTTCCCTTGGAGCCTGGTGCTGCCCATGGCACAACTTATCTGGAGCTTCCCTTCACCCCCCCCAGCTCCACACAGAATTATAGAATAGTTTGGGTTGGAAGGGACCTCCAAAGACCATCTAGTCCAAGCCCCCTGCAATGAGCAGAGACATCTTCAACTAGATCAGGTTGCTCAGAGCCTTATCATCACATCAGTCCTGGGGAACCCAAGCAGTAAATACAGATAAATATTTTGCCATGCATGTGTGTGCAACAGCATGAGGGGGAAAGTCAGCCCACATGGCTGGTGCACACTCTCAGTACGGTGTGGCTGGGTTTCTGTTTCCCTTGTTCCCCTCCATTGCAGACCTGCTTGGGTTGCCTGCCTGTGACGCTGCCACCCGGTTCAGGTGTCTGTCAGGACCATAGTGGCGTGGCAGGGAGGAGCCAAGGGCTAAGACAGAGCAAACTCATGTCATTTGTGACACCCACCTCACAGGCAGGGTGCCATACAGTCCCTGCGCGGGGTTTGGCAGGGCCTGGCCAGCACCGGTCCCTCCACGGCAGCTCCATCCTCACCCGCAAGGAGCTGGCTAGAGGCTGTGCCTGGGGACATGGGTCAGGGGACCTCAGGCTAGGATGTCCTGCTTGCATTGGGCTGTCACCGCTGTGCTGAGCTCTGCCCTGTGGGTGCCCACCTGTGGGACACACAGATGTGGCCGTAGCCATGACCCTTGCCCGAGGGTGGCTGTGGGATGCCCTGGTGCAGGCAGCGCAGGCAGCCCTGTCTGCCGTCAGCTTCTTGACAGGAAGATTTAATAACAGTTTCTTTTTTTTCTCCCCAAAGAAAAGGGCTGGGGGACATCCCTGCAGCCACCACATCCCTACTTGATGTCTTCTTGGGCTTGTTGACACCCCACAAGCCTCCTCCGTGGGCAGGAGATCGTTTTCAGCAGCCAAAAGAAACCAAAGCTGTCTGCCTGGACCTGTCCGAGAACAGGCTGTCCCTGGCTGCCCGCAGCAGGGAATGACAGATTTGTGGAGTGCCTTGGACCCTTGCAGGGATGCCTTGGGCATAAATGGGGGTTACGTGCCCAGGAGAGGCTCTGGGGCAGCAGGACTCACTGCTCCCAGCGCTGGCTCCTGGATCCGGCTGCAGGGCAAGTGGGAGCCATGTGTCCTCCCTGCCCTGTTTCCACGGGGCCAGTCTGCAGTGAGACATGGGAATGAATGAAGTAAAATGCTTGTTTGTTGAAACTGCACAGGCACAGCGCAGCCCAGGCTTCCTGCTGCAGGGATGTGCTGGTCCATGTGCCCAGCCCTCATCTACAGCTGGGGAAACTGAGGCAGAGCAGTTAAACGGTGTCATCGCGTGGGTGGGTTTTGATCGCTCCCTGGGATGTGGCTACAGCCCAGCCTCCAGTGCAGGCTCTCTGCCCATACAGCCATTTCTGCCCCTTCAGCTGCCTGGGGCATGGCCCCACCTGGCATGATCCCATCTCTTAGGAAGGGTGACCAGAGGTGCCCCGATAGCAGGGCAGGAGGAGGGGGCCACCTCCACCGTGTCTGCACCCACCACATCGGTGTCCCACAAGGGGATACTTTGGGTCTAAGGGCATCCACAGAGCAAGCGTGGCCCCCCCCAGGGTGCTGGCCAGGACCCCAGCCTCTGCTCTGGTCCCCAACAGCTGCTTCTCCCAGAGTGAGGAAACAGGGCGGATATCCGCCATGGGCAGCTGCCTCTTTATGTAATGGGGGGAGTAAAGTCATGGTCCCCGTGGCATGCAGCTGCAGAGCAAAGCAGGAATTTTGGGAGCCCCACCCCTCCTCATCGCACCGGGTCTCCCTGGGACGGAGCATCTGGCTTCAATCAGCTGTACCTTGGAAGAGGCTCGGTTGGCTGCGCGGGCAGCGGTGAGAACCCACACTGGGCTGGGGTCACGGCTGCAGGGAGACATCAGACCTGGCAGTGATCTGGCAGGATGCTGGAGCAGAGCCAGGATGCTGTGCTCAATTTCCCCCGTGATAGAGATGTTGGGGGCACCTGGCACAGCTGTGGCCCCAGCATCCCCCCGGGAATGAGCTGGGATGGTGGGGCGGAGGCTCACCCACCACTGCCCCTGCCGTACACTGCAGAGGGGAGGGAAGACCAGGATCTTTGCTCCACCATGCCTCAAGTGTCAGCAGAAAACGAAACTCTCCCATGGCCGCAGCCAGGGAGGAGGAACGGGGAGCACTGAGCACGTGCCAGGTAAAGCTGCTAAGGCAGGAGACAGTTTTATCTCTGCCAAGAGGAGGAAAGCACTGGCAAGCTGGAGCCTGGGATACAGGCAGGGCTGTGGCAACAAGGCACAGGGATGGTCTAGGGCAGGAGAACACCTGCAAAGAGGGACCAAGGGGATGAGCAAGAGGTACTGGGTGCCAGCTCATGGATCTGAGATTCACCAAGCACCCCTTTAGCCAAGACAGCCCTGCACGGCCCAGCTTCCCATCCCGGTGAGGACCAGCCCCAGGACCTGGGGCCTTTTCCATGCCATCACATCCTCGTTTCATCTCCCAGGGATTTGCACCAGCCAGAGCAGGACAGCGGATGCAGAAAGTGTGGGCTGACGGCATGCTGGGTGCTGGGGCTGCTGCAAACTGCCCAGTGCAGCAAGGACCCACGATGGACAGAGCAGTTTCTGACCATGCAGCAGGGAAGAAAAGCAAAAAGCACAAAACATATGGGCTGGGGGCCCAAGATGTGGCTGTTCCTGCTGGCATTTGGGATAATTGCTCTGCTGGGAGAGCGGCCCTTCTCTACGTGGGGTAGCTGGGCACGCAGCCCAGCCTCCAAGGGCGTGAGAAGGGAACAGAGCCGGGCAGGAAAAGGCAGAAACTACAAATAGACCTGTGTGACTGGATCCTTCCCAAGCTGCATGGCTGAGGACACAGAGGATGAGATCTTGCACCCCCTGGGGCAGCTTGGGGGCCAGGCACATCTCCAGGTTGAGCCCAGGTGAGGGCCGAGCACACCCCAGTCCTGGTAACAGCCCCCCCATCACCAGGCTGCAGCAGTGGGGATCTCCTGTGCGGTCTCTCCCTGGCACCTGTGATAAATGTCCAGTGACATGTTGACTACATGGTGTCACACCTTGGTTTGACAACCTCAAGCATGGAGGGACTGAGGTGAGGTGGGTCAGCAGGAGCTGCCCTGGCTGGAGACAGCAGAGACTGGCTCCAGCTGTTCCCAGCATGGACTGCAGGTTCATGCCACATTTCCAGATGTGATCAGAGCCCTGGAGGCATGTTCACAGGTCTGTGCAAACCCAGGAACAGAGCCTGAAGAGAAGGGAAGATGTTCATCCACATCACCTAGCGCATTGCCAGCGTGCCAGCCCCCACGGTTCAGGGTGCCAAAGTGGACACAGCCCAGACACACAGGTGAGAGTAAGGAACAGGCCAGACCCATCAGGGACCCAGAAACAGCATGGCCAGGCCAGGGCCAGCAGCTCGAGGTCGGCCCTGCAGCTCCCAGAGGGACCCCGGTCCCAGCAGGCCCATCGCGTGTCCGGAGCTCCCCCACCACCCCGGCAGCAGTCCCGCAGGAAGCTGGCCCGGGGCCAGCGCTGCTGGGCCACGGCCGGGATGTTCCCCTGGGCCGGGGCAGCGGCAGCCACGGGGCAGGGGGAGAGCTGCCCTGGCTCTGCACAGAGCAGCATTGAGCAGGAACAATGATCCTCTCTTTCCTTTGAGAGCCCTCACGGGCTCTGCATCCAAGCAAAGGAATGAAATGGGAACTGAGGGCAATTATCGCCCCCCTCCTTGCCCTCTCTGAGGCTCGCGGCTGTGCTAAGCACCACTTGAAAGAAGCCGCATCAAAGATCCCTCTCCCAGCTGCGGGGGACTTGGCTCACATTCCCCTCCTGGCTCCGTTCCCGGCAGGGGAGGCACGGACAGCTCACCGCCGGAGGGCTCTGCGGGGTGTGGGGGGTCCCAGCTCACCCCACAGCACAGTTGTGCAGAGGGGCAAAGGAAGGTGTCCCTGGTCAGTGTAGAGCCCCAGGTTCACCCCGAGCGGGTGCTGCCACCCTTGGTGCAGGGCAGAGGGACGTGTACCGCAGCGCGCCATGCCAGCAAGGTCCCCTCCAGCTGCCCCTGCAGGAAGGAGTCACTGCAGAGCACCATGGCCACCGCTGCCCACAGTCACGGGGGCCAGCTTCGAGGGACAGGGCTTAAAAAGAAATAAGAGGTTCTGAACTACACCAGCACCACCTGAGGAGTATGAGCCCCCAGCACAGTTTCTGGAGAAGCAGCCAGATGAAGCTACAAGCACTGGAAGGGGTGCAGGTGGCTTCATGACCCCATCCCACAGCAGTGAGGAGAGACTGGGGGGTCCCCAGCCCCAGAGCACAAGGAAGCCCAGAGGGGATGGGAACACAGCCTGGAGCAGAGACCCCCTGGGCTTCTTGTGCTCAGGCTGTGATTGTGCAACCTCAGCTCACCCCACATCCCGTGGGACAGGACAGTCAGGAACTTCAAGGCTTGCGGCAGTAGATGGGCTGATTTAGGCAGAAAGACAGAAGGATAAATTAAATAGTTCACCCCACTTTATTATCCCTACAGACAGGTGACCCTCCTCATAAAGAGGGTCGCTTTTAATTAAACCTCAGGCAAAACAGGCACTGGACACCAGAGGTGGCATCATGAAAGAGACGGCAGGCACTGATGCCCAGGAGACAACTAACACCCTACTCCTGCAGATAGGGGACACGACTAGCCATAGCCTTGTTCCTCCTCCTCCCTCTCCCTGGCACTCTGCCAATCCCCACTCCCACACAGGGCAGCAGGCACAAGGGTAGAGCAGGGATTCATGCCTTGCAGTGAGCTTCAGGTCAAGATCAGCATCAAAGAGAGGAGCTGGATGGGACAGGTAGCACTGGACAGATAAAAGCAGGAGTAAGAAGGGAATTGGGCTGTATGGTGCCCAGCCCACGGCAGGGCAGGTCCAGCACCTTCTGCCCAGCTCAGTGCATTGTGCCATGGCATCATGCCAGGCAACTCAGAGCATGAAACAACCCTGGAGAGAAAGGTCTTGGTCTTGGAGCTACAGAGGGCCAGGCCTGTGCTACATGGGGGTTCACAATGATCTCCTATGAAAGTAACATAAATACCAAGTACCAAACCACAGTGGAAGACATCATTCAGCTCAAGCACCATCACTGAGCTGGGTGGGAAGGAGGACGTATTCTGAGATGCACGTGGGTCTAACAGGACCCACGCTTAGACCACCACCCCAAGAGACCTGGAGAGGGGTGCAGTTCATACTCAGGATGTCACCCCGGCAAGCCAGCCTCCACCACCAGGACAGGCAAAGCTGCCATTTCTCCACTTGGAGATGTGCAAAGGAAAGAGCCCATCAGCCTCCGCTCCGTCACCCACATTTAGTTAAATACAAAACCTTGTCCTAAAGCCCCTCTGTGCAATCAGGCTTGTGTTAGCATCCTCACACTATAAAACATCACACCTCCTTTTGAAGTCATCATGAAAAAAATATAAGCCTGGCAGTCACAAAAAAACCATTTGCCAGGTCAAGCTAAATAAAGGGATGTAGAGGTGTCTGCCTCAATCTGCAAACAGCCTGAAAAAGCAGCTCAGAGGTACAGGCTACCTCGTTTGGGTCTGTGGCTCATTAACTACAGGAGCCTGCAGACATGTAAACAGCGACTATGGCATCACTACTGCAAACTGGAAAGAGGGATTACCCCAGAAGGACCACCAGCTCAGGCACTGCTCTGGCCCAGTATAGTGTCACTGTCAGGCAGAACTCAGGCAGCAGAGAGGGGCCGGGCATGTCCCATTGGAATTTCAATCTTGTCCTCCGACAGTGGGACAAGCAGGGGACAGGCCATCCTTCAACAGCAAGGCTTGCCTGGAGATGCCAGCTGGAGTGTTGAAGATGGATCATCTTTTCCTGAGAGCAGCCAAAATTCAGCTCAAGTCAGGCCAAGGGCACAGCAGCTCCCCCCTGCGCTAGCAGCATGGGCAGCAGCCGTTTCCCCCAGTACGTTGGGGATCACGGGGCTGCAGTACAGTCCCTGCAGTCCGTTTAGAGACAGAAAAGGAGCAGCTTGAGAGCAGCATGGCTGGAAAGCCCAGCAGTAGAGCAGTGCGGGGATGCTCCCCTGGCAGGGTTGGGGAAATACCTTCCTGGCTACCTCCTGGAGAGATGCCACCAGCAGCTCCAGACCTCTAGATATGACACCTGGAGCAACGGGTGCAATGGGTTTTGGGCAAGAATCCCACAAAACCCCCAGGGAAGCTCGAGGATGGGGAGCGGGGAGATGGGCGCTAGATGAAGGTGGAGTCCAGCTGGCTCGTTTCATGGTTATTGCGGGCGCGAGCCTCAAAGAGCTGCTTGATCAGGGCAGATTTCTCCTGCTCCAACTGGGTGATGCGTTCGCTCTTGTCGGTCACCTCCTGCACGGGACAGAGGAGGAAAATGCTGCTCAGAGGAGGAAAGCGCTGGCATTTGCTGCGCTGCGGGTGCTGGGATGCAAACCACAGCAGTGAGCCCAGCCCTGGCAGGGGCATCATCGGTGCCCCTTCCCCAGCAGCCCTGCTCACAGACCCCAGCTGCAGTGTCTGCACCCTCTCGTGACCTGCATTTGTCACAGTCTTTTCTCTCTGGCAGGGATGCCCCATCCCTGCCCACAGACCCTCACCCAGCAAACAGCTGGGCACAGCTGCGGGATGGAGGGTCTCCAGGTGCAGCCCACATGCCCTTTTCTGGGATGACCAAGGTTGGCCAAGCTGAAGGAACACTTTCCACTGCCCCGTATTCGTTCCCCAACCCCAACCCCCCCAGAAGGGGATCTCCTCCCCCCGTATCCTCACTCACCTTGGTGAGAAGCCGGTTTTGCTCCTTCAGCATGATGATGGCTTGCTGGGAACCTGCTGAGGCTGGGGACACCACAGGGCCCAGCCTGCTCAGAGCTGAGGAGGGGTTTGCTGGCTGCAGAGAAGATGAAGGGAAGGGACAAGACATTGAGCCTCCTTCCTGGTAGACCTCCCCAGCCTTCCTCCAAGGCCAGAAGCTGTTTCAGTGGCACATGGGAAACTGAGAGAAGCCCAGCAGAGGATTAAGATCCCAGCACAGGCCATCACAGTGTCTCCAGCAAGGCAAGCAGAGGTGGGAAGCATTCCTGCCAGTGTGCCCAGCTCCTGCCAGGAGCCCAGCGGGACAGCCAGCTCTGAGAGGGCTGACTCAGCACCTCGGCAGGATGGTTTCCTTATTCACTTGACAATGGCTACACCTTTTGGGGGATCTCCTTTAGTCCCCCAGATGCCTTGAGCATCCTCCAGCCCAGCTTGGGACCAGCTGTGCTGTCCTCTTGGCTGTCCCCCACCCCCTATCTTGCCCACAGAGCCAAGTCACCTCCCCAGAGCCCAGGGAAACTCTGGCAGCTCCAATCTCAGCCCAGCCACCAGCATGAGGGGGGGACAGGATGGGTCCCAAGCTCACGCAGACAACCACAAGCTGCTAATCTGCGGCTCTCACCTTGCCAGCGGTGGAAAGGAGGTCACCCAGGCAGCGGTTCACCTCCTGCAGCTTGGGGACCAGGCGTCCCAGGTGGCTCTGGCCACCCTCAGGGAGGAAGTCCTGGGGGACAGGGAGGAAGATGAGGCTGGTGGTTACCATGGGGCTGGTCAGTAGTTACGGCAGGTATGTAGCAAAACAGAACTCCAGAGGCACCTCCTAGACTCTACACAGCTGATACTACTTGAGCAGCATCTGCCCATCCTGGTGTAGGCTAACAAGCCATTGCATTCAAAACACATTAGTCGCTCCCAAACACCCACACTACCATTTGAAATCTTACCGACCATACTGAATATGTTGTTTGTGTGACTGGCTGTCTAATCCTACTCCCAGAACCCCATTACAACAGTTATGGTGCATTTTGTGTCATTTCTGTATAACCACCTGGCTGACCAGGTCCAGCCAAGTCCCAGGCTGGTTCTCCAAACCCACAGAACAGCCCCAGACCCTCCCAAGCAGATGGGCACCCCAAGAACAAGCCCCAAACTCACAGCACTGGTTTTGTTCTTCCCCAGGAGCCTCTGGCGTTCCTGCATGAACTGGATGTGCTGGTGGTACCACTCCCGGGTGCGCTCTACCAGCTCTAGACCCTGCAGCAGGAAATCCTTCTCCTGTTCCAGTTCCTTCATGTGCTTCAGCTGCAGGACAGAGCGTGCAGATGTCACCCCCTCCCCACCAAGGCCTTCTCAAGCCCCAGGAGCTGGTTTCTTCACGAGGCGTGGAGGCATATGGATACAGGCAGGGGTCTCAGCCCCTCTCCCCACGAAAAGCCTCAGACGAGCGGGATCATGGCTGCTGCCTGATGCTGCTTTGGAGGAAGAGTTCTACGATTTGGGAGAACAACTGAAGGAGGTGAAGGACAGTCAGGCCACCTCCACCCTCCTGCTCCCCACAGCAGAAGCAGGTTTCTCTGCCTCATATTTCTCCAGGGACACAGCAAGAGCAAGGCCTGCAGCCACTCCCTGAATTCCCCCAAGGCTGCAGGCGTCAGCCAACAGCACAAACACACACAGCTTTCGGCTAGCAGCAAGCAGCTGAGCTAAATGTGCAGACTGGAAGCCAGGAGAAAACCTGCAGCCCTGTTTCCCCACCGCTCCACTCCCTGCTCTGCTTTACCCCGAGGCACCTCCGAGCTGAGCAGAGCACAGCATACTTTTCTGCTGAGCGTCTCTGCCAGTCTTTCAGGCTCAAGCACCAGCATCACCTGGAGAGGGATGTGGGGACCTTTATGTGCCTGGAGAACTGCTACGAGGGTGCCTGGGGCTCCTGCCCCCAGACCAGCCCCCTGGCAAAAGCAGAGGGGACCCTGCGCCGGGTCACAGCACAGCCAAAGCTCCTGCAGGGCAGGCAGCTCAGCCCCTCCATCAACAGCACAGCTGGAGCAGCAGTCTGTGCCCCAGGGGACAGGGGATCCCCTGCTCTGCTGCCCCTCAGCATTTTGCTACCACCAGCAATCAGGTGGCAAGGGAAGAGGGGACATGCCTGGGGAACAGAGCAACCGGTGCAGCGACCCTTTCATCAGCCCTCACCCAGTGAGCCCAGGGCTCCCACTCCCCTTCTCCCGTGCCATGCCAGCCTGCTCCCCCAGCTCCTTCCCCCCGTCTCAATGCCAAGAGCACAGGGAGCTGCCTGCCTTGCTGCCTCTGCCTTCTCTGCCACAACACAGCCTGGCCTCCACTGCCCACGGCACAGACCGGGCTCCAGGAGAGTCTCCTCCTGGCACCAGTGGGACTTCGATCACCCAGAAACTGCTGGATGCTCAGGAACCTCTCCTGCTGCTTTGGAGAGCATCTGGAGGGGGACGATTCAGCTGTGACCCTGAACAGATCCCCACTCCCACGGACAAGTGAGACCATACCAAGACCTTCTTCAGGCTGCCAGTGCTTCCCCATCCCCACTGCCAGGCCCAAAGCCTCCCAACTGCCCCACGCCAGCCACCCTTTATGCCAGGGCTGCTCTTGCTCCTGCTGCTCCTGGAAATGCTGTTTGCAACACGACAACCCCCCCCTCCCCACATGCTTGGATGGACAGACCAAAGTGGACATACCCACAAGAAGAAGCGCAGAGCCTTGGTGCTACACAGGCTGTTGCTGAGGGGCATGAAGAAGGTGCTGTATGTGGCGAGGACTCCCACCCAGCTCGGGCTGCAGCCTGCCACCGCCTGGCCTGCCCTGGTCCCAACAGGCTTGCTGGCCAGCACAGTGACCGGAGAAAGAGGCAGCATCCCACAGAGCGGTGGGACATCACCAGCTCTGCTGGGTGCAGGGACAGACGGCATCTCACTAAGGATGGGATGCTCTGGAGGCAGAGGCAGCTTCTGGGGCAGGAGGATGACACTGCTGCTACCTGGGGTAGAAGGGGAGGGGACAGTGCCATACCCTGGACTGCCCACAAATGAAAGCGCTCAGCCTCTCACAGAAGGTCTCATCCCAGCTAACCCCTGTGGCCATGGGGAAATCAGGCCGATCGATGATGGACTGGCTGAAAAACACCAGCTGAGCAGACACCAGCTGCAGTGCTGCAAAGGGTCCTGGGGCTGCAGCACAACCCCCACACCCCTGCTTTGCTGCTGCTCAGGATAACCGGTCCTGGTGCACCCCGGGATGCAGGATGGATATCAGTGCCCCCAGCCCCCCCCCGGGCTTTAGGCAAATGAGCCTAATCACAGCTGAGTGCCTTGTCTGTGCGGGGGGTGGGGGTGGGGGGGGGGGTGGTGGTGGTGCTACCATCCTCCCAGCATCAGCCAGGAGGTGACAGCACCGCCCTGCACAGGGATTCGGTCCTTGCTGGACTCAAACCTGCTCCAACTCTCTCTGTATGCTCAGAAGTGGGATTAGTACCCAAAGGCTCCTGCTGGGAAGCCAGGAAAGGCTTCTCACCTGCAGGACAGGGACAGACATCCCTTCTCCGGGGGCAGGAGCACGCTAAAGGCAGTGCAGCACTCAGGCACATGGGGGGGGGGGAAGAAGGGCAGAAGACCTCCTTCCCACGACCCCCACAACAATTTGGGGAAACAGAGGCAAGGGCAACACAAGCCCAGAGCCAGAGCACTTATGGCAGAGCTGGAAACAAACCCCAGCTCTCAGCAAGACACGCTGGCCACCAGCCCCTCCTCACCAGTACCAGGCAGGACCTTGAGCTCATGGCAGTGATGGGCTCCAGCCTGGAGCTGCACACACAGGGAAGAGCCTTGCCAGGGAACGAGGGACCTTCCCCTCTCCGAAACAGCAACTCCCAACCACCAAAAACTCTGAGAACCAGAGACCCCATCCTCAGATGCACACATCTACATTTATTACTCCTTGCCAGCACCTCTCAGCAGAGACCCCCTCAGCCCAAGAGCACCCCAACCCCTTGCATGGCTGCAAGCCCAGCAAACCACGTGTGCACAACTCCCCCCTCCCCAGGCCAGGCACTGGAGAATGTTATGTCACCCAAGGCCAGCATCACGCTGTAATCTCTGCTGCCCGCACCACAGGTCAGCCCAGCTGGGCTCAGGGAGCCAGGTGACACCAGGGTATGAGGAGTGGAAGTGCAGAGGTGACAGTCACAGCCTCGGCAGCAGCACCAACACTGGTCGGAGCTTGTCCCACCAATCACGCATCCTACAGGCTGGGTCCTGGCTCTCTTCCCAGGAAAATTTAGCTTGAGCTTGTGGGCAACATGCCCAGGCAGCTCCTCCATCCCACTTGGGAGCAGCGCAGATCCCTTCATCCAGGGAATCTGATCCAAGCCTCTCCACTCAGGGACAGAGCAAGGGGAGCAGATCCCTCCATCCCAGGCTACCCAGCTAAATTCCATGCTGATTTCTCTGCATTACTGGCAAAAAGTCTCTCGGCAGCCAGGAGGATCAGCATGTTGAGCCCTGACCTACAGAGAACATCTGGCAAGAGACACAGCCTGGCACCAGCGCTCACCAGCGCAGAGCGTACCTGACCTTCACCGGAGTGCTTGAAAGGCCCAGATACCCACCTACTCCTACACCTACATGTTTGCCTTTCCCTGCCCAAGTTTTTGCCCACGGGGAAGGCACCCATGCATTCAAACGCTAGCTCTGTGGGCTGACCCCACTCCAGGGGAAGGCAGGGGAACACATACCTCCTCCCTGTCCAGCACGATTCGGGACAGAAAGCGCCTTGTAAGTAACAGCAGGACCTCCACGTACATCAACAGAGCTTTACATCCAAAATACCAGGATCTGCCTGACAGCCCACAGCTCACCACATGCAGGGTGGGCAGGGGGAAGCCACAGCCCAAACAGAGCTGATGTCAGTGGTAAGGGACCCCTGCAATCCACTTTCCCCTAGGGACTGCAGGCCCCTTCGCTGGAGCCCATGGCTGGGCTGTTCCCTTACCATGCTGAAGTCCACGCCGTTGGTGATGGTGTGTCTCCGGTGTTCTGCACGTCCTCTCTGATGCCTCCGAGCGTCCCCAGCCCCTGGATGGCTGCCATCTCCCTGGGACTGCCCAGCAGCCTTAGCATCACCACCTGCAACAGAGGAAAGCATGAGGCCACCAGCCGCTTGCAACAAAAATCTCCCCATAGCCACTTCTATGGGACTATCTGCCAGGTGGTCTTGCAAACAGATGTCACAGGGAGCAGCTGAGCAAAGCACCAGCCTGAGCACCTGCTCACATCTTTGTATGGGCAGGGCAGGCTTCAGCAATGATTTATCTGGCTGTGCCAGGCTGGCAACAGTCCTTCATGGTCACCGGCAAAAAGCAGGTAGCTTCCAGAGAATGCTGTTTCAGTCCTGGCACAGGCAATTAAACCATTAGTGATATTGCCTACCCTTGTCCTGCCTCATGGGACCCCTGGCTTCTGCTCAGGTGGCACAAGCTCTGCCAGGAACCCAACCCCTCCTGAAGGCAGCTCCTGCTTGGTCATGCAGATGTGCCCCCCAAAACCCCATGCCTGTGGTCTAAGCATAGAGTAAATCAGGCTGTAGGTTTTCCAAAATTTTATTAAAATCCCAACATCCTATCTTACAAAAGACTGATCTGCTACAAACACATGATGCTGGTGCAAATCCATGCATAAACTATTTTTGCAGATGAAGTTCATACTGGCAGGTTTTAGGTGCATCAGACACCTCCTGCCTGTGCTGCCTGTACACCAAAGCAGGTATTGGCTGGGCACCTGCAGTAAAGTCAGTACAAGCCCCGCACCGCCTGCCCTGGCGAACTCGCCAGAAACACAGCCCTGCGGCCATGGCCAAGCCAGCTCAGGTCTCTGCTTCTGGCCAAGCTGGCAGAGCACCGCCCTGCCATCCCAAACCGCGGCACCAGGACAGCCAAGGGTGCAGCCAGCACCCTCCCCAGACGTGCCCGGGCAGCAAGCCTGCTGCACCTCCCTTCTTGCCCTGATCCCCTGCCCTGTGTTCTTGCAGCTCACCCCGCTCTCTGCACACAGCTTTCCTTGAGAGTTTCTTTCCCAACCCAGCTTTCAAACAAGAGCAGCACAGAGGTAAGCAAGCAAAGGCAGGCAGTGAGGCAATGGGGGAAAACATCTCCTCCTTGGGATCGCTCATCACGTACCTGCCAGGCACCCCCACCCACTGCCACATCCTTCTCTCACGGGTTGGGCACATGCCAGCTCCCAGACGCCAGAGCTGCCTGGCACAGGTCTAGCATGTTCCCTGCTGTGTAGGCATGAAGGGCTGTGAGTGCCAGGACAGGGTGCATAGCATTGCCTGGGCTGGCACATCGCTGCCTGCTGCTCCACATGTCTCCTCAGCTAAGCACATGGACATGATGGAAGAGGGATATGGGGCAAGAGAAGGCAGCCGTGGCTGCAGGAGCCACCCTTCACCTTGAAGGCAACAAGGTCTGGGAGAGCTGCACCATACTGGGGCTGCCTGCACTGCCACGTTTCCACGTTGCCACTGAGCTGGACTCAGGCTCAGGGGGCAGCAGGCAGTGCTACACAAGCACCTCACTCAGCCTGTCACTTTGTGTCACCGGGGAAAGAAGGCACCATGGCATGGGAAAAATCCTCCTTCTGGTCCATCATGGCATCCTGCTTCTCCTACCAGGAAGTGCTCTGGTACAGACAGGTCTCCAGCACATCAATAAACACAAAGTCTTTGATATCACCCATTCATCTGTTTTGCCAACTGTCTTTGGTTTCATACACCCATATCTACCTGGGAGGAACCCAGCAAGACTGGTGCAACCATACATATGTTCTCCTAGCAGACCTGCAGCACATCCTGCCTGGGAAGCTGAGGAACAGCCCCAAAACCAAGGGCAGCTTCAATAGGCAGAATCCCAAAGCAAAGCCAGAAGCACCTCTGGGAAGAGCTGCAGAGTAGAAACAAGATGTTAAAAAGGCTTTTGCTGCTGTTACCTGGAAGTGCCAGGTTGAGCTGAGCTGAACCTGTGGTAAGAAGGTGCTCCCTGGTCAAATAACTGAGCTCTGTGCACCTGAGCTGGCAATGTAGTGGCTAAAACAGGACCCCTACTAATAGCTGGGAGCAGTTCTTAGGCAAAGAGCAGGCCCAGCTCACCAGAGGTGGAAGAGGTCTTGCCATGGATATGGGATGGCCTCCTCCCTCCCAGAGCCCCTCCAGCCAGAGCAAGTGCCCAGCATGGAGCAGACACCTCATGGTTGTTTTACACATTTACATACCTGTCCTTAGCAATGGCTCAGACAATAACAGGTACCTACAAACCATCCCCTCCTTCCTGCCGAGGCCACCAGCTCTCCAGGCAGCTGCTAGAGCCAGGCCACCCCAGCAGCAAAGGCAAGCGCTGTGCTGGGGAGGAGGCAGTGACCAGGGCCACCACAGACCTCCTGGGCGAGGCACTTTCTGCTCTGTGTCTTAACTTCCCCAGATCTCAGCTCTCAGGGGAACCACAAGGGTAAAGACCCTCAACACCAAGATGGTCAGATGCTGCTGTGACAGGCCACCTAGGCACCAGTGGTAGGGAAGCCATCACGGTGACTTCCCTGCCCAGTGACTTCTCCAATATCAGCCTCACCATCCTTGTGCCTAGCAGATGCTGTTGGCTCCCCAGAGACTGCAGCTGGTACCCAGCAGCGGCTCATGGGCTGCCCCAGCACCGCTGGGCTGCTTAGAGCTTCTGACAAGCTGGAAGGTGACTCTGAGCCGGGACTTCTTCAGAAGCACTTCTGCCCATATGCTAATGGAGGTTAGCAGGGAGGAGGGGACAGAAGCACTGTCCCACTGGCTCACTGCACTCCTGGATGCACCAGGAGGATCACCTGGCCACAACCTCTGCCATCTTGCCATGTTTCGCATCCAAATGACCTCTGACGCATGCAGATGCCCCCTGGACCAGAAAGCAGAGCTAGGGTGGCATCCTGTGAGCACCTCCTTCCCCCAAAACACAGACAGGGACAGTTTCCTCAGACTCTTTGCAGTTGATGAGCACTGATACACCATCTCGCTGCACTTGGTTGGGTTCTTATAGAAGCTACCTCATGCAGCTGGAGGCTCAGAGCAGCCTTGAGCCCAAATGACATAATCTTCATGGAGATAGGGCTTCCTGGACCCACAGGCAGCTCTCAGCACCCAGCACATTTCTCCACAGCGAGAAACAGCAGTGTCCTGCCACGGCAGTGCCCAACTCCCTCGCAGCCAGATGAGAATATCTACCCGTTCAACCACAGCCTGGGAAACCCTCCACAGTAGAAGGGAGCACTGGGCAGCTGTGCAGGATCTGGAGCTAAAAGAGATAGAATAACTCTGAGTTATAACATTTGCTAAGCTGCTGAATCAACCTGAAATTCAGGCCTGTTGCCAGAACACAGCCCTGCACTGCGGGAAGCTGGCAGCAAGGGCTGAAGCACTAACCCTGCCTGCAGGCTCCAGACGTCAGTGTAACATCAGCCTATAATGGAAAGATCTTCAGCAACCAGAAAGTTGCTGTAGCCATCTGCTCGCTCCTTTCCAGGGCAGAGCTTTCAATTTGCTGTTTATTTACCAAGCAGGATTTTTTTTCAGGTTTTTCCAGATTTACACCCTTGACGATAGCAGAGCCAGCCTGCTTAATAATATTCCCCTAGATGAAGCTCCAGTGATTAGTCTGGAGGCAAAATGGAAAGCAGAGAACCTCAGCCATGGTTAAAGTTTCTTCTCCACCCAGCAGAAGAAGGGACTGGGAAGGAATGGGTGGGAAGGGAAAGGCAAGCCAGCCCAACTTTCCCAAGATAGAGGAAGTCATCGCGCTCAAGTGTTGCAATAACAAACACCAGCTCCTCACACAGACCTTTGTGTCCATAGATCTCAAAGCACTTCACAAATCTAGATAAAGATTACCCACACCAGATAAGTCCAGAAGCCTGGTTTCCTTACAACATCTCCTACTGACTAGCAACAAATGAGATGCCAGTGAAACAGTCTCCCCCTTGCCAAGGTCAGCGTGCCACCCAGGGATGGGGACCCTGGCAGACCCAGCATGGGGACCCCTGCTCCCAAGAAAGGGGCAGAGTCCACAGGGACCTGCTGGTGAGCTCTGCAGACAGAGCCTGGCCACCCAGGCAGCGCTTGGGGACAGCAAAGCGCATCTCCCTGATCCCACTTTCCCACTTAATTATTGCTTAATTATTTATTATTGTAAATAATGCTGTGGAATTATCCAAACGAGAAAGTTGGATCAGGTTTTGCTATTTTTTCTGTCCAGAATGTGGATGAAATCGTGAACCAAGCCTTTCTGAGAGGGCACACCAACAGCACAGAGCCCACCTCAGCACACGGCGGCTCCATGGCCACGGCTCTCGCTCCGGCGAAGCTGCTCGTTTCTTGGAGAGCCCAGGGCCCAGTGACTCACGAAGATGACCGGCTGCATCACCCACCCCCCGATGAACGCCACCGACAGGCTTTGCACCACGGGACAACCACGGCCACATTATGGCAAAGTCCTTAATTCTCCTTGTCACGGCTATAAACAACCAAGCACCCACGCCAGGAGAGGTGTGAAGGGACGCACAAACCCGGGACGGCACACGGAGCTGCTTTACCCGCAGCTTGGATCACAGCCCACCCAAGCCAAAATTACCACCGGCAGTCACTTTTGCGGGGTTTTACCTCAGGCCTGCGGGAAGAGCTTGCTGCTTGTTTAAGGCCGGCGGAGGAAACGGCTCTGCACTGCCCGAGCACCGGAGCAAGCCGCAGGGTCCCAGCCCGCCCTGCCTAGCTCGAGTCTCTGACCCGCACCGAGCCGGGCACGTTCCGACCCCCCCAGCCCGGCCCCGCTGGCTCACCGCGGCCGCGGGGCTGGCTGGGCCCCGGTTCCCGCTGCCCGCTGCTCTTCCCGCGCCGCTCCTCGGCACAGCGCGGGCTCGCCGGCTTCTCCGCGCTCCGCCGCCCGCCGCCGCTGCTCTCCACCGGGGGCTCAGCACCGGGCAGGGCAGCACGCAGCCCCAGAACGAAGCGTTCGAAAGTGAGGTACCCGCTGGCCGGTGCCGCCCGCCTCAACCCCTCCATCACCCCGGCGGGCAGCTCCCGGGCTTCCGCTCCCCGCCAGCGGGACTCGATCTCCCGTAGGTGCACGTAACCCCGCCGCCGGTCATCCAGGATATCGAAAAGAGTCCGCAGGCTCTGCAGGAAAACCCGGGGAAGACCCTCGGTACCGGCGGGGAGCGACCGGTCGCCGCGCTCCGGGGCCATCACCACCGCCGCCGCCGCTCCCGAGCGTTACTCGCTGCTCCGGCCCCCGCGCTCCTATTGGTTGGTGGTGGGAAGCCCCGCGCTCTCATTGGTTGGTGGCAGTCGGTCGCTCTGGCTACTGGCTGAGGGGGAGGACGGCGGTTTGAGTTCCACGCGGCGCCCGGCCCGCTCTCGGCCGGGGCGGGGGGTGGGAGCGGGGGATCGCGGTCCCCCCTGCGGAGGAGGGACCGGGACCCGCCGCTTCCCCCCCCCCCCCCGCCCCGGCCGAGAGCGAGGCAGGGTCAGGCAGGTGTCTCCTCCATCCCACCGCCATCCGAGACCCTCCAGCCTCGGTAACGGCTCGGTGACCCCCGCCCGGGAAGAGCCGCGCTGGCCGGTGTCCATTCACCAGGCACAAATCCTCCTTTCCCGCAGCGCAGACACGTACCCGCTGCTCCCGCAGCTGCAAATCTCCTTATTTTACCGGTAGAACTTAGGGCACCACTGCCTGCGCCCAAATGCAATGGGTGCTTCTGCTGCCGGTGGTAATAAATAGCTTCAGACAGTGGGATTTTTGCACATCGGAGACACTGTAAACTTGCAGAAAGGAAAGCAGCTCTCTTTTTAAGCAGATACCTGAAGACCTTACACCCCTAAAGACTCCAGAGCAAACGTGATTAGTGAACAGCAACAAAAAAACCCCAAACCCAAACGTGGTGTTCGCTCTCACTGCCAGCTTTGCAAACGCAGCCAAGAAGTGTCAGTCCAGCTTCTCACCTAGGCAGCATCCCCCCAGGAGAGGGATGTATGGCTCTTTTGCGTCAGCACGGAGAGGTCCTGTGTGCTTGACTTGCCTGGTGCCACAGGGGAAGTGAGTGTTTACGGTGGGAATTGAGTCTGGGCATCCCAGTGCAGCCAGCAGGAGCTGGGGTAGGGGCCCAAAGGAACCATGGGCATGGACAAAGGAGGAAAAAATATATCAGTGCTGACAAATGTGAGAGAAACAGGATTTGGATCATATCTCTTATAAACTTACTATGAACTGGCATTGTTAAGAGAATGGGTTTCTCTCTACTGAAATTTGCTGTGTCTGTTAGATCCAACAGCATGTTAGCCCTCGTGAAAGGCACTGCCCTCCTCTGCAAACTCTGTCGGTGCATTGCAACACAGCAGACTGCAAAGCCCTGGTGTCACGATTCCCATGTCACAGGCACCACGATTCGCTTGAGGGACCCTGGGCAGCCATGTGCTGGCACCTCCAGAGCTGAGCCCCCATCCTGGTTTGATGCTCATGATGCTGAGAGAAGAAGCGTCAGGGAGCGAGCACGCTGGAGAAGGGTGATGGCCAGAAAGGGTGATAAGCCACTGTCCAGGTGCCCAGGTCGTGAGGCTGCCTGTGCCACAGCCATCTCCCTGTGCCATGAACATCTCCCTGTGCCACGGACACATCCCTATGCCACGGACACCTCCCTGTGCCAGGGGTGATTTCCTTTAGCTCTGAGCTGACTTCAAAGGGAGAGGGTGGAAGATGCTTGGCCCTCAAGCCTTCCCATCCACATGGCCCTTCCTGTGTTCCCCTTGCCATCAGCTTCCCTGTCTGAGCCAGACTCCGGGTGTCTTCAGCACCTTGGTCCTACTTCTGGCTTCTCAGCCCATTCTTGCCACTCCTCCATGGAGTTTCTCAGCCCTCTCAGACCCAGGCTGCCAGGTAAATCACAGCAGCCTCTGGAGACCCTCACTGGGCTTTCCTCTGTTAAGGACCTGCTATGGCTGGTCTCCTCTGTGCTATGGCTGGGCTGTTCACAGCCTGCTTTTCTTTAAACCATTTCTTTTCACAAATTTCGCAGACTTGTCCTACCTGTTTTGAGATATCTGCTTGCCTTAGCCATGTTTGACTGAACAGGTTCACACCTGCGTAGGATACAGGGAGGATACAGGGAGAAGGAACTGGTGCATCACCCCTCCCCTTTCTGCTCCAGAAACAAGGCAGTGAATGTGACACTGTTCAGCTCTGGTAGCATCAGCACATAGGCTGTTTTGCTCAGCAAAGTCTAGCTAAATCTGCAGGAAAATGAGTTTTTCTCTAGGTTCCTCCCACATCTCTGGGCTTGGTGGAACACCCAGGAATAACAGGGGGAATTCAAAATGACCTTAATGTCTCTTGTCCAATTTCCCTGCCTGGCAGGTCTGTCCCACCAGGAAAGCAATCTGGAGATACCAGAAACAATTTCTGGACTTGACTGTCTGATGGTTCAGCTGAAATACTCTTGCTCCTCCATGTGGAGCTTTCTGCTCTGGCAACAGGGAGCTGGGACGCAACTGCCCAGTGCAGTCACTATGCTTTCCATACCAAAGTGCCCGCAAGAGGCTGCCGTGAGACAGGCCAAAGTTTTCATGCTCCAGCGTGGCTGGGTGAATGAGGTTAGGGAGATTTTGAAAATTCTTGGAAAAGGCTTTTTGGGGTTTTGTTTGAAGAGTTTATCTTGGGGCCAGCCCAGGCTCTTCTGACTGACAGAGCCATCTTTGTTTTTTTAATATAAACAACATAGTTATTCAGTTCTTCCTCCAAGGTACTGGGAAGCACCCCCTGCCATTCAAACCTGGCCCAACCCATCCCTCATTGCTGGCCCGCAGGCACTGGCAGTGACACTCACGGCTCTGGTGTGGTGGCACCCAACATACCACTGCCCCTTTCTGGGGAGGACACAGGGTGTCTGATGTCCCCTGGAAGTCTGGTGGCAGGCCAGCGTGTCCCACCAACCAGCGTTGCCACCCCTGGGAGGAGAGGTTGCAGTAGCCACACCAAAACCCCAGCAGGGCACTGGGGGAACAGGGTACTGGTGGTGCAGACTGAGGCACCTTCCTGCATGACACTGACCATCTATGGGGGATGCTGCATGACTGTGGCAGTAGATTAAGCCCCATGCTGGCTTCAGCAGCATGTAAGTGTTCACATGTGAATCCTGACTCTGCAGAGGACAGACACATGGTGACTGCAGCCATGAGGTTGTTTCCTGATGACTGTGTTCAAGCAGATGCTGTGAGCCTCTGCTGCTGTGTTCTGCTGGAGGAGAGCAAGGTCCGGTGGGGAACCAGCCACATGTCTGTGGGCTCAGTGCCTGCATGCTGCTGCCTGGCATGCAGACCAGCTGGCACGGCGCAGCCCACCTCTACATATTGCACTGCCAGCCAAAACAGTGCCACATCCAAAGTGGGTTGGTCCCTGGCCAGCACAGGTTACCAGACCATACCCAGGAATGGTTGGTCGGGGCTTGGTTAAAACCAGACCAGGAGCTGTGCAAACAACAGTCCAGATGCCAAGTTCTGGTGCTCCCCGTCACTGTCCAATTCATTAAGTGCAATTGGTGTTAACCCCTTCTTTCAGCCCCAAAGCTGAGGGGGTGCAGTGAATCACTTCCAGTGGGGTACCGAAGTGTCAACCCAGAAATGCATCTGTCTCCAGGAAACCTCTGGGCAGAGGCTAAAAATGGCAAGGGGAGTGTGGTCGGAGAGAAGCAGCAGATTTTCCCTTAGGGAGGACTACCTTGTTTGATCTTCCCAGCTCTGAGTTGCCATTGTGTTTTCTACCTTGCTGCTCATGGGGCCTCTTGTGGACATGCTCTGTTTGCTTTGGAGGGGGCCAGGCGCTTCCCACAAAGTTACTTTTCTTTCCTGCAGACTGTTTTTTCCTGTCGGAGGGTGAGCAACCAGGAAGTCTGATGGCTGCCTGGCGGCTCGCCGGCTGTCACGAGGCCTGGGAGAAGGGCAGCGGGCGGGAAGCTAAAATAAGCTGTTCAGCGGGGTGGTGGTTTTGTTTGTTCGCTCTGCGACGTGCCTGGGTCCACAGAGCAAGAACTTGTGTTGGTAGGAAATGGCAGTCACTCATGTCCAGTCTTACCCCCCCCCCCCCGGCCCCTCCGCTGACAGGGTCTCAGCACAACGAGTTTAAATGTAGGGAATCATCTGGGGCTTAAATGGAAATGTGATAGATGCTGCAAGGCCTCTGATTAGAAGCCATCTAGCAATTGCTCTGTCCTATTATAAATTCCACACTGCTGTGGCCGATAAAGGCAGCTATCACAGGAGCAGCGTCTAACAGTTATGCCACGGCCGTAAACTACCCAGCCTTTCATCTTATTCAGGGAAAGGCTGTAACACCGCATTTGTTTGGGAAACATATTGGTGGATACTTATATATTGAAGCCTGAAGCAGGGCCCTAAAAATAAGCAGCTCTGCCTCTCTCCTGGTAGCATATCTTGCCCTGATGGAGCAGTGTTTGCCGTCTGTCTGCTTTCCGGTGCTGGAGCTTTTTTAATGTTGAATTTCCTGTTCCACCTGCATGTTTGTGTTTCATTTGGCCCAAGTGTACCTCCTTCCTGCTCTCTCAGGTTGTCCCGCCTGGCATATCTGATCCAACCTGCCATTGTTTTTATTGCTTTACAAAGAAAATTTCTACCCACATGGGTGCAATGGGTTGTGGAATCAGCTCGGGGGACTCTGTGTAGCAGGATAGACCTGTTCTGGTGGATGGCTGCATTTGGGGGGTGGGAGCACATTCACCAGCAGCAGCATGATTCGCTGTGATTCTTCCAGGAGAACTGAGATCCCACAGCTACAAGATCCCAAGGCTATGCGCTGGGGTTTCTTCAAGGCAAGGCAGCAAGGGCTGTCCCGAGTTCTGCAGGAAAAGGCAGGGCTGGATTTACAAGTTGGATCTGACACAGCCTTTTCTGATGAATAAGGGTCGATGGTTATGCAGGCATCATGTGCGTGGAAAGGACCTGCACCCATTCACACACCAGGCGGGCAGGGAATGCAACTACGGCAGGGAGAGATTTTGTGTAAATGGGAGCAGAGTAAGTTTTTGAAACCCCAAGCTTCTGCCTGAGCAGGAGCTGTGTGGAGTCACATAAAATAGGAAACAGTGTGTGCAACAGAAGCTTTGACAACTGTCAGGGATTCTTCCTGACCTGACCGTCACATCCTAATGGGGTCCAGCTCCCCTGGCTCTGGTCACACGCAGGGAGGTAGCTGTGTCTGAGCAGCTGTCCATCTGTCCGTCTTCTCATCTCCTTCTGCCCATCTGGGCTCTGACCGCGGGCAGGATGCCACCGAGACAGGCCAATGGCTGGGACAGGGAGTTAGGGCCAGGCTGCCCAGCGGCAGGAGTCGACTGAATGTACCAGGGGCTCGAGAGCAGGAGCGTAGGACTTTGCACTGTCCCCACTCTCGGCAGCCCATGACCCCAGCGGGGGCAGCAGAGGAGGCTGGCTCACCGTGTGCCTTCTGACACCTCGTCACTGGCCCAGCCTTGGGCTTCGGGTTTTTGTGTCTAGTCACTTCACTGCTGCTGGTGCTGCGTCTCTGATGGGAAGCGGGACTTGTGAGCCGGGGGGCCTGACCCTGCAGCAGGTGTCACAGCTGGCACGGGGCGGGATCCACCTACCTGCCTGCTGTGCTGAAGTGACCCCAAGAGCTCTTCCATACATCTGCAAGCGCGGGCGCAAGGAGAGGTGCGAGGCTGTCCCGCGTACCGAGGTCCCAGCGCCAACGCCCCCGGGGGCCCCGTCAGATACCCTCTCAGCAGCCGAACGAACGGCGCGGCCCACTGCAGAAAGGCGCCCTGGCCGGGTGCCACCTGCCGCGCCCGCACGAGGCTGCGGGCTGTGAATTCGGCCGAGGGCAGCCGGCCGGGCAGGGCAGGGCAGGGCAGCGGGGCAGGGCCCCCGCGGTGGCGGAGGACGGCGGGGTCCCGCGGGCCCGAGGGAGGAGCCGAACGCGGGAGGCGCACGTCGCAGCGGGGGAGAGCGCGGGGCCGAGGGGGCGGCGGCCCGCCGGCTGCGGCTCCGGGGGGCGGGGCAGCGGCTCGGGGGGGCGGCCCCGCCGTGACCCCGCCCCGCCCCTCGGGGCCGGCCCCGCCCCGCCCCGCCCGGTCCCGCCGGCGGGCAGAGGCCGGCGGCGCGGCGCCATGGCGCCGCCCGAGGAGGCGCGGGCGCGGCTGGCGCGGTGCGGGCAGAGCCACCTGCTGCGCTTCTGGGCCGAGCTGGGCCCGGCGCAGCGCGCGGCGCTGCTGGCGGCGCTGCCGCCGGGCCTGGGCGAGCACTGCCGGCTGGCGGCGGCTGCCGGGGCCCGCCAGCGGGGGCCGCCGGAGCGCCTGGACGGCCGGATGGAGCCGCTCCCTGGCCGGCTGCTGGGCAGCGCCCGCCGCAGCGGCCCCGCCGCGCTGGAGCGCTGGGAGGCGGAAGGTGAGCGGGGCGAGGGGCCGCCCGCGCCGTCCCGGCGCTGGGGGGGGTGCCCCTCCGGCCCTCGCCCCTTCCGCCCGGGGGTCCCGGAGGGCGGCGGGGGCGAGGGCGGGAGCGAGGGTCGCGGGGGCGTCCGTCCCGGCGCTCCCGGCGGGTTGCTCGGCGCGGCCCTCCTGCGAGTCGGTGCCAAAAGCATCGAGCCTTGTCCTAAAAGCTAGCCGGCGCGGGCTTGTAAACCGACGGAGCGCTGCCCGGCGCCAGCGGGAATGGGCCAGGCCGGCTGGATCCGGCCCTTGGCCGGGGCCCTGCCCCGCTGCGAGGCGCGGGGCGGGCCGGGTGCGTCCCGGCCGCATCCCGCCGAGCTTCGACCGACGCGGAGACCGGGGCTGTTCCCGGCGGGATCCCCGGGGCAGAGCCCCGTGCCCTGCCGTGTCGCCTTGCGGCTGGCAGCCGTCAGCCTGCGCAGCGGCACCGTGTCTTGTCGGGGGGTTTGGTGTCGGGCAGGGGGGAGGTGAGCCCAAGCCAAGGGTGACGGCGAGGGTGGCAGGGTGGGGAGAGATTTGGGGTTACGGCTGCACCGCCGGGCCCTGGGAGCCGGCAGCCAGCTGCCTGGGTTGCGGCAGGGGCTGTGGAGGCGCTTTGGGGCCGAGATGTTGAATTTTCACTCTTAGCTTTTAAATGTAGCGGGTGAGGCTGGAGGGCGTGTGGTGGTGGGACACGCACTAACGGGAGCAGAGAGTTTGCGTTGCTGCCAAAATGATAGGGAGCTGCATCGGGGCACACGGGCGATCTCCCAGAGTACTTAAGGATGCGAAGGCAGGTGTCGTGCTGGCGGGCCTGTCCAGGCTGTGCCGCGCGCCGTGCAGGAGGGAGGTGGGGTCTGGGAGAAGAGCAGGTGGGTAGTGTGGAAGAAGCCCAGGAAGGCCCAGCATCCAGGTTTTTTGGAGCCCGGTAGATGCTGGCTTTCCCTGGTCACCCCATGGGCGTGTGAAAGATGGGGGGGGTGATGGGGGAGGCAGTGGCTGGATGTGGGGTGCTCTATTTATTTACAAAGGTTCAGATGTGTCTCCCCTCCTTCTTTATAAAATATAACAGCATTGTTAAAAAATAATCATAACAAAAAAAGGAAGCCAGAAAAAAACAGCTGTGGTCGGAGAGACACTTGCCTACGTTGTGACAAGTGTGCGCACAGCCTTGACCTAAACCTGCCAGTAAAGAGGTGGGGATGGGTGGGCAGGGGAGTAAAAATTTCCAAACAAAAGCAAAAATAGAAGCAGCAGGGTCACAGGGCAGAGGAGCTTTTCTGCCGCGTCAGACTCTGCTGATGGGGCTGAGCGGTGACAGAGGGAGCGGGAGGAAACTGGTGACCCAGGGGCCACATGTGCTTGATCCAGCCAGGGTTTCCACCAGCTGTGCTCGTGTGTCCAGCCGAGCAGAGGAGGGTGTCAGCACTTGGCCAGCACCACGGTGGCCACCCAGATGTAACCGATGGAATGGTGGTCGCTGCCTCTTGCTTGAGGGTGTTGGCGGTAAGGAGGAAGGGAACCCATGGATTCTAGAGGCAGATGGGTCTATGTCAGGGCCGCGCAGTTAAATTAACAATTTTACCAAACTAGGTCCTTTGTCTTCTGCCCTGCCAGGCCAGTGAGGAGCTGGCATATCTGCTTTGTGCCACCATCTGCAGCAGGGAAGGGAAGGCAAACTGCGCAGGGCTGGCCTTGCTTGCTGTGAGCAATGCTTGCAGGAGTCCAGAAGGTCTGGTGTGTTTGGGACCACCGGCACCGTGCACAAATCACCTGTCCCTGAAGTCCGGATGGCCCTGAGCCACATTAGTCCTGCGGACAGTGTTTATTAATTTCTACCAGAAGAGGGGGATGTGGTTCTTCTGATTCCCTTTGGTTTGTTTTTATGGTCCAGTTTAATGCTGGAGATGGGAATCAGCCCTTGGTTTTTTTTCCTGGGGGAGGGCAATCAGGAGCGAGACTTTGTGCCACTGAACCTGGGCAGCACTGGTGTGCCATGTGTCCCTGTGGACATGGCCTCATCCCTGGGAGCGTCCTTGTGCCCCTGCATGGCATTTCCAAGTGGAGCCAATGTCGTCGGTGCAGGCTTTGCAGGGATTGTGGGTCCCTGAGGGGATGCAGGGTCCGAAAGGCTCTTGTTTCCAGTGAGCTGCTTCTGGCATTGAGCTGGACGAGAGCAGAGTGAGCAGTCCCAACCTGCTGCCCGATGTCCCCAAGGCTGCACAGCTGATACAGCCCTTGGCTGCAGGGTTGGGGTCACCCCTGAGCTGAGCTCATCTGTGCTCTGTCCACAGGTGTCCGCGTTCCCAGCAGCTCCCACCTGCAGTGTGTCATCTGCAAAGACTGAACAGCTGAAATGATGTCTCCTCCTTTCCCCTTCCCCCTTTTTTGTGATAAAAAAATGATGGTTAAAAGAACCAGGCAACTGTGTCTTGTAAACACCCAAGATATTTTTTAATACTTAAAAAAAAATAGTTAATAGTTTAAAAAAAAAAAGTATCATTATTATTGTCACTGAGATGACAAAACCTAGCCTGGTTAGATTTGCTTTCAGATCTTAAACAAAAACATTAAACACAAAAATGTGATCACATTTTCTAGGCAGCCTTAGGGATCATGGTATAAATCAAGCACAGATGCATTTACATTCTGTAAATGTTTTATTAATGAAATCTAAGTCTTGGGCATGGGCCGCAGTGTAGCTCCCATTTCATCAGAGGGTTTGATGAGCTGTTCTGGTTATTTGACTGCCCTGCAGAATTGAGGATTTGGGATTTTTTTTCTTTATTCTTCTCTTGCTGATTGCTGTTGTAATCAGGCTGATGTACCTGTTCTGCAGGAGAATTCCGTCTGTTCTTGCAAAATCAATCTGTTCTTCCTGCAAAATCTATTTTTGTTTTTTTACTTTCTATGCAGAATAAGACTTACTGCAGCATTAGTGGGTATCTAACAGCCAACACATCTTCCTTTTTTTGTTTGGTTGAGCTGTTTCTATTTCATATGCTGCAGAAGATAAGGTGGATGTTTTTTTAAGAGGGATAAATATTTCCATTTACTGCAGGAATGTGCAGCAAGATGAGTCAGTTGTTATGAACTTCAGTCATAAACAGTAGTAGTTTTACAGTTGGGAAGTGAGAGCAGACCTACTTAGATTTTTTGGGGATACTCGTTTTCATAGTGACCTAAGATCAGAAACTTGGAAAAACTCTCTGGTAGTTGTAGGGTTGCACTGTAAATACTGGGAATGCCATAAATGGTGGGACAGGGAGTCCCCTTTCTGGGTTGTTCATGTGTGCCGTGGTCAGCCCTCTCCTGAGAATATGGCCCCATCAGTCCGCTGGATTTTGGGAAGAGAATGACACTGATGTTATCAGTGGTATTGCTTTGGACTCAGGTTCATCCTGCTTAGGTCGAGGTTTCAGTCCCCTCAGTGAGAGGCCCCTCTGGGAGGTGGGTGTAAGATGCCAAATCACCCTTGGGCAGATCCCACCCTCTCGTCACTGCATGGAAGACTTTTGAGAACCGCCAACTCCTCTGGGACATCCCCGTTTCAGTGGGGTTATGCCAGCCCTGGCACCCTTGAGTTGTGGCCAAGGATCACAGCCGCTTGTGCTGGATGGTGCACAACAAAGTGGGGCCTCGCAGGCTTTTCTGATACAGCGTTTGCTCCAGAGCTTCATGTGAGTGATGCCCCTTGGTCACAGTCTATTGCTGTGCATAAACCTAATCTGAGATCAGTGGGATGTGGTCTGTTGCATCAGGACCAGAGTGTGCATGTCAGTGTGAGCCTGGTGGTGCCATGGTGGGGATGGAGCAGGGCGAGTGCCTGACTTGGTCTGCTGGTGGATGAATCTCAGTTGCATCTCAAAGCAGCACCCCCTGTGCTGCAGCAACTGAGACCAGCAAATGCTGAGTTCAGACCTCAGACAGCTTTGTTTTAAATTAATGTGAAATACTTTAGCTCAAGCTGTTTCAGTTCTAGATTATTTAGGGTTTTTAAAATGTTTTTATTGCCCATTTGAAACAGAACAGTTTGGAAGTGTCCTGCAGGGGAACTTTTTTAGATTTTTTTTTTTCTTCTTTTTTTCTTCCCCCCTCCCTCCATAAATTCTTCCCTCAATTTTTCTTTTTCCACTGGGACATTTTGGGTCAGGTTTGGTGGAGGGAGCCCGCCAGCCTGGCACAGTGCTGCTCCGGTGCTGCCCTGCTCACATATGCGAGGCCAAGCAGAGAAGCACTCCCTGCCCCAGCCCTGCAGTAAGGCAAGGCTTAGGTAAGGATGAGCACTAATGACTACTTGGCTTTGGAGCACGGGGGAGTGCTGTGTGGATGGAGGCAGTTGATGGAGGTAGGCGATGAATGTGCTGCAGCTGCACTGTGACTCAGTGCCTCGCTCTGCCTGTTTGGTATTATCCATGCAGAATCCCTACCTGGAGCAGTCCTGAGTGGGATGTGGCTGGGTACTTTGATTTTACTAACCATGTGCCTTAGCCTTGGACTGAAGTTGAAAGCTGTTCAGATCTTCAGAGAGCTTCAGGTTTGCTTTCTTGGGGGACTGCTGGCCTTCTTCATGCTGGAGGAAGGTTGTGTGTTTCCTTTCGGGTTGCTGCCCTTGTGACCCTCCTAACTGGTGCTGTGGGGCACTGGTGTGGCACAACTGGTGCAGTTGTGAACGAGCCGGGTATTGCTTGCATCCTGAGGAGCAAGTAGCTGGAGCCAACTGGATGGTGACATGTGTATCTCTCTCTCTCTCACGGTCTTTGCTCCTCTGCCCAGTAGGATGTGCTCACTGGGCTAGCTGGCCCTGCACAGCTGCATGTGGCGGTCTCATGCTGCTGTCTGGTGGTACCCATTCAGCCCTCGGCGGCTGTGACATGGTGACATTCAGAGCCCTTCCCATCGCCAGGTCTCCGGGCTTGTGTCCATCTGCTGGGGGTTTTAAATGTGGTTGGGAAGCACTGGAGAGTGACTCATTCAGTGTTGTCTTTGGCCGTAGGAATGACAGCAAGTACACTCTTGCCAGTGTTCATGGCCAAGGGCTTTTCTTTGCTCAGACACTGCTATTTATCTTGCTTTATGAGAGGCTTATAGTTACTGTGGAGAGGCCAAGATTAAGCTTGCTCAGGGATAGATTGGCCAAGTGAGAGGCGTTTCCTTGTGGAGCAGTGAATCAGCTCCCTGCACTGGTTGAGCACAGCAGGACCATGACAGTTGTTATTCCTTTTCCTGGGAAAAAGCAGGGGAAGGGAATGGGCAGAATCTGTGCAACCACGTCCTCACTTGTGGTAACGCTCACTGCTTCAGCTACAGCCCTCACTGTCCTCGCCCTGCCCCAGGACAGGGGGTGGCTGCCATGTCAGAGTCACCCAAACCAAAGAGTTTGGCTTTGGTTTCTAACTGCAGTTGTTTTCCCTTCCTCTCCCCGTTGGTAATTTTGTCATTGCAGCTGACCCCTCCACTGGCCTGTAATTCCTCCCTGCATCATCCCGTGGTCGTTGCTCCAAGGCACGGGCGCAAGCAGAGGCGATGGTGAGGCTTGTCCTGGCAGGGATGTGGACTCAAGGGCCAGTTGGGAGCCGAGCAGCCCCGGCTAGCCTGGTGCTGAGCGGGCTGTTGGTTTGCTGAATATCTTGTCTGTGTAGGGAGGAGAGAGAAGGGAAGGGAGAGGGGGCTAACAGGAAAGAAGGTTTTACCCAGGTTTGTGTTCCCCAGGGCTGTGTGGCTGCAGCAAGCCAGGCTTGTGTGCAAAGCACGGGTCTCGCCCGCATGCTTCCCTCCTGCATGAGTTTGCTGCCTCTGTGCCAGGTCCCGGTGAGGGGACAGCCACCACCCGAGCCGGGGCACTGGGAGGCCTGGAGCCATGCTCCTGCGGCCCTTCGCTTGGGTCCTTCCCTTCTTCCGTGATGGTGCTGTGTGCTTACAGCCTGTTGAGCACGCAGCGGCAAACCATGTGCCGGGGACGGGAGCAAGTTATAGTGGCGTAACTAATAACCAAGACCCCCTGCTTTGTACTTTAAGTCTTTTGTGATGGGAAGTTCAGTAAAGATGCAGAGGAGCCAGCCATTAATTGCTTGTGGTTTGCTGCGTAAAATTAAGCTTATTTTATTTGCATTGCCATATAGTTCACCCAGTGCTATCATCTATGCCTTTTAAA